>NW_023416314.1:64864182-65464182 GCF_014108235.1 Myotis myotis
AGACCAGCTCCTGCAGGGGCAGGGTCTGGGCTAAGTGCTGTTCCAGGGGCCAGTGATAAAGCGCTTGGGTAAAAGGGACTTTTCTTGATTCTCCAGGTCAGTGTCTTTTCACTGGAGGAGAAGGAAGCTCTCTAGTGTGCCTTTAATCATCTACTTAAACAAACATTGCATCTCTGTTGTGTGACAGGGGCTTGCAGACACACAGGACAGCCTCAAAGCGTAAAGTGAAGCTATGTTCCTGCTACAAGAACAGTGACTATGAAACTCCCCCTGCTCCTGCTGCTCCTCCTGCTGGGGACAGTTGCTGCTTTTCATCTGGGTAAGTCCTCCCTTCCCTTCTCATCCAGCTTGACCCCTTCTCCTCTTTCTGGCACCTCTTGGGCTCTCTCTGGGCCAGGGCCACAGCTTTTCCTTCTTCCGTGGGCCCAGCTCCCCTCAGGTAAGATCTCTCTAGGACTCAAAAATGTGACCTGAATATTTTGTCAGGGCTCCGACTCAAGCAAAACCCACCCACCATTTTTTTAAAAATACATTTTATTGATTTTTTACAAAGAGGAAGGGAGAGGGATAGAGAGTTAGAAACATTGATGAGAGAGAAACACTGAGCAGTTGACTCCTGCACACTCCCCACATGGTATGTCCGAAACCAAGGTACATGCCCTTGACCAGAATTAAACCTGGGACCCTTGAGTCCACAGGCCAACCCTCTATCCACTGAGCCAAACCAGTTAGGGCAACCCACCCACCTTTTCAGAGCAGCTTCTTCTTACCCCTAAAATACACACCTGTCAGCCAGCACCATGTGCTCACCCCTTTGTGTGAGTTCTCACCTCACCCCACAGGGAGGAGATCCTTCTGGCCTAGGCTCCTGAAGGACGCACCAGGAAGTCTTGAGTGGGGAGGTCAGCGCTGTCCGTGGTCCTGGAAGAAGGAGCTCCTGACCTGATGGCAGGATACCTCTTCCTCCAGGGAATGATGCCCCCTATCTGGACAGCCAAGAGCCACAGGCAGACCTGAGCCAGGATCTGGAAGGCTCAGGGGAGCAGGAGGGAGAGTTGGTCCTGACTGAAGAGGCCATTCAGTCCCAAGGAGAGCAGGTGGAGGCTTCCAGCTGCCAAGATGCCTTTGAGGACGAGAAGGCCATGGAATCGGACCCAGGTGCCCTAGATGAGAACTTTCAGTGCCCCAGGGAAGAGGACACAGTGACAATTCTGGTCAGTGCTGGGAACAAGAATTGACGCTACCGGTTGGTGAAGACTCGCAAAACATTTGCAGATGCTCGGGTAAGTGGCATGGGGCTACTGTGGAAGGAGGACCAGGGGCAGGAGCAGAGAGTGGGTTCCCTCTCCTGTTCACTATTCATTTACACTAGTGGTTGTCAAAGGCTAGAGAGCAGCAGACTCTGCTAGACGTCTTGTTGAAGAATAGATTTCAGGGTTAGCAAGTCTGGGGTGGGGCCCAAGAGTTTGCATTTAGGACCACGTGCCAGATGATGATGATATCGTAGGTCTGGAGACAGTATGTTGAGAATCACTGATTGGGACAAAAGGCTTTGGTATTAGATATACCTGTGTTAAACCCTGGCTCCACCTGTGATTGTCATGTTACCTGGGCAAGTCACTTCACCCTTCAGAGCTTCAGGATCTTCACTTGTACAATGGAGATATATAGTACCAACCTCTTATGTTGTGGTGAGGATTAAATGAGGTAATACATGGAAAGCATTTGCATCAGTCCTTGAGTCATTGTAAACTGCCAGTAAATGGTGGCTGAGATTATTCTCAGGATTATTATTATTTCCTGCAAGAAGTTCCCGTTGACAGATAAAGGGGCAAGAGATGGAATTGAAGGAGCAAGTAGATCTCTGATTTCTGACCTGACCAAGGATGGAGAACTCTCTCCTGGAGACTCAGTAATATGAGGGGGGAAAAACCCAGGGAACAACTCTTTTTTCTTCACCACCTCTTTTTTCTGCAGAACACCTGCAGGAATTGCTACCGTGGCACCCTGGCCTCTATCCACAACAAGCAAATCAACAGGAATATCCAGATCTCCTGCAATAACTTCCATGGCAATGTCTGGATTGGAGGCACTGTCTATGCCAGGGTAAGTGAGGGGCAGCTCCCAGGTACAGGAAGTTCTCTCTGGCATCAGGACTCATTCCAGCAGCCGAGTGACTTTCCTGTTGGAGGCAGTGGGGGAGCTGGCTGGTGCTGGCTAGAGAGAACTGGTGATTGTGCACATCTCTTCCCAACTCCATGTTCAGTGACTTCATGTTTGTAGCATGAGATCTGCCATGGCAGGTGTATTTCGACCATGGAAAATGGCTGTTGTTACAAATCAGGGTTCCTCCCTCGCTCTGCTTTCTCATCTTCCCCCTGAGCTGGCTAATAAACAGATACCAGCTCAGCACTGGAGTCAGAGATCCTTTCCTTCCCCAGCTTGGTCACTGACAACCTGAATGGCTTCCTCATGCCTAAAATGGGGTCCTCCTCTCAGAGTGGTTCTGGGATAGTGGGTGAATAAGTGCTATTATATTTGCTACTCAAGTGTGGTCCATGGACCAAGCAGTACTGCATTGCCTGATCGCTTGTTAGGAATGCACAGTCTTGGGCCTCATCTGAGATCTTGAATCAGCAACTTTGTTTTATTTATTTTTATTTTTTTAAAAAATATATTTTCTTGATTTTTTACAGGCAGGAAAGGAGAGCCATAGATAGCCAGAGACATCAATGAGAGAGAAACATCGATCACCTGCCTCTTGCCCACCTTCTACTGGGGATGTAAACGCAACCAAGGTACATGCCCGGGACTGGAATTGAACCTGTTACCCTTCAGTCTGCAGGCTGACGCTCTGTCCACTTAGCCAAACCGGCTAGGGCAGCATCTCCATTTTAAAAAGATCCACAAGAGACTTGTATTCACAGGAAGTTTGAGAAGCCTGGCTGTGTGATGCGGGGAGGGACCACTGCTCTTCCATTGTCATTGCCTGCAAACCCTCAGGGGTGGGTGTCCAGGATATCTGGCTCCTAGCTGGGTGGGAAGTGCCCTAGAAAGGGACACTCAGTGGGAAATTTCTGGAACCTCTGGATCTGCCTGTCTTCCTGGACCTCAGCCTCTGACCCAGCCTATCCCCTCTCTTTTTCCAGTGTCTCCCGTTACACTGGATTGATGGGAGCATTGTCAATTATAGCCACTGGGCTCCTCGTCATGGGCACGGCCACTGTGTGACCCTATCCACCAGAGGTGAGGGGGACTGGGCCCCAGGGCAAAGGGAAGGGATGGCAACGTGAACTCTTAGATACTGTCCCTTTGAGCTGCCTGAGCACACCTCCTCAAACTCACAGCCTCCCCACAACTGGAGAACCAACGTCCTGCCTGTGAGGAGGGTTGTGATGTAGGGTGAGGGGGTGCCCTATGTGAGGGCTGGATGGGGGCTCTCCAGCCTCACAGATGAAGTTCAGCAGGGGGTTTGGGGTCTGCTTTCCTTCCTCTACTACTGATGTGACAATTGAGAGTGGTGAATGAAAGGTGTGGACGAGGAACGAGGGAGAGATGTATGAATGAGGAATGGCTGAATGCCAGACGTGAGAGACTGAGGACTATGGCTAAGGCCATACACGCTGCAGAAAGGCTGCCACAGTTCTCATCCCAGACCTGCCACCTGCCCACTGCCATACAGACAAGTGGTTTCCCCGCTGAGGCTCAGGTTCCTCATCTGTGCAATGGGGATGAGGACAGCACCTCCCTCTGGGAGTCATTGTGAGGATTAGCCAGGAGCCCCCAGGGAAGCACTCAGCACCCTGTCTTCCTGGGGTGAAAACTCAACAAACACAAGCAGCTGGGGTTGTGTGGCAAACATATCATGGCGATTGGAAGGCAAGGGGGGCACGGGCCACACTCTGCCAACTGTTTGCATCACTGTGTTCTCTATTGCCAGGTGGTTATTGGCGACAATCATGTTGTGAAAGACTTCTGCCCTTCGTCTGCTCCTCCTAAGCCAGTGGCAAGGAAAAGATCCTGTCTGGAGACCCTCCCTATACCCCTCCTGGCAGCCCCTGGCCCTCCCTGGACACTGGGCTGGACTCCCTGCCTCTCCTGGTCATAAAGCCATGCTTCCCACTGCATTTCCTGACTCTTGTTTCTTCATTGGTAATTGGAGGACTCCCCGGGGCTGGAAATTCTGAAAGCCCTCACTCCTGTGGGTGTCAGGGCAGGGCCTTTGAGGAAAGTAAACGATGCCAGTGTCCCAAGGGAGGGTTGGAATGGGGGTGGGGCATTGAGGGGTTTTGCTTCAGCGCCATCTAGGAGCTGAGCCAGGGCTGGGTGGATCCCCCAAGACCCTTCTCAGTCAGGCTGGGGGATTCCACACAACCACCCTCTGTGAGAAGTTCTCATTGGGTGGGGGATAGGGGGTGGGAACTGGCCCTCCTGCTTTGTTTGGATTCGTTATAGGGTGAGGGGTGGGGTGGCTTTCTAAATGAGGGTGATATTACTGATTCAAGAAATGGAGGACTGTTAAAAATTTAACTGAGTACATTATAAGATTAAATTGGCTTTATTCATTGATCCATGAATCACACAGCATTCCATTCAGCAAACAGAGAGAAGCTATGAAAAGCTGTAATAATGGAAGGTGTTTATAGGCAGAAAGAAGGGAGCAGAAGAAAGGTTCCAGCAAAGAATGCATTGCTTCAAGGATGGTCACCGTTTTTTGGAAGGGGTCTATCAAGAGGATTACCAGCCCTAGCTGGTTTGGCTCAGTGGATAGAGTGCTGGCCTGAGGACTGAAGTGTCCTGGGTTCCATTCTGGTCAAGGGCAAGTACATAGGTTGCAGGCTCCTCCTGAGCCCCAGTGCCCAGAACACGTGCAGGAGGCAACCAATCGATGTGTTTCTCTCACATCAATATTTCTCTCTTTCTTTCCATCTCCCTTCAACTCTTTAAAACAAGTTGGAAAATTATACTCAGGTGAGGATTAAAAATAAAAAAAGCAAAAGTAATGAAATAAGAGGACTGGCCTTACATCCCAAAGTATGGGCTTCCCCATCCCTACAAGCTACTAGCTAAGCCCTGTGAAGCTAAGCTCTGTCTTTGCAGTGAAACCCCTGGAGTTCTGGCCAATGCGCCAGCACAGAACAGGAGTGCAATCCAGACAGAGCTTATCTGAGGACACAGGTCCCAGATACAGTGCTGGCTACTTGACAGCCCCAGGTTCAAACCCTGTCTTAGAGTGTTATTGGAGCTGATCTCAATAGAGGCAGGTTCTGTCATAGCCTCAGCTCCCAGGTGAGAAAACTGAGACTCTGGGACTTACCATTCATTTGCATCACACTGCACTAAGACCCACCCTCTGCCTGATGTGGGACTGGACTGACCCTTGAGACAAGAGGCAGAGTTTGAAACCCCTTCAACATAAATGCGAACAAAAGCCAGATAGTCGGAGTTTCATGGATGCTGAAAGCATTGGCAGCATTGGATGGACTGTCGGGGGTAATGCAGACTGTCTGGGGGTATCAAAGAAGCAAGGACCTAGGAGTCAGACGTGCCACTCCTTCCTAGTTGTATGAACTTGGGCAGGTCATCGAACCTCTCTGAGCTTCTGTAGTAGGTGTGTAGACTAGTGACGGCAATACCTATTTTGTAGGATGATTGTAAAGATTAAGTGGGGTAATGGATGCCAGAGCCTTCATGTAGCAAAGTGTTTGGTCTGTGGTGGGCTTTCAAAAATGTTATTTCCAGTTTTAAATCAGACATTACTGTGGTCACTGAAGCCATTGGAATGTCTTTGCCTGGGGTGTGAGTGCAAAGAAGATGGAGTGGGGGAGGTGCAGGCTGTAGAGAAGGGAGGTGAGTGAGAGGAGGCAGAGGGGGGGACAAGGAGCTGGAAGACCTTCCCTAGGCCTGTTTCTAACTTGTTGTGTTATCTTGGTCAACTTGCTCAAGCTCTCTGATGTGCCATTTCCACATCTGTAACATAGGGCTGTTTAAGGGAAAGTGTGTGTAAAGCCTATCGTGAGGCTGGCTCTTGAGAGCAGCTGAGCATTCCTACCAGGGAGTGATAAGATGCCCTGGTCTGGACCCCAGAGGGAGAATGCTGGGGAGGTGTCTAGATCTTCCCTCCCCCCACTAGGGTGGACTCAAGCTGTAAATCCAACACCAAGTTTTTGAAACCCAGAATTGGCCAAGCCCCCCACTACCATCACCCCATGTCGTTAAGCTGAGGATCTGGTCAGTTGGGTCCGAGAGATAAGAGCCAAGACCGTTACCCTGCAATCAGGCCCAGAAGTGACCTCTCAGATACTTCTCCATTTGTAGGTTCCCTGGAACACCGGAGGCAGTGAAGGCTTTTTCACCCTTTGGGCTACGTGTGTCTGTTACCCTGAGCCCTGGAGGGCTGGGCTGGGGTCTGAGAAGAAATATGACTGCCCAGCGGGAATGTCACAGAGTGAGTCACCCACCTGCCATGGCCACTAGCTCCCGGCAGCGATATCCAGCAACGCCAGAGCACGGCATTTGTTGGCCTCTCTTTGGATGGCAGTGAATGTGGCTGGAGCTGGGTTGATTAAAGTTTTGATATTTTAATCATCACAGATGTTTTTGCATTTATTTCTATTTTCAAGAAAGATTGCATGAAAGCTATTCATTTATCTTGACTACTGAATTCTTTAGTGCCTCCTTAAGTTTTGTACCTGAGAGGAGTGCCTCACTCACTACCTCCTAGTCCTGACCCTAGTGGTGACAGAGGGCTGGTGGGAGATGAGGATGGGGGTGGGGAGGGTGGCCCCCAGTGTGTCTGAAAGATTCTGCACTAAGCTTTCCATTGCAGCTGTCACCTCTTTGCCTGAAGATATGCCTTGAGGTTGGACTAAATGGCATTTTCTAGACCAGTGATCGTCAATGGAGGCAACTTTGCTCCCCAGAGGAGCTTTGTAAATATGTGGAGATGTTTTTGATAGTCTTTGGGGACAATCAGATTGATGGGGGGAGGTACTCTTGATATCTACTGAGTAGAGACCAGGGATGCTGCTAAACTTCTACAGTCCCCACCAGCCCCCCGCCAACACAAAAGAAAGAATTACTTTACTCCAACTAGTAACAGTACAAATATTGAGAACCTTGATCTAGATCTATAGCATAGAAGAAAGAGCATAAGGTTTTCACACATTAAAGATGACAAAAGAGGAAGAGGGAGAACTACAGTGAGAAGGAGAAAAAGAGGGAGGGAGGGAAAATGGAGTGAGAGAGGAAGATAGATAGATAGATAGATAGATAGATAGATAGATAGATAGATAGAAGATAGAGAGAAAGTTTGGGAGCCAAAAGAACCAGGAATCCCAGATCCCCCTCTTCCTGTGCACACCTGCAAGGGACTTTCTCTCTCTGAATCACAGTTTTCACACCTGTGAAGTTAGAGTCATCATACATTCTCATGGGGATGAGGACAAGGTGAGGATTCTGGGATGGGAAGCATGTGAAGTCCCCGGTCTAGACAAGCACTCAGGAGGTGGGCACCTCCTTTCTCCTCTCCTCGTGGTCCTCCACTTCATTGGCTGGGATAGTGACCAGAAGAAGGCTGTTCCCGGGGTTATGACTGGGGCACTTTAGGGTGCTAACAGTAAGTATATGTGGACAGTAGACATCTGGGGTCTTCTCCAGCACACCTGGGTGTTTGGACACCCATGTGTGTCAGTGGACCCCAGGAGGCAGGTCCCTGCAGTCCCAGCAGGGAGCAGATGAGCTAATTGAGCAAATGCCTTATTATCAGCTCCCCTGCCCAGCACCCCGGCCTGGGCAATCATCCAGGCCTCAAAAGCCCAATATAAGGACTTCCCCAAAAGCCCAATATAAGGACTGCCTCTGGTACCCAGCAGTCAGAGACACCAAGAGTGGAGGTCTCCGACACTTGAAGGTGAGTGCTCCCCCAGCTGCCCAGTGGAAGAGGGGTCCAAGGGTTGGCAGGAGCAGAAGCTTATATGGCAAAGACCTAGGAGGCCTGTCCTTAGGACTCTGATGGCCACTGTCTTTCCAGTCCGTCCTCAGTGTAGTGAAATGAGCCCTGACCCTGAGCAGACCAGCTCCTGCAGGGGCAGGGTCTGGGCTAAGTGCTGTTCCAGGGGCCAGTGATAAAGCGCTTGGGTAAAAGGGACTTTTCTTGATTCTCCAGGTCAGTGTCTTTTCACTGGAGGAGAAGGAAGCTCTCTAGTGTGCCTTTAATCATCTACTTAAACAAACATTGCATCTCTGTTGTGTGACAGGGGCTTGCAGACACACAGGACAGCCCCAAGTCATAAAGTGAAGCTGTGTCCCTGCTACAAGAACAGTGACTATGAAACTCCCCCTGCTCCTGCTGCTCCTCCTGCTGGGGACAGTTGCTGCTTTTCATCTGGGTAAGTCCTCCCTTCCCTTCTCATCCAGCTTGACCCCTTCTCCTCTTTCTGGCACCTCTTGGGCTCTCTCTGGGCCAGGGCCACAGCTTTTCCTTCTTCCGTGGGCCCAGCTCCCCTCAGGTAAGATCTCTCTTGGACTCAAAAATGTGACCTGAATATTTTGTCCCGGCTCCTCCTCAAGCAAAACCCACCCACCATTTTTAAAAAAATACATTTTATTGATTTTTTACAGAGAGGAAGGGAGAGGGATAGAGAGTTAGAAACATCGATGAGAGAAACACTGAGCAGTTGCCTCCTGCACACTCCCCACTAGGAATGTGCCCGAAACCAAGGTACATGCTCTTGACCAGAATCGAACCTGGGACCCTTGAGTCCACAGGCCAACCCTCTATCCATTGAGCCAAACCAGTTAGGACAACCCACCCACCTTTTCAGAGCAGCTTCTTCCTACCCCTAAAATACACACCTGTCAGCCAGCGCCAAGTGCTCACCCCTTTGTGTGAGTTCTCACCTCACCCCACAGGGAGGAGATCCTTCTGGCCTAGGCTCCAGAAGGAGGCACTAGGAAGTCTTGAGTTGGGTGGTCGGCGCTGTCCGTGGTCTTGGAAGAAGGAGCTCCTTACCTAATGGCAGGCTACCTCTTCGTCCAGGGAATGATGCCCCCTATCTGGACAGCCAAGAGTCACAGGCAGACCTGAGCCAGGATCTGGAAGGCTCAGGGGAGCAGGAGGGAGAGTTGGTCCTGACAGAGGAGGCCATTCAGTCCCAAGGAGAGCAGGTGGAGGCTTCCAGCTGCCAAGATGCCTTTGAGGACGAGAAGGCCATGGAATCGGACCCAGGTGCCCTAGATGAGAACTTTCAGTGCCCCAGGGAAGAGGACACAGTGACAATTCTGGTCAGTGCTGGGAACAAGAATGGACGCTACCGGTTGGTGAAGACTCGCAAAACATTTGCAGACGCTCGGGTAAGTGGCATGGGGCTACTGTGGAAGGAGGACCAGGGGCAGGAGCAGAGAGTGGGTTCCCTCTCCTGTTCACTATTCATTTACACTAGTGGTTGTCAAAGGCTAGTGAGCAGCAGACTCTGCTAGACGTCTTGTTGAAGAATAGATTTCAGGGTTAGCAAGTCTGGGGTGGGGCCCAAGAGTTTGCATTTAGGACCACGTGCCAGATGATGATGATATCGTAGGTCTGGAGACAGTACTTTGAGAATCACTGATTGGGACAAAGGCTTTGGTATTAGATATACCTGTGTTAAACCCTGGCTCCACCTGTGATTGTCATGTTACCTGGGCAATTCCCTTCATCCCTCAGAGCTTCAGGATCTTCACTTGTACAATGGAGATATATGGTACCAGCCTCTTATGTTGTGGTGAGGTTTAAATGAGGTAATACATGGAAAGCATTTGCATCAGTCCTTGAGTCATTGTAAACTGCCAGTAAATGGTGGCTAAGATTATTCTCAGGATTATTATTATTTCCTGCAAGAAGTTCCCGTTGACAGATAAAGGGGCAAGAGATGGAATTGAAGGAGCAAGTAGATCCCTGATTTCTGACCTGACCAGCGATGGAGAACTCTCTCCTGGAGACTCAGGAACATGAGGAGAAAAAAACCCAGGGAATTTTCTCCTCCACCTCTTTTTTCTGCAGAACACCTGCAGGAATTGCTACCGTGGCACCCTGGCCTCTATCCACAACAAGCAAATCAACAGGAATATCCAGATCTCCTGCAATAACTTCTATGGCAATGTCTGGATTGGAGGCACTGTCTATGCCAGGGTAAGTGAGGGGCAGCTCCCAGGTACAGGAAGTTCTCTCTGGCATCAGGACTCATTCCAGCAGCCGAGTGACCTTCCTGTGGGAGGCAGTGGGGGAGCTGGCTGGTGCTGGCTAAAGATAACTGATGATTGTGCACATCTCTTCTCCACTCCATGTTTAGTGACTTCATGCTTGTGGCATGAAATCTGCCATGGCAGGTGTATTTCGACCATTGAAAATGGCTGTTGTTACAAATCAGGGTTCCTCCCTCACTCTGCCTTCTCACCTTCTCCCAGAGCTGGTTGGTAAACAGTTACCAGCTCACCACTGGAGTCAGAGATCCATTCCATCCCCAGCTTGGTCATTTACAAGTGGAATGGCTTCCTCATGTCTAAAATGGGGTCCTTCTCTCAGAGTGGTTCTGGGATAGTGGGTGAATAAGTGCTATTATATTTGCTACTCAAGTGTGGTCCATGGACCAAGCAATATTAGCATTGTCTGATGGCTTGTTAGAGATGCACAGTCTTGGGCCTCATCTGAGACTCTTGAATCAGCATCTCCACTTTACAAAGGTCTGCAGGAGACTTGTATTCACAGAAAGTTTGAGAAGCCTGGCTGTGTGAGGCGGGGAGGGACCACTACTCATCCATTGTCATTGCCTGCAAACCCTCAGGGGTGGGTGTCCAGGATATCTAGCTCCTAGCTGGGTGGGCAGTGCCCAGAAAGGGACACTCAGTGGGCATTTTCTGGAACCTCTGTATCAGCCTGTCTTCCTGGACCTCAGCCTCTGACCCAGCCTATCCCCTCTCTCATTCTAGTGCAGAAGATTACACTGGATTGATGGGAGTGCTGTGAATTTTACATACTGGGCTAATCAGCGTGGGCGCGGCCGCTGTGTGGCCCTATGCACCAGAGGTGAGGAGGCTGGGCCCCAGGGCAAAGGGAAGGGAAGGCAAGGTGGACTCTTACACACTGTCCCTTTGAGCTGCCTGAGCAACACCTCCTCAAACTCACAGCCTCCCCACAACTGGAGAACCAACGTCCTGTCTGTGAGGAGGGTTGTGATGTAGAGTGATGGGGTGCCCTGTGTGAGGGCTGGATGGGGGCTCTCCATCCTCACAGACGAAGCTTGGCTGGGGGTCTGAGGGCTGCTTTCCTTCCTCTGCTACTGATGTGACAATTGAGAGTAGCCGAGGTGAATGAAAGGTGTGGACAGGGGATGAGGGAGAGATGCGTGAATGAGGAATGGCTGAATGCCAGACGTGAGGGACTCAGGACTATGGCTAAGGCCATACACGCTGCAGAAAGGCTGCCACAGTTCGCATCCCAGCCTTGCCACCTGCCCACTGCCATACAGACAAGTGGTTTCCCGGCTGAGGCTCAGGTTCCTCATCTGTGCAATGGGGATGAGGACAGCACCTCCCTCTGGGAGTCCTTGTGAGGATTAGCCAGGAGCCCCCAGGAAGCACTCAGCACCCTGTCTTCCTGGGGTGAAAACTCAACAAACACAAGCAGGTGGGATGTGTGTGTGTGGCAAACATATCATGACAATTGGAGGGCAAGGAGGGCACGGGCCACACTCTACTGGCAGCTGACACCACCGTGTTTTCTATTTCTAGGGGGTCATTGGCGACGAAAACGTTGTGGAAGACGTCTGCCCTTCATCTGCTCCTACTAAGCCAGAAGCCGGGAAGAGATCCTGCCTGGAGCCCCCTCCCTACACCCCTGCTGGCGGCCCCTGGCCCACCCTGGGCGGTGGGCTGGACTCCCTGCCTCTCCTGGTCATAAAGCCATGTTTCCCACTGCATTTCCTGACTCTTGTTTCTTCACTGCTCATTGGAGGACTCCCCGGGGCTGGAAATCCTGGAAGCCCTCACTCCTGCAGGGTGGGGCTTTGAGGAAAGTAAAAGATGGCCAGGGGCCCACGGGTATTGGTGGAATGGGAGGGGGGCGCTGAGGGGTTTGGCTGCAGCGCCATCTAGGGGCAGATCAAGGGCTGGGTGGCTCTCCCAATACCTTTCTCAGCCTAGGCTGGAGGATCCCCCCCCCCCCCCCCCCCCCCCCCCCCGGGAAAGTTCTCATTGGGAGGGGGCTGGTGGGGAACCGGCCCTCCTGCATTGTTTTGATTCAGCATGGAGTGCGGGTGGGGTGGGAGTGGGGCGGCTTTCCAAATGAGGGTGATATCACTGATTCAAGAAGTGGAGGACTGAGTACATTTAAACATGAAGTTGGCTTTATTCATTCATTCATGGATCAGGCAGCATCCCATCCAACAAATAGAAAGAAGCTCTGAAAAGCTGTAATAATAGAAGGTGTTTATAGGCAGAAGGAAGCATAAGGAAGGTTCTAGCAAAGAATGCATTGCTCCAGGGGAGGTCACCTTTCTTTGCAAGGGGTCTATCAGGAGGATTCCCAGCCCAAGCTGGTTTGGTCAGTGGATAGAACGTCAGCCCTAAGCCAAGGGCATGTACTACAGTTGCAGGCTCCATCCCCGCCCCCCCACCCCTCACTTCTGTTGGAGAGTGTGTGTGTGGGAGGCAACCAACACATCACCGCTCTCACATTGATGTTTCTCTCTCTCTGTCTCTCTCCCTCCCTCCACACACACTCTCTCCCTTTCTCTATAAAACAAAACAAAAAACAACAATTATGGAAAAATACCCTCAGGTGAGGATTTAAAAAAAAAGAATTACCTCACTCATGCTGACCAGGTAATTTCAGATTGACTGGTTAAGGGCGACATTCCTTGGAGAGGCTGAGACTGCACTAGGTTAGGTATTAAGTCTTGGTTTGGGTGGGCTTAGCACAGAGACTCCATTTGGGGCTTGCTGTTTAACAGTTGTTAGATCCCACCTGCTGTAACCACATGAGAGGGAGGGGAGAGTAGCCTTGTCTAGCCCTGTGTCTCTTTGGCCTGATCCTGGCCCTTACTGTCCATTCTCCCAGCCGCACACGTGTGGGTGAGTCCAAAGGCCCCAACTTCTTCTGATATGGGTCCCCCATTCCCAGGAGGGTGGCTCCTACCCCAATCCTTCTCCCTCTCCCCCATCCCCACCCTATGTCCCTGGAGGTGCCACATTCGCAGGAGGGAGTACCTCCCACTAGGAGAGCCTTGGGGCCAACATCAGGGCACCTGATGGCAGTGTGGGTTCCATCCCAGTTCTCTAGCCCCAGGCCTCTGCTTCTTGCCCCCACTTTCTCAGACCCTGGAGACATTGAGAGGGAAGACTGTTGCTATCCTTTGTTCAGGTGAGGGGCTAGTGTCCAGGAAGTCCCTGGAGTGGATGAAGAGGGAAGCTGGACCTGAGACTCAGTTTTTAGAGGGCAGGGAGCCCTGGGTTGTAGTTCTACATGAGGCTCAGGGAGAATGTACAAGTATTTCTGTAGACATACATGTGCATGTGTGTATATGTATCTTGGTGTGCACACGAGTCATTTTCTATGTATGTATACCTGTGCATATGGAAATCTTTATTGGTAAATGTGCACAATCTTTGTGTCAATGGGCATGTATGTGTTGTTTGAGATGTGTATATTTTATACATCTCTGGGTATGTATGGATAGGCCTATATGTCTGTGTACATCTGTGAATGTGTATGTCTGTGTAGCTTTGCATCCGTACATACTTGAATCTCTGTGTTCATGCATCCGTGTGTACCTGTGTGTCTTTGGCCAGTATGTTTGGGAGTGTTTACAGGCCAGTGTGTGTCTGAGTACACCTGTGTACAGGTCTATGTTTGTGTGTGTACATGTGTCTGTATCTATCTACAGGCATCTGAGGGGATGTGGAGTTTCAGGAACAAAAACAACAAAAAGGAACAAAGGACCAGGTTTGCTTTCTTTCTTTTTTTTCTTCTTCTTTTTTTTCAGATGCAAAAGCAGAGAGTCTTTATTCAAACTAGTTTGCCCCCCCCCCCCCCACCCCGACTTTCTTTCTAAAGGTGCTGGAGATGATGGAACAGGATCGGACGGGATCAGAGCACCCCCGGGTGAGCGGGTGGTGAAGAAGCAGCAGGGACAAGCCCCTTGAACATGAGCAGGCCTCTGGCAACAGGATAATGGGCCTTGGCATTGCCATGAGCCTTGCCAGTGCTGGGCCCCAAGGGCTGCCTCCAGATGGAGACCTGTTCTCTGTAGAGGGGTTTGTCCATCTGCCTTGGATGTAGGTTGGGTCAGGAAGCTCCTAATCACAGCATGTTGGTTCCCCAACAGCATGGAAGGGGAGCTGCCTTGGGGGGTCAGCGCCCTCTCCCCCAGGGCCCTGCATTGTGTACTGCTACAAGCTAATCCTTGATGCTCTGCTTCTAAAAGAACAGTTGAACCTTGCTGTAGGGGGTGGGGGGTGGGAAGATAAGCAGTAAGGGAAGCTCTGCATAGGTAGCTCTGGGACTGAAATTTCAGCTGAATAGTGAACCCCATTTTCTCAGCCTCTACTTTTCTCCTTGATGGGAAATTGGCTCTAGCCAACCCCAGTAGCTCAGTATCCTGCCAGTCAAGGCTAGAGGTAGAGGGAAGGAGGGGAAAGGGTGTTGGTGGTGGCTCAGAGCCCTGCAGTCTGAAGCTTGCTCCAGGCAAGCCAGTGTAGATAAGATATTCCCCAAATATCTAATACTAGAGGCCCAGTGCATGAAATTCGTGCATGGAGGGAGGATCACCTCAGCCTGGCCTGCACCTTCTCCAATCCGGGACCCCTTGGGAGATGTCCGACTGCCTTTCGCAATCCAGGATCACTGGCTCCTCACTGCTTCCCTGCCTGACTGATCACCCCTAACCACCTCTGCCTGCCTGATTGCCCCTAACCACCTCTGCCTGCCTGATCACCCCTAACTGCTCCCCTGCTGGCCTGATCGTCCCTAACCGCCTCTGCCTCGCCCTGCACCCGGGACCCAGGATTCCCTCCCTCTGGCCAGCTGCAGGCACCCAGGACTTGGGCCAGCTTTGCCCAGGCTGGCCACAGCTGCAGGGACTGCGGGGCGGGTGGCTTGTCCCTCTCCCGGGCCGCAGCCTGGCTGGTCCCCATTCCTCTCTCCCCAGTGTTGAGTGTCTGAGCAGTTCCTGCATGAGGGTGCGAGGGCGTGAGGGTGTGATGACCATTTGCATTAGCTCTTTATTATATAGGATTGTTTGTTATTGGGCCTCAACTTCAACCATTATATATTCATTCCTTTGGCTGTTTAAGGCCTTTCAGTGTTGAATAGCTCTTGATTAAAAAGCAAATACTCGTAGGAGAAGAAACTCCTGAGTATGTTATTTATTAATACCACTGGGAGATTGACTGGTAATTTGCTGAGAACAAGGTTTTGTGAGAAGCAGCACAGAAGGGAAGGACACATGGAACTGTCAGTGGGCATGGGGGTGGGGGAGAGGCTAGTTGTGGAGAAGAAGAGCCATTGAGAAGGAGATGATGAAGCAGAGAGTGCTGCGCTCACTATTTTCTCTTCATGGGGACCCAGGAAGACGATATCCTGGGATTCCTTGTAGTATTGTTGGGCTCCTCACCATGCGACTGAGTCTGGCCAGTGCCATGTGGTTGGAAGTGATGCAAGCAACTTCCAGGACTGGCCTTTAATGACCCCTACAACCCACCCATTCTCACTTTGCTTGCTATGTGCCTCTGATGGTATACTCCTCGATGGAGGGGGCTGCCTGGTTGACTTCGTCATGTTAAACCTTGAGATTTTGCAGTTGATTTGTTACTGTGGCAAAACTTGGTTTGGCCTAACTGAAACTTAGGGGAAAGAAGGTGTCGACAAATTTCCTAACTTTTCCCCAGGCAGATGTCGCACAGAAGCCAAGATCCCAGGCTCTGGAGTCCTGAAGTCCCACTTGCCCCATTCCAGTTTCTTAACCTTACTAAGCCTTCGTTTCTTCTTCTGTAAAATGAGGGTTGAATTAGACAAACCCTCTAACGTATGTAGCCCATTGCTTGGCCATGGCAAGTTCTCACTAAATGTTAGCTTTTATGCTGAGTAATTAAAGAAGCAGTGTAAAGTTAGGAATGAGCATGGGTCCCAGTTCCAATTTCCATATATTGTTTCTTTTTCTATATCACAGGATCAATAACTGAACACAGCAGCCTCACCAGGGTTGGTGTGTGATTATGTTGGTGATTGTGCTGAGGACACCATGAGGCAGCAGAGAGGAGTTTGCTGTTGTTGTTACTGCTGATACACCCCTAAGTCCAGCACACAGAGCAGTCACTTAGCTCAGCTGTGGGGAGGACAAGGTCAGGCTCACACTCCTGAGTTTACACATTTGCTGGCAGGCTCAGGACCACCCAGCCTGGAGGAAAGGGAGGGGTTGGGAGAAAGGGTTCCCCCAGATATAGCTGCCTAGACCTCCTCCTCAGAGAACATTCCTGTGACCCCAGCCTCCTGAGAACTGGGTGCACGGGGGTGGGAAGGCAGGGTGCCTGTGGGCCTCTGGGTGGAGAACATGGTGCTGCCTTCCACTGAGGTCTGCTGGCCAGATCTCCAGACACTGCCGATTCCCAAGGCTGCCCCTGGGGAGGTGTCATCCCACCTTCCTGAGGATGGGGCTGGGATGAGGCAGAGTGGGGGGAGGGGGAAGGGACCTCATGTGGGGGAATCTTACCCCTTCGCCCCCTGGGGTGGGGGGTCACCAGGGTGGGGCCTTTGCAAGTGCCCATGGCTTGATCCTCCCAAACTACTCCCAAAGATGCCTCTTCCGCACATCTCCCCTGTCCCCTGCACCACTGAGGAGGGGCTGGCCCTCCATCTGCAGTTCAGCTCCTTTCTGCTCAGCCCTCAAGGTCATGCCCACACTCCAGCTCCTCCAGAGGTGGTCCGCCTGGAAGTTGGTGGAACA
Source organism: Myotis myotis (assembly GCF_014108235.1). Lineage (NCBI taxonomy): Eukaryota > Metazoa > Chordata > Mammalia > Chiroptera > Vespertilionidae > Myotis > Myotis myotis. The sequence goes on from NW_023416314.1 coordinate 64,881,159, forward strand.
TACTTCAGGGCTGCTCACTTGCACGAGCCCCTTCTAATACCCAGTTTTGTATTTTTTTTTAAAAGATGCCCCAAGATGTATATGCTTCAGGCTTCATAAAACCGAGATCTGCCCCTGAGCTCTGCCTGTGAGGGGAAGTGGAGGCAGGGTGCACCTGGCGCCCTCTCACAGCCCTGCCAGCGCCCTGTTCTTCCTCCTTCCCAAGTGCCAGGGCACTAACCACCAGACAGTCAGGCCACGAGACAGTCATTTTCCGTCTCCCGCCTCAGTTCGCTGTCGGTAAATAGGAGAGTCAGATGAGATGGTTTCTAAGACCCTTTAGTTTCTGGCATTAGGAGACTGACCACCTTATCAGGACCCTGTGGGGACAGACCTGGCTGACCAGCTGCTCGCAGGGCACTGGGGCTCACTGGGGTCTTTTCACCAGCATTTTCAAGGAGGACGGCTGACCTCCTGGAGCAGGGCCTCAGGTCCGGGAATCCCCTCCCACCGGGGTGGCCAAATCCGGTTCCTGCAGTGAGGGGTCCAGATGTGTGTGGGTACATCTAGGGTCCCGGAGAGAGAACAAGAATGGCTCTGGTGTGGGGACAGAGCTGTGGGGTGAGGTAAGGAAAATTCACCGACAGTCACGCCTCCTGTTTCCTTCTCATTTGGGGACCCACCTGACTCAGAGAAAGAGAACTCACACCAGTCTCATTGGTCTCCCCTCAAATGGGGCCCAAGTTCCCGGGGCCAGCCTGGGGCTTACTCTTTATTAAGCTGAACCTAACCTTGGTCAGGGTGGAGGAGGCTGGAGCAGCAGGGCACACCCGTGGGAGTTGCCCTTCCTCTTGTGAGGTGTGGGCAATGGAGACCTGGGTTCAAATCCCAGCTCTCTCACTGCCTGGCTGTGTAATCTTGGGCAAAGGATTCAGTCTCTCTGAGCCTCAGTTTATCTTCAAAACGGGGAACCTAATAGCTACGTCATGGGATTATTCTAAGGATTAAATGAGCTAGTGTGTGTGAAGTGCCGGGCACTTGGCAGGCACTCACTATTACTATTATTCTCTCTATTCTTTGGAAAGGGGAAGACTCAGGTGCTGCTGCCCCAGGGGTCCTGGCAAGCAGACAGGGGCCAGGCAAGGGGTGAAGGTGAGAGTGAAGTCTCAGTAGGGGGCACTGGGAGACCCAGTCGCCTTCCAGCTGTGGCCTCATGGGGTGAGCAGCAGAAAGGAGAGCCCTCCCTCTCCCATCCTCCTTGCCCGGTGGGGTCCTCTGTTGGGAGGCCTGGAGCCCAGCAGTGAGTGTGGGGCCCTGGGTGGAGGCCCTAGTGGCCGATGGAGAAGGCCCCTGAATCAGTGGACTGCTTCTCCTCCGGGGTCTGGTCGCTGGGGAACACTGGGTTGGCCGAGGCAGCGACCTTCAGTGTCGTCTCATTCACCTGCAGGCAGAAGGCTGGCATGAGGGTGCTCTGACTATGGGCAAGGACCCCATGGGACAGACTCAGCAGTCGGGGCGCGCAGCCTGGTCTTTGGGGAGCTACAGCGTGCCTGTGTGATCCCAGGACTCCATCCATGCATCTCAAGGGCAGACAGAACCCAGAGCCAGCCCATAGCAGGATTTCCCTGCCCCAGAAATGGAGAGGGGACGATGAGTGGCTGGGACAGCAACAGCGACCACCCACAGAGCCCCCGTGGTTCTCACAGAGCCCACTCTTGGCCAAACCCCTCAGGTCTGGACCCCCAGTATGCACCGAGGCCCAATGAACTTCCCTTCAGAAGCCCCTGGAAGGTGAGCCGCTGAGAGTCCCTGGAGCCCAGTGGCCCTCCCTGTCCTGTCTCGCTGCCTCTCCTGGACCCCACTCACCTCCTCAAACTTCTTGGCTTTGTATTGGTCGGCCCCCTTGAGGAAGTTGAGCAGGATGATGTCACAGAGGACAGTCCCCTGGGGGAGGAAAAAGAGGGCAGGCCCTGAACTGCCAGCCCGGGCAGCACTGGCCTGGGAGCGGGGCTGTGTCTGAGTCTCCGCCCCCACCTTCATGGGGAGGCCCAGGAACTTGTACCAGGCCAGCCTCCTGCAGATGGGAGGCTGCTGAGGAGGCAGTGAGCTCCCCATGACTACAGGTGACAAAGCAGGGCCTAGCTGAGCAGGGAGGTGGTGCAGGAGACGGAAGCACCTGGCAAGAGGCTGGGCTTTTCAGTCTAGGCTGAAGCAGGGCTTACCTGGGTTCAGTTCCCTGTCCACACCTGCCAGCAGGGGCCTCACCCTGACTGGCCACCAGTCAGAGCCTAGCAGGGCTGAACTCACCACTCCCACGGAGGTGAAGGCTGCCACGGAGCTGATGATGGTGGGGATGATGTTGAACTTGCCTGCCTGTGTGCACAAAGACCAAGGCGAGTGGGCGGAGTCCAGCAGGGCAGGGGTGAGGCCAGAGAGACCTTGGAGCAGCAGGCCCCACCCCTTCATGGTGCAGGTATGGAGACAGGAGGTGTGAGCAGTTGAGGGTCTCAGAGCTGGTCAGCAGCAGGACCCTGCCCCTCACCCCTGCCCAAGAGCCATCTCTGGGCCCAGGGTTGGTCTGAATTTCCTCCCCTGTCCACCCACCTGCCCAGCCCAAGGACTCACGTTCCCGTACACCAGCACATCGAAGCGGATGCCAAAAGCCTTTAGGAGCGTGCGGTACTCACTGCCATTCTCCAACTTGTAGTACTTGGCAAACCTGAAGGTCAGAGGCAAAGGAGGATCCCACTGTGGGCTCCTGCCTGAACCTACGGGGTCCTCGGGAGCCTACGACCGTCACTTCCTGCACAGCCCTTACAGATGGTTTGGTGGGACACCTGCCATGGTCCAACCTGTGTCTGAGTCTCCGCCCCCAGGTTAGCCAACCCCCTTCACAGGCAGCATCTTGGGGGGCTGGTTAAAAAGACAGCTTCTCAGGCCCCACCCTGAACCCAGGAATCAGCATCCCTGTAGGTGGGGCTCAGGACTCTTTCTTTTATTTTTATTTTTTAAAATATATTTTATTGATTTTTTACAGAGAGGAAGAGAGAGGGATAGAGAGTTAGAAACATCGATGAGAGAGAAACATCCATCAGTTGCCTCCTGCACACCCGCTACTGGGGATGTGCCCGCAACCAAGGTACATGCCCTTGACTGGACTCGAACCTGGGACCCTTCAGTCCACAGGCCGATGCTCTATCCACTGAGCCAAACCGGTTAGGGCAGGACTCTTCCTTTTAAATAACTTCCCTCAATAATTCTGACGTGTGCGAATGTTTGAGCCAGGACTCCATGCTTCCTCAGTTCTATCTGCTTGGGTGGCCCAGGGCCCGGCCTTCTCCCCTCTCTGCAGGTTTCTCAGCTGGACTGGGTTTGAAGCCAGGCTCTGCCACTTAACAACTTCCTAATCCTAAGACACAAAGGCTTGGAGGAGAGGGGCTGGACCATCTTCATGAACAGGATCAATTAGGGTCTGGGGGTGGTGGCAGAGAGCGTCACAGACCAACTACATGGTCTGAATTCAAGTTGCACCAGCAGGAGAAGGGGATGGACCCCAGAGAGGAAGTCGTTTCTAGAAAGATGAGGAGGTCCAAGAACATGATTCTCCAAGGAGGCCTCGCGGGAGATTTTAAGGAAGTTTGCAAAAACAGCATCAGGCCCGGATGGAAGACTGTGGGAAGCCCTCACTGGCTTTCAGGTTGGCCTGAGCCTAAGTATGGAGCATCACCACCTCCACACCCGCCATGGACAGAGCACCAAAAGGGTGCAAACCTATGAGTGAACCTCAATGTCAGGGAGCAGACTCCGGTGTCCCATTTTATAGATGAGGAGACTGGTGAGTGGCAACACTGACAGCTCCAAAGGCCCTGCTCTTTTATTTTTAATTTTTATTGATTTCAGAGAGGAAGGGAGAGAAAGAAAGAAACATCAATGATGAGAGCCTGCAACCTGGGCATGTACCCTGATGGGGAATCAAACCGTGACCTCCTGCTTCATAGGCCAACACGCAACCATTGAGCCACACTGGCTGGGCAAAGGCCCTGCTCTTAACCTGAACCGTCCTGCCTCTGACACCCAGGGGCGGCCTTGGTGCCAGACCTCAGAGTCCTTCTGCGCTCTGTGCCCTGCCTCCCTCCGCTGGAGAATCCAGGCCTGGACAAAGATCACATGTGGGGAAGAGTCCCCGCTGTCTGGGCTGTGGCAGCGGAAGCCCGTGGCCACTGGGCAGGGGTGGGAGGGCGAGTAGCTGAGGTCTGGGGCAGGGCAGAGGCTGGGACTGCATCTTGTCCCGAGGTCTGCATTCCTGGCCATACGCTGCAGCCATGAAAGATGTTCTGCCATCGCCTGAGAGCAGAAAGCCGGCATCCTGGGCACTGCCTCTCCAAGCGAGGGCTGGCTAAATTTATCTTGGGAAGGAATGTGGAGGGAACAGGGAGAAGAACCAAAGCGGACTTGGCTTTTCTCCAGCACCTGCCTTCCAAGAGGCAGTACGCATGATAAGATCATTATCTCATCCACCACCCATCCTCGGAGAAGGCTTGGCAGGGCCCGCTCTCTTCTGGGGCGGGAGGGAGAGGGAACCTCGAGCCAGGAAGGAGGGAGGGGACCAGCCACAGAGAGAAGGGCCCAGGAGTCCTGACTTCTGCACTCCAGAGCGGCCAGTGGGGGTCACAGAATGTGGCCCAACCATGGGGCAGAGACTGATCCCACAGGGCTGGGATACCTTCCCTCTTGGCATGCGGCTGGGCCACGTGTTCTAGCCCCTTGCATCTAGCTGGGGCCCCACCTCAGAGAGTTCTTGCCAAAGAATGTGAAGGGAGCTGCGGTATGTAACCTCTGGGCCCACAGGTGTCAGAGCGAACCCTCCTCATCCTCCCTTTCCTCATGGCTAATTGCTCAAGAGCCAGGGGAGAAGTCAGGGTGTAGGGACCACTGAGTCAACAGGTGGCAGGAGCCCAGACCCCTGAAGGCTCCTGAGCGCTCCGCCCCCACTGGTCCCTGGTGTACTGTGCCAGCAGCACATGCTAGCCACTGAGATGGGTTGTTTGTTACCGCGATGAGCAATATCTAACTGCTTGCAAACTCCTGTGATTTTATAGCCAGGAAGCCTGAGTTAGAGGATGAGTTAAAACTGGGGAGTCGTTCAAGATAGAGAGAATTCCAGTGATGCCACAGTCCTATGAGGCTAAGGAAGTCCTAGGAGGTCTGGGTGCGGCCCACGGTGTCTTGAACTAGCTTTTGACTCCACGCAAGTCACTCAACCTCCTGAGCTGTTTCTTTCAACTGAGAAGTGAGTGAGGAAGGCCAGACGAGACAGCGTCCAGATAGAGTAAGTAAAGCAAGATCTAGTAAGTGCTTAAAGCAGGTCCCAAGATCAAGATAAAGTGGACTCGTAACATCTACAATTTCCTCAACTAGCACACCTCCTGCCTCCCGGCGATAATAGTATTAGCAACAATAACAGACAACGTATATATCGATTGGGTGCTTACTATGTGCCTGGCATTGTGCTATGTGCTTAATGCCAAGTAACTAACTCATTTAATACTCATAGCAACACCAAGGAACTTAGTGCCATTTTGATTCCCATTTATAGAGGAGTCACCAGGATCAGAGAGGTTAAGCAATTTGTCTAAGGTCACAACAGCAATAGTCAAGTGAGCGAAGCTGGGATTCGAACTCAGGAGGTCCTGTTCAACCGCCTAGACTCTTAGCCTGCATTTCAGATGGTTCTTTTTGAATCCCGATTTCTGTCCAGTCCTGGCTCATTTCTTTTCATTCTCTAGCTGAGGGCCCCCTTTTGCACCTGCAGGGTGGGGCTCTCCACCCAGAATCCCTGGCTGGGAGTAGAACAGGAAGGAAGGAGAGCCATGACGTGTCAGGAGGAGGACCCCCCCAACGCCTCATCTGAAAAGGCGAAAGGCTGAGCTACACCTTCCCGGGCCCAGATTTCTCCTAAATCCTCTGATTCCTATTCCTACCTCTCCAGCTTTGGTTTTCTTGGTTGAGAGATGGAGTCAGTGAGAAGGACACCACTGTTCCGCACCTTGGTTTGGAGTACAGGGCCCCTCCCAACCTGGCCCAGTCCACTTCCCTGGCCTCCTCTGCAGAACGCCCTGCCCTGCCCCTCCAGTGCCAGCCACATGACCTGCCTTCCTCTATCTCCTGCACCCACTTCCTAGACACAGACTTCTGGGCCTCTGCCTATGCTGTTCCCCTCCGCCCCTCTTCCCCCTTGCAAACTCCTATTCATCCGTCAGGGTCCTGCTCAGTGACTTCTGATTCTTTCAAGATTTAAACAAATACTTTGAGCACAGCCACTGTATGCCAGGCACTGTGCTAGGCCCTGCTGATACACCGGCCAAGCTCTGCTCTCACGAGAGGGAGAGAAATATTAATCGCACCATCCATGAGTAGCTCAAATTAGACTTCAGGGCTGGGAAGGAGAGGAGCACCTTTCTCAGAGCACAGTCCAGGCAGACATTTGACCTCGGCTGGTGGGCCAGGGAAGCCTTCATGTGAAATAACTCTAAAGCTGAGGCTTGAGGGTGGAGAGTTAAAGGTAAGAAACTCAGGCCCTCTCAGGGGAAGGCACAGTGAAAAGGGGAAGCAGGAAGTGCCCTGGTCTGGGAGGATGGAGATGCGTGGAAGAGGAAGTGTCTGGTGGTGTGTCTCTTCTCAGTTCCATGTGCAGTGATTTCACACTTGCAGCTTGGAACTGTCCACAGCGGAATATTTACACCACAGAAATCGGCAAACACACCACAGAGCAAAATGCTTTCTTCCTTTCTCCAGAGAGCCAGTTTCTGGTTTCTGGTTTCCCAGCACCGAGGCTGTGAAATGCCTCTGGGCTACCTTTCCTGTCCGGGAGAATCTGAGGATCCGGGCCTCTCCTACGTCCAGGCCACACCAGGCTGCAGGTGATAATTTGGACTTTTGACTGTGAGCCAGTTCCCACGGTCCCTCTTTGCCCAAGGGCCCAGTGCAGGGAATGCTTGCTGGAGGAATAAATGTTTTCAGAGATTCCAGACACCTCCCAGATGGCCTCTGGGTTTCCTCCCCCTGCCTCTGGCTGCCCCAGATTCTCCCTGCTCTTCAGGTGGAGCTAGTCTACAAGAGCGAACCACAGGCTGTTCTCTCCCAAATAGAAAACATCTGGATCCGGCAGCTGGCTGCATGGGAAAGTAGGTGCTACTGGTTCCTGCCATGGGGAACCAGCCTTGTGGAGAGGGACTGAGGAAAACGCAGGAACAGCTGTATGTGGAGCCCTTACTTCTGCTAAGCGGCTAGAGGCTTCCACACCCATCATTTCATTTGGGCCCCAACAACTCAGTGGGGGAGCTGGTGGCTTAGGGCTTTGAAATGAGGCAGCCTGGCCTTGGATCCAGGTTTTGCCACTGAACTCCTTTACATAACCTGGGGCAAATCACTTCACCTCTGCTTCTTGCTTTCCCCAAATGTGAAAGGGAGAAAGAAGATGGCACTAGCTGAAGGGTGGTTCAGTGTGGCTGGGGGAGGGCTGAGCTGGGGGGCACCGAGCTTTCAGTACATTATCTAGTGGTCAGCAGGCAACAGTCAGACTTTCCAGGCCTGAGAGAAGCACAGCAGGGATCAGAACTCGGGCCCCTGGAATCCTAAGCCCCTGCCCACCCCCTGCTGCTTCCTGCATTGCCTAATGACCTCCAGCAACAGGGAACTCACTACCTGTATGAGCAGCCCACTTTCAGCTTTGGGTAGTTTCCACCCTTAGAAGCGCTTCCCCACGCTGAGCTGACATCTGCAGCAGGCGGCAGCCCTACACGTTTGCTGAATGGAGAAGGGTTTTTATCACGATGCACAAATCCCTCGGAAACTCTCAGACATCTGTTTAGGAACGATCCCATAGAGTGGTGGCAATTCCTTCCCAAAGCAGGGACACGTAACTGTTACAGCAGCAGGGAAAACAGCAACACGCTTGGAGGATCCGGGTTGGACTTGCGAGGGAAAACTTGGGCCTGGAATTCGGGTTTCTAAGCGAAGGAGGTGGTGTTCTCAGCAAAGCTTTTTGCCTGGTGGGGAATCATTCTGCCAGCCGAAATATACTTTTACAGTTGATTTTCTACTGATGGGAAAATATCTCCTTGGCAGACTCATTGCATGGGGGTTGGGCAGCATCCCTGAGCAAGCTGGGACTCCTCCTGGTAGAGAAGGGCCCAAGCCATATTTATTTACTCATATTCTAAGACCCTAATCAACCTCAAAGACAGACATTCTGAAAATGGTTTGTTGTCGATCCTTTTTTAAAAACACGTATTATCATTCATTTATCTTTCACAAGGCAGGGAAAGGTCAATGGAAGCAGGGCCCGAAGATGTACCTGAGAGCCAGGTTACTAGCTGTCTACTCCAGTGAGTAATCTTTTTGGCCTCAGTTTCCTCATCTGTAAAATGGGGGCAGCCACACCCATCCTAGCAGGATATTTGTGGTTGTGACCCAGGCCCTGGAGCCTGGCCTCCCGGATTTGGATTCCGGCTCCAGCATTATTTGCTGTGTGGCCTTGGACGCATACATAAAGCCTCTGAGCTTCCGATTTCCAGCTATGAAATTTTCCCTCTTCATTCAATTAATAATCCACCAAGAGCACTTGCTAAGTCCTGGGCTCACTGATAAGCACGCAGGGAGTGCTAGCCAATATTTTCTGCCAATAATGTTGGTCCTTGTGAGGACTCAATAGTCATCCTATATAATAAAGAGGTAAAATGCAAATTAACCCTCACACCCTCACAAGATGGCTGCCTATGACCAGGCCGGCAGGGGGGTTAGGGAGGGATGACCAAATGACTGAATAGCAGGCTGTGTGGGGCGATCAGGGTGGCAGGGGGAGCAGTTGGGGGCAACCAGGCTGGCGGGGGGGGGGGGGCAGTAAGGGGTGACCAGGCTGGTTGGGGGGGGGGGCAGTTGGGAGCGACCAGGCCAGCAGGGAGGGGGCAGTTGGGGGCAATCTAGCCAGCAGCAGAGGGCACTTAGGGGGTGACCAGGCTGGCAGGGGGGCACTTAGGGGCAATCAGGCCGGCACGCAGAGGCAATGAAAGGCGACCAGGTAGGCAGGCAGGTGAGCAATTAGGAACCAGAGGTACAGGATTGTGAGAGGGATGTCTGACTGCCGGTTTAGGCCCGATCCCGGCAGTCGTACATCCCCCAAGGGGTCCCAGATTGGAGAGGGCGCAGGCTGGGCTGAGGGGACAACCTCCCCCCCCACCCCCCGTGCATGAATTTCATGCACTGGGCCTCTAGTAAAGGTATAAAGGGCTGTATAAATTCAGGCTCGTGCTAATTACCCCCCCCCCCACCCCACTGTACCCTAAAGGAAGCAAAGAGGAAAACAGATCATGAAGAATTGACGCAAACGTGCCCCAGGCAAGAGGGCCTTCGGGTGCTTCTGTGGTGATGAGGGAGGTGTCTGCTCTAACGCATCTCCATGGCTCCCGGGAGGAGAAAAACCCAGATTGAGGGAGGGATGATCAAAGCCGAGGACATGCTTCGATCCAGTCTCTGTCGATTGGCCTAAGACCTCGCGGATCGACACGTTTCCGCGTGGAAGCCGCTCAGCTGCCAAATCTCAGCTTCGTGAAAGCTGCTGCGGGTACATTTCCAACATGGAACACTCACCACAAACTCCTCCAGCACGAGGCGCAGCGAGCAGCTGAGCGCCAGCAGACGCCAGGGGAGGAGAGCCAAGACGGCGGCGCCTTTTAGGAGCAACGCTGTCCCAGGGACCCTCAGGCGCACCAGGAGTCCGACATTGCTGAGCGCACCGTTTTGCTTCTCTCTCCTCATCCCAGCAGCCACTGCCGGGTTTATGTGCTCGAGCTGCCTCCTTTTTTCCCCTTTGCTAGTGAAATGATGGCGGGAGGTTTGCTAGAAGCAGTGGCTACAGGACAGGTTCCTGGGTCTGAGTCCTGATGAACCTCTTAGTTGGGTTCTGCAGTCTTGGGCAAGTTTCCAAATCTCTCTCTGCCTAATGAGGGGTGCAGCGGGGTGGGCGATGAGCTGTCAATCCTGTCAAAAATAGGTGTGAAAGGGCGCGAGGGGCCCTTAACCTGAGGTCCAGGGATAGGCTTTCAGAGGTCTTCAAAGTCTCGGAATTCTACGCCACATAAATAAATATTAAGTAGATATGCAGAGAAGGAAACGGGTCACACCGTGTGGGATGTTGATTTCCTGCGAGGGAGCAGCCAGGAGTGAAGCCAGTTTCCAGGCCCTTACTGGATCTACCCATTTGTCTGAGGGTTCTCACTCTGAGGATGCATTTACATCCTATTTGTAGAAATAAAGTATCCTTTAACCAAAGAAAGCGCCCGCAACGTTGCTCAAGGCTACGTATACATGCATTTTCCTTGGACAATCAACGTTGAGTGCTGCTTTCCTCAGGGGTGTAATAGAGTTAGCAACCTCCAAAAGTTAACAAAGGGCTGTGATTTCACGCAGGAAAGTGGGTAGGCCTGGTACTGGACACCAGTGCTCCTCCCTTCCCTCCCCATGCTGCCCTGGGCTGCCTTGGCCTGCTGCCTGGCTTCTGGCTGCTGAGGGGGCATGGCTGGGTCATAGTTCTCCTCAGGCTGCTGTGTCCTATCTCTGTCTCCGGGTTCCAGGAAAGGCTTCCTGCCCTCGCCCCTTCAGACCGGGCCCCAGGCACTGCCGGATCCTTTGTGGTATCCTTGCACCCTCCCAGCAGCACTCCCTGTATTAAACTCTCCTCAAATTACCCAATTTGCATGTGCCATCTGTTTCCTGCTGGGACCCTGACTGATACAGTATTTTTAATTTGTCTTTGTACCATCTCTGCCTATACACTCACACCCACACACATCTATTCACTGACACACTCAGGCATGCGCACACACGCACGCACACATTCAGTCACTCACAGACACATACCCACACTCACACTCACTCACCCACAGACACTCACCCTCACTCACAAACTCACACGCAATATTCACACACGGCAGTGCCAGTGCCCAGCTCTGGGAAGTGGAGTGCTCTGGTAAACTGAGGGCCCCCTCTGTGTGGCAGGAACTGACCCCTGCAGGAACACTAACACTGGGGTGCCTGTCACCCTTGCACCATTGAATTGGTGACTCTGGCCAGTTCTTATTTTCAAAAATGCTGCCCTTTGCCCACTGCTAAGCCAGACGAACGCACCAACTGCACACTCTCAAGGTACTTGGAAAGAGGCTTCTTAAAAATACCAAGTTAAAAAAAAAACCACACCCACAAATAAGCTAAAGCAGCCCCTGGAGTCTTTAGCCATGCAGAATAGACTTCGGAGTAAAATAAAATCTTTCCAGCAAATTTTAGGGCGGTAGGGACAGACGGAAACCTTCAGATCACATAAACGAAGGTAAGCTTCGATGGACAGCGCCAGGTACTTTGGGTGGGGGTTGAAGGGAGACACATTTTGGCTCAATACAAGGCCATCTTGACAAGAATGGGAGGCCATCCGATGACGGACAGGCCATCTTGTGAAGTGGTCCCTTGTCTAGGGCTGCTTTGCCGAGAGACGGATGTAGGCACCGGGAGCAAACGGCCTCTCAGGCTACTCTAAGATGCACCCGTGACCTTGGGCACATCACTGCCCCTTTGAAGTTTCTACTTCCTCATCTGTAGAATGACCGCCTCTCCGTCTAGGTGTCTCCAAGGGGTTCTCAACAGCTAGAGCTTCTCTAAATCTCGGATTCTGCAGGCGAAGAGCCTCCAAAAATGGGGGTGGGGTTTGGAAAGGAGCCGCAGAAGTAATTAGTGATGGAAATGCGAGTCTCTAGCTGCCTCTGGATGCCTGAGTTTGCATATTAAACAAGGCTGAATCTTGGCTGAAGGATTCCATTCCTTCCAGAGCAAAAGGCAACAAACTGTAGGACAGGATGGCAAGACGCTGAAAAAAACCTGGCCCCTGTCAGAGAGGCAGAGGAATGTGTTTGGGAGACAAAAGGCCAGGCTATGTCCCGTGGCCCACCAGAAGCTAGCTGCTCGCCCACGAGCACATAGGCATACGTTTCTGCGGATTAGCCATGTGACTAGCCTTCCTGGTTGGGGTGGACATCGTTCAAGAAAATATGTCTGCAGGCAGGCTCCCACGCTTACTGGCTCGGTGACACTGGGAAACATAGTTAAGTCTGCGCGCCTCACTTTTCTCTCCTGTGAAGTGGGGGGTTGTAGCGCCTCCCTGTGGAGAGTGGGGGTGGGGAACGACGAACCACAGGGCACAGACACTTTGCACATGGTGCCCAGGATCATTCCTACCTACAGGGAGCTGATGGGGTTCTCAGGAGCAGCATACTTCGTACCCATCCCAGGAACTGCCCTGTGCCCATGCTGACCCTGGCTGTGGCCCTTTTCCCCCCTCTCAGGGTTCAGAAAGGAGGCCCTATGTGGGCTCCTAGCTTAGCCTTGGGTGTCCATGTAGCTCGAAGACAGCATGAAGGTGAGTGGGTAGACACCCAAGGGAGTGACTTCAGGGAGCTTGGGCAGAGCCCTCTGATTGCTAAGGCCATCAGATACTCCCCACACCAGTGCTATTCCTCTGGGAAGTCTTTTAAACCACAGGATCAGATTGGGCAGCTTCGCCCCCTCATATTCTGGCTGGAGGTCTTTGGTGTGGAGGCCACACCCCTCAGATGGTTCCCCTAGGCCCCCAGGGATTTATGTACTCAGGATCCTTAGAGATCTCTGACCTGTCTCTCCAAAGACAAGCTTACGTAGGACCCGTCTGCCTCACATCCTGCTGTGCCTAGGCGAGGTGTGCGTGCATTCGTGAGTGTGTGTGTGTGTGTGTGTGTGTGTGTGTGTGTGTGTACCACGGTACACTACATTGGAGACAACGAACTCCATCCAAACCAATTCTTTAAATGAAAGACATTGCTCTAAAGCTGTGACACCACTAGCCAGGGTCTTCCCAATAGTTACTCCCTTCATAAGCTTTTCTGCCAAGTAAGTTATTTGCAGGATTGAAGAATTCCCAATGGCCAGGGGGAAGTTACGAAGATGAAAACTTGCAGTTTAGATCATGAGAATTTTATTAATATGTTTCTATTTTAAGCTATCATATGAAATCCTTTGTATTGATTTCAGTGTGATGTACCCGACTGAATAAATATGCCAATTTCTGCGAGGGAGCCAAACAGTATTTTTAAACTACTTTAAAATATGTGTTGTTTCCTATGATTTTTTAAAGTTGGGAGTTGATTATGAAAGCACTTTCAATTTTTTTTAAAAAAACGTTCTTCTTTCCAGAGATTACACATGCATATGTTAAACGATTACAGATAAAGCTTAATGGAATGGATAATTACCTTTTCAAGCCACAGATAAAGGTAAAAAAAAAAAAGGTGAAATGATTTTTGGGGGGCTTATGTATGTCATTATATTGTGAAATACCACTACAACAAAGGAGATTTGAGTAGCAATTCCTTGAACATATAGATGTAGTATGTTCTTATAGGGATTTTCCCCTGATCACTGCCTACTTAGCTAATTAGCCTGTTCGGTGTATAACACAGAGTCCTGAGGGCCCTGCCAGAAACGTCAGGATCTTCAAAAATTAAGGGAAAAACAGAACAGAGAGCTAAAGCTTTTCAGACACTGGCTTGATAGGATCCTGGAGATAATGATACCATTGCCCTTTCACGGATGGGAAAGGAGGGGGAGGGGGAGAAGGTCAAGGGCTTGCTTAAGGGTTTTCAGCTGGTTCCCAGTAGCTTCTCCCGGGTTCTTCTCGTTCCCTGTCTGCAAAGTGGGAGGGGGGAGGGGGGCCTCTTGTGTCTCAAGGCCTTCAGGGATGTCAATGAGATGCTAGAGACTGGCCTGAGTTCCTGTTGGAAAGGCCCTGAAGAGCGAATGCCCACTGTAATTGCTACTTGTGACTCCAGTGACATTTCCTGGTTCTGGACAGAAATACAGAATTCCCATCTGGGAAGATGGTACCAGCTGTTGCCCTTGCTCTGCGGAGCGCGAACCCTTAGGAAATGTAGGCGCAGAAGAAGGGGTGGGCTGCCCAGGCGTGGCCTCGGCACCTTCCGCCCTCAAAGCCAGAGCGGAAAAACCGAACTCAGCATCACAGAACCCAACACTTCAGGAGACCCTGGCCATCTGGCCTCACCGCCCACCGCCGGCCCGAATCCTCCCTGCGGCCGGAGCCATGATCTCACCGGATGGCCTGTCTGTCTCCGACAGCTGCCCGTTTGGAAAGTCCTGCCTCATTTTGAACAGAAACCTGATGGGGGAACATGGGCCCTTTTCCTGCCAATACGCGTTGTTTCTTCAGATGCAGTTTTTGTTTTTTTTAACATATTTCACTGATTTTTCTTTTCTTTTTCTTTTTTTTTACAGAGAGGAAGGGAGAGGAATAGGGAGTTAGAAATATCAATGAGAGAGAAACATCGATCAGCTGCCCCCTGCACACCTCCCACTGGGGATGTGCCCGCAACCAAGGCACATGCCCTTGACCGGAATCGAACCTGCGACCCTTGAGTCCTCAGGCCGAGGCTCTATCCACTGAGCCAAACCGGTCAGGGCCGGATGCAGTTTTTAGAACGGCCCTTGCCTCTTGGCCCTGATGCCCCTGATTACCTGAAGTTGTAGCCCGGGGAGACGCTGCTCTTCTCAGAAACGCTGTCCAGCCGGGTGAAGGAGTATTTGGGGATGCACTGCTCCCAGGCCTTGTCCAGGTCGCACACCCAGCCGATCTTAATGCCCAGAACCCCGCCCTGCAGAAAGGGGGCAGGCGTGAGCCTCCCGCAGCCCTCCGGTGCCCTCCTCATCGGGGTGGGGGTGGGGAGCACCACCAATAAGACATGGGAGTGCTCTGCATGCTCAGGTGGAGGGCGCAGGTGGCGAGAAAGAAGAGGGAGGTGTCATACGGTGTTGCTGAGGAGGGAAGTCCCGAGGCTCAGGGTGAGCCCCGGGGGCGCTAAATCCTGCTTTTGGTGTCGTCAGCCCCTCACCTACAGCACGGGAGGAAGTGGCACCGATGCAATGTCCAGAGCCCCAGGCTCTCTGTGTGCAGGTGACGTGTGAAGACGGGAATGGGAAACGGGCCTTGCGGGGAAGGGTGAGGGGGCAAGACCGCCCAGGACAGGTGGCAGGACTGGGATGCTTCCACCAGGGGGCGCTGCCTCGCCGCTGCTCCGCTGGCCCAGCATCCCCGCCCGCCCAAGGGTCCCCAGGTCCGCGGAAGGGGGGGCAGGTCCTCACCGTGCTGGCCAGTTTGGCAAAATCCTGCCCCGCAAACTTGACCACATCCCCCACCCGCAGGATGGGGCAGAAGGGGGCCTGGTCAGGGTGGAAGCGGCAGGTCTTCATGTCGGCGGCGGTCAGATTGGGCAGGAGGTTTCCCCTGGGAAGGGAGGAGGGAAGGAGAGAGGCCAGGCCCAGGGTCAAGGTGGAGACAGGCCTCCCTCCACAAGGTTCTCTCCAGCCTGCCCGAGCCCCAGGGCCCTTCCGCGCGCCCAGGCAGGGGGCCTCACTGCTGTCCCAGCATCGTCCTCCTGTCACCCTCTCTCCCATCTCAGGGTCGTGAGTGCTCGTGTCTAATGACCCTCTCCCAGGCCGGGGTGGGGGTCGGGGGCTGGCAGAGACACTGGCCCGAGTCCACCTGAGACTCAGTGGTCAGGGCTGGCGGGGAGACCTGGCTGGGAGATGGGGGTCAGGAGCCCCGGGGAGTCCGGGAGAAAGTGGGGAGAACCCCGTGGTGACCGGCATCGCCTCCCCTCTGAGAACGAGGGGTGGGCGCACTGCCTCTCGGCTTCAGGGAGGAGCGAGGACTCACTTCTCAAAGTTGAAGAGGGGGAAACGGATGCTGTTCTTGATGAAAATAGTGAAGTTCTCGGCTTCCATCATGACAGGCCTGTGTGAGCACAGAAGGAAGGGGCAGGGGAGCAGGGAGCCCCCACCGGGGGCCACCCTCCCTGGTGGACATCGCCCAATGGGCACGTGGCCCGGGCCTCTCCGGTCTGAGGGTCAGAGGATGAGAGTGGCAGGTGAGTCGAGCTGGGAGGAAGCTGGACACTACAGGGGGTGGGTGTCCACAAGACCCCCTGCAAGCTCAGAGGTGCGGGGTGGGGGGGCCACGGTAGCCCAGGGGAGCCTGGGTGGGGGCTCTCTTCCCGCCGGCCGCAAGCCCTCACCTTTCCACTGTGTCCACCTCGGCAGGGCACCAGCCCTGGATCTCACAGGTGCGGAGCTCGGAGCTGTAATTCACGCAGCGGCCGGTGAGGATCCCTGGGAGGGTGGGGACAGTGCTGTGTGCTTGTCTGGCCCTTTGCCATGCCTTTCCCCCACTCCACCCCTCCTCATCAGAGACGCCCCCCAAATACACACACACACACACACACACACACACACACACACACACACAGGGATCCTGCAGGCGGACAGAAAGGACAGGCAGCAAGGGAGGTCCCCGGTGGCACATTGGCCCCGCAGAGCTCTCCCTGACCCTCCCAGCCCTAGACAAGCCTTGGGAGGTGACCTCTCCTCTCACAGGTCCCAGGCCCCCAGCCACAGCAGGCTGCTCCTTGCCTCCGAGGCTTTGCTGACTGTTCTTTCTGCCTAGGATGCCCCCTTCAAAGCCCCTCTGTCCTGCCAAATCCTTCCGTCCCACAGGGTCCTTCTCAAATGTCACCGCCTCTAGGAAGCCATTTGGGACCCATCTCTTCCTTCCCCTGGCTCCTCCTTGACATCACTCGCCACCTCATGGCACGGCTGTCACCCCCATCCCTGGACTGGAACTCCTCTGGGGTCCCCTACCATTGGGGTTGTGAGGGGGTGGGGAAGGGGCTCCACTCACCCCCACTCGGGAAGCGCTCGGGCCCGCACTGGCTGTCTGATACACAGCGGTACTTGTCCTCGCTCTGAGGGGAGACAGGTCCACGGGTGGGTGAAGGGCCCCGGGCCGGCCTGGGTGAGCCCCTTGGTGCCCACTGCCTCCCCACAGTCGGGGGCCTCTGGGGGGGGGGGCGGGTGGAGGTCCTAGGCTGGACCTAGGACCTCTGCTTACACCCACGCCCCTCCCTGCCACCACTCCCCTCCAGCGGCTTCTTCCTTGACCAGCTTCACCCAACCTCCCTCCCCCGCCTCACCTCTGGGCAGAACCCTTGCATCTGGTTTTCAGTGACGATCATCTTGGTGATGATGACAAAGACGGAGGTGCCCTTGGGAGAAGGAGGAGAGGAAAACGCAACAGTGCCAGTTCGTGAGGCGGGGACTCTTGTTATCCCCACTCTACATAGGGGGAAACCGGGGCTCTTGCTGATTGGGCCAAGGTCACAGGTCAATAAAGGCAGACATGGGCTCTAAAACCAGGCTCTTCCAATACCCCCTGGCCCCTCACGCTGCCTCTGTGTGTTGTCCTGATCACAGGACAGGTTGTGGCAGAACAAGAGGATGCCCGGTGCTGACTCAGGAGGGTAACCCCCCTCCCCCAGCCACTGCTCTGGGTCACTGATGCACAGGGTCTCTCCGCCAACCTGCCCAGGTCTGGGCGTCGACACAGCCACCTACCGTGGGGGGGGGGGGGGGCCATACCTGGGGTGGTGTCACATAGTCAGACACATCCATGACTCTGTTGGCGTAGCGTCCAAAGCCCTTCACCTTGGTTACCACGGAGGACTCAATGGATGTGTCCCGCACCTGGTACGCCTTCTCGTGCAAGAAAACCCACCTGGGCAGAGAGCGGGGTGGAGAGCAAGAGAGAAGGGTGTAGGCTCATCAGACAGAGGCTGGAGGGGTTGCCTTCCTGCCGACATGGACCACGGGGGCCTGGCAGGGGAGGCGTGTGTGCGTGGGGGGGGGGGGGGCGGGGCGGGGGAGGGGGGCTTCACAGTGAGCTCTGGCTTGGCTTAGACCACTGTTCTCCATCCTTTCCCCATTTCCTGCCGAAGGAGCATTTTTACACTTTTCCCCATAATCGTCCTCCCTCCATGAAATTTTAATACTCGTCATATCAATTTACATACTATATGTATATTTGCACTTTACACACAAAAAGAGACTCTTTTATTCTTCAGAAACCAATCCTCACCCCTTGAGGGTGCTATCACCCCCTCGGAGAACGCATTATCGTTCCTGCAGATGACAGAGGTCTCCTCCCCGGCAGGAACCTGAGACAGGAGGTGCAGAGGCTCCTCGCCCCCGACTCCTGCATCGAAGCTTTGTGCATGGCTGCATCCTAAGTGCCCGCACACAGCAGGTGTTAGTGAACAAGTCGATGCAGATGCTTGGGAACTGGGCACCTGGCAGAGTCTCCATCTGTGCGAGCCTCAGGTGAGGGGGGAGGAGGGAGGGAGGGGCAGCGGCTGAGCCTTTACCTGGCAGGTGGACGGAGTTGGGCTGGGAGGGAGGAGCCTCTAATCTTATTCCTTGGATTGTGCTGTCACCTAGTGGGCATTTACCTGCATTGCCTTCTTTTTGCTGCTTCCAGCCATTATGGGATCAGGGAGGGACCCTTGCCTTCTTCCATTCCCACCTGTCTCCTCAGACTCTTGCAGCCTCCCCAGCAGCAAGAAGGGCCTGCAGACCAGTCTTCCTTCTGCGTTTCTGTGAGGTGCCCGCCTTTCCGTTAGTAATCACCCCCCACCGCCCTCAGGGCTCAAGCCACTCGGCCTCACTCACCACGCTTCCAGCAGGAGGCGCGCTGGGAGGCAGATGCTGTTCCCAGGCCCATTGCACAGGTGAGAAAACCTCACCCCATGTGCTTGGGAAATGCCGCACACTCTCAGTTTTGGAGAAACGTGGTGACGTCTTGTGGAATCCAGGGGCGTGCTTTTGGAATGCCGGATTAGGGTCCTTTCTCATGCTCACCGGGTGGCACAAGACGAGGATGAGCGGAAGGAGCAGGAGACGGTGTAGGGCAGAGAAGACCAATCTGGGGGCTGGGAAGTGCGGAGGGCAGCACGTGGGATGACCCCGAGGACTTTATAACGAGGAGGGGTGAGGACTTCAAGCCCAGGAGCTTTCTCACCCCGAGAGTGGGTGGGGGCTGGGGTGGGAGGTGGTGAGCGCCACAGGCCTGGGGAGTCTCGATGCCCACTTCCCCGGGGGGGGGGGGGGCGGCGGTTGGATTGGGTGGCCTCTGGAATGCCCCGATGCTGGGAGATGCCAGGGGGTGAGTCATGTGTGGGATGGGCACCTGCCCACCATGCCTGTTTGAACATGGCTGACATTTGCGAGTGACTGCTTGTTCAGTTGTTGGTGAGAGGGTTCAGAGGAACCCCCATGCCAGGCCTCTCTCAGGGGCCTGAATCCTGTGTGTTCTCTTGAGCAGGAGAGGAAGGCTGGGGGCCCAGCCAGCGCTGGCAGGTGGCGCCCAACCTGTCACCTGTCTCATGGTCACGGCCTTATAGCGGCCCATCCTGATGAACGCCTGTTGAGAGCTGTCGGCCTGCCTGTAAGACGCCCTATGAACACCACGCCCCTGCGGAAGCCCAGGGAGCCGTAAGCTGAGCTTCCTTGGCACTTTTATCTTTTTCCTCTTGGAAGGGAAGTGGGTGTTCATCAAGATCTCACAAGGGAGCGTGGCTCACGTAGAAATCTCATCTGCTGTCTTGTGCCCCAGCAAGGGGGGTGGGGGGTGGGCTGGAGTACCTTCCAGAAACGTACCCAAAATGAGCATCCTTGCTCGTGGCTGGGGGCCCTGCAGAGCGGAGGAGGGAGGTCGCGGGCCCCAGCTCTCTGCTCCCAGCCGACAGCGGTGGTACTACTGTGTGCTCACCCCTCCCGCTCCCCCCTGCCCCCCCTCCCCAACCTCAGTGCTTGGCCATGGGATGGAGACATCGCTGAGCACGATCTAATGAAATGGTTTCCTGACACGCACCCCGCCTTCCATCCCCGTTTTTAAAGTTTGGGAACATTTGCCAACGAGAAGCCGAGTTCAGATGGTCAATACCACGTCATCAGCCCAGCACACTATGTGCCGTCTGTGCAGGACTCACCGAGGCCTTACCGCCAGCCCACCACACGGCTTCGTTAGTACCATCACACCACAAATACGGGAACCTGTATGTGGGTTCCAGCCCCCGCGGGCTGCTCGCAATGGCCTCACCACAGGGTCTCCAGCTGTGTCCGGGGTCAGGACCTGGCCACAGCTGGCCTCTGACCTAGATCCTGGTCCTTGTCGGGGGGGGGGGGGAGCATCTCCCTGCGTAGGCCCATCTCCAGAGGCTGGGAGGAGCAACTGACCAATCTCTCTCCTTCCCCAGGGCTCCTTCTTGTGCCCAGTGGGGAGGAGTGGCCACAGCAGGTTTCTCTCTGCGAGTTAAATAACAGGCAGAAGAATCTCAGTGGCCCCGTGGGGCCTGGGCGTCAGCGGGGCAGCTCGAATGCGGGGATGCTTCATTTCCAGAACGGAGGGCTGCGTGGGTCCCTGGAGGCCAGGGCTCAGGCGATGGGGCAGGACCGAGCCTTTCGTTCCTGGCATTGACTCCGCGGCTCTGACTTATTTTTTCTTGTATTCCTGGTTTATTATTTATAGAGCGGAAGGCGGGTGGCAGCTCCTTGGCAGGTGGGGTGTGCAGGGTGGAGCCAGGGAGTGGGTGTGAGGAGGGTGTGCTGTGTGTGCCGGAGGACGGAGGACGGGGTCTCTCTGGGAGCCGGGAGCTGGGCTGAGGGGAAGGGGGAGGCGTGATGGTGGGGTCTGTGCAATAATGACAGTTATCATCTACTACTGAGTCACCCAACTCAGGCGACGAACGGACACGGGTTCCCACCCCTCGCCACTGCTCCCAGGAGAGGCATTCCTGAACCCATTTTCCAGGTACAGCAATGGAGACTCAGAGACGCGAAGTGACCTGTCTGCACCCCACCTCTGGTGTCAGAGGGAGGCTTCTAACCAGGTGTTCCATGCCCCCCAGTCTCCCCATCATAAGGGTGCAGTGAGGCGAGAGGGGACACATGAAAACCACTGCTCTCTCTAAACCTGTACGATGGGGTTCCAGCAGGTCTTCCCACAGTATTGTCACCTAGTGCTTGTCACCTAGTCAACAAGGTGCCTCCGGTACTTCCTTGGGTGAGAGGATGGGGTGGGGGCCAAGGAGGTGGAATTCCAGCCCTTTTCTTAACTAGAGCGCCTCCCCGTTTTAACGGCTTTATGTGCTGTGCTTCCACATAAGATTTGAAATGAGGCAGATCAGACTCTTCATTTGAAATGAAGCAAAGAGGTTGGCTGTGCAAATAGTGAGCTTGTGGGTCAGGCCTTGCGGGGGGGGGGGGGGAGGTGGAGGGGGGGGGGAGTAGGGGTGGAGAGGAACAGGGAGAGCAGGCCTGCAATGGGGCCAGAGGTACCGTCAGCCACCACAGGTCCTTCCGACGGCAGCGGGAGCATCAAAGGGCTGGGATTCCCCTCCCCGCTAGTTTTTGAAAACCAACCTCAGGCCAGGCACTGGCCAGTGTTTATAGGAACTAGGGCCCCAGGGATCTCCTATTCCCTCCTCAGGTCTTCATGGGATCCAGAAAAGAGATTGGATCTTAGGAAGTCCCACCCCATAGAGGAGACTGGATTATCACCTGGGCCCAAGAAAGACAGTGGGAGAAACACCAGGCAGGTCCTGGCCTCTCTGTGCACCTGGACTGGGTAGAGAAACCAGTGATGAAGTGGTGTCAATCACAGACTGAGGCCAGGGGCGGGGGTGAGAGCACGCGTGGAGACGATTAGGGGGTGCGTTGCCGTGAGTGCTTAGGAGAAATGGTTGGCTCATGTCATAGGTCCTAGGCAAGGTTGTGCATCTGGTCTACCCGATGGGCATACAGTGGAAGAAGCGAGTATTAAGCATTAACATCACAGCATTACAAATCCTTTCAAATTCTATTGAGCCCAAGTCACAGTCATCTCTCTCCATTGCCCACCTGTTAACACATTTTCCTGCATCCACTCCTACCTATTCCAATCCCTTGGCATATCAGCCACCAGAGTGGTCTTCTCAATTCATATTTCATCATGTCTGTCTGTTGCTCTCAATCTCTATCACACACACACACACACACACACACACACACACACACACCCTAGAATGTTTCAGTAGCTTCCCTTCCATTCCTCTTCTGTAAAAAGGAAAGACCGGAGGTGTCTGAGATCTGGGGTCCACTTGGGATCCTGCCTCCACCTTACACCCTCCTCCCCTTGCTCCTGCTCCAGCCACAGAGACCTTCTTTTCTTCTCCCCATTAGCCAGGTCCGTTCCCTTTGTAGAGCTGGGCTTCTTTGCCTTGAACTCTCTCCCTTCCCTGGGTTGCTCCAACTCGTCCTTCAGGTCTGGCTTGAATGCCGCATCTGCAGAAAACCTTCCTTAGCTCCCTGACCAAGTCCAATGCCTGCATACTAGCTGCTATCCTAGCACTGTGTCTCTTCTTTCAACCCTGAACCCCCACTGAAATTTTGTATTTGCAGAGATTATTTGATTAGTGCCCATCTCTTGCACTGTAGGCTCCATGAGGGTGAGGACCGTTGTCTGTTTTGGCCCACTGTTCCAGCCTCGGTGCACAATGCCTGGCATGAAGAGACGCTCAATCACTTTGTGCTAAATTAATGGAATCAGGAAATCCTAATGGTGCATGGGCTCATGTGCACAGAGATGGGGCTCAGGCGGGGATTGGGAGGGGGGAGAGCTGGGCTGCGGAGTGCACCCGACGATGCAAATGGAAGAAGCTGCTCTGGGGGGAGCTGTCAGGCTGGGAGATGAATGGGGTTGGATACCAAGACGCCATCTCGTGCTGGCACCAACAGGCCAGGCTCCAGCACCAGGGGTGGTCGGCGCATCAGACCATGGTGAGGGACAGACGGGGCAGTGGGGTGCTGAGCAGGCTGGTCCAGGAGCTGGCTGCCTCTACCCACCACCTCCCGCCAGGAGCCAACAGAGCCGGGCCAGGCTGGCAATGTGCTGAGGCAGCTTTGGGCACCTGCCTGGACCATCATCCCATCGTGTGGCTGCGTGTAAACAGTCACAGCATCACACGTGTATGTGAACACGGACCTTTAGGAACCAACTTTGAGCCGGTCTCCGGAGATGCCGATGTGAAACATTTGCAAACATCTCACAAAACCTCAGACGTGGAAGGGAGCGTCAAGGGCACTCAATCCGAGCCCAGAGCTTGAGTCCCTTCGCTAGTGGCCCTGCGCGCAGCCTTGTCTACAACATCTGCAAGACCGGAGCCTCCTGGCTCTCACCAAGCGCACGGAGCCCAAATCCCTTAGTCCCTGTCTTCCCACCTGTCCACGCACACCCTCCCACGGCTGCGACCTTCAGCAAGGAGGCCCCTCACCCGCAGCTCCAGCCGCATGCACCCAGGATGTCTCCTTCCACTCGCTTGAACTGACTCACGGCAGCCGTCAGTGGCTGGCTGTCTCTCACACACAGACCCATTGTCTCAAAGATCGGCATGAACTAGAGACCTGCACACCAGGAAAGTAAACCCTCGAAGTCCTGACCTGTATTTCCTGGGGCCCGCCAGCGTGTGCGAAGGACCGTGAGAAACGTGTTTCTTCTCTGGCCATCCTGTGCCCCTCGGCCTTTTGTGCATGTGTGTGTGTGTGTGCTTATGTGTGTGGGTGTGTATGTCTCTGTGTGAGTGAGTCTGTGTCTGTGTGTGTATGAGTGAGTATGTCTGGTGTCTGTCTCTGTGTGTGTGAGTGTGCATGTCTGGGTGTGTGTGAATGGGGGGGTGCCTCAAAGAAGTGGGGGCTGAGAGGGGTGTTTAGACCTCACTGGCTCTTAAGTATCTTCCAGGATGGGTTATACAGAACAAAGTCGGGTAGAAGTAGGGAATTTACAGTTTCTGACAACGCGGAGTATTTCTGGCTTCGTGAGGAGGGACACGACACCATATTCAGAAAAGTCACTTTTCTCCTGAAATACTCTTCCCTGGAATGCCATTGATGCCTATGTTCCTCCCTCTCTCCTAAGGGAAAGATCCCCCTGCTTTGTCTGACCCTCCAAGAGCAAGGGCTCCCCCGCTTTCTACAGCCTCTCCCCCCAATGCCCAGAGGGGAGCCCTCATTCTAAAGCAGGTGCAGTTCTCTCCTTCCCACCTCGAAACCACGCTGTCACCATCTCCCTTGCTTCAGTGTCTTCTGTCCCCTTCTGCCCCCCTTGCCTTCTTGCGGCCCCAAAGAACTGACTGAGGTCAGTGGGAAGATGTGTCAGGGGGTCTGGTCTGCCTGCTCTCTGGTTGAGGGTGGGGATGAGAGAAGGGAGAGGGGAGATGGTCCCCTGGGACCTCTCCTGGTGGAGGGTGGTGCCAGGGCAAGGACTCCCCTCGGGGTGTGTGCCTACAGACCACTCTCCAACTGTGGAGGATTCACTGGAGGGAAAACCCATCTTGGGACCAGATCCCCGATGAGGGCGGCAGAGGCCGGTCCTTGAGACACACCTCCACCAAACAGACTGTTTCCCCAAGACAGGAGAAGGAAGCTGGGGAAGCTGGACAGCACCAATGAGGGGAGAAGGGGGCCAGGACACTGGGCAGCCCTCCCCTCCTGGGACCTGAAGGGCCTCAGACTCACCCCACAAAGTAGGAGATGATGAGAAGCTGAACTGCCCGGTTGATGATCCCAATGGTCCAGCTCTTCACAACCACAGACTTGGTGGTCTCGTAGGTAAAGAAATCTGACATGCAGTTCATCCTGGACCGCTCAGAGGGACCCAGTGGTGGCTGCAGGAGGCAGAGGTCCTCAGACCGGGAGACGGGGATCAAGGAGGGCTGGAGGGGGCAGTTTAGAGGGGCTTGTGGAATGGGGAGCCTGCTCCTTTAAGTCAGGCAACCCTAGCCCAGAGCCCAGGCTCACTCTGCTCTTGATGTTCTGGGCTGCCAAGAGTCCAAGGCCAGGGCGGGGGACCCCTTTTTGTTCGTCTCCACCCCACTCCCCTGTGATGTCACAGCAGGGGTGGGGTCTCCAATCCCTGGCTCCTGATTGCCTGCGATCCAGCTGGAGAGGGCCCTCTGGGACTCATGCTTTATCTGCACTCTGGCTACCGTTTCTGTTCCGTTCTCTATGCTGCATCCTCAGCCCAGCTCACCAGCTGCTTTATGCTCTCCTGAAAGCCCCTCACAATGACCCATCCCCCAGCCACCTAATAGCCGCCCTCTAGGAGCACCCCCTTCACTCCAGTCTTCCTAAGCCACTCAGTTCTGCAGCCAGACCCCGCCCCCCCCACCCCCCCTTCCATAGTTGCCTCTAATAGAATGGGTCAGGGGAGGGGTCTCAAACAGCTCTCTTGTTCTCCCGGGAGGGAGTAAGGAATCGCAGTTCACGTTTCTAACTCAAGTTGGCAGTGGCTGAAGCTCTACCTGTAGAGTAGCATTATCCAGTGTTTTTTTGTTGTTATTGTTTTTATGTTTTTGTTTTACTTATCTGAATCATTTGTTAGATTGTATGCTCCTGGAAGGCTGGTGCAGTTTCCATCTTGCTCACTAGTTTCCTTAAATCTTAGAACTCTGTTGGCGCTCAATATGTATTTATTTATTTATAAATATATTTTTATTGATTTCAGAGAGGAAGGGAGAGATAGAAACATACATGATGAAATTTTTAAAAAATATATTTTTATTGTTTTTAGAGAGGAAAGGGGAGAGAGAGAGAGAGAGAGAGAGAGAGAGAGAGAGAGAGAGAGAGAGAAACACCAGTGATGAGAAAGAATCATTGATCGGCTGCCTCCTGCACGCCCCCTACTGAGGATGGAGCCTGCAATCCGGTCATGTGCCCTTGACTGGAATCCAACCTGGGACCCTTCAGTCCGCAGGCCGACACTCTAGCCACCAAGCCAAACCAGCTAGAGCTCAGTATGGATTTACGGAATCCAGTTGAACAACGTTGCTAGTGCTGCAAAGGCCATTCCCCAGAGGGCAAAGCCACGAGTTCAGGGAGCAGTGGTGCATACCCTCGGTCTCGCACCCTGGGATTGAGCCACCAAGCTGGTCTAACTGCTTTAAGACGGATTGTCAGAGACATCTTGAGTTTGAATATTCTGTCCCGTGTCTTCATGCGGACACATTACCGATCATTCCGGATGTACTGTCATGTGCTTATGACAGAAGAGAACTGGACTGGGTTTGGGTTCTAGGCTCTGGCTTTGCTCCCAACTCCCTGAGACCCTGGTCGGCTCCTCTTCGGGCCTCAGCCTTGCCACCTGCAAAAGGAGGTTGGAGCAGACAAAGTCAGACGTGCCTTCCAGGTCTGGCCCGCTTTGATTTCCAAGATGCATCCTAGGACTACAGGAGGGGGCATGGCTCCGGCACTCTCAGGCTGATGCGGTTTCACATCAGTTTTGGCTCCAAGGTGCCTCTGACGCCAGCACTTGAACTTGACACCAGCCTCTTCCGGGCGATCCATACATTGTGGTTAGAGAAGTGAGGCTTTTGGGCGCGGACAGTGAACTCATCTCCAAAAGGATCCAATCCCATGTGATCCCGGGGAGGGCAGGGCCGTCACGGCGACACCAACACCCGCGTTCTCTTCGCCGCCGGTGGGAGGCGTCACTTCTCTCCACAAGTCAAAGTATTTTTCTTCTTGGCCCACAGACTTCCTTCCACTCCACAAAAACCACGATTGTGCAGAAGAGAGGGTCAACGTCCACCTAACACACGCATCTGTGGAAAGCCCGCTAAAGGAAAACTACACTTTTCCTCTTTAGGAAGCTGGTCCTTCGCTGAAGCAGTGCCTGTAGTTTTTAAAGAGCCTTACGCGTTCCCATTTCCTAGTCCGACACCACGCAGTTGGGACTTCCTCGCCGCCCGGCTGCGCTCAGGTCCTCCAGACCCGCCGACGCTCTAGGTGACCGCCTCGCAGGCCGGCCGGGCTCGCGCCTCTCTAGCCAGCTCGTCCTCTCTATGGTACGGAGACAGCTTCCGGTGGCGGGACGCTGGGCGGCGCACGCGGGAAAAGCTTCCCCAGTGTACCCCCCCCATCACCCCGTGCCCCCGCCCCCTCCCCCGCGTCCCTCAGCGCGCCCACCGCCCGCACCGGGGCCGTCGCGAGGCTGCTGCTAGAGGAGGTGGGTGGTCGCCGTCCCCGTGCCCCAGGGAGGGTCGAGTCCTGCTCCCCCGCGGAACACTCCAGATGGGCCGTTCCGCGTTCGAATCCGCGGGCAGCGGGCGAATCCACTTTATGGGGCGGGGGGACCCGGGGCTGGGGCCGCGACGCGGTGGGAGCGCATGCAGTTGCTGGGAGGGGACCCCTGCACCCTGAGCTGGGTTAGGGCGCGGGCGAAGTGCGGGCCCCGGGCTGGCCCGGGGGTACCATGGGCTGCTCGTTGCCATGGCGCCCGGTGGAGCGCCCAGAGCCTGTGTCTGGTTGGGGTGTAAGTGCGACGCCAGGCCCAGTTCTCTGGTCGGGGCTGGGTCTGGCCCCTCGAGGTCTGCGGAGCCCACCTGAAGGCTCGCAGGCACAGCCATGGGCTGCCACCTGGCCCGATCCGTGGGCAGAGTGAGGTGTTGTCTTTCATGCTCAGGTCTCTCCCTCTTGAATTCAGATTTCCAACCTGCTGAGGGAGTATCTGCACACCCATCCAGGATTTGGGGCCCAGCTCCCGGTTGAGGCCAAAAGGGGCAGTGAGCATGGCAGAAACACTGGAGTTCAACGACATCTACCAGGAGGTGAAAGGCTCCATGGTAAGAAGGGCTTGCGCTTTTGATGGAGGTGGGGAAGCGGGAGCGCGGTAGACTTTCCGCCCATTCACAAGAGCTTGCTTGGATCGCGTTGCTACTTTGGAAAAGGAGTCAGAGTGTCATGTACTTGGTGTTGCCCCAACAAAAGGCGACAGTGAGAAAGTACGAGAGTTACAGGGCCTCAGAGTTTGAAGGGACCGTGCCTGCTGTTCAATCCAGAATCCCGAAACGGAGGACCTGCGCGGGTTCTGGATGCCAGAGCCAGGATTAGGATCCGGGCTGCCTGGCTACTTGTCCCTTTTGTGCTGGCCCCCAGCACTTCAGCTGTTGCTTCTGGATCGATCCCTGGCCAGCCTAGAATGATGCATTCGGACCCCTTTTTCCAACAGAACGATGGGCGGCTGAGGTTGAGCCGCCAGGGCATCATCTTCAAGAACAGTAAGACGGGCAAAGTGGACAACATCCAGGCTGGGGAGTTGACGGAAGGCATCTGGCGCCGTGTGGCTCTGGGCCATGGACTTAAACTGCTCACAAAGAACGGCCACGTCTACAAGTATGACGGCTTCCGAGAATCGGTGAGGTGTCCTCTTGCCGTAAACCCCCTTTTAGGGTGCCATCTGGTTTCATTTGAATCTTCTAGAGAGAGTTGGGTCTCCTTCCTGTGGCCACCACGCAGTTGCTGGTTTGAGCTCCGTCGAGCAGGGCCATTGATTGAGGCCACCAGGCAATGAGTGTTCAGCTTCGGGTGTCAGAGCCTGGAGTGTTGTTGTGCCTTGACTTCCAGAAGATTTTCTGCCGTTTTTATTTTATTTTTTTTTGGTTTCTGCTGTTGCCTTTATTCAGGTGCAGAGTCTTAGTTTGATGCGTTAGTTCAGGTTTTGTTTTTCCACGTTGAACTGCCTGAGTTGAAGACTTTACTTCATTTTAATGTCCACTTCCTTCTAATGTTCACTTTCATTAAAGCAATATCTGCACCAAGATAGCACTGTGAGGCCCATAACCACGAGCGGTCAGTTCCTTACTCTACTCTTCCCCTCCCAGAGATCCAGTCCCCAGAAACAACCTCTTACAGTGTTTTATAGCTGAGATTCTAAATCAGCATGGATTTCTGATAAAAGGTATATTGGGGCAATTTCTCAGAAATAGATAATTGCAGAATGTTCAAGCTTGTGTTAAAACCATCAGTGTTACTGGGATTGTTCTCTCCGCTCCACCCACAGGAGTTTGAGAAACTCGCTGATTTCTTCAAAACTCACTATCGCCTTGAGCTAATGGAGAAGGACCTATGTGTGAAGGGCTGGAACTGGGGAACGGTGAAGTTTGGTGGTGAGTCCTGGGCCAGGTTGAGGTTTGGGGAGAAGGTAGGATGAGGGTGGCAGCCTTTAACTTGTTTCTTTCTGTCACTGTCTCTGATTTCCTCTTGTAATTCATCATGTATTTATGAAGGACCACCGTGCCTGGTCTTGGGGGTGCAGTGTGAACAGGGTAGCCCTGTCCCCAGGGAACTTGTGTCTGGTGGGAACGTGGTTTAGGTAGACTCGAGGGGAGGAGCTGTGGCTTGATCGCCCTTTCCCCACAGGGCAGCTGCTTTCCTTTGACATTGGCGACCAGCCGGTCTTCGAGATACCCCTCAGCAACGTGTCCCAGTGCACCACAGGCAAGAACGAGGTGACACTGGAGTTCCACCAGAACGACGATGCAGAGGTCTCGCTCATGGAGGTGCGCTTCTACGTGCCCCCCACCCAAGAGGATGGCGTGGACCCTGTTGAGGTGAGGCCTCCTGGTCACTTTGGGGGCAGATGGTGCCAAGCGGGCCTGGCTGGCCTGGGAACAGGTCCTGCTGCTCCATTACCAGTGTGTGCTTTCGCAGGCCTTTGCCCAGAACGTGCTGTCTAAGGCGGATGTGATCCAGGCCACTGGAGACGCCATCTGTATCTTCCGGGAGCTGCAGTGTCTGACTCCCCGAGGACGGTACGACATTAGGATCTACCCCACCTTTCTGCATCTGCACGGCAAGACCTTCGACTACAAGATCCCCTACACCACGGTGCTGCGCCTCTTTTTGCTACCCCACAAGGACCAGCGCCAGATGTTCTTTGTGGTGAGCAGAAGGCACTGGGAGTGGGTTGGCCTGGGTTCTCCCGAGGCTGGCAGGTGGATTTCACTGGGGTTTAGTTCATCAGCGAGTTCTCGTGGGGCTTCGACTGGTGCTAAGCCTTGTTGGCTCTTCCTTACCAGATCAGCCTGGATCCCCCCATCAAGCAAGGCCAGACCCGTTACCACTTCCTGATCCTCCTCTTCTCCAAGGATGAGGACATCTCCTTGACTCTCAACATGAATGAGTGAGTGCTCCCTCATGCCTGCCCCTGCCTGCAGGAGGTCGGTGTGCACTAGGAGGCAGCTGTGCTCGTGATCTCATCTTCCCCTGTTTGCAGGGAAGAGGTTGAGAAGCGCTTTGAGGGGCGGCTCACCAAGAACATGTCGGGATCCCTCTATGAGATGGTCAGCCGGGTCATGAAGGCACTGGTGAACCGCAAGATCACAGTTCCGGGCAACTTCCAAGGGTGAGCGTGCAGGCCCGGGTCCTGGGCTGCGGGGATGGGCTGTGCCATGTCTCCTGGGTAAGCCCCCCCTGGGATGGGAGCACGGCTTCTCAGAGGCCTGGTTGGGTTGTATCTTGATGGTGTCAGTCACCTTCATTAGAGCAGCTTAGTGAGGTTCACTCACTTGAGGGCCTGAGCAGATATACTCCCGAGAGATGTTCTCTGTGGCTCTGTGCCACCTGCTGCCTCAGGCACTGACTGGGCTCCCTGTGCCCTCCACCAGGCACTCCGGGGCCCAGTGCATCACCTGCTCCTACAAGGCGAGCTCAGGACTGCTGTACCCGCTGGAGCGGGGCTTCATCTACGTGCACAAGCCACCCGTGCACATCCGCTTTGATGAGATCTCCTTCGTCAACTTTGCCCGTGGCACCACCACCACGCGGTCCTTTGACTTTGAAATTGAGACCAAGCAGGGCACTCAGTATACCTTCAGTAGCATTGAGAGGTGAGAGCCTCTGCCAGTCCCTTCCTGGGTATCCTGGTCCTTACCCAGTCTTGACTGGGAGGCCTGGGACCCCCCCCCTGGCCTGTGACTCGTCCCTGACCTCTTGCCTTGAGCAGAATTTTTCTTTTGCTTCTTTGGGATTTGGCTCTTCTCTTTGAAGTGCTCAGCCTTTGGAAGCCTCTGCATTGTGTTTTTTTCTTTTCTGTCCTTAACAATATTGTTTTCCATATTACTGAAGCTCTTGTTCAGTACTAGCCCTCTCCTCCTCCACTCCCCCATGACGGAAATGCTATCTTTCCCTTTCCTGGAATAAGCTCGGTGCCCAGAACACAGCAGCTAATGTTTATCGAGTGCTCGCTGTTTCACACTTAATCCTCATAACAACAGTGAAGTACGAAATACAATCCGGTCAAAAGATGACATCCCCTCCCCTCGCATCCTCCCCCTACTCGTGCACCCCTCCCCACCTGTTCTTTCTCAGAACTCTTGAGAGCTGTACAGGTTCCTCTTTTAAGACTAGTGTCAGACTCTTTGCTGCTGTCCTCCGCGTGTCTCTGAGCTGTTGGGTTGGATAGCGTGGTCAAGAGCTCCAGGCCCCATCGTCTGTCCTGGTCCATGGTTGTCCTCCTCTCATTGGCCCTGCCTGTCTGGTAACTGCATCTCCCCCCACAGGGAGGAGTATGGGAAGCTGTTTGATTTTGTCAATGCAAAAAAACTCAACATCAAAAACCGAGGATTGAAAGAGGTACTGCCGTGTGTGGAAAGGCTGAGCCTCTCCCGTTCTTTCTGTGGTGGGGGGAGGGGCAGGGACTCCTCCGGCTTTTTTTCACTCTCCCTTCTCTTCTTACCCTTATAGAAGAAAGAGGTGCGTGTGACCCTTCCCCTCCTGATGCAGGTTTCCTCGCATGACCTTAGATCAGTCTCTGCCGCCCCCAGGAGCCCCCAGTGGGGCTGGGAGAGGGAGGAGCTTGGACTAACCCAGTTGGCAGGAAGTTTTCGGGGCATAGGCCCTGCACGCTGGCTGTGTGTGGACAATTCAGCCCCAGCTGGGGGCTGTTGCTCTGATCTTACAGGCATGGGGGCGTGCTTTTGAGTGTGCCGGGGTTCTGGCACCTGGGCGAGTGGCCCTTACTCCCATCTCTTCCCTGCCTAGGGCATGAACCCAAGCTACGACGACTATGCTGACTCTGATGAAGATCAGCACGATGCCTACTTGGAGCGGATGAAGGAGGAGGGCAAGATCCGGGAAGAGAATGCCAACGACAGCAGTGATGACTCAGGAGAAGAAACCGGTGGGCTAGCTTCGGCAGTGCTGGGGCGTGGGGCTGTCAGACTCTTCCAGCCAGAGCCAGGTGTCTGGGTCAGGGGAGGGGATTTCCATGGGGCAGAACTGATGAATCCTGTGTTCCTTTTCAGATGAGTCTTTCAACCCAGGTGAAGAGGAGGAGGACGTGGCAGAGGAGTGAGTTTTGGGTCCACCCCATGGGGGTGGCTTGTGAGCTTAAAGGGACCAGAGATATCTGGCCATTTCTTGCGTCCCCAGCATAAGCTACTGATCCAGGGTAGAAAATGACCTTCAGTGAGGTGATAGGTGGAGATGATGCTTTGAAAATCGTCAAGTGTATAACCCTAACTGGTTTGGCCCAGTGGATAGAGCGTTGGCCTGCGGACTGAAAGGTCCTGGGTTCAATTCTGGTCAGGGGCATATGTCCAGGCTGCGGGCTTGATCACCAGTAGGGGGCATGCAGAAGGCAACCGATCAATGATTCTCTCTCCTCATTGATGTTTCTATCTCTCTCTCCCTCTCCTTTCCTCTCTGAAATCAATAAAAATATATTAAAAAAAGAAAGAAAGAAAATAAAATCATCAAGTTTCAGTGCAAGACACGTTGTGAATCCAGAAAAGGGTAGTGGTAGAGGCTGGGCTGAGATTCAGCCAGTGCTCCCACTTACCAGCTCAGAGTCCTTAGGTCATTGAATCTCAGCTTTTCCATCTGTGAAATGGCAGTAGTGCCCCCATATTGATCAAGACTTTTGATTGCCAGTGTCAGAAATATATCACAAACCGACTATAGCATAGAAGGGAATTTTGTGAGTTCTTGTAATTGGAGAGGCCAAGGGATAAGATTGGCTTCAGGCACCTGGATCAAGGTGCTCAGAAGCCATGGAGAATGTGTTTCTGTTCCTTCTGATTTCCATATTTTTATTGATTTCAGAGAGGAAGGGAGAGAGAGAGAGAAACATCAACAATGAGAAAGAATCATTGATCAGCTGCCTCCTGCATGACCTTTACTGGGGATTGAGCCCACAACCCGGGCATGTGCCCTTGACCGGAATTGAACCCAGGACCCTTCAGCCTGCAGGCCAATGCTCTATCCAGTGAGCCAAACCAGCCAGGGCTGATTTGCTTATTTTAGTAGGTTTGTTTGCCCCATGCAGTGCCAAGCGACCCTTGGAAGCCTCAGAGGCTTAGTCCAACTGGTTTAACACCAGGAGTACCTCTGCTCTCAGGCAGCAGTGAGCAGGTGGTTACGTGGCCCTTCTGAACCTGAGTTATGAGCATGTGCTCTGATGGGCCAGAACTAGGCCATGCACCCACCCTAAGTGCCTGCGGATGGGTGAGTCTTTCCTGAATGGCGACACAGTGGTTCCCCACAGAAAATGGAGACTCTTAATCCAGAAGAATTGGAATGAATATTGGGGAGAAATAGAAAAGAAAGTCTACAGGAGTCCACTACCTGTGCTTGCCACATGCTTGTTCATAGAGAGTCATTGAGAAAAGGCTCATGAAAATGCCTTGAAAACTTGAGCACCATGCAGGTATCCGTGGTTGTCTCTTCTGTGGCATTCTGTGTGTATCAGATAGGACTGTTAATTACATGGGTATGTACTGGGTTAGGCCAGAGCAGGTTTCCCCCACTTTTTCTAGTAATTATCTCTTTACTAGAAAGACTACAGGGTAGATTAAGATGAGTAACTCAAAGGAAGTGGTGAAGTGGACTTGGGGCATGTTGATGAGACAGAATTCCTGTCCTCAGGAGCTTGGGGATGGAGTGGGACCTGGATTAGGCTGTGACCAAGGAGAGCAGCTGAAGCCCATTTGCTTTCCTTTGACTGAGTTACCAGCTAGCGAGCCCATTGCTGTGGCTGGGTCTGGAGAGGTGGCGGTGGAAGCCACCTCAGCGAAGGGGCGGAAGCAGAGTTGGAGATGGTGGTGGAGGCTGTGTGGTCCTCCTATTCGCCTTTCTCAGCAGGTGTCTTTGGACTTATTTTCTTCCTGACCTGTGGCCATGGGGGTCCATCCTCCCTCCCTGAGTCTCGGCCCCACTCTCCTTTGCAGGTTTGACAGCAACGCCTCTGCCAGCTCCTCCAGTAACGAAGGTGACAGTGACCGGGATGAGAAGAAAAGGAAACAGCTTAAAAAGGCCAAGATGGCCAAGGATCGCAAGAGCCGCAAGAAGCCTATGGAGGTGTGGCCTCTCTTCTGAATGGGAGGGTGCTGGGTGGCCATTGTCTGACTTCTGTCACCACCAGTGGGGCCTCTCGATTAGTTCTCCTGGGATTGCTTTTTGTAGCCAGTGATTTTGGCCTCGAGGAGTATCTTGGAAATGTTCTTCTCTGGTCCTTGACATAATTAGCTTCTGGGATATCTGAATAGGAAACAGGCTTTGTTCCAGGAGAGCAAAGAAAGGGGCCCCTAATGAGCTGGGCACTGGGGTGCAGAGCTCTCATGGTCCCTGTCCTTAGGGAGCTCTCAGTGTAGTTTGATGCTGTTTAGTCCTTTCTCCATTTTGTCCCCAGGTAGGTGATCCACATAATTGCTTTGGGAGAATGTGGGGGTCTGTGGGAAACAGGTGGCTGAAGGCATTGGGTGGTTGTGCAGGTGAAGAAGGGCAAAGACCCCAATGCCCCCAAGAGGCCCATGTCTGCCTACATGCTGTGGCTCAATGCCAGCCGAGAGAAGATCAAGTCAGACCATCCCGGCATCAGTATCACTGATCTTTCCAAGAAGGCAGGCGAGATCTGGAAGGCAATGTCCAAAGAGAAGAAAGAGGTGAGTAGCTGCAGAGATGAGGGGTGGTGAATCTTGTAATTGAGAAAGGGGGCAAGGGGCCGTTGGCAGAGCTTTTCTGTATGGGTTTTGCCTGCATCAGGGAAGGGATCTCATTCTCTGTTCTCTCTCTACCCCCCTCCCATGGTGTGTGTGTGTCAGGAGTGGGATCGCAAAGCTGAGGATGCCAGGAGGGAATATGAAAAAGCCATGAAAGAATATGAAGGGGGCAGGGGTGAGTCTTCTAAGAGGTGAGTGTTGGGAACAGAATGGCCCAGTAACTGCTTTTTTTGGCAAATATTTTTGCAGGTCCAAGTTGAGAATTAGGGTGTTAAAGGTAATAGAGATACCTCTGACTGCAGTATGGCAGTGCTTCTCAAATCTGGGTGGGCAGTTGCCCAAGTATGGGTAATGTGCTGGATAAATATGGCCCATCTTCCTAGAGGGTCAATTTTATATGAAGGTATGGGATATTTAAATACATATTATTTTATCATTCATGTAATTAATTTTTAAAGATAAAGCAAGAGATGTCAGATAAGTATAAATAAGTTTTGCCTGTGTCCAGGTTATGACCCCTACGTCTTCTGCTTTTCCTTGGGGCCCTTGGGGCTGACATGGCTGGCTGTTGACGTTTATAGTGCAGTATGGCTGGGACCTAGAGAGGCCCTGTTAAAGGCCTTGATGAGCCTGAAGGCCTAGCCCCTTTGCCCTCTTGCTAATGTAGGGACAAGTCAAAGAAGAAGAAGAAAGTAAAGGTAAAGATGGAAAAGAAGTCAACACCCTCCAAGGGCTCATCATCCAAGTCGTCATCAAGGCAGCTCAGTGAGAGCTTCAAGAGCAAAGAGTTTGTGTCCAGTGACGAGAGCTCTTCAGGAGAGAACAGGAGCAAAAAGAAGAGAAGGCGGAGTGAGGTGCGGCAGGAGTTTGGGGGCTGGGGCCCGGCGGGGTGAGGGGCATCTGAGTTTGGGGGGGGGGGGTGGCAGATGTTTCTGGGCTGAGGTTTGTGGCTGGTCCATAAGAGTCCTGGGAGGGAGTGGATAGGTGGAATTCTGGGGTTCTGAAGGCTGGTGTTGGAGTTTAGGGATGGGGATAGAGAACTGGGGCCCTTCACCACTGAACAGTGCCAGGAGGGCAACTGGGATTCTACCTTTCCCCTAAAGAGACATTTGGTTTTTCAGGACTCTGAAGAAGAGGAACTAGCCAGCACGCCCGCCAGCTCAGAAGACTCTGCGTCGGGATCCGATGAGTAGAGGAGGCAAATTCTCTCTCCTTGGGCTTGTCCTGTCACCCCCCAGCCTCCCCACCCATGTTTTTGTACCAGTTTCTCATACGAAATGTAGCCTTTGGATTCTGCCATCGGAACAAGCTCTCCTGGGGGGTGCACTTCACTGGGACAGCGGGGGTGTCTTACTCCCCTGATGCTTCACAAGGATGGCTCTTCATAGTTCGGGGAGAGACTGGGTGGGAGGCAGGGCAGTGCTGGGTTCAAACCCTTGTCCTCCTTTCCCGACCTGAGGGATATAGCTGCTTGTCCTGTTCAAGTTGCTGCCACAGGGGTCATGTGAGCTCAGGCCTGTAGCTCCTAACTGGGGCCTATTTCTACTTTTATTTTGTATTTCTGGTCTGTGGAAAAAAAGATCATTTAATAAAGGGAACTGACTTTGGAAACCATGTCCTCTGCCTTCTCTGTAGCCCTGCTGTATTGCTCTCCCTGTTCTTGGTGATGTTTACCATCCGCTCTGATGGGCAGGGCCTGCTGGCCGCGGGAATCCAGTCTTCAGGTACATCCTGTTCTGTTCCCGGCTGGACGAGCATTGGTTTTCACCCTCCTCTGCCGGGACGGGCCACCGGAGAGTGTAGAAATGAGAGCTGATCTGATTAGGAAGCCGCTCTCACAGTTCCACTCCATTAGCCAAGCTGCGGGGGGGCGGCTGCGGGCTCCATCCTCAGTCACCGAGAGGCAAGGGTCTTCCAGGCCTCGGTTAATGGAATCAGGATCGACTGGCCGCTGCCACCAGGAGAAGGAAACCTGAGCTGGACGGTTGGATAGACGGGTGGGGGTGGGGTTACAGTCCGATGGGGGTGCAGGAGAGGAGTGGAATGCGGTGGAGCTTGGCAGGAAAAGGGGCGCACCAAATCATGAAGTCAGGAAGTTTGTATCTAGGGAGCGGGCATAACAGGAGGTGAGTGAGGGGGATCGGAGAGGAAAATAGAGCTACAGTCTTCCGCACGGCGGCTCTCCATCTGAACTGGCACACGTGGGATGGCCACGTGGCATCGGCTCCCAGGTGTCGCCACAGGAAGTCTCCCGCGGGCCGCGGTTCCCTTCTTTCCCGCCGTGACTCTATGGTGCCGCAATCAGTTCGGGCCGCGGGGCCTGAGGATGGCGCCGTCGCCTTAGGTTTCCTCTCTAGGCCGTCGTCTCGGTGGCCATTTTGCCCCAACACTATTAGCGGCTGAATTGCGTCAGTTTCACCGGGTCGGATCCTGGGGCGGGTCCCTCATTTGCGAGCCTCATGAATAATTGAGTGCCGGGGCCGCGCCTGTTTGCATACGGTCAGGCGAGCTCGGCACGGGCTTTCCACTCCGGGTTTCCATTGGCTCATGGATATTCATGAGGCGCTCGGGGGCGTGGTCCTGGGCGGGCCCGGGGGCGGGGCCCCGCGGCGGCTTGTTCTGGCTGGGTTGGCGGTGACGGCGGCTGCAGCGGCGGCGGTGGCGGAGAGTGGCGTCGGGGCGCCGAGCCCGAGCCGAGCGGAGCCGGATCCCGGGGGAGCGCGTGAGTGCGCGGGGGCAGGCGGGAGGGCGAAGGAGGGGGCGGGGTCCCGGCTTGGGGGCGGGGGAGAGGCATGGAAGGAGTGGGCGCTTTCCAGCCAGGATCTTAGGTTGAGGTGGAGCTGGGGCGGGGGGCCGTGAGCAGGAAAGTTTGCAGGGGCCAGGGGCGCGGAGGAAGCGAAGGGCACGTGAGAGCGGGCCCGAGTGCGCGGGGGCGGGGGTGCACGGCCTGCAGCTCGTGCTGGCTGAGCCAGAAGAAAGGGGGGAAGGGGCGAGGACTTGAGGCGGGGCCGGGGGGGTGGGCGGAGCTGTGAGAGGGACCCTCCCTCCCCCTGCTCCCAGATCCGCGCCAGCCCCCTCCCCCGGACCCCTCGGCACGCCCCCAGCCCCCCAGACCGCCCCCACCCAGTCTGTGCCCTCGGTCCCTCGTCTTTTCGCCGGCTGCTTCGCATCCCGCGCTCTGGTCTTCCGCTTCTGCTGCCGCCGCCCCCGCCCCCCCCGCCCCCCTCCTCTCCCCTCCTCTCCTCCTCCTCCTCGGCTGCTGCCGTCCCCTCTGTCCCCAGCTTTCCCACTGGGCCTCTCCAGACGGCCCCTCACCCTGGCTGTTCCGTCTTCCGTTGGCCCTCCCTCCTCCAGCAGTTCATGTGCCATCCCTGCCGACCTCTCTGGGTCCGGGTCCGGGCAGAGATCCTAGGGTCCAGAGGGGCGACCCCGCTTGCGCCGAAGTCCCTTTGGGCCCCTGCCCCGGCTGGAACTGCCCGACCTCTCCCCAACCCTTGCAGCCCCCGATTCCTGGGGTGGGGAGTGCTCAGTGCCGCTGTGATTCTGCAGCCAGGGCTCTGGCACCTGGGTTTCCTGACGGGGGCCTGTGAGCTGCGGTGGGATCCCCTCGGCTGGGGAAGCCAAGCCCCGCTTCATTGCTGCGCCCTCATACTGCAGAGGTGTCCCTCAGGCCCCCAGGTGAAAGCGTTTTTCGGTGCTGGGCCAGGTTGTCTCCATTTCTAATCACCCACACCATGTTCCATGTAATAATGTTCAAGGACAAGGAAACAGTCTTGTGTTTTAATTTTATTTCCCCTATCATGGGCACCTCCCCCATGCACACTTGGCCTGGCTCTGCACAGTTATTCACCCACCCATAGTGAGCGGTGCGCCCTGCAAGTTGGCTGACCAAGGGAATGGACAGTCTTGGGTTTCTCTACCCTCTTCTCTCTGCTCCCTCTCATCTTTGAAACAAGCTGAGGCAGGGTCAAAGGTGAGGGGTGGGTGGGTTTTGCAAATGTTGGGCATTAGAGGGCCCTTCTTTGGATTTGGCGCTATCTTCCCAGACTAGGAGTGGGTGACTCTGAGGAAGGCTGTGCCCATTGCCGTTTGGAGGGGGTTAGATTTTTCATCAGGGGCTCTGTGCGTACCACGTGTTAGGAAACATCCCCCTTCCTTTGGAACTGGAGGGAGGAGCACTCTGTCCCCCAGGCTGGAGAGCCTGGGGTGGGGGTGGGGGGTGTTGTGGGTGGGATGGTGCTTCAGGAGCCAGGATGAGAACTGAGGAGGTGGTGGAGTGTCTGAGGAGCAGGTGACATGACTGGGCCCTGTGGGAGAGAAGGCATGGTCTGGGGAGAGGAGGAGGTGGTTACCAAGGATGTTAGCTCATTGGTGACACTGACTGGAACTGCATTCATAATGGCCAACATTTATTGGGCACGTGTTATGTGCTAGGCATTATGCTAAGCAGTCTGCATGCATCCTTTCCCCGTAAGTCTCCCAACAGTCACACTGACTCCACTTTTCACCTGGGGAAACCGAGGCTTAGAGAAGTAAGCACTGTGCCTGAGGGCACACAGCTAGAGGCGGGTAGACCCACCCAGCATTGAATCAGACCCCAGTCTCCCTCCTGGTTCAGGCTTAGAGGAGGGACACCAGTGACTTCTATAGGGCTGTGCCACTGGGTTTAAAATTTTCTTCTGCCCCTCAAAACCCCTCAGGCCAATCCTAGGCCAGCGAGGGCCACCCAAGTATCACGAGTGCTTAGGCTGTGGCTGTCCTACCCTGACTGTCCTAGAAGGGGAAACCCCAGGAGTCTTCCCCCCCTCTCCCCCAGGCCACCCCGCCACCGGATGTTCTCAAGCCCTGTCCCATTCTCCCAGCCCAGCCTGGGCCGGCTCCTCCTTCCTCTTGGCACGGCTCTGGAAATCCAGTGGGAGGCCATTGCTATGGCAACAGGACTAGGCCCTGGCTTTTACCTCATCAAATTCCGTGCTGAAGCCAAAGCAATTGAGAAATTAAAGAAAAAAATGTATTCCAGATGTTTACTTCTTATTCCTTATTTTTCCGTGTTTGGTTGAGGCAGCTCTGAGGGAGGCGGGATTGGGGCAGGGATGTGGACGGAGGAGGAGGAAGGGGGGAGAGGGAACCACTCCCAGCTGCAGGAGGGAGGGAGGGAAGGAGGGTGAGCGGGAAAGGGAAGGCAGGCTGTGGGGTGGAGCCCCAGGTCGGGGAGGAGCGGGTTTTTCCCGTCTCCCATGAAGTGATTCACGAAGAGGCTTCAGACTCTGGGGCCCTCTTGCTCTGCCCCTGAGTAGATACCTCGAGCAGGCTGCTGCACCTGAGGGGGGCCCTGGGAACAGTAAGTGGGGTGTCTTGGAGAGCTCAGCAGGGGAGGGAAGAGTAGGCAGCTCCCTGAAGCTCCAGGACTTTGTGGCGAGGAGACCAGAGTTAGAGAGTGATCTGGGAAGAGTTGAGGATGGACTGCTGGGGGCCTCCCTTGACCTCCCACCCGCTCTGAAGTTCCCTCTTCCTGTCCCACACTCTGCCTCTGCTAGAAGTAGCAGGCTTCCCTTGGCCAAGCCAACTGCCAACGCCCAACCCTCTCGCCTTCTCCCTCGTATTTCCCGGGTCTTCGGCTGCCCCTACTCACACCCTCTGCTTCTCAATTCTCATGCAGGTTCTGCCGAATGTGATGAAAGTGTCTGTTCTCAGGGAAGGCACAGCCATGGCTTCCCCACCACCCCGGGAGATGGAGGAGGAGCTGGTATCTGCTGGCTCTGAGCCAGGTAGGTGCCTGTGGGTGCAGGGTGGAGCCGGGTGGCCGGGAGGGCAGTGAGAGGGGTGGAGGCTGAACCCGCATTCTGTCTTGGAAGGGCGGGGCGGGGGGAGTGATGATTCTGTTGAGGTGGGAGGGAGGAGTGCAGGATGAGTTGGGAAGGTTCTCAGTTCCTGGTAAGACCCTTTAGAACAGTTAGAGGTCTTAGATCTACAGCAGATAAGAACAAGCTAACCTTCAAAATGATGTGGGTAATGCGAGTATTTTTCGAGGAGGAGGCGGGGGCCTCGATGAGAAGTGACGTGTACCTATAGGGATTTGAACCCAGGCCTCCTGGCTCCTGTCTAGACTCCTTTCTTAGGCTGAGCCGAATGAGTGGATGATAGAGGTTTCTGTTAGGAGGGCCACGGCAATGAGTAATCCCAAGGTCTTTTATTTGGCTTTGGAATGCCTTATATAGAAGGTAGGTTCCTAATCTTGTTTTCTTTTCCTGCAGCAGATTTACTTCTGTGTGGGTTAGGTCAATAATAAGTTTGCATTCCTCATCACACACCTGGGGAGGTGGCCTGGGTGTGTCCTGGGGGAGGGACAGCCAGGAGGCAGAGTAGGGAGGCTCAGCTGGGATAAAAGGTTTGCTGTGGACGGCAGGATGGTAGTGTCATGTAAGAGGACAGGACTAGATTGGAGAAATGTTGGGCTGCGGGCTCGATTATGGGTAGGTAGCATCCGTTTATCGGCTCATTTGTTCATTCATTCATTCATTCATTTAGTAATAACGTGTTAGATGCAGAGTAGGGTACAGGGACAAATAAGGTGTCAGCTGGACCCTTAAATAGCTTTAGCGTACAGGAGGGATTGAATAAACATTTTGAGAATTTGGAGACAGAAGGTGCTTCTGGGATAGGTATGGTAAACCAAGGAAGGCTTCATGGAAGAGGTGACATTTGGCTTGTGCCTTGAAGGCTGCAAACATCTTGAGTTAATAGGGAGGAGATGAAGAAGTCTACATCCTGGTTCTTCTGACAGCCTCCCCAACCAACCCTTTCCTTTTGGTAGGTGACCCTCGGGCCAAACCTCCTGTCAAGCCCAAACCCCGGGCCCTGCCTGCCAAGCCAGCCCTGCCTGCCAAGCCCAGCCTGCTGGTGTCTGTTGGGCCGCGGCCACCCCGGGGTCCTCTGGCTGAGCTGCCTTCTGCCCGGAAGATGAACATGCTGGCAGGACCCCAGCCCTACGGTGGCACCAGGCGTCCCCTTCCCTTTGCACCAAGACCGCCGGCCGAGACGTCTACTGGAGGAGAAGCCACCCAAGAGGCTGGGAAAGAGGAGGCTGGGAAAGAAGAGATGCCTCCATTGACACCCCCAGCTCGATGTGCTGCCCCAGGGGGTGTGCGGAAGGCCCCTGCCCCCTTCCGTCCAGCCTCTGAGCGCTTTGCAGCCACCACAGTGGAAGAGATTCTGGCCAAGATGGAGCAGCCGCGGAAGGAGGTCCCCACCAGCTCTGACCGCCTCTGGGGCTCCCGCCTCACCTTTAACCACGATGGTAGCTCAAAATACGGCCCTAGGACCTATGGTGTGGCTACTGGTCCTGTGGATGAGGATGGTGGGACCCTCTCCAGGGAATGGTCCCAGGAGGGGTCTGCGAAGTCTCCCACAGAGTGCCCTGAAGAGCACAGCCAGACCCCCGAGGAGAGGTGAGGGGCGGGAGGCCGTTGCGTTCTGGAGGATGAAGTAGGTGGCCCCATCTGGGACTGTGACCTTCGCTGTTAGGTCCGTTGTGTGCTGTGAGTGCAGGCAGGCCCCGGTCTAAGTTACAAAGCTTTCCCAGCAGACGGTGTTATGACTAGATTCTCCTTACAGTTATAATTTTCTTTAGAGTTGATGGGCATTTATGGAGAGTTCAGATGCACAGTATGGAAGTTTCTTTTTAATGCCAAGAGCTGAACTTTGCCTCATTTAATCCACAGCCATTCGGTTTAGTGAAGGGAATATTAATGTTAGAGATGAGGCAACTGAGATTCAGAAGTGACTTCCCATGGTTCCTCAGCAACTAAGACAGAGCTGAGGTTTGAATTCATGTCTGTTTCCAAAGCACACGTGCTCTTAGCTGCTGGCTCCTACTGTGTACGGAGCAGTGTACCAGGAGGTGCTGGTGTCTGATGAGAAGGGCACGGTCTGCCTGCAGGAGTCTGATGGGAGAGATAAGATGTGAACACACCTTGATACCAGGCCAGCTAGTGTCACTGAGCAGAGATTACGGCCGGCTGGAGACTGTTGAGTGTAATACCCTTCTCCAGAGTTCTGCCAGTGCAGAGGAGGCTGGCCAGGAGGTGCCTCTTGGGGTGGTGGGCACAGGGGCTTGGAGGAAGAGGCCGAGGGATCTCAAGTGCCATCCCCAGGACAGGGAGTGCCTGCTTGAGGCACTGTTGACCCCCTGGGCTCTTGGTGGCTCTGCGGGGCCCAGAGGCTCCCCTCCCCTTCCTGCTGCTGTGAAGGGCAGGGCTGCTGTGGTTGGGGCTGAGCCCAAAGCTGGAGGCCTCTGTGCTATCCTGCCCTCCAGCCCAGCCCTTTTCTCACCTGAAAGTACCTGGAGGGCAGGGCTCTGGATTAACCCTTCTCTGTCCCCGGCCAGGGCTCCCAGGCTGGGTTCAGCCCTCTATCCTCCCCTCCCTGGCTTCAAGCAGAGCTTCAGAGGAACAACTTCAACCTTGGAAAATCACTCTGCCCCCCTCCCTCCCCCTGTGCTCGCTCCTTCTAGAAGTATTGGCAGGGTAGTCAGGCCAGCTGTACTCTCCGTGGCCTGAGGAGAACATTAACCCCTTAGGGGCTAGGGGAAGGAGGGTGATCTTTTAGGGAATCACTGGGGAGTGTGGGCTTCCAGGATGGTTTTTCTAAAGGGATTAGGGGAGTTTAACCCTGGGTATAAAGGTAGGGAATAGGCACTATCTCCTGGGCCATTTTCACCATGGAAACTGGATAGCTTCTCTGTCCCCTGTGGTCCCAGGCAGGGCTCAGGAGGAAATGCCTGGGGCGGTTAACTTTGGGTGCTGCTAAAGTCACTTAGGCAGACTCTTAACATAGCTCTGCCCCCTTTTTCATCTGTCACGGGCTTCTTAATACTGTGCCTACATTTCCTGTCTTTCTCCCTCCCAGGAACCCTGCTTTGGACCGGGCCTTCAATGGGGACCTGGCTCAGCCGGGCAGCTCTGAGCCACCTACTGACGTGAGTTACCCTCCGTTATGACTTGGACTCATAGTAATTTAAAGCTGAAGGGTCACCTGAGGTCATCTGCTCTGCCTCTTTCTGGTTCCGATGGGGCACTGAGGGTCATGGAGGAGGTGATTTGCCCAGGGGCTGGCCCTGGGACTCAGGTTTCTTGACTCCCGGGCCAGTGCTCTTGATCCAGTGTGGTTCAGGCCATGAGGCTGCTCGTTATAAGAATAATTATCCATTGTAACTGCCATCAGTCACGCACCTACTGTGTGCTGGGCATGTGCCAGGAATGTTGACTGGCTTAATCCTTGTGATCACTGCAGCTAGTGGGCCCTGTTAGTCACAGGTGAGAGGCTCGCCGAGGTTAAGTAACTTACCCAGGGGCTGAGGCAGGCTCTGAATTGTCTGACTCCAGCGCTCTCCTGGAAGGACTCAGTACCTTCCTGGCAAGGAAGCCAGGCTGTCCGGGTCGCAGGGAGAGGGGAGCAGCGGGGTGGCAGTGAGGATTGAGAGGTGATGACTGATCGCCTGGAACCTCGCAGGCCACTGGGAGGACCTTGGCCTGAGTGAGGGGTTTGGAGGAGAGTTGTAAAGAGTCACCGTGCCCGCTTGGTTGCAGGGAGCTAAGAGCAGCAGCAGGGGCCAGCTGGGGGCTGTTTGAGTAATCCAGGGGTGAGGTGATGGACCCTGGAGGCAGCCTGTGGTGAGATGGTGAGAAGTGGTCACTCTGGGTGGAATTTGAAAGTCAATTTGGGCACAGGGTTTGCAGATAGGTTGATGGCAGATAGAGAGAGCATGCACACAAGAGTCAAGGATGACGCCAGGGCTTTTGGCCTTAGCAACCGGAAGGACCAGGTTACCATTTAGTGAGAGGGGACTTGAAGGGTGAAGTGGGATGGGAGGAGATGGGAGGAGTTTGCTTCTGGATTAGTTGAGTTTGAGATGTTTTTTTCGACATCCACATGGAAATGTTGAGTGGGCAGTGGGCAATTTGAGTCTGGAGCTCCAGGGACTCGTAGTTAAGACCGGCTGAGATCACCAGGGGAGTGGGTGAGCCTCTGGAGGGAAGAGGACTGAGGCACAGACCAGCCCAGCCCAGCCCAGCTGAGGAGAGGATGGAGGAGAGGATGGAGCAGCCGCCAGGTG
Source organism: Myotis myotis (assembly GCF_014108235.1). NCBI lineage: Eukaryota > Metazoa > Chordata > Mammalia > Chiroptera > Vespertilionidae > Myotis > Myotis myotis. The sequence continues at coordinate 64,926,039 of NW_023416314.1, forward strand.
GGAGGAAAGCTGGCGAGGGTGGAGTCATGGAGGCTGTAGGAAGCCAGCTTCCATGATGGGAGGAAGAAGGCGGGAGGAGGGAGGGGAGAGGAGGGTGGAGGGAGGGGAGAGGAGGGTGGAGGGAGGGGAGAGGAGGGTGGGTCGTCCGGCAGATGCTGCTGCAGGTCAAGGAAGGTGCACTGAGAGTGGGACTTAGCTACAAGGAAACATCGTGACCTTGACCAAGAGCAGTTAGGTGGCAGGGTGCAGGAAGCAGCCTGTTTGGGGCTACAGTAAACGTAGACAAAGTGTTCAAGAAAGTGAGCGGTAGCTAGAGAGAGAGGTGAGGGCAAGAGTGTTTTTCTTCTTTTTAGGGTGGAAGAAGTCAGAGCAGTTTGGGCTGATGGAAATGATCCAGGAGCCGAGGAAAAAATCAGTGACGCAGGGGAGAGGGGAGGGGCTGGCCTTAGCCCCGAGCAAGGACAGTTCACTATCTGGGATCCTGTCAGGTAGCAGGGTGTGGGCCTGCCATGCCGTGGCCTCTGTATTCTCAGGAAAGCAAGGTCGCAGCTGTGAGAGGATGGGAGATGTCTGAAGTTTGAAAGCATTGGCCCCCATCATCCCACAGCATCCACCCTTTTTAAGTCCTGTCCCGAGAGGCCAAGTGCGCGAATCTTACTTACTCCTCTCCTAAGTCTGTGAGGGGGACATGGTTGCCACCAACCCTAATGACAGAAGGGGAGGCTGAGGCTCAGAGCTAAGTCGAGTGACCACCATACGGCAGGGCCTACAGCTGACGAGAGGCGTGCGGGTGACTCCGTGCCTGAAGCCCGGGGCCTGCCTGCTTCCGTCGGCGGCGCTGGGACCTGGGGGTGCCCCGAGCAGGGTGGGCAGCTCCACATCCCTGAGCGGCTCCTGGGAGCTGCCCGGGGCTTGGAGTCCTGCTCTGAAGCAGAACCCCACATGCCCGGATGGTCAGATTTCCAAATGTCCTTTCCCCTTTGTAAAGCCAGTGTTCTTGACCATGAACCATGCGCTCTTCGGAGATCCTTCGACGAGTGTTGGGATAGGTGGGTGGGAGTGTGTGACCCACCTGAGGTGGTGGGGTCATACTGTGTGAGTAGGGCTGTGTGTGTTTTCTACGGAGAGGGGCTCAAGGAGGGGGCTGAGAACCTTAGGAAGTCCTAATACTTGGGGCCTTTCCCAGCTGTCCTGAGAGGCCCCCAGTTTTCTCCTGTCTGTGGAGTGAGAGGTGAAAAAGCAGCTGACCCGTGGTCTATATGGGGTTGGCAGGGGTCTCCTCCAGCTACCTGAAGGTGCGTGATGGCTCTCAACCTTTCTCTTGCAGGTTTCCAAGCCCTGGGTCCCCTCAAGTCCAGGCCCCACCTCAGAGAATGGAGGGTTCACCAGCCCAGGCCTCCCTGCTGAAGTCTCAGGCCCAGCCCCTGGGTCTCCCCAACTTCACTCACCCCTCCAGCGCTCTCCCCGCCACTCGCATCTTCCAGAGGCCCAGAGCCCCGCAGCTTCCAGGCCTTCTCCCTGCCTCCCTGCGACCCCAGCATCCCCAGTCGTGGTCCTGCCAGATGAGGGCACCTGCCATGCCCCTAGCCCAGGGCTCCCTGCTTCGGGAGCCCCAGATGCCCCCAGACCCAGTAGCCCGCCCGTGGAAAAGGTCTCGGGGAGCCACAGCCCAGAGCAGACTCCGGCCACCTCACCCCGGCCCCCGATGGAGGGGGGTGAGTTGCTTGATCCTGATCGGACGTTCCCATCTGGTGAGGAGGTGGCCAGGGGTGACGCAGAGCTCCGCCCCACCGGCCTGGGTCAGCGCCGATTTTCTGAAGGTGTGCTCCGACTGCCCGACCAAGAACAGAAGCTGGGGGGCTCGCTGGCTGACCTGCTCCAAACCCAGGGGGGCCAGTCAGCCCTGGAGCGTCCCTTTGGGTGTGGGACAGAGTCCAACTGGAGCTTGTCACAGTCCTTTGAATGGACCTTCCCCACTCGGCCTTCGGGTCTAGGGGTGTGGCGGCTGGACTCCCCACCTCCTTCCCCCATCACTGAAGCCAGTGAGGCCGCAGAGGCTGAGGCTGCAGCTGCAGAGGCTGCGGCTGCGGAGGCTGAGGCTGTGGCTGCGGAGGCTGGGGCCACTGCGGCTGGTGACTTGGCTGCATCCAGTGGGGAGGGAGCGTTCCAGCAGGGGCGAGGGGTCTGGTCAGCTCCAGAGGGACCAGGAAGGCCTGGTTCTGGGGTGCAGACAGATGATTCAGGGATCTCCCCAAACCAAAAGGGTGATGGGGAGAGTCAGCCTCCATCCCCAGCTGATCCCCTCAAGCCTCTGCTAACAACAGGGGGCCCACCTGAACCGGCCTTGCTACAGGCAGAGGAGAGATGTGAGGAGCAGGAGCCCCTGGCCGGACAAGAGTCCCCACTCCCTCTGGCCACCAGGGAGGCCGCCCTGCCCGTCCTGGAGCCGGTCCTGGGGCAGCAGCAGCCAGCACCCCCTGACCAGCCCTGTGTCCTCTTTGCTGACACCCCTGGCCCTGGGAAGGCACTGCCTGCTGAGGAGGAGGCTGTGACCCTGGCCCGGGCTGTGACTACCCAACCCAGGACAGAGGCTCAGGACCCCTGTAGGGCGTCCCCCGAGCCTGCAGGTCCTGAAAGCAACTCCCGCTGGCTGGATGCCCTCCTGGCTTCACCACCCCCCAATGCCGGCAGTGCACGGCGGGGAGCTGGACCTGAGCTGAAGGGTGCACAGACCCCAAGTGCCTGCTCCGAGGTGAGGACGGGCACAGGGCGGGCGGGGGCCTCGGGATGGAAGCCAGGGCTTCAATGGGCTTCGCTCTTTCTGAATGGACTTCATTTGTCTAGAGCTCGGGGTACAGCTATGAGCAAGGCACCTATGGACATGTCCCTCACAGCTGTGCAGTCTGGCAAAGCTGTTGGCAGGGGCTAGGGATGCTGCTTAAGTTCAGAGTGTGTACCAGTTCCAGCATCCACTAGCTGAGTGGCTTTGGGAATGTGCCCTAACCTCTAAATGTCAGAGTCCTTTCATAATAACATTAGGGTTGTACTGCAGGTAAAGTGAGATGTGGAACATGCCCTGAGCTTGGCACATACTGAGCGTTCAAACCTTTATTAGGACTAGTATTGTGAAAGGCAACGGAGTGTGGCCACTTAGAGCGTGGGTGCTGGAACCTGACGGCCTGGGTTCATCTGGCTCTGTTATTTGCCCAGGTGTGACCTTGAGCAAGTTACTGTCCTGCCTGTGCCTCAGTTTGTGCAGCTGTAAAATGGGAATAACAGTCATGAACTCTACCTAATAGGGTCATTGCAAAGACTAAAGGAGCTATGATACCTATAAAGTACTCACAGTGGCACCTGGCTCATCATGAGTACTTAGTACATCATGACTTTGTTTCTCTCCTTTTGATTCCCAGGGACTCCTCGGCTGGGCTCAAAGTTATTGCCGTTGAGCTCAAGGCCTGCCTTGTAGACAGGCAGCCGAGGTCCAGAGCCGGCGAGCCTTGTGCAAGATTACCCAGCGAGTTGATGGCTGGGCTTGGGCCCAGTGCCCTTTCTCCTTCCACATTTCCTGTCATTTTAAGGGCTGGAGTCCAGGTGGCTTTTGAAATGTATTTTTCTAGCCCAGCCTGGGCTGGCAGGGGCGGGACTGAAAAGGAAGGTGGAGCCAGGGGCCTTTTGAGGGAGCTGGTGGCAGAGGAGGAGCAGGAAGGAGTTAAGACCCAGCTCGTTCCTGCAGTAGGTGTGTCTGTCCCGGGATGTGGGTGACTCAACTGGCTTCTGGGCGGGGCCACCAGAGCTGCAGCTGCTCTAGAGGGAGTAGGGCCAGGGTGAGCCCAGAGCCAGAGCCGCCTGCCGCCCGACAGGTCCGGGCGAAGGGGAATGCCCAGCCCTGCCTACCCAGCTGCCTGGGGTGGGTGCTGGGGGCAGAGGCCATGGCCCGGCTTGGGGATGGGGAGCACACCATGTCTGTCTTGGAGAGGCTGTTGGCCAACGCTGCCTTGCGGGATGAGGCCGGCCGGCTGCACAGCCCTGAGGCCAGGGCTCACCCGCCCTCAGGAGTGAGTCAGGGAGTTCGGGTGTGGAGCCCTGGCTGGGAGTTTTGCCTGGTCAGGCTGTCCCTCCTGTCTCCCCCGGGGCCGGGGTGAGGGAGGGCTGGGAGGTCTTCCTGGGGAAGCTGGGCAGTGGGTGCTTTCCTGAGGGCAGGAGGGCTGGGAACTCATAGGACTAGACGGGCTGGGGTGGCGGTGGAATCTCGCCGTGGAAAGGAGGTTGTGAAGGGGCTTTGAGTCTTGTCCTTTCATAAAGAAAGTGTGCCCCACACCCTGTGAAGACCCACCAAGCCAGGCTGCCTATCTCCTGACTGGTAGCCAAGTGTTGCCCAAGGTCTATAAACATGACCCAGGGTCATCGATTGAGTACCCATTGCTGAGTGCTCTTTGCGAGCCAGTGCTATGCAGAGTACTTGGCTTAAATGATCTTGTTTAATCCTCCCTAACCACCCATGCAGTAGGAGTTATCCCTGTGTAAGGATGAGGACCATGAGGCCCAGAGTGGTTAACTGATTTGTTCAAGGTCACACAGCTGGGATACAAACCCAGGCTTTTTGTTGCCAAAGTGTGGCGCTCGCTCGCTCGGGCCCCAGACAGTGCTGACTCCCATTCTGGATCAACTCTCAGTATTGTTTCTTTGTTTCTCTTTTCTAATTCCCAGGGACTCCTCGGCTGGGCCCAGAAAGATCTGCAGAGTGAATTTGGGATTGCAGCAGATACACAGTCCAGCAGTTTTAGCCCTTCCAGCTGGTCCCAAGACACTTCTCAGGACTATGGCCTTAGGGGTGCAAGCCCTAGAGGGGACCCAGGCCTTGGAGAGAGGAACTGGTCCAGCAAGAGTGGGCAAGAAGCAGGGGAAGGGAGCGCCAGGGAGTGGGCCAGCAGGTGTGGCATCGTTGGCCATGAGGAGGCGGAGGTCCACGAGGAGGTGGATGTCGGCAGCCCGCATGGGAGCGGGGGGCTCCCAGCCCAGGACCGGGTGATTGGAAAGCCAGCCCCGCTTGGCACTCAGCAGAGCCAGGAGCCGGCTGTTCAGGACTGGGAATTCAGAAAGAGGGATTCCCAGGGCACTTTCTCCAGCCGGGATGTGGAACTCCAGGACCAGGAATTCGGCAAGAGGGATGTGCTGGGTTCTTACAGCAGTCAGGACGCGGGCCTTCAGGGCTGGGAGTTTGGGAAGAGAGATTCTTTGGGGGCTTATGCCAGCCAGGAAGTGGAGGAAGTGAGGAAGAAGGACCACCTGGGCAAGTACAGCAGCCAGGATGCCGACGAGCAGGACCAGGAGTTTGGGAAGAGAGATTCGTCGCTTGGCATCTTTGGTAGCCAGGGTGCTGAGCAGCCGGACCTGGATTTCGGGAAGAGTGCCTGGATGAGGGACTACAGCAGCCGAGGCAGCGCCACGGCCCTCAGCCCCCAGGACCGAGGCTTCGGGGTGAGCGCCCGGAGCACCGCGTTCAGTCCCGAGGAAGCCCAGCAGCAGGATGAGGAGTTTGAGAAGACTCTGAGTGGAGGAGATGGCCTGGGCGAGGCCAGCGGGGACCCAGGCCAGCCAGAGGAGAGAGAGTTGGGGGGCTTGTTCAGCCCCGGCAGCCCCCAGAACCAGGACGGAGCACGGGGACCGAGAGCCCAGAGCAGCTGGCAGGACAGCGGTGCCAGCCAGGAGGTTGAAGGGCTGCACAGAAGACAGCAGGCAGGGGACCAGAGCCCAGGCGATGCCGACCCGGAAGACAGGGAAGTGGGGCAGCGAGGCTGGGCTGGCGACTTCAGCCTCGGTGTGGTCTCCCAGCCAGAGGCGGCCTTCAGCCCAGGGCAGCGAGACTGGAGTGGTGACTTCTGCATGGAGGCTACCAAGAGGAGCCATCATTTTGGGATCATTGGCCATGACCGAGTGAGTGGTGCTGGCCCGAGTCCTTCTGGCAAGATGGGAGGTGGCCACTTTGTCTCTCCTGAGAAGACCTCGACTGGGCCCGTCGACTGGACTGACCAGCTGGGCCTCAGGAACTTGGAAGTGTCCAGTTGTGTGGGTTCTGGCGTCTCGAGTGAGGCCAGGGAGGATGCCGTGGGACAGACCGGCTGGTCGGATAACCTGCGGTTGAGAGATGTGGACCTGGCTAGCCGTTTGGAGGCTGGGGGTTCTGAGGAGCCCAGGGAGATGGGAGTTGGGGAGAAGGACTGGACTTCTGATGTCGGGGTGAGGGGCAGAGATTTGGCTGGGGTGGGGGAGGCAGAAGGCCACAGCCAAGCCAGAGAGAGTGGCGTGGGGCAGACCAACTGGTCAGGTGTGGAGGCCGGAGACTTCCTTAAATCAAGGGAACGTGGAGTGGGACAGGCAAGCTGGACACCGGACCTGGGGCTCAGGAACATGGCCGTGGGGCCAGATAGCAGCTCCAGGGAGCGTGGGGTGGGCCAGGTGGACTGGGGTGACAGTCTGGGCCTGAGGAATTTGGAGGTGCCCTGTGACCCAGAGACTGGAGGTTCTCAGGAGCCACGAGGATGCGGCGTGGGGCAGATGGACTGGACCCAGGACTTGGGGCTCCGGAATGTGGAGCTCTCTGGGACTCCGAGTGAAGCCAGGGAGCATGGGGTGGGAGAAGTTAGCCAGTGCCAAGAGCTTGGCCTCAGGGACACTGGCATCTTGTGCCCTGGCCAGGAGGCCAGAGACCCAGACCCCATGGAGGCCAGGGAGCTGGGGGTTGGCGAGACGAGTGGACCAGAGACCCAGGGCGAAGATGACTCCTCGCTTTCCTTGGAGACCTGCCCCGAAGACCCCGGAATGGAGATGGGAGAAGCCCCTGGCTTCGGAGCCAGGTAAGGGGACACCATCCCGGTGTGCGAGGGGACGTGTGCTGGATGCCTGAAAAATTGCAACCTGTCTGAATGGTGACTGTGATGTTGGAGGTGTTCCTACTCGTGCAGCCCACGCTTTAAGCTTCCTTGGTGACGTCATAGTGTGACTGCTGGAGGCAATGGTACGTGCCCACCTCTGGAGACTCCCACTGAGCACAGTGACTGTTCCAGGCCTCTCAGCTCTCATCACAGGTGCTCCTGGGCCAGGACCACAGTGCTTTCGTGGGCATAGGAAGGACTCTGTCTTCTTGGCCTTGGCCACTCCAGGTCTGGAGTGGGGTGGACAGTGGCACATTGTCTCTCAGGAGGTTAGGAACGTGGTGCTTCTTGTCTGCCCCGTTTGAAGGCCCAGAAGAAGCAATAATTTAAGAACCCAAAGGGCATTGGGGCCTGACTCCTGGCCACATGACCTTGGCCTCCCTGCAGAGTGGCTGAAAAAGAACTTTGTCAAGGAACACGTTGGTAGTTTTGTGAGCCAGCCACAGTCTGTCTCAGGAACTTTTATGTTCTAAACAACTGAGGTGATTTCCCATCAGGAAAGAGTGCAAAAAGGCATTGCATCTTTTTAATTATCTTCTTGACATTTACAGATGTCACCCTTCTCTCTCCCCTCCTTTGCCCATCTCCACCCAACTCCGCCACCCCTCCCTTGGCTTCCCCACTCTGTTGGCTGTGTCCATGGGCTGTGCCTATGTGTTCTTTGGCTACTCTCTTCACCTTCCTTTATCCAGGTCTCCCCACGCTCCCCAACCCCCCACCCCAACATATTGCATCTCTTTGTTAACATTTCCGTCTACTGAGATTTGGATTCCTTGTCTTGACTGCGGAGAATGTTTGACCTTTCCCAATCCTGGAGCTTCTCACCAGCCATGTAGGAAGGGAAGGGAGGTGTGGGCTGATGGTAGTGGGAGGGGGGCAGGAGGGACTGGGAAGGGTCTAGAGGGAATGGGGGAGGTGTTTGAAGGGTTGGGAAGGCATTAGGGACTGAGGAGGAGGAGGGGGAGAGGAAAGGACAGCATGGGGCCAGGCTGATGCTCAGGGGGCTGAGGCTATAGAGGGAGTTGGAGGAGCGTGGGGAGGAGGGATGGGGCGAGTGCACGGGACTAGGAGCCTAGGGGCTCCTGGGTCCTTTAGTCTCTGAGCCTCTCTCTGACGGGACTCGGGGAGCCTCCGCATTCCTGGTGCTGGGGCATGTGGGCGCCTGTGGCTGCTCTGATCTCTCTTCTGGGGACTCAGGACTCTGCAGTTCCCAAGGGCCCTGCTGCACACCTGACCTCATTGATCTTCACAGCTGCAGGTGAAGCAGGAGGGATTAGTACCCCTCCGCTTTGCAGGAGAATAGGGCTGTTAAGGTCACAGAGTCAGAGTGTGTCTTTCCTACGTGTCTATGTCAGGTGCGGCCACCGCGTTCGGGACTCAGACTATGAAGCAGTGGGGCCACCACCCTCCACCTTTCCCCTCCAGTGGTGGCTCTTAAGAAGGGAAAGAGGGAATATCTTTCCGTTTGGTTAGGATGGAGGGAGAGGCTGGCCTGGTGGGAGCTGGTGAGGGCACTGGGTTGGGGACCAGGAGGTTAGTGGCAGAGAAGCAGGGGTCCTCAGCTGTCTGAGCTTTGGTCTCCATCACAGGATGTGTGGCTGTTACAAGTTTGGGAAATGCTGGGGACTCTGTGGCCATCCCGGAGACTTAGAGTGAGTGCGTGTGTATTAGCAAGCACCCACCCATTAAAGCCGAAGAGTGAGGAAGCATGTTTACTTTCTCTAATGGCAGTTTTCACCGCAGGAATTTTTAAAACGTGCAATGCCTGACTCTAGGGGCACTGACCTCTTTCCCTTTAGATTGTCAGATAAAAAGTGACAATAGCCAACACAACAATAGCCGTCCAGTGTGAATGAATCAACATTATACCTATTTTGTGTGTGTATGTGTTTTTTTAATCCTCACCCAAGGATATTTTTTCCGTTTTTTTTTTTTTTTTTAGAGAGTAGAAGAGAGGGAGGGAGGGAAAGAGAGGAGAGAGATAGAGATAGAGAGAGAGAGAAACATCTATGTGAGAGAGACACATAGATTGCTTGCCTCCTGCATGCACCCCGACTGTCCTGGGGATCGGCCCTGAAACCCAGGTACACACCCTTGACCGGGAATTGAAACCGAAACCCTTTCGTGTGCAGACTGATTCTCTAACCACAGGGCAACACTGGCCAGGGCTGTACCTTTTTTTTTTTTTTTTTTCCAGATTGGCAAAAAATATATATTTCCGGTGGGCTGCAAAATTTTAGTAATTAGTTTATGTGTCCCATGAGATGAAAAAGGTTGAAAATCACTGTTGTAACAGTGTTTCCCAAACTTCACTAGTAGCCAAGGGCCTCTTGAGTTCTGAGCAGCTGGTTTAGAGAAATCCTACGCTCTGGAAAGTTACTCTTTAAAGATAAAAATTGGAGGTTCCCATGGTAATGAGAAGTCCTGGAGGGTATAGTTCAGAGTAGTCCTTGGGCCCATCTGCCAGGTTCGGGTCTTGATTCTGTTACCATCTCTGTGACCGAGGGTGAGTGCCTTCTCAGCCTCCGATTCCTCGGCTGCAAATGGGGAGTGATTTACTCCCAGTGCTCACCGGGTCGTTGGCGTTCACATGGGCGAAGTGGTAGATCTGTCTGGCCCTTGGTAAGCACTGGAAAAGTGCTTGTTACCTGTGGTTGTACCTGTTTTGTAGATTTGGGTGGATGTACCCATAAAGTGAGGCTGTTGGGGACATTTTCTGTCACCATTCCTGTGTGGTCATTGGGTGGAATGCTGCCTGGCAAACTGTGACATGAGAAGACTGGCGTGGGGGTGGGGAGACTGCTTGGCTCTTCCTCTGTGTCCAGGGCCACCTTGTCCTGGGGGGAGTGGCGCTCCTGGGTCCCTCAAGAGCTGGTGCATTGCCCCCTCCCCTCTCTGGCCTCCTGGTCATCTCCTGCCCCTCCCCCTGAGCCTGTAGAAACCTGTAGTCTCAGGTGCTCTTTTTGCAGATCTACGTACTCCATACCATGCCTGGGTTTGCACCTGGAGTGCGGGTGGGTCCAGCCCTCAGGAGACTCAGCATCCCAATGGGGCAAAGGGTATAGAGCAGGGGTGGGCAAACTTTTTGACTCGAGGGCCACAATGGGTTCTTAAACTGGACCGGAGGGCCGGAACAAAAGCATGGATGGAGTGTTTGTGTGAACTAATATAAATTCAAAGTAAACACCATTACATAAAAGGGTACGGTCTTTTTTTTCAATAGTTTTATTCATTTCAAACGGGCCGGATCCGGCCCGCGGGCCGTAGTTTGCCCACGGCTGGTCTAGAGGGAATAAGATGAGCCTGTAGAAACCTGCAGTCATTTGGGGCTCTTCTTAGAGTCTGAGAGAACCCTCAGAGATCACTCATTCATGGGTGGGTAAACTGAGGCCCAGGGAGGCAGTGTGGCTGGCACAAGGACCCTTAGCCTGTGACCGTGGGCTCTTTCATGTTCCCTTGGGCCCCAGCCTTGGGGTCCTCTCTCTGCATGCTCTTCCTGTCTCTGGGTCAAGACCAGCTGCTTCCCCTTTAGACACATCATTCCAGCTCAAGCCCTGACCTTCTCAGAGTCTTGGAGCCTAGAACACTGGGAAGCCGCTTTTTGCAGATCTACCACATACCATTCCCAGGTGTGCACCTGGAGTGCGGGTGGGTCCAGCCCTCAGGAGACTCAGCACCCCGATGGGGCAAAGGGTATAGAGCAGTGGCTCTCAACCTTCCTAATGCCGCCACCCTTAATACAGCTCCTCATGTTGTGGTGACCCCCAACCACAAAATTATTTTTGTTGCTACTTCATAACTGTAATTTTGCTACTGTTACGAATCGTAATGTAAATATCTGATATGAGGATGTATTTTCATTGTTACAAATTCAACATAATTAAAGCATAGTGATTAATCACAAAAACAATATGTAATTATATATGTGTTTTCCGATGGTCTTAGGCGACCCCTGTGAAAGGGTCGTTCGACCCCCAAAGGGGTTGAAACCACAGGTTGAGAACCACTGGTAGAGAGGGTATAAGATGAGCCAAGTCCTGAGGCCAGGAACCTGTGTTGAGGATGATGATGCTTATCCTAAAAATGTATCAAATGTTAGCTATGTGCTGGGCACACATTTCTGCCAACAAACCCAGCAAAGTCTAGGTACTTCTGTTATCCCCATTTTACAGACGAAGACACGGAGGCTCAGATCAGGTCGGTAACACTGCCAAGGCCACAGGCACAGTAGGGGATGGAACCCAAATGTGCCCTGGAGTGGCCGTGCTCAGCACAACCTGTCTCCATTGCCTGCCAGGAAGGGGCTCAGGTTAGAGGTGCTCTGGGTGCTCAAGAGGGAGGAAGCTTCTCTGGAGATGAGCAGGTCCTTGTGCCAGCCACACGCCTTCTCTGGGGTTTAGACAGGCCGGGGGGATGGTCACACTGCATTCCCCAGCGTCCCCGTCCCCCCTCCCATGGTCTCCCCCAGGGCTGCCCTCTGCCCGCCTGGTGTGGGGCCAGGTCTCGCTCTGGATGTGGGTCTTCCTTTTAAAAAAATGATTGGTTTTTAGAGAGAGAGAGGAAGGGAGAGGGAGAGAAACAGCAATGTGAGAGCAAAACATCTATTGGCTGCCTTCCAGGGATCGAGCCCGCAACCGAGGCGTATGCCTTGACCGGGACTTGAACTAGCAACCTTTCATTGCACAGGACGACGCCCAACCAACTGAGCCACACCAGCCAGGGCTGCATATGGATCTTTCCATTCACCCGTCACTGTTTCACGTCCCCTCAGCTCTTCCTTAGCCTGCTCTCTGCCTCCCCCCCCCCCCCCCCCCCGACCCCAGAGAGCTTGGGGCAGGGCCTCTTCAGGCTGGGCGGGGTGCTGTTGCCACCCCTCCTGCCCAGCCTCCTGATTTGAAGCAGCAGGGTGAGCTGGCTTTGGCCGCATCCAGGCTGCTGCACTTCTGCTGCAGCCTCCTCCGCCTCCCTCCCCGCCAGACTGCTTCGGTTTCCATCTGTCAGCAGCTTGTGGAAGGACAGACTGACACACATCCTTTCCAGCCCTCCCGCTTCGGTCTTGGTACTGAATCGCCTGCCTCACTCTCCACCCCTCCAGTCCATGGGGAGCTCAAGACCTGGCTCCCACCAGCCTTTGCCATGCCTGTGCATGGTGTGAGTGTGCATGTGCATGGTGTGAGTGTGCGTGTGCATGGTGTGAGTGTGCGTGTGCATGGTGTGTGTGTGTGCATGGTGTGAGTGTGTGTGCATGGTGTGAGTGTGTGTGCATGGTGTGAGTGTGCGTGTGCATGGTGTGAGTGCGTGTGCATGGTGTGAGTGTGTGCATGGTGTGAGTGTGTGCATGGTGTGAGTGTGTGCATGGTGTGAGTGCGTGTGCATGGTGTGAGTGTGCGCATGGTGTGTGCGTGTGTGCATGGTGTGAGTGTGCGCGTGTGCATGGTGTGAGTGTGCGCATGGTGTGTGTGCGTGTGCATGGTGTGAGTGTGTGCATGGTGAGTGTGCATGGTGTGAGTGCGTGTGTATGGTGTGAGTGTGCGCATGGTGTGTGTGCGTGTGTGCATGGTGTGAGTGTGTGCATGTTGGTGTGGCTCTGCTGGCAGGAGTGACAGACGACGTGCACACCATCCTGCCTGAGGTGTGCTGCGAGTGGGTCGGGGTGTCTGCGTGTGTGGGGTGGCAGCTGGACAACACGCGAGCTCTTGTGTGAGGTGGTGAGAGTGCACGTGTGCTGTGCATATGTGCTTGTGTTGTGTTTTGAGGGAGCAGCAGGCAGAAGACACCTAAGCTACATTGAGATGCAAGCTGCTGCACTCAGCAAATATTTGCTTAGTTCTGCTCCTGACCAGGCTGGGCCAGGGGCGGAGGGAACAAAGGCAAAAGCGGCCTCATCCTTGCCCTTGCGTTGCTCACAGACTGGCAGTGGGGACAAAGCCTCAGCCTCTGAGGCAGGGGCTGGCCCAGGTGGAGCCCTGGGCTTGCAGGGCCGAGGAAGGGTGGCGGCTCGGGGAGGGGGGCAGGCCAGCCTCGGCGGAGGAATTAAGCTGCAGGGAGAGTGAGTGGAGGGGCCGTGGGGGCAGCTTTCCCTGTGGCGGGCGAGGGAACAGTGTGTCCAGATACACAGCAGCCTGCAGGGCCTGGCATGTTCTGTGAGACGGGCACAGGGAGAGGTGACATGGGCAGGGGCACTGAAGAGGCTGCCCGGCTCATCCCCAGGCAAGTGTGTGCCCAAGCAGGCGCCCCTGGGCGGGACACTGAGGCAGCTCCGACCACGTGGAAGGCAGTAGTAGCAATAGCTGCTGCTCATCGGCACACGCTGAGTGCCAGGCGGCGGGCTTGTGCTTCAGGTTCTCATTTCATTCCCCCGACAGCAATGTAAAGTTAGAAGCTTTTGTAGGGGAGGGGACTCGCGCAAAGTCTCTTAAATGGAGAACCCAGGATCTGAACCTGCCAGACTGGCCCGCTCATCCCTTCTGTGCTGTGTTGTGTGTGGTCTTGACCGTGCCCTTCGGGCAGGAGAGGGGAGACAGAACCTGTGGAGGGGCTTTGTGGGAGGGAGATGTGGCCATACAGTGACCTTGTTCTCTGGTCCGGCTCCTTTGCAGCCCCAGCAGCGGCTGCCTGGCCCGCTCTCCACCCTCTGCCTCCCAGGGCCTGCTGGAGGAGATGCTGGCCATCAGCAGCTCCAAGGCAGCAGCCCGGAGGGAGTCGGCAGCTTCTGCTTCGGGCCTGAGGACCCTGTTGGAAGAGGAAGAAACCACGGCAGGTGCCGATCGAGGGGAGCCCCTGGAGCCCCTCAGGGACCGTCTGCCCTCCTGGAGGCCCCAGCCTGATGGTGAAGCCAGCCGGACAGAAGAGGTGGACGGCACCTGGAGCCCTGCAGGGGCCGGGCTGGGCGAGCAGGGTCCGATGTACCCCCCTCGGCGACCCTCCCAAGGCCCTCCCCCCAGCTCTCCCAGTCAGGACTTCTCCTTCATCGAGGTCAGTGGAGGCTGAGCCCAGGGCAGTGGATGGGCTATTGGGGGCGGGGGTATGTGTGTGTGTGGGGAGCCAGAGCCTGGTCCCTGGGGCTCCTCCAGCTTCTCAGAGCCCTGAGCCGTCTCAATCCAGGAGGCAGAGTGGGTGGGGGGGGTGAAGAGTGGGGGTGAGTCACATGAACAGGGATCTGCTCACAGCGGCTGCTTTGAAGGGTTCATGTGGGATGGGGCAGGACCATGGGACGGCGATGGCAGTGGTGCCATTGTCTCAAGCAGGACACCGAGATCCTCGACAGTGCCGTGTATCGAAGCCGTGCCAGCCTGGGGCGCAAGCGTGGGCACCGGGCCCCGGCCATCCGGCCCGGCGGTACCCTGGGCCTGTCGGAGGCGGCAGACTCAGATGCACGCCTGTTCCAGGACTCTACGGGTAGGGCCAGTGAGTTCTTTGATGTCTGTGTCGATGTGGGGGTGAGCCGGGGGGTGGGGGCCTGGGGTTGCTCTCTGCTGAGCCCTCCTTGGGCCCTTGCAGAGCCACGAGCTTCTCGGGTGCCGTCTTCAGACGAGGAGGTGGTGGAGGAGCCTCAGAACCGAAGGACACGGATGTCCTTGGGCACCAAGGGGCTGAAAGTCAACCTCTTTCCTGGCCTGAGCCCGTCAGCCCTGAAGGTACCATTCAGTTACTCAGCAAACACATCCAACCGCTGGCCCCTTGAACCCAGCCTTCCTTCTCTCCATCATCTGTTCGTTCCCCCATCTCTTGCCCATTCCTCCTCTCATTCTGCTCTCCATGGAGGGCCCTGCCTGACCCTGCGCTCGCTCTTTGTTAAGTGTGATGGAAGGAGGAACAAGGCTGTTCCATGTCCCAGAACCTCATGGGGTAGTGGGGGACACAGCCATGTCCATAGTTCTGGTGAATGGAGAAATTTAGGGGTCATAGGTAGGTGCAGATAAGGGCTGGGCCTGTTCAAAGAGGGAAGTTATTTCGTAACAGTGGGGTGCTGGGGGTAGGAGGGTAGATTGGCAAGGCCTCCTGTAGCACTCGCTTTTAGCTTTGGCTTGCATAGGAGTTGCTGGGAGGCCTTGCAGGCAGAGGGAACAAAGAGCAAAAGCTGGACATCACCACTGGCTTTGTCCAGCTGAGTTCGCCGGAACTCAACATATCTCTTTGGGGGGCTGCTGTGGAAGGCAGAGCTCAGCTCAGGGAAGTTTGTCAAGTGACTTCCCACCCATCTGGGTAAAAGGACTGCAGAGGGGTTTGAGCCTGACTGTGGGGACTGCCTGCCCTTCTCCCAGTGCTCTTGCCTGTCCCACTGACATCTGTCTGCACTGGACTTGTCTCTCAGGCCAAGCTGCGCCCCCGGAACCGCTCGGCTGAGGAGGGGGAGCTGGTGGACAGCAAGTCGAGCCAGAAGGAGTCTGCGTTCCAGCGCTCCAAGTCCTGCAAGGTCCCAGGGCTGGGGAAGCCCCTCGCCTTACCTCCGAAGCCAGAGAAATCCTCAGGGTGGGTGACCTGAGCTCGGGGCATTGACTGAAACCCACTTTACGTAGAGGAAAACCGAAGCTCGGGGCGGAGGTCGACATGCCCCAAATTAACTGTATTAAGAGGGTGGCAGAGTTCCTGTCTGCAGCCAGCCCTGGGCTGCCTCTTCTCACTGGGGTGGGGGTTTTCATTCCTGCCTCTCCTCATTCTGTTCAGCTTTCCTCCAGTTGCTTTGTGACCTTTGCCTTCTGCCTTCTAGGTCAGAAGGATCATCGCCCAGTTGGCTACAAGCCCTGAAGCTGAAGAAGAAGAAGGTCTGAGAAGTCACTGAGGTGAGGGCAGGTCCCTGGGCTCGGGCCTGGCTGGGGTTAGGGAATGGGGTTCAGGGGTGAGCAGGGGATGCCCTGGAGGATGTGGGAGGTTCCCCTTTGCTCTCCATTCCCCTTTCTCTGCCAGGCTAAAAACAGGCAGATGGAACCAAGTTCCAGAGACTTGGGGGTCCCTTGGCTTCCCCTCAGCTTTGCCCAAAGAACAAAGTGTTGTCATCTGGCCTTGGATGGACAAGGAGGGCTTCTGCCCCAGCCTTCCTCCCTGGGCCAAGGATGGTCCCCGGGCCCTGTGGCTGTCCTGATGTGCTCCGCAGCCCTTCTGGTCTGGGACCCCAGGGCACTCACCAGGGACCTTCCTTACAACTAGTCTGTGTGGGGAGGACTGTGTGGGGAGAGCGCGATGGGCAGGGAAGGAAGCTGAAGCATCTCCTCTACCCGCCACGGTCGGCTCCCATGAGCTCTTCTCTTCTCTCCCGGTGCAGGTCCTTCCCATCTGGCAGTCTCAAGCAATGCCCGTTCCTGTGGGGTCCCTGGCGAGGAGATGGCTGGAGCCCCTTCTCCCCCATGTCCCAGGCTGTAGCCTCTGTCCCCCTCTGCCTCTGTCTGAGGAGCGTCTGGGGAGGCACATTTATGCACTTTGTATCACCTTCCCAACTTCCCTCCACACCTTCCCTCCCGGCCTGGATTCCGTCATTAGTGGTCCAAGGTTCTGGTCCTCCCTCCATGTACCCACCTCCCTCTCTGCTTCCTCCTCCAGCCTCCCTTGGGTTTTGTTTTGATACCAATTTATAACATTTTTTATAAAAGCCTTTGATTTTGTAATGGATGGGACCCAGCCCCACCCCAGGTCTCCCTCTGCCCTGCCAGGTGCCCCATAGAGACCAATAACATTTTGCCACTGAAACAATAAAGTTTTTTTGGAATTGGTGCTGCCCAGTTGTGGTGTGTGGTCATGGTGCCCCGTCACTCTGTCCAAGGCTGTAGGTGGGAAATGCTGTTCTAGCCCTGACCCACCAGGAGCTCACTCTGCCACTGAGTGTCACTACCCTTGCACGCCTGGGCTTGGTGTGCCTGAGATGGGTGTATTGGTTCTAAAAGGCTGATTGCTGATTCAAACAACCCCCAAATCTCAGTAGTTTAACATACAAAGGTTTATTTTCCATAAATAAACTGCTCAGTCCAGGAAGATTGGGGGGGGGGGGGGGGGGGGGGGGGGACACTGCCTTAAAGTCATTCTGAGCCCAGACTCCTTCCCTGTTGTGGCTCAGCCAGATATCTGCAGAGGCCTTGGAGTCCTGCACAGCATCCAATGGAGAGAGCATGCTGTAGGAGACCCACATTCCACTGGTCAGAATTCAATTCATGACCCCTGCTAATTACAGGGGTTATAGAAAATGTGGTTTAACTCTGTGGCCAGAAAGAGAGAGAGAAAGAAAACTGGATATTGGTGACAATTCACCCTTCTCACCAGTGGGTTGGTTTCTATAAAGGGTCCTTTTAGCCTTTCAGCCCATGCATTCTAGGATGTGTCTTCGATTCTGGCCTTCCCCACCCAAGCGCCTGGCTCTCGGCATCCTACTGTCTCAAAGCCTAACTCTCTGTAATTCTGGGTTCTTACCCTTCACTGTGCATCACAGTACTGGGGTGCTTACTAAAATGTGCATTCCTGGGCCTACCCCACAATTCCAATGCCGTAGGTGAGCCAGGAACCTGCATTTTGGGAAAATCTCTGAAGTGGAGGGGAAAGAGGCAGGGGGCTTCAAATGGGTGCCTGACTGCATCTCGGTGGGTCTGCCATGCAGCCCCTGTGCCAGCCTTCCCAGGGCCCAGCAGAGTTGAGCTGGCATGAGCTTTGTTCTGTTCTCTCCCACCACCCTCCCCTGTAGGCGTAGCACTGGCAGGAACTCAAGGCAAACACTTAAGACTCATTAGTGGGGCAAATGGAGCCTGGGCTGGTCCCAGTGCCTGGGCTCTGCTGGGAGGGAGAAGAGACGGGCCCACTTCCAGGGAAAGCAGAGCCAGATCTGGTGAGTGGGTGGGGGTGTCCCACTCTCCTTCTGTCTGAGGAATGGGAGGCAGGGAGAGGGGAGAGCAACACAAAGGCAGGTGGATACCAGCAAACCGGGAAAGTCGTATGATTCTTACCATGCAGCCATTTCTCAGACTGCCTGGGTTCTTGGGAGTGACCTCAGAGGGGCAGGTTTTGGTTTTTTGAACCTGAATTTGGATTTGGAAACAGGAAAGTCCCTTGGATGCCTGTATTGGGGAATACTGGGGGCAGTCAAGCAAACTAATCAATTTTGGTCAGAGGTGGCTCTGAAAGCCGTCTCTGAAGAGTTAAACGAGCTCAGGAGAGTGATTAGAAGACGTGCACAGGCCACTTGGGAGACAACTCAACTTGTTCATAAAGGAATCAGACCTTTCCTACGTGTTAGAAAGCTGAGGGGTCCCTTCCCAGGGTTCCTGTTGGTAATGCTCAATCCCATTACAATTAGAAATGACTCCACGGTCTCTCCCCTATTCCTTGCTTCTGATGCCCTCACCGAGGCCGTGCGGGTGCGAGCTGGGTACCGGATAAAGGAGGAAGCCGTGGAAACTGATCGGGGGAGCCCAGGGGGCAGTCCCCCGTTCCCTGCGATCCCAAGCTGGCAGAGGTGTTTGGGGTGGGTTGAGCCTGATAGCAAGCTGGCCCTTGCCCGTGGCCCTAGGTATTTGGGTGGTAGTGGTGGGGTGTTGTGGGAAGTCTGATGGTTTGCTGCCCACCATTGGCACTCTCTCCAGCATCCTGTTCCCCAACGGTGGTCCAGCCATCTGCCAAGTTCACAGCCCGTCCCTGAAAGCGTTAGAGACAGGCTCTGGTGTAGGAGTGACCCTCAGGGACCCTCTCTGAGCCTCAGCTCTCAGAGTAGTGAGAGTACAGTAGTCCCCACTTACCCACCGGGGATACGTTCCAAGACCCCAGTGAATGCCCGAAACCACAGGTAGTACCAAACCTTGTGTATATGTGCTATGTTTTTTTCCTATGCATACATACCTGTGAAAAAGTTCAATTCACAAATGAGGCACAGTAAGAGTAACAACAGTAACAACAAAGTAAAACAAGTGTAACAATATGCTGTAATACAAGTTGTGTGCGGGCAGCTGGTGCTTTCGCTTTAAGGAAGCAGTATGGCCTCTCTGGCAAACCCAAATTGCCAGATCACCACTCTTGCATCCGGGCCGATTATTAAGTAAATCAGGGTGACTGGAGCACAGGCGCTACCGGGACAGTCCACGTGACAACCGGGATGGCGGCTCGGTGACTAACGAGGGAGCGGGGAGCACAGACCGAGGAGACACCGTCCGCAGGGGTGAGTCACGTGGCACCTGAGATGAGGCCGGACGGTGCGCGATTTCACCACGCTGCTCAGAATGGCGTGCAATGGAAAGCTTATCAATTGTTTACTTACGGAATTTTCCATTTATTCTTTTCAGACCATCGTTGCTATGGAAGGGGAAACTGCAGATGGGGGGTGGGGAGGGGTGGGGCACCACTATTTGCTTTAACGAACCCTTTGAGTCTAAATGATGGTGAACGACCTTACCTGGGACACAGCAAGTGGCCCTGTCTGGCCTGGTCTGGTCTTTCCTTTGTTGGTGTGGTGGGAACAGAGGACCATGTTCGGTTTTCTTGACTCCTAGGCCACTGGCCGAAGCAGGCCGACAGTGGCCTGGAAGCTGGGGAACAGGATTTTCCAGGGGCTGATTTGCCTCCAGCCTGGCTGAGTCAGCGGTGAGTCCTCACCTGGGACAAGCCCTTTGGCCCTGCAGCAGCTGCCCTGGCTCCCGCCCCTGCCCTGCCAGCCAGGAGAGCCCCGCACCACCACCGGGAAGAGAGCTGGCAGGTTCAGAGCACACCACCCACTCCTGGGACAGTGCCAGGCCCTGGTGGCGGGAGCCTCCTGGGAGCAGAATGATAAAGTTGGGTTTAACCGCTGCCCAAGGAACGATGCCAATTACACTTTTATTTATAAGCACTCTGTCTCCAAAGGGCCAGACACCCCATTCATGCATTTCTTTTTTTTTAAACAAAGTTTGCTGAAATTTCTTCTGAGACAAAAGCAAAACACATTCATCATAGACCATTTAGAAAACACGGGGAAGTAAAAGTAAGAAAAGAAACTGCCACCTGTCCCTCCAGGGAGCACACCCGTGCCTTTCCCTCCACTCCCCAACCCCCACCCCCCACCTGCCACCCCCCCACCATGTTACCATTGGCTTCCCCACTCCCAAGCTCCAAGGGCCCTACCTTTACCTTCATAACTTGTTTCCTAAGCCCATTTCTTCTAGGAATCACGTCTACCTCTGTAATTTACCCAATACATGTTCTCGTACAGAAAAAAAAAAAAGAAAAAAAAGAAATTGTAACCACCATTCAGATATACTGTAACATTCTTTTAAAGAATACTTTTTATTTTTATTTTAGAAGAGATTTAGATGTGCAGAAAAGTTGTAAAAATAGTTGGAAACGTTACCCTAAGCCCACAGCCATGAATGTTACTATCGTACACAGTATGCTACATTGTCACAACTCATGAAGCAATATTCACATGTTAAATATATGTATTTTTAATATATTTTTATTTCAGAGAGGAAAGGGGAGGGCGAGAGAGAAAGAAACACCAATGATGAGAATCATTGATCGGCTACTCCTGCACGCCCCCTACTGGGGATGGAGCCTGCAACCCAGGCATGTGCCCTGACCGGGAATCGAACTGTCGCCTCTTGGTTCATAGGTCTACACTCAGCAGCTGGGCCACACGGGCTGCGCCACACGTTAATATTCATTACAGTCCACACTTCAGTCACACCTTTCTTCGTTTAACTGTTTCACCTAACAACCCTTGTCTAGGATCGCATTCAGGATCCCGTGTTACATTTAGTCATCATGTCTCCTTCGGCTCCTCCAGGCTGACATTTTCTCTGACATTTTCCTTGTTTTCGGTGACTTTGACAGTTTTGAGGAGTACTGATCTGGTATTTTGTAGAATGTCCTTCAATGTGAGTTGGATGTTTTTCTTGTGATTAGACAGGGGTTATGGGTTTTCAGGAGGTAGAATTAAAGTGCCATTCTTTTATCAAAGGTACATGCTATCACTATGCCTTCTCGCCGTTCATTTAACCTGGAGCAGCTGGCCAAGGACGCCGACTCCTTGGCCGGTGACTCCTGTCGTGTTACTCTTTCCCCTTCCGCACCGTCCTCTTTGGAAGGAAGTCGCTGACCGGCATTTTCATAGATTTGCTTCCAGCTTCAGCCTTTCCCCTTCTCCCTGACCACGAGAGCAGAATTCCATGGGCGCTTGCTGATTCTTGACACCTATCGATCTTGCCGAGAACTGGGATCTGGGTATTAACCTCTACACTTTTAATTTTGTAATTTCTGGAGGTTTTGGCACACAGGCGCATATTACCATTGTCAGCAGGTCTGCCCCTTGGTTTCATTGAGCAGTCACTCCATGCCAGCACTGTGCAGAGCGCTCCCCATGTGTCAGTCATCCACGCAGACCAAGGATGGAGATGCGACTGCTCACCCCGTGATGTGGGTGAGAAATCTGATGTGTGGAAGTGGAGAGCGTCGCCCAGTCACACGGCTTGCGAGTAGCAGAGCCGTAATTCAAACCTCGGTCTGTGATCCCAGAGCTCAGCACTCCCCGTGCTTCCCCGGACTGGTCAAGAGCAGTCAGAGAGAAGGGAGGCTCAGCATGTAGGCTTGGAGGTTTGAATCAGCTCTTCCATTTATGAGCTGTGTGGCCTTGGGTAAGTTACTTCACATCTCTGCGCCTTAGCTTATCTTTTCAATAGGGACAGTGACCTTTTCTTCTTCTTAGGGCTGTTGTGAAGACGAAATTACTTAAAATGATGCTTGGCTCAGGGTAGGCAGTCAATGAGGGTTATCGTTATTGTTACTATTACGCTATTTTAAAAAATATGCAGTTTAATTGATTTTAGAGAGAGGTAGGGAGAGGGACAGAAACATCAATGAGAGAGAAACATGACTGGCTGCATGCCCCCTACTGGGTATTGAGCCCACAACCTAGGCATGTGCCCTGATGGGGAACTGAGCTGTGATCTCCTGGTTCATAGCTCGATGCTCAGCCATTGAGCCACACCGGCCGGGCTCACAATGCTATTTTTCACGTGCCCCCCAAGTCCCCCACCCAGGGAAAGCACTGCCTGCTCTGGGCTGCAGTGCCCCCACCTGCCATGGGTGCTGAAGCAGAACAGGAAGGTTTAACCCTTTTTGTATCATGGACCCTTTGGGCAGGCTGGTAAAATCAGATGGGTAGAATAACTTGTCAAATAGAACCCCCCCACACACTGTGACGTGTTCACTTATTAACGCATTGAACGAGATGCGGTGTAGGTCTAGCCACCACGGCGTTTTGAGGTAGGCATGTTCATGTTTTGAGAATTCTATGCCTGCAAATGAGACAGGATGACACCGGTCATTATTCTTAGTGACAAGGCCTTAGGGCAGTGATGGGCGAACCTATGACACGCGTGATAGAGGTGACACGCGAACTCATTTTTTTGGTTGATTTTTCTTTGTTAAATGGCATTTAAATATATAATATAAATATCAAAAATATAAATCTTTGTTTTACTATGGTTGCAAATATCAAAAAATTTCTATATGTGACACGGCACCAGAGTTAAGTTAGGGTTTTTCAAAATGCTGACACGCCGAGCTCAAAAGGTTCACCATCACTGCCTTAGGGACTCCTCATTCCACCGTAGTTGATGCTTGTGTTCCTAATAGAAAGAAAAGCTGAATTCCAGCCACAGACTCGTGAACATGTTCCCCTCACAGCTCACAGAGGCTGAGTTCCTAACACGGGCCTCAGGAAGAACCGAGAGGAGGAAGCCCAGGTCCCTTCCAGCTCTCATACCCGAGGTTGGAGTGGGATCCGCGGGCGTCCTGGGGTGGGGCAGGGAGCCCTGTGCTCCGAGGAGGTTGACCCCAGGACGGACGCGCCCAGGGCCTTTCCATCGGCCTGGCCTTCCCGGATTGCTCTGTTCTGGGCGTTTCAGAGAAGCTGCTGGCGGCTCCCCGCAGGGCCTTTGCCCTGGCTGATCGATGCTGGCTCTGTAGAGCTATCCTATCGACCAGCCTTCTGTTTTCAGGAACAACCAGCCTTTCTCATTAACCCCTGCCAGCCTGGCCCTGGAGAGGATGCCTTCTGTGCTGCAGGTTCAGCGCTGGGCAAGGCCGCTGTGCAGAGGAGGACGCACCCGTGGGCCAAGGGCACCCACCGCAGGCCAGGAGCTATGCGGGCCCTCTGGCGTCCGTGTCCGGCTCAGTGATCGGCTGGCAGCACAGGAGCTGCACTTCAAGCCCCAAGTCTGTCTGAGCTCCGCACACTGTGCTCCCTTCAGGGTAGCAGAGCCTCTACACCCGCTGCCCTGCACAGGTGAGTGTGGGTCCTTCCACCCCTAGATGCACTCATGCATGCCCCGCCCCAACACACACACATGCACGCACACACATGCACACACACACACGTGAGTGTGGGGTCCTTCCCACCCCTAGATGCACTCATGCATTCCCGTCCCAACACACACGCATGCACACACACACACACACATGCACACGCACATGCACACATGCACACACACACAGGTGAGTGTGGGGTCCTTCCCACCCCTAGATGCACTCATGCATGCCCCGCCCCAACACACACACATGCACACACACACACATGCACACACACACAGGTGAGTGTGGGGTCCTTCCTACCCCTAGATGCACTCATGTATGCCCGTCCCAACACACACACATGCACACACATACACACAGGTGAGTGTGGGGTCCTTCCCACCCCGAGATGCACTCATGTATGTCCGTCCCAACACACACACACGCGCGCGCGCGCACACACACACACACACACACACCCTCAGATGCACAGACAGGTCAGGGCTGCTCTCACCAACCGGAGAAGGAGCCAGTTCAGCCCCTGGCAGCCATCACTCACTACCCACACCTTTGGCTTATGTGTTGCCTTCCCCGGGCTTCTGCTTGGCATGCACAGTCTCTTAGGCAGTGCTAATGCTTTGGACCTTGAAGCCTTTCTTAGCTTTCCTGGAGTGAGCAGGGCAGAGGCACGGAAGGAGAAGCTAGGGGTGTGCGGGCCGGGGACCCTGACAGGGCTAAGCCGAGGCACTCAGCAGACTGCTCGATGCAATTCACGGGAGCAGACAGTTTATCAGGCCCTCTGTCGCTCATGCTGCGACATGGAGATGAGTCAGGAGAGACTTGCAGCCTCTGGGTCCAAGTCTGGGGAGGGAGGGAGGCCCTGCAGGACATAAGCCAACACGTGGCATCAGAGATTAGCACAGGCACAGCGTCAGAGTGTTACAGCAATCAGCTCACTCAGGGATCTTCAAGGGAAATATCATCCCCCGTTAGCAAGGCCCAGAGGTGGAGCTCGTCAGAGGGTAGGGGGAAAGGCACCCAGGTGCGGTGAGGGGCCAGCCTGGGCCAAGGCCAGGTGTGAAAATGGGTGACGTTCTGATGATGGGGTTACTCCTGCTGCCACAACAAATACCACAGGCTGGGCCTTAAACAACAGCCGGCAGTCCAAGGTCAAGGTGTCAGCTGGGTGGGTTTCCGCGAGGCCTCTCTCCGTGGCTGGTTATGGCCGCCCTCCCCCTGTGTCTTCCCAGGCCTTCCTCTGCGTAAGTCTGTGCCCAGTCTCCAACCTCCTCTTCTTTATCAAGACGCTGGTCATGTTGGATGAGGGCCCACCCATGTGACCTCACTTTTCCGTACTTACCTCTTGAAGACCCTACTCCAGATATAGTCACAGTCTGATGTATTGGGGTAAGGACTTCAACATATGAAATGAGGGGGGGGTGGGGGGTCACAATTCAGCCCTAACAGGTGTTGACTGTGGAAGAGGGGGGCCTGGGCCTGGGTGGGACAGTGGGCGGGGCGCGCGAATCAGGAAAGGCTTGACTGGGGCTTCACCTGTTGGACTCCCAGGTGCTGGCACCTGCTCTGGCCTCGGGAGGCCATGGAAAGTGAAAGCGTCTCCTGTCTCCAGGCTCCGGGACTCCTGGGAGTGCTGTGACCGCAGGCCTGCCCACCCGCCTCTGCCCTGCTCTGTGGGAGCCCTGCCCAGCTGGGGGGATGGGGGGTGGGGGGTGCAGACACTTATCAAGTAGGAAACCTTCCTGCTTTGCAGAAACTCCCGTCTGGACAGGCCTGATTGGACAAGACCTCACTAAGCATGCACCTCTCGGCCGCCCGCAGGGAAAGGAGCCCTTTCTGCCGGTAAGGCTTTTGCCCCCTGGGCGTCTGAGGAACCCGGCCCCTCAGTGGTGCCCACGTGCTGCACGGGGCAGTCAGGAGGGCCCTGCAGCTCTCTGCTTCCTGCTTTCCTCCCCCAGAAAGTGAGGAGTCAGAATAAGTTGCTAAGGGCCTGGCCCTTCTGGCACTGACTTCAGGATCCTGAAACTGAGAAGGAAGTGGGGGGTGGAAGGGCCAGAAAAGGCGGTGGAACCGTGTCCCCCACGCCTACCCACCGGCCAGGATGGGGAGAGCCGGGGTTTGCTCTCCCTGGGCTTGGCCAGCTGGCGGGGGCAGGGTGGGGGTGGGCGGCTCGCTGGCTAATTCTTTTAAAACGTCTTTATTGACCTAGTGTGCCAGGCCATGGGTTTTAAGTGTGGAGTTCTGCGTATGATGCATTTGTGTAACCACTGCTGGGATCCAGATATAGAACAGAGTAGAGCTCCGGCGGGGGGTGTGGGGTGTGGGGGGGAGGGGGTCCTCCCTCGTTCGCCTCTGCGCCCCACCCCCAGGAGCCACCGTTCTGACCATCCATTAGCTCCTGTGTCCTTGATTGTTACGTAAATGGAATCATGCAACAAGCACTCCGTGGTGTCTGGCGTCTTGGCTCGTTGTTAAGCCTGAGATCCTCCCAGCGGGTTCTGCAGGAGAGCGGGAAGCCTCCCCCTTCCGAGAGAGGCTCTTCCACACAGTGCCCTGAGCTTGCTCCTCCCCGACACAGTCCTCCGCCCCGTCAAGGTGCCCCTGTCTTTGAATCGGGGTGGGCTGGTGACTGCTTTGATGACGACGGGGCAGCTGAGGAGTGACGCTGTGGGGCGTCCCAGGCTGAGACATGAAAGGTGGGGCAGCTTCGGCCCTGTTTGCTGGGACACTCGTGCTTGGAGCCCTGGGCACGAAGCGAGGGGTCTTACCACCCGAGGCTGCTGTGTTGTGATGTGAGGAAGCCACGTTTCGTGGGGAGGCCACACGAGGTGCTCCGTCCTTGGTCTGACTCTGAGCCTTCGCAGCCCAGGCGCCTGGCATGTGTATGAACCGGCCCCAGGAGACCCCAGCGCCCCCCGTCCCCCGCTGTCAGGTCATCCTGGCCTGCAGGTCTTCCCAGGTGAGGCCCCAGGCATCATGGAATGGGGATAAGTCATCCCTGGTCATCCCTTTACCAGGTACCTGCTCCACACAATGCAGACACATGAGAAAATGACTGTTTTAAGCTGCTGAGTTTGGGGTAATTTGTCAGCCCAGTAATCACTGGTACACAGGGTGCAAGTGGCTGGACTCAGGAGGGCCAAGGTTAGCCTTCTCACTGGGGGAGACGTGGCGAGAACATCTGCTTTTGGGGGCCCACTGGCTGCTTCACAGCCCTGCCTACACCTCACCCTCTGCTTTTTGCTTCTCACCCGCTCTTTTTGGTTTTAGACCAGTAGTTAATTAATTCTCTGCCTCCCCCCTGCAAAAGCAAAAGGACGCGGTTCCTTCCCCACACCGTTGCCTCCCTGTGGAGACCCCAGAGGAGGGGACATGTGGGATATTCGAGGAGTCCATTCAGCCTCTAGCAGGTGCAAGGAAACCGCACCGCACAGCCCCAGGCACTCAGTGCTCAAGAAATGTGTGTATCCAGAGCATCATCAGTCCCCGGTCACTGCAGCTGTCCTCTCTGTGACCTCTGGGTGGGGACACCACTCAGGGAGCAGGACTTTGGCACCTGGCTCTTGGAACTCTTTTCTAAGGGCCCAGCTCCTGGCCAACTCTGACCTTATGAAATGTCATCCTTCACCTATATGGGTGGAGTTCGTAGTATAGCACCTGAAATGACAGACTCAGCATAGTGGCTCTCCCGTCTACCGGCTGTGTGACAATGGAGAAGTGGCCTGACCTCTCTGAGCCTCGGTCCCCAATTCTGTAAAAAGGGTATAATAGCAAATAGTCCTGGCTTTGTCCAGGGCTGCAGGGAAGACAAAACATATGATAATAATACATAGCCAGCATTTACTGAGTACATAGTAAGCCGTCAAGAAATGGTAGCCAAACAAAACAAACCAAACAGGAGGAGGGGAGCTTATGTGAGAGGCAGTATTATTGAATTTTTTGCAGATGAAGGAAAGGGCTGAGGTCATGGAGCTAAGAGGCGGAAGAGACGTGGTGCCGATCTGGGTCTGTGTGCTGCCAAAGCTCATGCTCCTTCCGCTCCATCTCTTTGTCTTTAGAGCAGGTGCCTGTGGGTCTGGAGCCCATGCATGACCTTGCAGAGCTCCGTGCCCTGCCCAGGCTCACATGTTAGTTTCCTTGGGGCATGGTGGTAGCCCTCTGGAGAGCGTCCTCTGGCCTCAGAGAGCCTCAATGAGCTGCAGTAGCCACCGAAGAGCCCTCTGGGCCTGGGGTTGCAATACAACTGCTCTACCTTCCAGAACGCTCTATTTTTTTTTTTCTCCCTCTGTGAACTAGATTGGATGCAGAGACTTGGAAACTGCCCTTGTCTCAAGCAGGTGTCCAAGGAAGAATCTGATTTATTTTATTATTTTAATAGCTTTATTGAGATGAGTTTCATATACTGTGCAAATCACCCATGTAAGCGTGCAATTCAATGGCTTTTAGTAATAGTCACAGAGTGGTGCAACAACACAATCAATTTTAGAACATTTTCATCACTGTCCAGACACCCTGCATGCCTTGGCCATAATATTCCACCCTCCCCCCATCCTCAGCCCCAGGCAGCCACGAATCTCCTTTCTGTCTCTATAGCTCTGCCTATTCTAGATGTTTCATATCATCAGAATCACATGTTATATGGTCCTTCGTGTCTGGCTTCTTTCACTTAGCATGTTTCAAGGTTCATCCATGTTGTGGTGTATATGTTTATTGCCAAATACTATTCCTTGTATGACTATTGTGTTTGGTAAGCTCTTGCGTTGCTTTCATTTTCTGGTTGTTCTGAATAATATTTTTTAACATTTGTGTGCATGTGTTGTGTGGACATAGATTTTCATTTCTGTTGGGCATATAATGAGGAGTGGAATTGCTGGGTCATAAGTTAACTTCATGTTTAACCTTCTGAGAAACTGCCAGGCTCTTTTCAAGAAGTCGCACCACTTTTCACTCCCACCTGCATGTGAGGGTTCTGACTTCTCCACAGCCTCCCCACACCTGACTTTTTGTTGTTGTTGTTGTTAA
Organism: Myotis myotis; assembly: GCF_014108235.1. Taxonomy (NCBI): domain Eukaryota; kingdom Metazoa; phylum Chordata; class Mammalia; order Chiroptera; family Vespertilionidae; genus Myotis; species Myotis myotis. Next base: position 64,954,250 of record NW_023416314.1, read on the forward strand.
TCTTCACCCAAGGGTATTTTTCCATTGATTTTTAGAGAGAGTGGAAGGGAAGGGGGAGACCCACACAGACAGAAACATCAATGTGAGAGAGACACATTGATTGGTTGTCACACTTATGCCCTCTCACCCCACCTGATCAGGGCTGGGGATGGAGCCTACAACCGAGCTACATGCCCTTGACCGGAATCGAACCCATGACCCTTCGGTCTGCAGGCTGATGCTCTATCTACTGAGCCAAATCGGCTAGGGCAACACCTGACTTTTTAATTCTAGCCATCAAAAAGGGTATGATGTAGTGTGTCTTCACTTTTCCTTTCCTTTGTGTGCTGGTCTTTGTATATCTTCTTTGGAGAAGTGCGTACTCTGACCCTTTTCTGATGTGTCTTTCTATTATTGAATTGTGAGAGGTCTTTATATATTCTTGATACAACCCCTTATCCTGGTTTGTTTATAAAGATTTTTTTTTTTTTGCTATTCAGTTTTTAAAAAATATATATATTTTTATTGATTTCAGAGAGAAAGGGAGAGAGATAGAAACATCAATGATGAGAGAGAATCACTGATTGGCTGCCTCTTGCACACCCCCCACTGGGGCGGGCATCGAGCCCACAACCCGGGCATGTACCCTTGGCCGGAATTGAACCTGGGACCCTTTAGTCCCTAGGCCGATGCTCTATCCACCGAGTCAAACTGGCTAGGGCCCATTCAGTTAAAAAAACAAAACAAAAACAAAACAACAAAAAACTTTATTGTTGAAAGTATTATGTATGTCCCGTTTTCCCCCATTGACCTCCCCCAGCCCCTACCCCAGGTCTTTACCACCCTATTGTCTGTGTCCATGGGTTATGCATATATGCATACAAGTTCTTTGGTTGATCTCTTCCCACCCACCCTCCCCCACCTCTCCTCTTTGAATCCATACTCTGTTCCACACTTCTATGTCTCTGGATCTATTTTGTTTATCAGTTTATTTTTGTTTATGAGAATCTTTAGGATCCTAAGGCCATTTCATAACTTCCCTGTTCCTGTGTTTATTGGCTGGAGAACAGTGTCAGATACAAGACTGGCTCATCCGTGAGGCAGAGCTGACCCCCTTGGAAACAGCTCACATGCATTCCTGGTGCTGGTGAAACAGACAGGACCCTCCTGTTTCCCTGTTCCCCTCATTTTTCTTTTCTTTAGTTTTGTCTAAGACTGAGTATCAAGTGCCATAGCATGGAGTCACATATCAGAGTCACCTGTGGGACTCGCAACCCTCACAGCCTCACCTGCCCCAGGAGTGGAGTGCTCTCCTCCCCGACTTTCATTTTGGGAGCCACTCCTCACAGCAACACTTTGAGGGTAACCATGGCATGGCACAAGGTGGCCCCTGGAGGGCAGTAGTGCTGATCCTCAGACAAGGAAACAAAAATAAAAATAGCCCAGCAGCATGGCTCAGTGGTTGAGCATCGACCTAGGAACCAGGTCAGGGTTCGATTCCAGGGAGGGCACATGCCCAGGTTGTGGGCTCGTTCCCCAGTGTAGGGCATGCAGGAGGCAGCCAATCAATGATTCTCTCTCATCATTGATGTTTCTATCTTTCTCTCCCTCTCCCTTCCTCTCTGAAATTAATAATAATATATATATCTATATCTATCTATCTATATATATATAAATAAAAATAGAAGTACTATCGGATTCAGCATCCCCATTGGTGGGCTACAGTGAAAGAATTAGAATCAGGATCATGAAGAGCTATCTACACTCCCTTTCACTGCAGCCTTATTCACAATAGCCAAGATGTAGAAGCAACTTCAGTGTCCATCGACAGATGACTTGATCAAGAAGCTTCGGTTATACATACAACGGAATATTATTCATCCTGAAAAGAGAAGGAAGTTCTGCTATTTGCAACAACATGGGTGTATCTGGAGGACATTATGTTAAGTGAAATACGCCAACACAAAAGGACAAAAGCATACTTCATGGTCTCGCTGATATGTGGAATCTAAATAGTCAACCATACAAAGCAGAGAGGAGAACGGTAGTTGTCAGGTGCTGGGGGGAGGGAGAAATGGAGAGGTCTTGGTCAAGGGGCACAAAGTTAGGCTAAAGCCTGGAGATCTGCAGGGCATAATGCCTACAGTGAGCAGTACTGTATTGTGTATTTAAAACTTTGCTAAGAGGGTAGATCTTGTGTTGTGTTCTCATCACACACACACACAAATAATGAGGGCAAGAGGAAACTTTTGGAGGTGATGAATATATTATGGCATAGTGTAGGCTGTGGTGATGGTCTCATGGATATATACTTATCTCCACACTCATCAAGTTGTATACATTAAACACGTACAGCATTTTGTATGCCAATCACACCTCAATAAAGTAGTTTTAAAAAAGGAAAAAAGAGTATCCCCTTCTTGTAGGCAGCAGTGTGTGAAGCGGGCGAGGGGTCAGATTGTTCTCCTGCTGAAGCCAACGGTGTAATGTGGTGCCACACCATCATGGCCTGGGGAGGGAGGAAGGGACAGTGCCATTGTTTTTGTTGTTAATCCTCACCCGAGGATATTTTTCCATTGATTTTTAGAGAGAGTGGAAGGGAGGGGGTGAGACAGAGAGAGAAACATCGATATGAGAGCAACACATCGATTAGTTGCCTCCCATATCCTCCCAGACCAGGGCTGGGGACTGAGCCAGCAACTGAGGTATGTGCCTTGGACGGGAATTGAACCCGGGACCCTTCAGTCCTCAGGCCGACGCTCCACCCACTGAGCCAAACGGGGTAGGGCAACAGTGGCATCGTTCTGTCTCCAGGAAGGATCTCAGCAGCATTTTTGAATGTTCATTAAGCTCTAATGTTGAGCCAAGCACTGTGCTAAGCATTTTATGCTCCTTATCTCATTAAATCCTCGCCCTAACCGTATGGGTTAGACACAGTTCATCCCTGTGTCCCAAGGGAAAAAAGCCAGCCCAGCTAGATTAGCTTGCCAACTCTCACCCAGCTAGCAGGTGGCCGAGCTGGGATTCAAACCCAGGCTGCCTGTCTTTAACACCTGCACTTTTACATTCCTCCATCTCGATGCCCAGGGCACCGAGCTCTTGAATCCAAATCATGTTGATGTTCCTTTTCACATCATCATTTTCCATAGAAATTTGCAGGGGAGGCAGCTGAGGGGGGAAGAAAGAGCTGTGAGCGTGGATGCAGGAAACTGACAGCGAGAAGTCCTCCCGCATGCACAGGTTCTGTGGGACTTTGGCCCATTACATCATGTTTCTCTAGATTTCCTCACCATACAATGGAGATAAAATACCCACGTCACAGGGTTATTGTGAAGGGTCTGAGATTACGGCTATGGGAATGATTTACAAACTCTAACGTTTGAGAAGTCAGGGACTGTTATTCTTATTACATTGTTCGCTTCGTTCAGGTCAAATCCTGTAATTAGCAGCCCCAATCCTAGATAACAAGAGTTCCGAGTCTTGGCCAAGAAGTTCAGTGTTGGCTCAGTTCTTCTGAGCAATATTTAAGACAATAGCAACGGGGCACCACCCCAGTGCTGGGTTTGGGAGTTTCTATACTTGGTTAATCACAGAATCCTAGCCGCCCCTCCCCACTTCCCAACCACCATCCTGGATGTCGGCCCCTTTGCCTTCACCCTGCCCCCCTCAATCCCCCCCCCCCCCCCCCGCAATGGCTGTGTGTTTACCTGCTGCTACCTCCTTCGCAGAGACTGAATGTATTCACCGAATGTCCACGCACTCATTGGTTGGGTCAATAAAATGTAAGCAGCAAAGACATGGTTTCTTCTAGGATGAGGCAGTTAAGAGCCCATTTTCCACATTGCACCTCCCCTTTCCCCTGTGGGAGGTCACCCCCGAGGGGGAGGAAGGCACTTGATTCTGTCTGTCGTGAACCAGAAAAAAGTCTTCATTGTGATCAGCCACTGAGATTTGGGGGTTCATCTGTTAAGCAATGAAGCCTTAGCGTTGCCCAGGCAAAGCTATTTCCTGCTCTCAGTCTACACAAGAGGGAAAGAAGAAAGACCCTCTCTAGGCAGAGCTGCATGAGTGAGGACAGAGATGGCATGGGACAGGGAGAATGAGAAAAGTGGTGCGGCTGGACCTGAGGTTCCTTGCTCACAGGCCCGGTAACCTGCGGGTCGCAGCTCTGAGTCCTGGCCTGCTGTTGGCCGTGTGCCTGGAGGTATTGCTCTCTCTGAGCCTTGGTTTCGTAATTGTAAATTGCAGACAATAACAGCACCCAGACCTTGCAGTTGTGAAGACTGAACAAGGGCTTAGCTCAGTGACTAAAGCAGGGCAAGCGCCTGATAAAAATTAGCCATGTTAAATATTAGTCATTGTTATGATAACGGAGGACTTGGATACTGATTTCAGATAAAAAATAAGTGCTTTCTATTTTTACAGTAATCTGGAACCTAAGATAGTAAAGAGGAGACGACAAGGAGATAGGGTTTTCTGAGGGAACCTGAAACTAATTCATCCACCCCGCATTTCATCCATCCATCCGTCTGTCCACCGTCCGTCCGTCCATCCATCCATCCAACAGACTAGTACATTAAAAAAAATAAGCATCATTCTCTAAAGCTGTGAGGGAGTCTCTAACCAATAGGGAGATAGAGCCTGAAATGCTGGGGTTATTGGAGAAGCCTTCTATGGTCCTGCAGCCTCCTTAATAGGAGCTAGAAAAAATAGGAAAGTCAGGAAGGGAGTCAAGGCCAATGACGTCTTAGTAGGAAAGGCAGGGACAGGAAACCTGCATCAAGGCTAAGTGCCTCTCCACAGGGCGGGCCCTCCCTGGTACAAGGAGCTTGGTGGGAAAGGGAGGGGGGACCTCCATCCCAGAGCACGGAGTCCAGGCTCTCTGGCTAGCAGTACAGTGGGTCTGGGCTGGCACGGGGAGAGCAGGATGGCGGAAGGCCAAGCTCTGGTTCACGAAGTGAAATCTCTGTGATTGGTTCAGGAGTGGGGATGTGATCCAATTGGTCCAATGGGATTCGATTTGTAAACTTTTGTGTGAACTATTGGGGAATGGAATTTCTCTTTTCACTGGACCCCCAGCTGGGAAGATGTGGGCCTAGAGCTTTCTCCTAGAAAGTATAGGGAGAAAGTTTGTCTAAGAGTGAAGCTAACACAGCAAAACGTAGTGCTGAGAGAAGGACAGAGACCATGTCCTGATGCCATTGTGTGTGAGCCCCTGGATCTACCCATTCCTGAAGGCTGACTGAAATTTCCAGTTATGTGAGAGTCCTGGTTCTCCCAAAAGCCTCTTTGGCCCTCTGAACACCATCTGATGGGGGGCTCTTATGGCCAGGATGCATTTTCACTCGCCACTCTTCCTCTCGGTCTACAATGGATAACTTACTCTGCACCAGCTTATGAACTGGGGTCCAGGGGTAGGGAAAAAAAAGAATAGAACTTGAGCCTTATCGTCAGAGAGGGTAGCAAACGTAACTAGGACAGCTCAGTGTAAGATGTACTGAGATATAACAAATGTTGTGCCCAGATTTCATGATTCCCAAGAACCCACAGGGAGCCAGCGAGTCCGATGCAAAAGCAAAGAGTCATTCATTTCAAACCTAGGTTTGGCTCCCCTGCCACACTCACCGATGCAACGGTAAGCTCCAGTGGCCGAGAGAGGGAAAACTCTGTGTGGAGAGAGGTTTTATAGGGGTTTGGGGTAAGGGGAGGAGAAAGGACTGTGGGCCCTGCTGATTGGCCAGGCGTGAGTACCATAGCCCTTACCCTGGGGCAAGGTGGAGGGCGTACTCCTCGCCCTTTCATTCCCCCCTTGTCTTGGAACTTCCGGCTCAATCATGAGACGGACTGCATTTCTATTCCACCATTGCTAGAGGCCCATCTCAGTAGCCCTCCTACTTGTTGCGGCCCAGAGTGTGTGGGGTTCTGCAGGGATGCAGAGGCATCTTTACTGCTCCCCTTCTACTCTTACCAACCGCCAGTGATGGTAGGGCATCAGCCTGACGCTCCAGCGCCAGCCATCTTCAGGGCTCCCAAGCAGGATACCAGGCTTTCTTCGTGGCATTTTTACTGGCTTCAAGTCTTTAGAGCTCAGATAGGGCTCTTCGAAACATGATACTCCAGTCAAAGTTTTCCGTTAATAAAACCACTATTAGGAACCAGTCTTACTGAATCTATGCAAAGAAACGTACTTATTTAGCATTGCCAGATTTCGGAGGAATTACATAAGGACTGATCTACTCTAAGATTTTCTGACTTTCCTTGCTAATTCCTTTTCATGGATTTAAAACAAAACAGTAACTGTTGGCATAAAACCTTCTTTCTATGCATAACCATGCCTCAGACCTTCTATTCTAAACAGGCTTTTTCCAGCTTTACTACCCCTGACATGGCATGGTGACTCAGGCCTGCAAGACAGTATTACAGGCTGCCAACTGTTAGCTGTCTCTCAAAAGAGACCAAAACCTGATGGGCACCCTTCCCTGCCCAGTTGGGCCCCTGCCCTCTTGGCAGCTAGGCACCCTTTACTTTTGGGGGTCACCCCACACAGCTCCCTTCCAGGACAGCCAACATACATTCAAACCTGCAAAAGAATCCTTGAAATGATCAATCACAATACCCAAAGGAGCAGTCTGAGTCCATCCCATAACATCCGTCCAGTATAAACACAGAACACTAAACAGGGCCCGAAAATACAGGCTTCCAACTCCATGGAAGCAACTAGACGTTGGCCTTACGCCAAACCGGCAGGAGCGACCTGCCTCGTCTCAAATCCGCGAGGGGCATATCCATCCCTCGTGAGGGGCATATCCATCCCTCCTGGGGTGAGGGGCATATCCATCCCTCCTGGGGAGCGGAACGTCTTCCAACTCTCCCCCGCCTGTGGTCGTTCACGGCGCGTCCGCCTAGACCCCTCAGGCAATTACAGATTCCAGAAACGAGCTCACACTGAACAGAACATACAACGACACACACATACCGCCGTCAGTCAGACTCTTCGGATCGGGGGTCCCTCGATGGTCTTGGGAATCCCGGACGAGCCCCCAAATGTTGTGCCCAGATTTCATGATTCCCAAGAACCCACAGGGAGCCAGCGAGTCCGATGCAAAAGCAAAGAGTCATTCATTTCAAACCTAGGTTTGGCTCCCCTGCCACACTCACCGATGCAACGGTAAGCTCCAGTGGCCGAGAGAGAGAGAACTCTGTGTGGAGAGAGGTTTTATAGGGGTTTGGGGTAAGGGGAGGAGAAAGGACTGTGGGCCCTGCTGATTGGCCAGGCGTGAGTACCATAGCCCTTACCCTGGGGCAAGGTGGAGGGCGTACTCCTCGCCCTTTCACAAACACTGTCCTGGGAACTAACCGGAGAAAGGTAGGCTGGATCTCAGAGCAAGAGGGGTGGTAAGTACGGCTACTGAGAGGAGGAAATATTTATTTCAGGCGGTATTTACTGAGCGTCTACTCTTTGCCATATACTGTGCTAGGCACTGGGGATGTAGTGGTGATTACAGATATGGGGCCTGACCTCAAGGAGCTGATAGTCTAGTGGGAGTGGGGACACCATGTTTCTCAGAAAAACCTATGGAAGCAGGACAGGGCCTGGTGCTATGACAACTGTTGGGGTCCAGCCTCAGCAGGTCCAGGGGTTCCCAAAGGTGTGGACGGAGTTGGTGAAGAAGGAATGACATGGAGACAGCGTTCAGTTGATCAGCATAGCGAGGTTCTTTTTTTATTCTCCTATTACATCTGTATTTACACCATTTGATCCTATAAGCATGCTTCTATAATCACATCATGGTATGTTTTGGGTAACGTCCTACAGTTCCTTGTTTCTTATCTGACCTTTGCCAAAAATCCTGTCTCTATCTAGTTCTGTTGATTTTAATCTTTTCTAGGTTAATCTCTGTGTTCCATTACAAGGGCTATTCCAAGGTCACTGCTCTACTGATAGGCTACAAGGAAGTGACTGAAGGAGATTATCCTACCCAGTAAAGGTTATGTCCTCCCAGCCCCACTGCTTGCCTTCCCTGGCACTGCCCTGTGTTGGTGGATCTCCAGGGGTATAGGCTTTGGTGCTTTCCCTGGTGGGCAGACCCCTGGGGATGTGGGCCCAACAAGTCCCAAATTTATTGCCAACAGTCTTAGTCCAAGTTCTTCATAAGTAGTACATGGTATTTCTGTAACACTAGGGGCATTTACTGATTTATTCTCTTCCTTAGTCCTGGTAACCCCTAACCTGGGGAAACAACCTTTCTCGGGGAGGTGGTCCTGGTTAAAACACATAGCGCTAAGAGGGGGAGCAAACCATATGCCATATACGCCAGGTCCCTTGAAACATGAGCTGTGCAGATGTTTCTTCCCTGCAGCGACTGTGTCAAGCAGCAAGGGTGGTCCGGCTTCCGGCAAATTCCCCCATTTTTATTTTTTAAATGACAGTGCGTGTAAATCAGCGGCCACCTCTCAGATTGGGTTGTTTCAGACTCGGAAGAAGACTTGTTTGGGATTTTGCTAACAGGTCAGTCCGAGGCTTAACCCTATATCGGTTCCCCACAGACAACAAATAACCAAGGGACTAGACTTGGCTTTGGGATCTAGGGGAGGCTCTTCCGAAGGCGAAGGGCTTGAGTAGAGCTGGAGTAGCTGTAGGCAGAGCAGGAATTTCCTGGGACAAATGGGCCGTGGGGATGGGAAGCATCCTTGGCGGGAGGGAACAGCATCTGCGAAGGTTCTGTGCTGGGAAGGAGCAAGGCAACCAAACAAACAGAACGGAATATTTGGCTGTTTAACTGTGCAGTTCGGACCCAGGATCCTTAGCTCCGTGGCTTCTCCACCCAGATAGTTTTTAAATCACCCAGAGTATCGTTTTTCTTATAAAACGGGGTAACGATAGCCACTTTGCAGGCTTGTTGAGGGGATTAAAGGAGATGATGTGTTCAAGGGCCTGGCAGAGAGAAGGTAGTTGGTTATAAACAACAATGATTAATAATGGCTCCCCCCCCCCCACCTGGTTCCATTGTCCCTGGTGGAGAGTGATTTAGGCTGTCATTTGGTTCCCAGAGTTTTACTTCCCTTCTCCCTCCTCCCCGTCCACCAGCTCCCCACAGCCCTGTGGCCGGAACCCCTGTTCCCACTGGCTCCTCCAGGTGGCCAAGCAATGGATCAGGCAGCAAGGAGAGAGGCAGGGGTGGTCTGGGCTGAACTGTGTCCCCTCACTGTCAAATTCATGCTAGAGTCCTAACCCCCGGATCTCAGGATGTGGCCTTCAGAGATCTGGTCATTGAAGAGGTCATACATTTAAATGAGGTTTTAAGGGTGCGCCTTAACCCATATGACCGGTGTCCTAAAGGAAGAGGGCACTTGGATACAGACAAGTCAGAGGGAAGACCATGGGAAGACACAGGGAGAAGGCAGCCATCCACAAGCCAAGGAGAGAGGCCTCCGGAGGAACCCACCCTGCTGACACCTTGATCTTGGACTTCTCGCCTCGGAACTCCTGGAAAATTAACGTCTGTTGTTTAAGCTCCCCAGTCTGTGGTGTTGGTGATGGCAGCTCGAGCAAACGAATACAGGGTGAGAGTGAGAGGAACAGAAAACCTCCTCCTGCAGCCCCTTAGGAAGAGCCTATACTCTCCTCTCCCGGAGCACAGGCGATAGAAGACAGAGGGAGAGAAAAACAGAGGCCCTTGGAGCTAAGGGACTTTGCCGTCCCCCTGCTTCCTTCACCTGAACTGGGGTGTGGGTGAGTGAAGTGTGAGATCTGGCAAACCAGGTTGGAGTCAGCCTTCCTGGGTTCTCATGTCTGGACCCCACCACTTCCCTGCTGTGTGACTTTGGGAAGCTTACTTACCCTCTCTGTGCTTCGCCTTCCTCATCGCTAAAATGGAGACCGTTAAGTGTACCTGCGCCACTGTGTTTTTGTGGAGACTGGACGAGTGCTCAGAACCGCGCCTGGCCCAGAGTGAATGCTGCGGAGCTGCTAGCGAGCATTGGGCTTGCTTTCCTCTCAGGGACTCACTCTTAACATGGAGGAGGGTTCCTGACCTCATGAGGTTCGGCTAAGGCTGAAGTAGGACATTTCATGGCGTTTCAAGACATTGGGCATGAAAGAATCCAGACACGTTAGTTGAATTATTAACTTAGTTCAAATCCTACTTCCGCCAGGCAGTTGGGAAATCACGTGACCTCTGGGTTGTTTTTCTATGAAATGGCTCAGCTGATCTTCAAGCCCCGCCTGCCCCAGAGAGTGATCATAAAACAAAGGAGATAGCAATTGTGACGTTGCCGTGTGACACGCAAGCCTGGTGTCAGTGTGGCTACACGGCCCCAAAGACTCACTGCAGCCTGCAATCCACAGCTAGTGTTTGAGACACGTACTTCTTACTTAGCCTCTACAACACCTCTGTGAGCCCTGTCATTCCCATTTTATAGATGAGAAAACTGAGTGTAAAGAGGCCAGGATGCCAGTAAACCCCAGTGTGGGATTTGCATCCCTGAGTGGGTGATGGTGCTCCTCCCTGTCCCAGGGCGGTGCTGGCCAGTGCAATTTTCCGTGATAAGGGTGGTGTTCTAACTGCCCTGCCCAATACAGCAGCCTTGCTGAGTGCTCGAAATGTGGCTTGTGTGACAGGGGCACCGGCATCTTAATCTAATTTAAATCTAATTAATTAAAATTTGCATTTAAATATCTACCTTTGGCTCAAGGCTAGTGTCTCGACTGGCACAGCATTAGGCTATACCAGTGATGGCGAACCTATGACATTTTCTCCCTCACCTCTGACACGCGAACTCATTTTTTTGATTGATTTTTCTTTGTTAAATGGCATTTAAATATATAAAATAAATATCAAAAATATAAGTCTTTGTTTTACTATGGTTGCAAATATCAAAAAATTTCTATATGTGACACGGCACCAGAGTTAAGTTAGGGTTTTTCAAAATGCTGGCACGCCGAGCTCAAAAGGTTCGCCATCACGGGGCTATACGAAGAGAACTGGGCAGGGGCGGGGGCGGGCTGGGGGGTTCTCTAACCCTCACATCTAAGCCAGGTTGCCTGGACTCCAACTCACTGCTCCTGGCTCTCACCCCAGGCTTCAAGCCAGTCCTGCTCCTCCCTGCTGGCCCTATGGAGGAAGGCTGCCCATTCCTGAGAGGTGACAGAAGTCGGAGGGTTTTCCCACGGAAGGGACCAGAACGCTCGTGTCCCCTGGAGGTAGGTGGCTGTGGAGGTGGAGCGCCCCTCCCAGCTCCCTCTGCCCCCTCGCCAGGCCCTCAGTCCTCACAAGCTGCCAGTTCTGCGCTCAGCCTCCCCAGCAAGAGCGCGCCTGCCTTCCCTGTCTGAGACGCAAGCCGAGCTGGCCAGCGCTCAAGGCTTAATTAGCTGAAATAACTGTGAATAAGAATCTTTAAAATGATAGTGGTTAAGGCTTAGGCTCTGATTATGCAGCCGCCTGGCATGAGCATGCCCCTGCCAGCTGGGCGGTGCCAAGTCGGCCAGCCCGAGCGGGAGGACTGGAGCGTGCCGGTGGAACCCTCTGCGGGCCTCGCCGTTCTCCGTGTGTGACGGGGACCAGGACCACAGAGCAGGCTGGTTCAGAGGAGACAGACAGGGCCCCAGGGCTGCCACACACCAGGGGACGCTGGCCATCGCTGCGGAGTGATCTCCGGCACTTCCTGTCTGGAAAATGGGGAGCACTCACCTGCCGGGTTCTTCTCAACCTTCCTAATGCCCCGACCCCGAAATACAGTTCCTCCTGTGGTGGTGACCCCCAACCATAACATTATTTTTGTGGCTACTTCATCACTGTAATGTTGCTGCTGTTATGAATCGTAAGGTAAATGTCTGACATGCAGGGTGTGTGTTCATTGTTGGCGACCCACAGGTTGAGAACCGCTGAGGCTCACATGCGCTTGTGCGCCACTCCTGGCCCAAAGCCGGCACGGCGGGTACTCAGCAGATAACACTTTCTCTCGTTGCTTTTCTTTTTTCCACCGAATCTTCGAAAATGTTCGCAGGGAAGGGTGAGAGGGGAGGACTTGGTCAGGAGGTTGGAAGGAGCCGATGCTCCAGACACAATTTTCTCCTCCATAGCTACCCACACTTCCCCTGAGGGGTGTGGGGTGCAAGGGCTACGGGGCTTTTGAGGGTGAGGACCACAGCAGAAGAGGCAGCGAGGGGAGCCCTTGCAAGGCCGGTCTATTGTGTTCTCCCCTAAAATCCCGAGCCAGGGCGAGGCCTCCGAAGCCAAGAGGTTGCTTTTCATAACAGAACGATTAGGTCCAGCGAGAGGAAATGGACACTTTTCCTCTTAGGTCAAAAGGTGGTTGGAGGTGGGCAGGCCGTAAGATAAACAAGGCCGTTCTGCTTGACTGGAATTAACCTGCGCTAAGCAATGTGCTGCTCTATGCGCCTGTGTAAGGACGTTAGAAAAAAAAGTATAAATGTTTTAATAATGAGATTTAGACAGGCCTCAAAGCACCACAGGAGAGAGGCTGACAGGCAGCACATTAACTCCCTGCCAAGTAATTTGTAAGAAAATGATTGGTGTAGGTTGGAAGGAGGGAGCGGGTGTTCCAGAGTGTGTGGGGGGATGGGCTGGTTAGCGGTAGGAGATGGGGGAGTTGTGTCTGGAAGGATGTTACCAGCTTAAATTGGCGGGGGGGTGGGGGTGGGGGTCAGAAGGAATCTCTTGGCAGAGCACTGGGACCCCAACTTCTGCCTGGAAGGGACCCATGTCCTTGGCCTGAGCAAGTCACATGGCCGAGGCAGATGTCCGGGAGTGGCAGTAAGTATTTTTGCACCACAAAACTACGACACTTCCTCAGTGCGATTGTTTTCGTAAAGGAAGAGTGAGGAAGGTTTCGTAAAGGAAGGTTAGGGGAGCAGGTAGACAGGAGGGAGAGAGGTGGGAGGATGCAACTATGAATCGCCCAACCGGTGGCATGACTACGTCCAGTTGTGTGAACTTTCCCTAAGAACCTGCCCTTTGGGAGAGAATGCAGGTCAAAAGTTTGTCCCCCGGGGTGCTAACTCGTTGGTTTTTCTGTATTTCCATGCAAGGATGTGGGCCCCAGTGATATCAACAGGGAAGCCCCAGAGAGGGAGGGGAACAGGCTTGGCCTGGGTCAGAGGTCAGACTGTACGCCCTCCGCTCGGGCCCACCAGAGCCCTCGCAAGGCGCGAGGCTGGAGCAAGAGGTAGAGGAGCCGGCGAAGATCTCAAGCGGCCCACGAGAGGACTCTGATGCCATCACTAAAGCGAGAAGCAGAAAATAGATCCTGGGGTTCACTTACACTTTCTGCCACACCCTGTCCCCATGAATGACACCCCTATTCATTCCGTTCCAGCAAGCCAGAAACCTAAGAGGCACCCTGACATCTCCTTTTGCCTGGTACTTGCACCCAATCTAAAGTACCTCTGAAATCGATTCACTTTTCTCTATTTTGACCGCCACATCCTCAGTCAAAGCTCCTATCATTTCTCGTGGCGACTAATGTCTCTAATTGAACTCTTGTCCTCCTTCCTCTCCGTTCTCCACACACAGCCAGTGTGGCTTTTCTGTAACACCACCTGGATTTTGTCACCATGCCCTGTTAATCAAAACCCTTCCACGGCTTTCCATTGCTTGGAGGAGAAGGACAAAACTCCTCAAGGTGGCGCAGCCGCAGCCTCCTATTGTAACACAGTCCCTATTGTCCTGTTCCAGCCTTACCTGTTTCCCTCCGGCCGTTGCTTTCCCAAGCTCCAGGCTGCCTCAGGATCTTTGCACGTCCTCTGCCCAGTTTTACTTGGTTGTCCTCCTTTCCCCCACCGCCTTCTCATCTTGAAGCTCTCAGAGGGGCTGTCGTTTTCTCAGGGAAGTTTTCTTGATTTTCTGGATACCTAAATGATAAGGACAAAGCCTTATCTTATATGTATCCAGGAGCTGGATTCACCAATAGGCAGACTAAGTATGTGTTTTTTATGTCAGGCATTATTGAAACAGAGTCAGTCCTAATTTTTCAAAATATGTTTTTTGATTTTTTTAAATATAGAATAATTTCAAAAAAGTCACAATGGGAAAGAGACAACTTTTGGGGGATTTTATTACTTATTTTTCTATTCTGTTTATTTTTAAATGATTATGGAGGGGGTCGTATCTTTTCACTCCTTAGAGCCCAAAAGAGTCAGACTCTGAAACTGGCTGTGGATATAACTCTCCTGTGTAATATTTCCCACGGTTGCAGCTTTACTTTTGATGTCACCAGTTAGCACATTTTGATGTCATTAGAAATGCATTCACAAGGCTCTCATTCTTTTGAAGGTGGAGGCTTAGGTAGTATTTTAATTGGTCTTTGAACTTAGCACAGGTTCCCCACAAAAGGACAAATGCAACCAATGTTCATAAGTGGGCAAGTCCCAGGAGCCTGGAGCCCCAGCCCTGGCTGGGACACTCATTGGCTGTGTTCTCTGTCCCCTACCTCTTCCCGCTGAAGCGTACCTGCCCAGTCAGAGTAGCTGGTGCCTGAGAAATAGAAAGGTATCTTACCAGGGAGAGAAGGTAGAGAAGAGAAATAGCACACACACATTTTAAAAGAGATAATTAGTTAAATCTCTACGTGGCCTTTAGGATCCCAGGGCTAAGGTTAGAATATCTTGGACAGTTATGAATAAAGAATACTTGTACATTCACATTTATTGCTCGGGCCCATTCATCTGTTTTCCCACCATTTTTTATGCTAAAATTAATGGAGGTAGTGGGAGAGATTTCATTACAAAGTTCATTGAGATACAAGGTGCTGATAAATTCTCAATGAGTCTTCAATGGTGAATGAGGGTAAGCTGAGTGGAGGCTGGGGTTGCTGTTATGAGAGCAGCCACAAGGGGGCGCTGAGTGCTCAGCAATGAGATTCTTGTTTCCAGGGTCTTGACTGTCAACTTTTTCTTATCAATTGAAAGTGCATTTAAAAAAAGATTCATTAGCCTCTTTCTAGTCCATAATTTCCCTTAATAAAACAGAGTTCCAGTTTCTCTTTCAGGTGTGTCTTTACAGAATGACGTGCGTGAGGAAGAGTCGTGAATAATACTGGGGATGAGCCAATGTCTCATTTTTCCTCCTGTACCACACAAACAGAAAAATGACAGGAACACTTCCTGTATCAGTGCCATCATATAGTATTGGATGATTCCAGTGCAATGCAACCACATTTCAGGAGTGAATACACAGCTCAGAACACGGAGCTGGGTGCAGTGGCCTAGTGCTTGATTGAAGGAGACTGGGGACCCAAGCTGTTGGGGTGAGCTCTCTTTGCTAAGGGTTCTTAGCACAGCCCCACAGCTGAAAGATTCCGGGATGGGCAATCCCAGATGTCAAGGGAACCTAGAGGATGGAGAGGTCTGGCTTACTGGGGTCCCCTTGGGGACTGAGCTTGTGGGGTGTCTGCCCCCAAGGCAAGGCCTGGAAGCCAGTCCTGGGAGTGGGGCTCAGGAAGGTCAAGGCTGAATGCCTGATTGTCTCCACCAGAGGGCAGCATTGCCCAGCGGTCAGAAGCATAGCAGCCACCAGTGAGCCCAGGATATACCTCAGGAGGCAGCTCTGGGCTTCTGTCTGGCAGGGACTGGGGTGCGGGATGGTGGTGGTGGTGGTGGTGGTGCTGCTGCTGCTGGTGGTGGTCCAGTGCTTATTTTCATCTCCCCAAGCACCCCGAGGCCCTGAGTCGTCACAGCAGTCACCTGCCTGGTGCTTTCTTGGCAATGGCCAGTACCCACACAGAGGCAGCTATGTGACTATCCCATTGGCTGCTATCAAAGGCTTTAGCAGGCCCTAACCGGTTTGGCTCAGTGGATGGAGCATCTGCCTGCAGACTGAGGGGTCCCGGGTTCGATTCCGGTCAAGGGCATGTACCTTGGTTGTGGGCACATCCCCAGTGGGGGGTGTGCAGGAGGCAGCTGATTGATGTTTCTCTCTCATCAATGTTTCTGACTATCCTTCTCCCTTCCTCTCTGTAAAAAAATCAATGAAATATGTTTTTAAATAAAAGTCTTTGGCAGGTAGAGCAGGTACCTTTCATCCCTCAAGAAACTAAGATAAAAAGTGTCATTTAAAAAGAAGAAAAAGAAAAGAAAGGCTTTACGAAGTGTTCAGCATCATCTGTGGATAAGATTCAGAGCCTGGAACCAGCCAGCCTAGGTTAGAATCCCACTTCTAATATTTAGAAATTAGGGACTTAGACAAATTTCTTTCGTTTTTTAGACAAGTTTCTTAATGTCTTTGTGCCTCAGGTTCCGCATCTGAAAACTGAGAATTATCATTCCCATTAAATCGTGCTCAAACCCTCCACCCCAGAGGGTTATCATGGGGACTCAACGAGCTATTGTCAGAGGCAGTTTTTTCTGAGCAACTGCCCTGTGCCAGGCACAGACCTGCCTTTCCCTCCAGTGTCTCTAGTTCTGACCACTGCTGCTTATTTTTACCCCCATTTTCTAGTCAATGAAACCAAGGCTTGGAGAGGGACAGTAGCAGGACCAGGCTGTGAAACCTGATGTTTCTGTTGGTTGAATCTTATAGTCATCGCAGAGCATGCTGGTCTTGGAAGTCATCTTTGAGCAATTGATTCCTGTGATTCTGGTGAACCCCAGACCACAGCTCTAGGTGAATTGTTCCTTACTCAAACTCGTGGTGCAAACAGGCCATTCATAGCTGGGCTAATGCTGCAGTGCAGGAGAGAACAGGCTCCCTGTGTGGGGGTGCGGGGGGGATTTCTCTGATGTTCCCCTTCTGGGACATGCTAGCCCGTCCCATTTGCTTGCAGAAGCAGCCCAGAGAGTATATCCTGGCTCTCATGCTTCTGGAATCAAAGTCATGGGTTCAAATCCTCTCCGTGTTACTTGTAAGTCACATGTTCCTGAGCCAGTGATATAACTTTCTAAACCTCAGTTTATTCATCTGTAAAATGGGAATTATAACAAGTGGTCTCATGAGACTTTTAGGAGATTTTTTTTTTTGATGAGAATTACATTGGGGAAAAAGCTCGTCAGGTGTGGCTTGTGCAGTGCTGATAACCTTGACCTACCAGGGTGGTCAGGGTGTGATAAGCATTGCCTGTTACTAGTAATTTTGTGTTTATTTAGCAGTTGAGCTGAGGGACATGAAAAAGCACATCCCTTCTGGATTCTACCTTGTCACAAAAAAATCCAAGTCTTCCCCTTCATACAATTCTGGACAATGGCATCTGTTTCCTAGTGGGCCTCTCCATTCCAGCCCTCCCTCAAAGATGCCTCCAGGGTGAACGTCTTAAAGCTTAGATCTGACCCTTTGGTACAGGGCTGCACAGTAAGGATATATAGGGAACTATATATGTATACATTTTTTCTAGTAGTCACACTACAAAAGTGAAAGAAACAGGTAAAATTCATTTTAATAATAATTTTATTTACCCCCATATATCCAAAGTATATTTTGACATGCAATCAATAGAAATATAATCAATAAATCCAAATTAACACATGTAAATAGGATAAATCTATCCAATATGCATATAATTCAATTTATTGGGATGACATTAGTCTAGATGGCCATATAGGTTTCAGGTGTGGGTTTCTATATTATAAGATCTGTGTTTTGCACCGTATGCCCACCACTGAAAGTCAAATCTCCTGTCATCAGATATTAGGACCCCCTCCCCGCTGGCAGCCACCACACTGCTATTTGTGTTCACGAGTTCAGTTTTATGTCCCACATATGAGTGAAATCATATGGCACTTAGCTTTTTCTGACTGACTTATTTCACTTTGCATAATATTCTCAAGGCCCATCCATGTTGTTGCAAATGGCAGTATTCCATCCTTTCTTATGGCTGAGTAGTATTCCATTGTGTATATGTACCACATCTTTATCCAGTCCTCTATAGCAGGACATTTTGGTTGTTTCCATGTCTTGGCCACCGTGAATAATGCTGCAATGAACATAGGGGTGCATATACCTTTGTGAATACATGATTTCGGGTTTTTCGGGTATCTTCCCAGGAGAGGGATTGCTGGGTCCTATGGAAACTCTGTTCTTAATTTTTTGAGGAATCGGCATACTGATTTCCATAATGGTTGTACCAATGCACATTCCCACCAGCAATTAATGTTTTTTCTACAACCTCTCCAATACTCGTTATTGGTTGCCTTATTGATAATGGCCGCTCTAACAGGTGTGAGGTGGCATCTCATTGAAGTTTTGATTTGCATTTCCCTAATCTTCTCATATATCTATTGGCTGTTCGTATGTCTTCTTGGGAGAGGTGTATTTTCAGATCCTCTGCCCACTTTTTGATCGGGTTGTTTGGTGTTGAGTTTTACGAGTTCTTTATATATTTTGGAAATTAAACCTTTGTTGGGGCTACTGTTGGCAAATATCATCTCCCATCTGGCTGGCTGCCTCTTTGTTTTGTTGTCAGCTTCTTTTGCTGTGCAGAAGCTTTCTAGTTAGATATAGTCCCATTCATTTATTTTTGCCTTTATTTCCCTTACCTTTGGGGTCAAGTTAATAAAATGTTCTCTACAACCAAGGTCCATAAGTTTGGTACCTATATTTTCTTCTATCTAACTTATTGTTTTGGGTCTTATACTTAGGTCTTTGATCTATTTTGAATTAACCTTTGTACATGGGGACAAACTATAATCTAGTTTCATTCATTTGCATATGGCTTTCCAGTTTTCCCAGCACCATTCATTGAAGAGACTATCTTTACTCTATTGTGTGTTTCTGGCTCCTTTATCGAAAATTATCTGTTCATATACTGGTACATGTGGTTTTATAGCTGGGCTCGCTATTCAGTTCAGTTCATCTGTGTGTCTGTTTCTCTGCCAATACCATGCTGTTTTGATTATCTTAGCTCTGTAATATAATTTGGAGTCAGGTAGCATGATACCTCCAGCTGTGCTCTTTTTTTCTCAGGATTGCTTTGGCTATTCATGATCTTTTGTGGTTCCATACAAATGTGGTGATTTCTTGTTCTATTTTTTTTTTTAAATGACATTGGGATTTTGATGTGGATTGCATTAAATCTGTATATTGCTTTGGGTAATATGGCCATTTTAACTATATGGCCATTTTAACTATGTTGATTCCTTCCAATCCATGAACACAGGATATTTTTCCATTTTTGTTGTGCCCTTTTCAATCTCTTTTAATAATGCTTTGTAATTTTCAATATGTAGGTCTTTCATGCTCTTTGTTAAGTTTATTCCTAAGTATTTTATTTTTTGCAATTGCAAAGGAATTGTTCTCCCCGCCCCCATTTCTTTTTCTGAAGTTTTGTTGTTAGTATACAGGAAGGCAATGCCCATGTGACATCCCCTCCATGTTGGGGACTTTACCTCTACTGTCTTGTCGAATCCTCCTATGAACCCCAAATGGTAGATACTATAATGACTCCCATTATACAGATGAGAAAACTAAGGCTTGAAATGATTGGCTCATTGCCATGGCAACGTGACTTATGAGTGGTAGCCCTGTGCTCTGAACCACTCTGCCCTGTTGAAGGTCATACTTTTCAATGAGCAGTGATGCCCTCAGTTGGAATGGGAATGGGCTGCCAGGCTCAGGAGTGAGTGTCTGGTCAATAGAGTTATTCAAGAGACCCCCAGGTGACCCTGAGGCTGGGGGGCAATAGAGGAGATTTCTGTGCTGGGCTGGGGTGAGGAGGCAGGTTGACAATGCTCTTTGCAGTTGTGAGGGTCTAGGACAGCGGTTCTCAACCTGTGGGTCGCGGCCCCTTTGGCGGTCGAACGACCCTTTCACAGGGGTAGCCTAAGACCATCCTGCATATCAGATATTTACATTACGATTCATCACAGTAGCAACATTACGGTTATGAAGTAGCAACAAAAATAATTTTATGGCTGGGTCACAACATGAGGAACTGTATTTAAAGGGCCAGAAGGTTGAGAACTGCTGGTCTAGGATGTGGTCCCACTCCGGGGGCGGGTGTGCTCTGTGCAGCCTGGACAGCGCAGTGTGCCTCCAGTACCTGCTCTGGCCCCAGGTGGAGGCCTTGGCTTCCTCCCTCAGCAGTGCAGGGCTGGCTTTCCCCAAGCTCCTGTGGCCCGGGGCAGCTTCTGTGCCAATTGCGTTGGTCTTCTCCCCTGGAGGGCCCAGACTCACATCCTCCCATTGTCAGCACTGATACAGTACCTCATTAATTTAGACTCACTCTGAAGACTCACTGTAAATATTTTTGGAAACACCATGTAGCTCTCTTGAAGGCTGGTAGGGCAGGGTGTGAGTGGGGCCAGGATCCTGTCTGCCTTTTCCTGACCTCCTTCCGGCCTCTGCTCGGCTTCCTGTCCTGGTGGCCTCCTGCCGAAGCCGCTCCTCCCAGCCTAACAAAGGCCAGAGCTCCGCAGAAAATGGCTTCCTCTGGTCTGGCCTCTGGGGACGGGATGGGAAGACATAGTGGGGCAGGCGACAGAGTGCTTGATCGGATGGGGACACCTGCATGGATTCCCTTTCCCTCCTTCGGCCTCACTTTCCAGTAAAGTCAGTTGTGGAACAGATGGGTGGCTGCGACCTCTATGCGCGCAAATGCCACCCTGCTGGCTGTCCTGTCCTCCCGCCACTGAAGGGCTGTCACTTTGCAAGGACTCTGTTTATCTAGCCCACTCCATGTATTAAATAATCATGAACTCATCTCAGTTTGGATTCATCGCAGGCACCCTGAGCAGCATGGAGTATCCAGTGTCCCCACATCCAGGTGTGAAAATCCAAGCTGGGAAATCAAGCTGGAGATCCAAGCGGGCACTGACATTTAGAGGGCGTGAGCTCACTAGGGGGGCGGCGGAACGTGCCATTTCAAAAAAGTCTTATGAAATGCTGATGCTGGCCCATGCTCCCCCATCCCCTTACTCTCCGACCTCAGCTTGGGAGTCAATGGTCTCAGTGACCTTGAGGAATCTTTCCTGCTCTACGTCATAGGAAACTAGCCCCATCCAGGTGTTCCTGAAGAAAGCTCTGCCTGCTTCTGAGGGTACAGAGACCTGGTCCTGCTGCCTGCAGCCACGTGGTCCCACGCATTTCTTATAGGTCTACTATGTACATGGTGCTGTGCTAATAGGGTGGGGGTGGGGAATGGTGAGTGAGGGCACGAGAGGGGTTCATTCCAGACTCCCGTGGTTCACAGTCCAACAAACAACGGGTTAGATGGGGCTGAGGCCATGTGGAGAGAACGGATCCGGTCCGATCCTACCATCACCGACCTGCTCCCCCGAGAGTCCATTTGCCTCCCTCTTTTGACCTTTTCAGTAAGAAATCCACTTCTCCAACCACTTCTGGGAGCCACTGCCACAGTTCCCAGAATAACATAAAGCTAGCCCTGCTGTCAATGTCCTCATGTACAGATAGGGAAACTGAGGCTCAGAGAAGGACCTGGCTAGGGTGACACAGCAAAGCTAGGATGCCAGTGACTCCTAGGAGGCCCCCACTCTGGTGATCTATTCTGTCTGCAGCACCCCCTTTCCTCTGATTGTCTGTGTCTTGATCCAGTTTAACGTTCTGTCACTGAGTTCAGGCTTTTACTATTTTGTCTCTTCTCCACCTCTGGAATGGTCGTGCAGATCAGGGCCATGGTCTGAATTGCTCACACAATTCATTCTGCGTGTGCCCAGTGCCTCCAAAGGGGTCTGACCCATAGTAGCTGCTCAGTAAACATTTGCTCATTGAATGGATTAGTAGCCAAGAGGGAACTGGCTCCCAGGCCAGCGGGTTTCCCCGCAATTGCTGTCTGCAGAGCTCAGGGAGGTCTCAGTGCTGGGAGGATGGATGGCCTGGGAGTTTGGAGCACCAAATGGTGGGGGTGGGGATGGGGTGGGGGTGGGGAGGGGGAGTGAGGAGGGGGAGTGGGGAGGGGAGAAGGAGCTGCGGAGGGGGGTCTGCTTTAATTGTCAGAAGGCAGCTGGCCATTTGTTTTTGGTCAGATAAGCTGCCAAAATAGGACTTGTGAGTGTGTGAGTGTGTGAGGCTGGGCTGGGGCGGGGAGCAGAATCCCAGAGTGGGCTGGGCTGCCCCTGTTCCCGGGGCCCTCCCTCCCCTTTCCCTCTGATAGCTCGGCCAGCTGTTAGGGACACAGCTGCCTCTTGGGGAGGGAGAAAAGGGCCCTGTTGCCCTGGGTGAGTTCTGAAGCTGCGGAGTTCAAAGCAAACCTGAGGAGTGAGGGGGCTGGAGCGGGGAGCAGGGAGGGAGGAGGTGAGAAGTCAGCGAGGGGCAGGGAAAGGCAGGCTTCCTCTTTGAAGTCCTCCACCCAGAGCGTGGGGCAAGGCCTGGCGGGGTTCCTGCGTTTCCCCCTCGTCCCAGGCCCTTAGAGAGATCCAATTAACCACCCTTTCCTGCCTTCCAAGGAGGATGTTTATCCAGATCCCGGGCCCACCACACACTTGCTACGTAAATAGTGCACCCAAAGCACACACATGCCCCAGGCACACACAAGTCCCGTATGCTCACAGGGGACCCCACGACACACACCAGCCCCGCACACACATGCGCACAGCCACACAGCCAGGGCACAGGGCCAAGCTGGTCTCTGCTCTCTAGGCCAGGAACCCACCTGGGGGTGGGGTGGGTGGAGGACGGCTATTGATTCAAGGGCTCCAGAGGTCCCCCAGCAGCCTGGACTCTTCTCTATGGCTGATCTGGGGGCCGTTCATCTCAGGCTCCTCACAATATCCTGAGAAATCACCCAGGAGAGACAAAGTCCCCCAGAGAACCCGTTTGGCCTCTCCAGGACAGGCCAGCCCCGGGGACACGGCCTTAGCTGCTGGTTTGTCAGGGGCTCAGGCTAGATTATTCGGTGTCAATTTAACAAAAGAAGGTGCCCTTGTTAATGAAGGAGAGCAGCTCCAGGTGAAGACCAGCCTCTCCCATCCCTTTCCCGAGTGTGTTCTTATGGCTACAACTTACCAGCCACCAAACTGAGGGGGCACAGGAGTGAAAAGCAGGTCCTGCCCATGTACTCTCTCTCCCTCGTGAGGGCTTCCTTCTGTGCCTTGGGGGCATGTATGGCCTGGTCCTATTTACTGAACTTGCATCTTCTGTGTTGGATGGGCAGGGACCTTGGGTGTCAGGTGGGTTGAGGAGGGAGATGGTCTCATTCTGGTCATCTCTGCCACTGCTGGGCCCATCTGGCTCCAGCTGGCTCTCAGTTGGAAGCCAGGTCTTATCAACACTCCACCCGCTCTGGCCCCAATCAGCAGCCCCCTCCCAGCCTTGGCCCCCATTTCCTCTCATTTCAACCAGTCTGATTCCCCTGGTGAGATTAATTGCTTCTTACCCCCTGTGAGGCCAGGGGATTAAAGTGATGAATGCTTACCCTCTCCCATGGGCTCTCTATCTGACTCAGGATCCAAATGGGAACAGCTGGGAGGAGGGACCTGATTTTGGGGCCACGTGAACTCACTTGCACCCCTCCCTCTATGTTCCCAGCTGCAAAGGACAGGGGTACCTGCACCTTTCTGGGAGAAGCAGCGATCTGGAGTCACTGGGGGTCCTGAACTTGGCCTTTATCCTGGAATGTCCTGAGCAGTCATTTTTATTGTAACAGGAACATCAGCTGTGAGCTGAGTTGAGCCAAAAGGTTGCAGCACAATGCTACTGCCCCTTCTGATAGGTGAAGGTTGATGAAGGTTAATTGGTGCCACCCAAGCTTGCTGTTGGGTTACAACGACAATCATTCTGCCACCCACACAGGCTTCTATTAGACAGATGCGCAGGAGAAAGCAGGAACCAGGCAGTTTGTTCCCTGGGTACTGTGAGAGCCGGGAAGCCCGAGCTTGGGTCCTGTTGAGTGTCCTGAGCACTATTCTGCAGACTGCTAAGATGTCACCTCTCCGCCTGGCATCAGGCGGCCAGGAGTCCTCTTTGGGAATGACTGGGCACGGCACTATTTCTGGATCAAGATATGTTGCCAACCCCAAGGGTTTAGTGTAGACTGTTTCCTGGCAGGATTCATATACGCTGTTCAATCAAGAGGGGGGAGTCTCTCTGAAATATTTCAGCCACTCTATTTTAAATTTTCCCCAAGAAGGCTTATTTCAAAGTAAATTCCATGTATCCTAGCACCGTTGTACATTTCTACAATGCTCAACAGATGACAAGTGCCTCAATTTAAAGAGGGTTGGAGTTTTTCCCTAGGGGTCATAGTGGGTTCGTCTATGGACTCAAGGAGCTTTGGTTCAAATTCTGATCCTGACCATTACTAGCTGGGTGACCTTGGGCAAGTTATTTCACCTCCCCATGCCTCAGTTTCCTCATCTGCAAAATGAGGTACCGATTCCCTAAAGTTGTCTTGCCGATTGAAAGAGGTAACAAATACACAAAAAACAGAAAATGTTTAGAAGAATTCCTAGCACATAGTAGGGACTCAATGTGTAACCCTCAGGAGAAACACCAAGGTATTCTCTTGTGCACTTGCCTGTAGGTAAAGGTCATCCAAGACCCTCAGGACCTTTCTTATCATTCCCTCCAGCCTTTTCTCCTGCATCTCCCATTGCGTCCTAAGGCTTTGGCCGTGTTTATTTTCATTTTTTTTAAAAAAAATCTTTGCATTTTATGTTTCTTCCTCTTGGTCTATGCTCCCTATTTTTCTCCCACCTTCTATTCTTGGCAAGCTCCGGTTCAAAGAACAGGAGCCCAAGGGCATGTTTTCCTGTCCTGCCCTATCTTTCTAAAAATGGTTTTACTTTCCGAAATTTAGGATATTTCTCATAAAATCCAGAACTTGAAGTTATGTTGAAAAACCAGCAGGCATGGAAAGGCTGGTAACCAGGGACAGAGCTGAGGCAGCCCCCTTTTGATGGAGTGTGCTGGCTCTGCTTTGCCGAAGTCTCCAGCGCTCCGTATTGTCTCAAACTGGCTGTTTACCCATACACGGTCTTAGCCTGATCCTTGTGGGTACTTGAGCTGGGGGCTTTCTGAACAAACCTCCCTGAAGACAATGGATTCTAGTTTTGTAAACCCTTTGCATTGGATGTGGGCAAGCCCCAGCTCCTGATTTTGCATCACTTCACCCCTGCCCAACTTTAGGTGGCCTCCTCCACTCTTGGGGGGTGGGTATTATTTTACCTTATCTTGTGCACCCTTCCCTCCTGCCTGCCTGCCCAGAGGTCCTGGAGAGGTGGGCAGGACAAGATGAGTTTCTATAGGACTGTGCCCATGGCATCTATTCCGGGCTGCTCCTTTCTCTGCCTCCTCCTCCAGCTGTAACACCCTGTCCCTGGCCTTACAGAAGCTCCTTGTCCCTGTAGGGCATCAGAACCTGAGAACTGAAATGCAGCCATGCTCTCATTGCATAGGGCCTCACACACTCATTCCTCTTCCTGCGGACTCCCTTTTTCATTCTCTCTCTGATTCACCCATTTGCTTATTCACTCAACAACCATTTAGTGATCACTTACTACATGCCAGGCACTGTGTTAGGTGCTTGGAGAAGAAGAAAAGCAAACAGCAAAACCAGAACAAAAGTCATCCTGTGACCTTGGGCAAAAGACATTTACCTTGTTAGGCCTCAGTTTCCCTGCAGGTTTAATAACTTGATTCGATATTCTTTTGTCTGGGGTTTCTTCCATCCTGTGACTCTGTCCTGACTCTAAAACTTCCGATGCCATCTGCAAATTGCTATCTGCTGACAGCTTATGAATTACAGAGAAATCTCCCTGTACCTGCGTCTATAAAATATAAAAGTTCCCAGAGAGAGGGTTAAAGCGGAAGGGTAAAGGAGAGTGAAGTGAGTGAGAAAAGTACAGGACAGTCTGGTCTGGGAGAGGGCATGGCGGGCAGGAGTGGAGGAAGGGTGGGACAGACCCAAAAGGCTTGCCAGATGCTCAAAATCTCACACCCTCCTTGTCCCCAACCCACCCTGGCTCCAGCTAGGGCCAGATTTCAATCTGCATAATTTGCCCCATTTAGAGAAGACGGGAGGTGGTGAGAACAGGAGGGTGGTGAGGACTGGGGGGTGGGGGGGGGGGGGTGGGGGAAGTGGCGCTCCGAAGACCAGAGGAAACCGGAGGGATAGAGGCGGGACCAGGAGGAGAGTGGGCTGCAAGCCACAGATAACATTCTGCCCAGCACAGCAGGGGTCAATTTGGTTCACTTGCCCAGTGACAAGAAGGAAAAAAAAAAAGTGGGCTGTAACCTAAGGATCTTAAGACTCACAAGTAAGGGGTTGGTTTGGAGGTGGGAGGAGGGAGTGAGGAGTCGAGGAGGAGACCGGACTCGGGAGGGTGCAGGAAACTCTTTGGGGCTGGGGCCAGGCAGGAGAGGGTGGGGAAGTCTGTGGGCGCAGTCATCCTCCAGGGTCCGGTCCAGAGGCAGCTTCTCCCGCTGTTGGGACAGGCTCTGGACACCTTTGGCTCTTCTTGCCTGTTTTCCAAGGCGCAAGCCAGAAGCTCCGGGCGCTAGCTTGCTGAGCTGGTGACACAGGACACAGCCACAGAGCTGGTTCCCCCGGGGACCCCTGCCTGTCTGCTCTCTGGCCGGCAGCATGGAGGAAAGCAGCGAATTTGACAATGACTATGGGGCAGACAACCTGTCTGGGTGTGAGTACACGGACTGGAAGTCCTCGGGGGACCTCATCCCGGCCATCTACCTGCTGGTCTTCCTCCTGGGCACCACGGGCAACGGCCTGGTGCTCTGGACCGTGTTCCGGAGCAGCCGGGAGAAGAGGCGCTCCGCTGACATCTTCATCTCCAGCCTGGCCGTGGCCGACCTGACGTTCGTGGTGACCCTGCCGCTGTGGGCCACCTACACCTACCGGGACTACGACTGGCCCTTCGGCACCTTTGCCTGTAAGCTCAGCAGCTATGTCATCTTCGTCAACATGTACGCCAGCGTCTTCTGCCTCACCGGCCTCAGCTTCGACCGCTACCTGGCCATCGTGAGGCCGGTGGCCAACGCCCGGCTGCGGCTGCGGGTCAGCGGGGCCGCGGCCACGGCGGCGCTCTGGGTGCTGGCCGCGCTCCTGGCCATGCCGGCCATGGTGTTGCGCGCCACGGCCGAGGTGCCTTCCGGCCTGGACAATGTCACGAAGGTGCAGTGCTACATGGACTACTCCATGGTGGCCACCCTCAGCTCGGAGTGGGCCTGGGAGCTGGGCCTGGGGGTCACGTCCACGGCGCTGGGCTTCGTGGTGCCCTTCACCATCATGCTGACCTGCTACTTCTTCATCGCGCAGACCATCGCGGGCCACTTCCGCAAGGAGCGCATCGAGGGCCTGCGCAAGCGGCGCCGGCTGCTGAGCATCATCGTGGTGCTGGTGGTGACCTTCGCGCTCTGCTGGATGCCCTACCACCTGGTGAAGACGCTCTACACGCTGGGCAACCTGCTGCACTGGCCCTGCGGCTTCGACCTCTTCCTCATGAACGTCTTCCCCTACTGCACCTGCATCAGCTACGTCAACAGCTGCCTCAACCCCTTCCTCTACGCCTTCTTCGACCCCCGCTTCCGCCAGGCCTGCACCTCCATGCTCTGCTGCGGCCACAGCAGGTGTGGGGGCGCCTCCCACAGCAGCAGTGGGGAGAAGTCGGCCAGCTACTCCTCCGGGCACAGCCAGGGGCTTGGCCCCAACACCGGGAAGGGCGGAGAGCAGACCCAGGAGAAATCCATCCCCTATAGCCAAGAGACCCTTGTGGTTGACTAGGGCTGGGACCCCAGAGAAGCCTGGTGCCCTCTGCACGCCCCAGCCCTCGCCCCTGCTCTCTGAAAGTCAGGTAGCTCGAGGGCACTTTTGCTCTTGCACTGGACGCCATCCTGGCTCCCTGCCTCCCGCCTTCCTCTTGCACGCCTTTCTCCTTTAGTTTTTGGTCAGAGGTTGCAGTGCGATGGAAGGAGACTGAGCCCTGCAGACCTGAGCTTGGCCACTCAGCATCTGTGAGACTGACTTTGCACAAGTCTCTTAACTTCTCCGAGCCTCGGTTTCTCCATTTGTGTATGTGTAATGGGGGAAGTCATATGGGCGCTGAAATGGTGGGTGTGTCTGGCTCAGTAAAAGTTGGTGTCTTCGCCGCCCCCCCCCCCCCCGCCCCATCTTTCATTCTGGGATCTCAGCTCTTCTTTCTCCTTCCTTTCTGTTTAGTTTTCGCTACCCTCTCCCTCCCTTTGTTTTCCCCTCTATCTCTGTATAGTTTTTTACCCTCTGAATCTTTAGCTTTGGCTCCCGCCCCTCTCCCATAGCTCATTCCTCCCCTCAATCCATTCTTCTTCTTCTTTTTACCTCCTTGTTGTGAGGGGCTCCTAAGGGTTAAGAATCCTGAAGCTTGTAAACACTCTTTATCCTGTTCTCTGAGAAAGCCAAGGGAATGGGCTGGGGTGGGGTCGGGCTAGGTGTCAGGGACAAGTTAGCACTAGCACTCCAGTCTGCAGGAGCTCAAAAACTTTCCCCCAAATCGGATCAGAGTGCTGTGATTTCAGGCACCTCTGGGGGCTCCCTTCCTGCAGCCCGTCCGTGATGCCAACCAGACCAGCTTTCTGCAGTTTTCCTGGGACGCTGTCATTCATCCTCTCATCTCTGCGGGAACTGAAGGGCAGTGGGTTCACAAGCAACGGGCTCCTTGGATTCCTCCTGTGAATGGGGGGTTGGGAAGGGACAGGGAGAAAAAGGAGAGTCAGCATTTGGTCTATATGTGAATTGGCTTCTCTCTCACAATCTTGCCCCCCCCCCCAACCTCCTTCAGAGCTGAGCTTACCCCACCCCACTCATCACCCCAGGATGTGTTTCTTGGGCACTGGTGCTACTCCGTGCCAAGAGTCAACTTTGGATGTGGTGGAGATGCTTGCCTTGTGTGTGTATATGTATATATATGTAAGCCTGGGTGAACATAGCATGACAGCAGTGTGCCTGTGTCACTTTCACTTGGATGAACCCGTCTCTATTCTTCACACAGTATGTTTGAGAGAAGAAGGGGCATATTGAGGCAATATAGAATAAAAGGGAGCCCACCCCCACTGGATTTGGGGGCTCTGACGGCTGGTCCGTGCTTTAAGAGAGAAGCCTGTGTTTGTGTTTGCTCTTGGCTTCCTGTAGGGACATCTCTCCCCAGAGCTGCTGACACTGAGGCTTGGGGACGAACTATGGTCCCATGTGCTGGGTCCCCAGACCTTCCCTAGTTCCATGAGGGAACCAGGAGGCTGGTGGAAAGCTTCCCTGGGCCCCGTTCTCACGCCTTCTCACCTTGCTTTGAGTTTATGGGTGTTTCTTTCAATACCCTCCCTTTTTTCCGGGTCTGTGACCCTCTTCCTAAAGGGGGACATCTGCTTGCCATGGGGTGAAGAGCCCTATGAGTTTTTCTCACTCCTCCATCAGGATCAGACCCCTTGGCTTCTCTCTTGGTTGGGGCCTGAGAGCAGTGCCTGGAGCAGCCGTGCAGGGCTGACAGCATGAGTCCACACATCCAGAGAGACCTTGAGGGCGGCATTGATGGTCCGGCCTTTGTGAGCTGGGGGCAGAGTGTGTATGTTCCGGGTTTTGTCTTTGGAGGATTCTAGACGTGAAGGACAAGATATCAGCCACGGAGGCAGGAAGAGCCCAGCTTGGTGTAAATGGACATCTTGGTCATTGCTGGGATGAGGTCAGCTCTGGGAGTGGAAGGAGGAGGAGAAGGAGAATGGAGAGACTCAGTTTAGTAATCTCCCCGTCACAAGCCAGCATCTTCCACAGACTTACTTTCTCAGCCCAGGACTGTCCTCAAAGCATCCAGCCAAGGGTGAAAGAAGCTTCTAGAAGGGAAGAGGGTGTGCCCCTCAGAGACCCTCCTGGGGACTTGCAGAGACCTCCCACCTGGAACTCATCAGTGGTCCTGGATAGAGGGTGGAAGAGGCTGCCGGCAGTGTCCCTCCCTTGTCCCTAATCTGCCCCTTCTTGGAATGTCTATGCTATTTTCTGACCCTGTTGGTCACTGCGGTTCATCAAATAAATCTGTTTTGTGTAACTATTGTGTTCAAAGACCCTTCTTACACAAGTGTCTTAGGATGCCAAAAAGACCCCCAATTTACAGATGTTACAGTGGGAGGTGGTGTGAACCCAGCTGAGAGAGAATAAGAAGGGAAGTGGAAGCTAAAAGGACTAAAGTGAGAAACTGGAAAGGACATGGGGAAGCTGCAAGAAGATGGAGGAAATAGACCCCCGGGGAACAAAGCTTTCAGGATGAGATCAGGGGGAAGGCAAAGGAAATAAAGGGATGAGGAGCAGCTAAGTTTTTGTGTTTGGAAAAGCCTAGAACAAATGGGCACACATTTTGGAGACTGGAGCACAGATCTGAGGGAAAATATTAGCATTTCTTCCTGTGAAGGTAGACCTATTATTTATTCACTAGAGGCCCACCCCCGATCAGGGCTGTGTTGGGGGAAGGAATGCAGGCGGTTGGTGGGTCAACCTCACCCCCTGGTGGAACTTCTGGTCGAACTCCCAGTAGAGGGGCAATTTACATATTAGCCTTTTATTATATAGGATTAATTTATCCCTTTATTCATTTATCATCCCCTATTGACTCATTCATTCATCATCACATGAGCATCCATTCAGTTACACCAGAAGCTCCAATGCTTGTTCTCCAATCAGAGTCACTCTGGATGGTTTTGTAAACACTCATGCTTTTTGTCACCCAGACCAAATCCAAATCTCCTAGACTTACCCCACAGTTTATAATTACTAAAAATTCCTCAAATGATTTTGGGGGAGGACATGTTTGGATATGTTTCCATCTACATAGATTCTGTCCAAATTAACATGGGCACAAGAAGACTAGAGAGTCAGAGGCAGAGGCAACCGGGCTCTGGACGGTTATGGAATTGGGGGAGGACAGGGCTGGAATGAAGATGTGTTCACTATCTTCCACAAAGATCTCTGCTACTAAGAATGTTTGCAGATAACACAGACGCAGTCACTGTGGTAGAACGGGTAGGAACATGAGAGGTCACATTTACTGCATTTATCACAGCACTCCCATTTTCCAAGCATTATCTCACTTAATCCTTACAATCCTCTGCCAGGGACATTTTAACCTCATTTTGTTGATAAGGATGCTGAGGATCAGAGAGCTTAGTTAGGTCCTTTGACCAAGATTACACAGCCAGTTCATCGAAGAGCCAGGCCTAGAGCCAGCCAAGTCTAACACCAAAGCTCATGCTCTTGACCACTGTTCCTTCCAAAGTACAAATGAGGCTGTTCCAGGTGGGTAGGATGGAAAGTGAGGTGTCATCTGTAAGGTGCCTGCCACAGGTGGATCATACGTGGAGAGTGCTCCAGGAGTGGGTGGATGGGGCAGGATGGAGATGGAACAGGGAGGGTGGACGATGCACAAGAGAGAGGGAGAAAGAGAGAGGAGGGGGAAGGGAAGGGAAAAGAAACAGATGGAGACAGAGACAGCAGAAAGGAGAGACAGAGACAAAGAGAGAAATAGAGACAAGTGTGGGGAGGTAGGTGGAAAGCAGAAATTGGGAGGCAGGGAGGAGCTGGAAGACAGGGTATTAGTGCATGTTTTCAGTCTTCTGAAACACACCAGGGAAAACCCTGTGGGAATTTACAACAGTAACAACAACCTATTCACACAGTTTTGTTACAGATGCTGAAAAAGCCTCACCAACTCTCTAGGGAAATTTGAGGTAAGCTACCCCCCTAAATTGTAAGATTATAGAGCACTTAATAATTCACTTGTTCACACATTTCTTCACTCACTCACTCACTCACTCACTCACTCACTCATCTGTTTCTTCAACAAGTTCTTATTTATTACTTAGGTGCCAAGGAACATGCTGGGCACAGGATCAAATGGTGAACAGGACCCTGTGGCTGCCAGTCTGGTGGTGGAAACAGACAGTTGAATGGGTGATTATACTGGAGTGTGGTTTGAAGAAAGGGAATGTAGAAGTGTGTGGATTGCCTTATCTAAATGATGGTATGAGTCTGGGCGGGTGTCAGGGAAGACTTTAGATACACGATGGATGCCAGGAGGCTGCTCTTGCAGGGTGAGGGTGAGCGATGCATGGAGAAACCACTCCTTGCAGAGGAAATACCCACATATAAGAGAGCATGCAGCCCCTCTGAAGAGCTGGAAAGAGGGTTCATCTGGTTCTCACCCCAACCCTACCTCAGCTCCGGGAGGTGAGTCAGGCAGAGGCATGGGAAAAAGCTTGCCCAGGTCTCAGGGTGTGGATGACAAGCAGATTGGGGCTGGGACTAAAATCTGGGTCTCTAAACAATGTAGGGGAGCCAGAAATTTTTTTTATGGCTTCTAGTTTTTCTTCCCCCTGGGCTTGAGCTATCTTTCTCTAAGATATCTGTCAGGGTGTCCTAAAGAGGCCCTCTCATGCTGGGCCTGTTGGAAAAAGATTCTAAGAAGGGGTAGATGGATCCCGTGGGAAGACCACCCTGAAACTAGAATGACACTCAGCATAATAGGATCTTGCTATGATTATCCTGCCATCTCAGCGGGTACCACTCTGTCTGAACTCCAGGGTGTTTGAAGCTAGCAAGGCCTGATTCATCGGGTGCAGCTCTTTTCACTTATTGCCCAAAATGTTTGTAAAGTTGCTATGAGCGATGTCAGAGTCACAAAGACATGACTCAGAACTTAAAATTAAGCGCACAAGAAAGGAGATTTGGAGATGTCGGGCTGATACTAGAAGTTTCAATTTGTAGTTTGAATGTTAGAGCATCAAGCAATATTCATTGATTTATTCATTTAACAGACTTATGATGCGTCTGGGACTCTTAGAAGCTGAGGATACAGAGGTGGACCAGACATGATCTCTGTCTTCATGGAGCAACTTGAAGAACCTTCTAGCCTTACCTTCCCATTCAATAAATGGATAAATTAAGGCCCGCGGAGGAGGACCGATCTATATAGGTCTTATGGTGGAAAGATGGAAGAGGTGGGACTAGAACTTAGGCTTCTCACTGCCCGGCAAGAGCATGTTCCATGTTTCCAGGCTTAGAAAAGAGAAAGGGTCTTTTATTGAGGCTATGAAGAACAAGTGGAGAGGGTCAAAGCAATGATGGATCACTAACTGGGGAGTGGGTGGGCACAAAGGTGCTGGGAGATGGTTAGCTATAGTTTCATTAATACACCTTTTATTTTAGAAGAGTTGTAATTTTAAGAAGCATGAGTACAGAGAGTTCCATATATTCCACCTCCAGTTTCTGTTATTAACATCGAACATTAGTAGGACATACTTGTCACAATTAATGAACCAATATTGACATACAGGATGTCCCCCCAAAATGTATACACCACTAAAAGCTGATAGTCCAATGGACATTTCTTTTCAGATTTAACCCATTGGAATGAATAATTATTCAAAGCGTGTATACATTTTTGGGGACACCCTTTATTACTACTAACTGCCCATACATTATTCAGCCTGCCTTCCTTTTTACCTATGTCCTTTTTCTGTTTTAGGATCCTATCCAGGAGACCTCATTGCATTTAGTCATTTTGTCTCCTTAGGCTCCTCCACACTAGGACCGTTTCTCAGACTTTGTTTTTGTTGGCCCTGACAATTTTGAGAAGCACATGTCCGGTATTTTGTTCTGTGTACTTTTTAAAACAAATTTGTTTTTATTTCCATGTACCAGGCATATGCTAGATGATAAGGAGAGAGCAATAAATAACAGACAAGTGATTCCTGCTCTCTGGCAGTTTAACAATGAGTAGTAAAGTGTAGTAGCATCATTGCAGGAAGCACAGCGTGCCGTGGAGGCACCCACCCGTCTTCTGCTGTGCACCGATGAGTGATCACAGATGGGTCAATGCACTGGCTGAAAACATAGGTCACCTGCAGCTCTACCTGGGTTCAAATGTGGCATTCTCTCCCACCTCCAAAGCATCCTAGGGCTCATTTCTGGCCTGAATGACTGGAAACCTGGGGACATCAGACAAAAGCATATTGTATTCAGTGGGCATCTTACCCTATATTGTTCTGTACTTTATTATTTAGTCGTGTGACACATTTCTTGCCTACTCAAGGATGCCTCCTATATAGACAGAGGATAATGGGAAGTGGATTCCCCAAATCTGCTTGAACTACCCTACACAGTCAGCACCCTTCTTGTCTTCTACTTCAGTGGGGACATATTTCTAGAAGAGCCCTTTTTGGCTGCAATGTAATGGCTCTGTGAGCTCATCTGTCTCCTCTGCTCTATAGGCAGCTCCTCTAGAGTAGGAGCTGTGTTTACGCATCTCTGTTCTCCTGGTGCCTGGAATGGGCAGGTTGCTCAAAGGGTGTTTGCTTAAATGATTGAACAGCTGGATAAAGAAAGTTCAGGAGGAAAGGTGAGAAACATTGATTTTTGCTTAAAGTGAACAAATTGATTGCTTTTAAAAAAGTCTAGAAAGACAAGGTAAAGATTGGTGATGCACTGAGGTTGGTGAGAACTAAGATTACTAACCACTGAGCCAACTACATCCTATAGCCTTTTCCTCTTTGAGCCGCTGCTTGGGAACCACAGTGCTAGAACACAGGAATTAGTTAAGCCATGTTCTGCAGGGCACTTCTGATATTCTTGTAAGTTGAATTTCTTGAAGTATAGCTTTGCAATGACCAGTTCAGTGTTTATGCTGAACACTCTGTCTTCAGGTATCTCTGGCTGGATGGTGGTGTGCGAGGCTGGTTGGCTTCCTGTGGAAGTTATCAGTGAGCCAACTGGAGCTGGCACTGAGTCAGTTTCTGGGAAACTATGTTCATGGAGGAAGGACTCTCATGATGGTGGGATGTACCAATTGAGTAAAAAATAAAATCTTGGACTTCCTCCTTCTATAAAAATACCCAGGGAAAACTTCTCTTCCGGACCTTAAGAAAATCTGGTCCAGGTTTAAGGGCATCCAAGAAGAGTTGGCAGTCTTTCTTCAGGGTCTGGAATATGTCCATAAGTTCAAGAGGTTTTCCTGTATGATGGGAATGAAGTGGCCTCTGGTGATAAGAGAGAGACCCAAAGCTTCATTCTAGGGGGGCTGGTTTGGTCTCTTTGGCAGAGAACAGATTTTGGCAGCAGGTATAATAATGACCCAGAGTTTGGGGACTGTCATCCCAAGGTGCCAGGATTGAAGAGCATGGAGGTGATCCTTACCATTAGGAGAAAGGATGCACCAATATAGTGGTTAGTTGGTTTCTAGGATGAGACCCAGAAGCCCTTGAGCATCCCTGGGATTCAGCTGGCTGCCAGTTCTGTATTGGGGTTTTTATTAGGCTATCAGGGCCCCTGGAAGGTGATTGTTATTTGCTGTGCTAATAATTAGCTATTTTATGTTTGGGAAAAGCAGAACAGCAATTACCAAAGGAGTTGACTAAAGACAGATGTTGAGGCTGGAGGAGGAAGTGATTCCATTCTGACTGTGGAAATCCAAGCAGCTCAACATGCTGGCATGAAAAACACAGCATAATTGAGTTGGCAAGGAATGCTCTTACCCTCCTACTTCACTAATGAAGGAAGTAAACCCTTGGGAGGGTAAGTGACTTTTTAAACGTCATTGATAGGTAGTAGCTAAGTTGGTTGGCGGGGCTCTCTTAATTCCCAGGCCTGCTTGCTTTTCATGTCACAAAGTTATCACTTTTCTATACTATAGATGGTTTTGGAAGGGATACTTATTAGAGTAGACAGACAATAAAAGGTAGTATTGATATGTCCAACTTGTGTTAGTGATGATTTAGCTTGTTTTATTCAAAACTATGATGTTAGTTTCCTGTTGTCCATTCTGTTAAGGGCACAGACAGGTCTAGCCTGAATCCCAACTCTTCTTTGTTTGTGTCATCAAGACGAGTATTTCTTAAATGTTAGTGTGCAGAAGAATCATTGGGGATGCTGTTAAAATACAGATTCTGATTCAGTAGGTCTGGGGTGTGTCCAGAGGATGTTGTTTCTTTAAAAGACTTCTGGCAATGGTGGATGCTGTTGGTCCAAGGAACACACTCAGGGGAGCAAAGATCTGGGACATAATATACATCAATGGACTGCTTTCTCATCTATAAAATGGGATAATAAAAGTGGTTACCCATAGTACTGGTTTGAAGGTTCCATGAGTAATGTTTGCAAGGATCTTGCACAGTTTCTGGCACATAAGAAGTAATCAATAGTGTTCCAGTCCATTTAGGCTGCTAGAACTAAATATCATAAACTTGATGGCTTCTTAACAACAAACATACACTCCTCACAGTGCTGGAGGCTGGGAAGTTCAAAGTCATGGCCCTGGCAGGTTCAGTGTCTGGTGAGATCCCACTTGCTCATTGGAAGCTGTCTTCTGTGTCCTCACATGGAGGAGTTAAGAAGCAGGTAAGTTGCTAGACTTTAGTGGTGGGAAAATGAGGGAACCCTGGTATTGTGATGTTTAATTTTCAAGTGACTTGTAAGATGAGTTCATCAGGTGTGCAGAAGGTAGTGAAAGGTGTATATAAAGTTTTGAAGGCTTAAAGTATCATCTTGAGCAATGAAAAAGCAAAATTCCTAGGGAAGTATATAGTGCTGATTCTCTCCTTTGAGATTTGTGTCCATGAATTTAAAGGGGAATCATTTAGTCAGGTTGTGCGATTTTCTCTGGCAGCATTTAGCTGCTGTGGCTACAAGCACAGAGAAGATGCTCATTAAGTGTTGGAGTTTGCAAGGTGATTGTGACAGAAGAGAGAGGCATGAGGTATCAGGGTTGTCTGCAAGAGAGTAGATATAAAGAAGTGCAATGGAATCAACTTCTCTAAGGAAGGAAGCAAAGACAGGAGGTAGACATATGGGCATGTGGTAGACATAGGTTAGTGGTCATTAAAAGGGACAAGAAATGTGGGAGTGGGGGCCCCACTACAGCAAGTGAGCTGGAGGAGTGGGGGATGGAGGTCAAAGAACAAGATTTTAAAATAGAGATTTCTGGTAATGACAGGGTCTATGGTATAACTGTTGAGTGGATAGCTGAAGTGGAGTGAAGAACAAGATTGTTGGGGTCAAAGACATCAAGAAATGGAGAGTCCAAGCTGTTGGGTGAGTTCTCTCTCTATATATTGACGTTCTGAGAATTATTGTAGGAAGGAGGCAGTGAATATGATTGTACCCAGGAGCTAAAGTGTGCAGTAAAGAAGGAGTAATGACTAAGAGAAGAGTAGAAGGAGCCCAATGAGGAGGAGGGCATGGGTATGAAGTAACTATAAATAGGGCCATGGTTAGCCCATATGCTTTTGTGCAAATTAGAAAAAAAATGCCTCTTCTCCAGTGGGAAGCATAGGGTGGGGAGTGTGGGCTGGATTTTATTCACCCCTCAGGTGGGCATTTTTGGGCAGGACACACCCTACGTGGGCAACCTGTAGAGCCATACCCGGTAGTCCTAGTTGAATAGCACAGGCATAAAAAAAGTCAGCTTTTTGCAAGGGAAATATCCTGAAAGAGGTCACGGGGAGCAAAGATCAACACTCTGATTTTACAGGCAGGGAAACTGAGGCTAGAGAAGGGAAATAAACACATAGGAGCTCAGCAGCAGAACTGAAACAAAACTGTTCTGACACTTGGTGTTTTCTGCCACAACCCGTCCTGGAAGTGACGTTTTAGCGAATGCTTCAGAATTGCAAATTAAAAAAAAACACCCCACATGTTTTCCCTCAAAGTCGCTTTTGTGGGAGGTGACAGACGTCTTTCTAGTGATGCTGCCATTGTTCCAACCATTTCTGGAAACTCCTTCAGCGATATGATCTTCTGAGTCACAAAGACAGCCCACCGCACTGGAGAGCCTTACTGAATACCTGTCCTTGTCCTTCTTCTGGCCTTGGGTTGAGAGCCCGAGATGCAGCCTAGAAAAGCGGCCTCTCTACATCTCATTTAAACATGTAGGTAGTTGGCACTCAGCATGTTCTAGGCCCATGAGATCCCCATCAAGCTTTGGGGGTCAGCTATCACTGTGAAGTATGTTTGGTTTGAATAGGTTTTGTTTTGCAAGGCTGGTGTGCATGAGGTTTGCATGTGTCTGGTATCTTAAATGCAAGCAACAGAACCTTCCCCACCTGTTTATGCAGAAAAAAAGTTTAGTGAAGCATATTAGGTAGCTCACAGCATCTCTGGAGAATTATGGTTCAGGAAGGAGCCATCCTTGAATTATCTAGTTCTTGTGGGGACCACATTGCTTGCACCGTGAAGTTCTGCTGGGACTGGACACAGCTCTTCCACCCCTGCTGTCCTCGGTGATTTTTGCCTTTCCTCCACCTCAGCCACAAAAAAGATTCCACACAGCTCCTGGGTCCTCAGCTTGTTCTCTTTCGACGTAGATTCTCCCACTTGCATGCTTGGGGAAGTCCAGGCCATATGCTGGCACTAGCTGTGAAGGAGACGAGGGAAAGTGGATTCCAGCTTCGAACATCGGAGGCGGGGCTCAGATTGTGGGAAGATCCCCAGACATAGGGAGTCTGTGCTAAAAATGGTGAATTCTACAGATATGGCAATGGTTCCCCCCTAAGCTGTAGACTTCTTTGGGCCCTTATGCCTAGAATTTGGGAAAGATGCCCTTAAGGTATACATTGTCCTTTTAGGTCCAATGGCCCATCTTCACACAGTGTGATCACCAGCTCAGAGACTGCAGGGAGCTAGACTTTTTGTGCTAATAATTTAGATTTACCTTTAAAATGAATGTAATTAAAAGAGAAATAGGAAGTGGTTTCTCCAAGGCCCTGCAAATGAGTGGTGGTCAAGGTCAAATCCTGTGTCCAGCAAACCTGTGTCCATGGAGAATGCTGAGACATTCTACCTGGCAATGCTACTCCTCAGTGATCAGAATCCCTTCTGTCCAGTCTCTAAGGAACAGAAAGGTGATGCAGCAGCACCAGGATGTGTAGGGAAGGATTCATGACAAGTGTTTATTGAAGTTTTACTAGGTGTTAGGCACAGGGGCCTGAGCCTAGGCCATGTGGGCCAGAGGTTTCTGAGAAGAGTAAGATATGGACTCTGTGTACAGAGCATGCAGTTTAGTGTTGGTGACAGACAATCTGTGATTAACTGGGTGTCAGTGGGGTACAGGGAGTAGAGGAAAATGATCTTGGGGGTCTTTCAATCCTGGGACCATGTCTGAGGCCTTGTGAACTAGATTTCCCTTCTGCAAAGTGGGGCTAATAAGACTTAGCTCATGTGGTTGTTTGAAGGAGTAAGCAGTATATAGTATACAGAGCAGCCAGGGGCTGACACAGCAAGCTTAGTTCCCCCGAGGCCCCCACATCTGTCCTTTCCTCCCTTCAATATAAAGTGTGATGGGACTGCCGAGAAGGTGGTGGTTGATTCTGCTGGATGGGTTCTGGCTGGGCTCCTGGTGATGAAAGGGTTCTTCAGGCAGTGGAAGAGCAGGATCAAAGCGATGGATACTGTGTTTGGGAGCTGGTGGGCTGAACAGCTGGTTGGAGGTGTGTGAGTGGGTAGGGGACTGGCTGGATGGGGACTTTAGGCCTCTGTGAGTCACACTGGGGGTCTCTAAGCATGGGTGGTCAAGAAAGGGATTTAAGGCAGAGGACTGCTCCCAAAAGGCCAGAGCAGCTGCTCTTTGGCTGGTGAAGATATCTCTTTCATTTAGGAATTGCCCTGGGTTTGGAGCTCTCCATCTCTCTGCTTGGTGAGATAAGAATGAAAGGGCTGGACTATTTTTTGGCCTCCATTCAACCCGGGGATATGTATGGTTGATGCCTTGGAGAGCTTCTTCTTCTTTTTAAATTTTAAAATCAGCTTTATTTTTTTTTATTTTTTTTTTTAAATATATTTTATTGAGTTTTTACAGTGAGGAAAGGAGAGAGATAGTTAGAAACATCGACCAGCTGCCTCCTACACACTCCCCACTGGGGATGTGCCCGCAACCAAGGTACATGCCCTTGACCGGAATCGAACCTGGGACCTTTCAGTCTGCAGGCCAATGCTCTATCCACTGAGCCAAACCGGTTTCGGCAAATCAGCTTTATTGAGGTATAATTTATATACAATAAAATGTACCAGTTGAAGCATATAATTTAATCATTTTTAACAAATGTATACACCTGTTTAACACCCACTATAATCAACACATGGAACATTTTCATCACACGAAAATGTTCTTTTTGGCTGTCTTCTTGCTATGTCAAATAAGAAGCATAATAACACCACTTGTTAAATATCTATCACTCTCAAGCAATGTTAGATATTTTACATAAATCCAAATCGCTTTAATAGCTCTGTAAAAGCAGATACTATCATCTCTATTTTACAGAAGGGAAAACTAAAGGTTGGAAGTGTGAGGCAAATTGTTCAAGGTCATGTAGTCAGTAAATGGCCATGCCAGGATTCCAAGCCAGGATTGCCACCTGGTAAAATCAGTGCTGATGTCACCAGGCCACACTCCTGAGTCCCACTGGGTTATTCCTAACTGACATGAAAACTCCGTATCTACATTACACACCTTTCTACTGCTCTATATATCTATATCCACACTCATCTATTTATCATCTCTCTATCTTCTTAAATATCTCATGGAATGGCAGAAATTTACCCAGTATCTCAAAATCTCCTACCTTCCCCAAATCTCTGGGAATTCAGGTGTATTTCCCTTTCTGGATGGAGAAGCTGCTGTCATCGAAGGTGTCCTAGAGTGAAGGTGGCCTGCCTGCCACCTCAATCATGGACAGACCCAGACCTGATAGCATAGATTAAGACATACACTCCTGGGGGTCGAAATGTATTCAGCCACATTAGATGGTCCTTGTGCATAACTGCCCTCAGTCTCATCTTTGAAAAAACAGAATTTGATTAGATTGTAAGCCTGGTTGGCCATAGCAAGGAAGTCTTGGGTGGGACATGGAGGTAGAAGAAGGGAAGAAAGAACAAAGAAAGGGTTTATCACAAGCTAAGTGACTTTGTAATTTATTCGGATCCAGGCCAGGTCTGCCCCTGAGAGCAGTAGCAAATGGGCTTGGGTGGGCCCCTTTGATGCTGACTGTGTCCGTAAAAGGTTGGATGAAATCTCCTTCAAGACATAAATATGTTCTCGGCTCCAAACACAACCTTTCCTTAAAGGGAAAAATGCTCTCGGGTGGGGAGGTGACTTTATTTGGGTTTCCCTGGGGTGGGCAGCAGCTCACTGAAGACTCCTGGCAGGAAGCAGTCCAGGTGGCTCCTGGCCAAGCCGGTGGAGACCTCTGACCTTCTCTCTGGTCTTCAGGAACTTCTGCTTCCCTGGCAGGAGGAAGGGGGCAGGGAGGAGGGGAAGGCACAGGGAGGAGCGATGGGAAAAAAAGGAGCTTTCTGGAAAAAAAAATGTTGGCTGTCCTAGAACCAAGGTGAGTAGGAGGGCTCGCTGAACTGTGAGCCTTAAGGAGCCCCTTGGTGTTTTTTGTTGTTTGTTTCTTTTGTTCATGGCTCTCAGATCTTGAGTATATCATGAAGCCATTGAGTAACAGAGGTTCACTGGGTGCCATTGAGTGACAGAGGATCACTGGGTCTTATCTCTCCATTTTGCTCTATGTAGCAAAGGCCCAGAGAGGGGAAGTGAGTTCCCAGGGTCACTCAGACACTTTGCACCACCCCTTACAGCTCTACTGTGTCATTTTTGGGACTGAATTAATCCAGAATGGGATGGATTGATAAAAATAACAATAACAGCCACAGCAGCCTCAGCTAAAGTTAATCAAGCACATCCTATACTAGACATTTTCTGAGCTTGAGTGTTTCATGGGCTTTACTTCAGTCAGTCCTGGTATGTGATCAGCCCCATTTTCCAGATAAGAAAACTGAGGCTCAGAAAGATGAAAAAAAAATGGCCAAACATGAAATGGTAGCCAGCAGGGGAGAGTTGGGATTGAAACCTGGGTGGATGGGACCCAGGGCAGAGGATATCTTTGTTTTACTCATCCTCAGTCTTCCACAAGGCTTGGTATTGCTCAATTATTTGTATGTAAGCCACAGTAGTTTTTATTTCAATTTACATTTCTGCTTGGGTCTTGGTGCTGAGACTGTCCTTTAGGCACTCAAAATTGAAGAGTTAAAAATTAATTTTCATGGTTAAGGAGAGACTGGTTTAGAGAGAGTAGGCATTAGTGTGCATATGTAAGATCTAGTGCTTCCTTGAGATGAAAAATGAGGCGAGAGGTCATAGTTAATATTATTTCCCATTTATCTCTATCCAGTGCTGTGAAGAGAGGTAACATGTGTTGAACACACTTGTGCTAGGCATTTTAGCATCTGTTATCCCAGAATCATTGCAACTGTCTTGGGGAAGGGTGCAATGTTATTATGCCCATTTTACAGATTAAATTTAGAGTTAAATGAATTTTCTTCCTATAAATGGAAGTCAGGTTAGGAACCTTGAAGTGTTGGAACCCCAAGTTCATACACCCTCCAGGTGTGGGATAAATAATTTAAATGGAGGGAGGACCAGGTTGACATTCCGCTCCCCATGCTGGGGTGAGACCTAGGCAGAGGAAAGGAGGGCTCACTTATTTGTTTTTCTTTTGAAGAGTGGAGAACTAATGCAAGCTACAGGGACGGAGTAAACTCACAAGGCAAGACTCAAGGGGCTTGAGCCAATGGCCCTGCATGTTAATCCACCAATGACCCCCTTTGTGCTCAGAAATAAATGGACTCCCAAGCAGACTCTGCTGAATGAGAACTAATCCCTAGATTCCCTCATTGACCAAAATATTAAGCTGAAGCAAAAGAACTGCCCTCCAGAATTCTGGACTGCCTTGTGACAGCCGATGAGAATCATCTGGGCTCTTGTTATCAATTCCATAGACAGAAGCTGTGTGTTCTCGCTCACCTGGGCAGCTTAATGAAATAGTGCTGGTACTAGGGACCCCTCTCCAAGCTGAGTGCACTCTCAGCGATCTGGATTCCAAGCGGGGACCCATCAACGTGGGAGATAAAGTATTTGTCTCCTGTTCTCATTTATCACATGCCCACGGTCCTTTGTCATTTTAAGCAGGATTAATGGTTCCTATTGGAATCCGCTTGGGCAAGCCTGCAGCGGGTCAGGGCTTCCAGTCTGCAGCAGCTGTAACTGTACTGTCACAGGCTTTAAAGGGGCTGAGAAGCTAGTTTCCAATTGGTGAGTCTTAAGACCAGAGGGCTTGAGGGACCAGCTGCTGGGGACTGGGGGCTGCTGAAGGCGTGGCAGCTCTGGGAGGTCTCCAAGGGTTTCTACCTGCTGAGAAGAGAGGGTTCTCAGTGCCTGCGAGTGGGGTGTAAGGTGGGGAGGTAGGGGGTGGGGCCATCTTATGGGAGGTTTGTTTTCTCAGTGGACTGAGCCCAGCTGTACTGGTAAAGGTGATGAATGTGTTTGTGTGTGTGAGTATTTGAGTGTGTATGTGTGCGTCTGTGTGAATATATGTATGTGTGAGTGTGTATATGAGTGTGAATGTGTGTGTGTGTGTGTGTGTGTGTGTGTGTGTGTGTGTTCCTTTAGGGCTGTGTTTGGACTTAATTCAGCAAAACCCCTTTGAAGTGGAAATCAGAAAGCTGAGGCTCTCCCAATTCAGAACAATTTCATGGCTGCGTGGCAGGGAAGGCATTTATAAGCTACTTTCTC
The DNA here is from genome assembly GCF_014108235.1 of Myotis myotis. Lineage (NCBI taxonomy): Eukaryota > Metazoa > Chordata > Mammalia > Chiroptera > Vespertilionidae > Myotis > Myotis myotis. Next base: position 64,997,721 of record NW_023416314.1, read on the forward strand.
ACTTTCACACTGTCTCCCCCATCCCAAATGGTGTCACAAACAATGTATTTGTGAGACCCCTGGCTGCCAGGTCTCTCTGGTTTCCATGGAAACCATAAAGCTGATTTGAAGGGGGGTGAAAGGGAGAGAGAGGGAGGCTTTCTCTTCAGCCCAAGGGGAGGGACAAAGGGAAGGGAGGGGGAGCAGAGGTGTCACTAAGGAGGATTTATTGTCCTTAGTCTGTGGCTTTCCAATTAATTGCAGGGTAATGGAGCCTCAGGGCTTGGAGGAGGAAGCTGAAAGAGACTGGGAACTACGTCCTAGGACCTGAGTGTGATTCAAAGGCTGGGACAAAGGGACTGGAGGGAGACCCTATCCCCACCCCATTGCTTTTGATATAAACCCTAAATTCCCTGGACCACCATACACTAGAGCTGTCCACTGTCCTTCATTTCCTCCCCGGGTAGTCCCACAGAAGGAGTGCTGGCCTTGCTACTGTAAGTTCCTCCAGGGCAGCAGCCTTGTCATTCCTTTCTACATCTCTAGTACTTGGCCCCGTGCCTGTAAAGGTCTAATTCTTCCTCCCCCCTCCCTCCCAACTAAGGCCTACTCCTTCTTCCACACTCAACTCAAGTCCCAGCTTCTCTCTGAAGTTGCCCAGCTCACATTCTTTACCAGGGTCTTCAAAACATGCCTCTAGTTCTGTGTCTTGCATGTGCATATTCATATCTGGTTTCTCTGAACATCTGTGTCTGTGCTTAATCACAGCCTGTTTTTAAAACACAGGCTCTTTTCCTCCTGTTGGAAAGAGTATGGAATTTGGATCACAATCACACGAATTCACAATTCAGTTCCTATCGTGAGTGCTTTGCATGCAGAATATCATTAGAAGTAAAAATTCATCTGAGTGTGAGCTTGGCTCTGCATGCTTGTGAACTTGAGCAAGACATTCCAATTCTCCGAACCTTGCTAGTAGTTTCCTCATCTGATAGATAGGAATTATGGTGACAATTTCCACAAGGCTGTTTTGAAGATCATAAGAGCTGTTGTCAGGATGGTGCTTTGAAACTGCCCTGAGGATGTGTGTCATTGTCTCTGTTGGAGTTCTCTGAGCACAGGAGCTTACTGAATGCTGGCCTCCTATCCGACTCCATGCACAAGTACTCAGCTGCCCTACTGAGAAGCACACAGCAAATGTTTGTCCAGTTGAGTTAAAGGTTGGTGGAGAAAACAGTACTGGAATGCTCACTGAGTCCAGGTGGGGAATAGTGTGGGGCCCACTGGGGCTTGAGTGCTGTTGGGGTATTTGGGAGATATTCTTAGGGTAACAAATCTGTAGGGGTCAGAAGTCAAAGCCTAGGGCACTGCAGTTCTTAAGAGGAAATTTAGGGAAAGAGCAAGGTGAAGATTGAGAAATCCTAGGAACAGGTTAAGAAAGCTTAGATTTTATAAATACTTGGGTACCTACTGCCTGCCAGCCATTTTTATTTACAAATCCTCATCTGGCTTTGTTTTCCCAGCCACCTTGTGAAGCAGATACTACTGTCCCCGTTTTAATGGTGAAGAGACTTGCTTAGACTCAGCACCTCCGCCAGTCCAAGGTCCATATTCCCTCCCTGACCCTGGCCTGAGGTCTTAAGGTCCCAGGCCCTAATGGAACTAGAGTAAGATGACCCCTTGAAAGACCTGCTAATTGCTCCCTGGGGAGAGAGAACCAATAGGTGTGGTGATGGTAAGAAAACATTTGGCTGGAAATCACAGCTTGTCATCCAGGAGTGAGCTCACACCAGGGAGGAGACACTCCATAGAGCTTCCTGTGCTGTTGCCCTGGTGGTCTGGTTCCCCGCACCCCCTGCCTGTCTGTATGTCCACTTAACTCACAAACATCCATCACCACAGGCCATGGGGCGGGGTGACGTGGAAGGACAGTGGCATGGAGGGGGATCACCACCAGCTGGCCTCCCTGGCCCCCTCCCACCAGGCCTCAAGGTTCCCAGGGGCAGGGCGAGTGATTAAGGACCGTCTGTCAGGACGTGCCCACCAGCTGCCAGGTGACCTCGGAGGCTGTTTAATGTCCAGCAGCACAATGTCAGTCACAACCTTTGCCCTGTCGGCACCACTGGAGGATGGAGCTTATTCCAAAGAGGAAAACGTCTTTAAAATAGAAGCTCTCATCTCCTCAGCCCACCCCCTGGCTTTTCCTGCAACTTCAAGGCTCTCATTGGAAGCCTGGAGGTGGCTCTTTTCCTTCTCCAGTTGAGCCAAGCAAGGGGCCCGGAGGGAAAGTTACCGATGGGACAGACCACAGAGAACAATTATTATCTTGGATCTTATGAAAATGCTTTGATTTCCAAGAAAATGTCCCAGAGAGCCCACCTTACCCCTTTTATGAAGGAGGGAGGACCTTCTTTTCATTCCTCGGCTCCTGCCTGTCATCCAGAAGGGTAGTGGGCACTCCCAGGTCTGAGGCTGCAGGAGGGTACAGCATGGTAGCTACTAGCTCTATGTCACTGGTCAAATTTCCATGATTTAAAATGAAACCATAGCAATATTTCAGCTTTATAGTCCCACTAGCCATACTTAAAGTTCATAACAGCCACATGACTGGCAGCTGTCAGGTTGGGCAGTGCAGGTAGAGGACATGGCGATCACTGTAGAAATGTCCTTTTGGACAGCACTGGTCCAAGCGGTGATTCTCCACCCTGGCTGCCCCTAGGATCACCTGGGAGCTGATGAGAAGCCCTAATACCGCGACCCTTTAATACAGTTCCTCATGTTGTGGTGAACCCCAACCATAAAATTATTTTCGTTGCTACTTCATAACTGTAATTTTGCTACTGTTATGAATCGTAATGTAAATATCTGATATGCAGGATGTATTTTCATTGTTTGCGACCCACAGGTTGAGAACCGCTGCAAGACTCTCAGTCAGTAGATCTTGGATGGGGTCTGCATTGGGATTTTTCAAAAGTTCCCCAAGTGATTTGAATGTGCAGTCAGCACTGGCCCACTGAGCCCGAAACTTACTTTGCTATAGGGATGATGGGGAGCTTTAAAACAAACACACAAACAGATTCTTAGGAAACTTCTGTCAGGAATCTGAGTTGACAGGTCTCAGGAATCTGTATTTTTGTTAATCATGTTAAGTAATTCTTATGGTGAAGCAGTTTTGGGAAAAATTGATGTACACTAGAGACAGAAAGAATGTCACTCACCAGGCACCTTTTAGGTCAGGCACTGTGCTGTGGTTGTGGCCAGAGGGTCCCAAGGCCACCATGATGGCCTTTATCTGTACCTATGTCACAGGTAAGAACAATGGGAATCCATGAAAGGTGAGCTCTTTCCCAAGGTCACCCAGCCAGTGAATGGTGGCACTGGCTTTTAGATCCAGTCTGAGTGTTAAAGAAAGCGGGCTGTGGAGTCCTTCTGGGGTTTAATCGTGCCACTAAGTGTGTGACTATGGACAAGTCACTCAACCTCTCCAAGTCCGTTTCCTTCTTTGCAAACTGGGAATCATCGCTGTACCTACCTCTTTGGGATGTGGTAGTGGTTGAATGAGATGATGTTGGGCAAGGACTTAGCAGGCATCAATCTGGTTATAAGGATAATGCCACTCTAGGCAGGTCTGTGGTTTTCATCATGTCTCTATTCCAAGATAATCTTCTATGCTTCTCTCCCTGTCTCCCTGTCTGTCTGTCTGTTTGTTTGTTTTATTCTATGGTAGGGAGGTGTGACTCTAGCTGCTGGGTGTGAGGAGTCAGGACAGCTCCCTGCTGTTGACAGGTGGGCCGAGGCTGCCTCCTTGTCCAAAATCCCCTGGGCTGCTCTTGCTCTCTCCCCCCCCCCCTCTTTTCTTTTCTCTCTCTTTTTTCATATCAAGTAACAGAAGCTTAGAGTCATTAAAACACTCATCTGCTATTATATAACTAGTAACTAACAGAACTGAGATTTGACTCCAGGTTCAGGCCCCAAAGCTATTATCCTAACAGAAAAACAAAGAACAAAATGCCCACATCATGAAATCAGAGTTTTGTGTATTTCACTCTATCAGGTGTGTTGATGCCCGTGGAACCATTGCGTGGAACCAGCCCACTTTCTTTATGCTATACCCTGTGTGGTGGAGCAGTTATCCCAATTCCCAAACCAGGAAAGGAAGGCCCCTGGAAAGTGTGATGTACCAGGATTACCCAGCTAGCAGGAGTCAGACGCAGAAGAAACCATGGTGTGTTGGCTGCTGCTTTTCGGCTCTTCCCAACATAAGATCACTCAAGAGAAATTATGCTTGTTTTTGCCTCCAGTTTTGGGGCATCCTCATCCTCGTCAGCCTGGCCTAAGAATGATGAGGAGCCTCTCTCTTCCAGGAGCGGGAAGTGCCTAGATTTGGTAAAGGCCTGAGCAAACAAGATGGGAGCTCATTATTCCATGTTACTCCAGTTCTTTCCCAGGGAGGAGGGGAGATCCCATGACCTCTAGATCCCTGCGGGGAAATGCTGGCTCCTGGGAAGGCCTTTCCCCCTTCGTTCACTGGAGTTCTCCATTTTCACAGAATGACAGCTAGCTAGTGGGCTAGGTAGGCAGCAAGGGGATCATGCAAGGGAATGGGTGCTAGAGTCGGCAGATCTGGGTTTGAATCTCTGTTTTATTTCCTTCTTGTTGTGTGACCTTGGGCACATCATTTAACCTCTCCGAGCCTCAGATTGTCCTACTGTAAAAGTGAGACTAAATCAGACAATAGCCATTAGACCATTGATTGGCTAAATTAGACAATGGCCATGAATGTCTAGCACTGCCTGACATACAAAGACATCCCAGTGAGGCCACTGCCATCTACACTTATAGTTATCGGCCAGCCAAGTAGAGGAACAGAGAGAGGGAGAGGAAGCTGTCACGCTCCACCTGAAGCTGCCCCAGGGTTCCTTTCTCTCAGTGTTGATTGGGGATAGAGGAAGAGGGGGGCTGGTCCTGGAGAAAGGACAGAGGCCTTTTAATGAGTTCAGGAAAGCCCATCTCCTGACAATAACAGCCGGGACTGTGCAATAACATCCTGCCAGAAGAGGTAGAGACAGGATCTGAGCTGGGGTGGGAGCATGTGGCAGCTTCACTGCCCGCCTGTCTACCCTCCAGTCCCTTAGCCCTCAGGAGGCTCAGGAAGTAGCAGACTGGATCAGAGGGACATGAAAACTTCCTCCTCCGAATGCATCCTGGAATGACATGAGACTGGAATACCAGCTCTCCTGGATGGGCACTCCTGTAGGGCAGATTGGTAGTGCTTTCCCTGTGGGGTGCCCCCGTGTCCCTCCTCTCCCCGCCTCAGCTGGAGCTCAGGCGCATGCTCGGCCTCCCCTTCCAGTGGTTCCACTGAGTCAAGGAGCAGGACCAGCGAAGGGGAGTGTTCTTACCTGCCAGTCAAAATACCAATATTTGTTGAAGCCTTTCCGTGTGCTGGGGACAGAGCTTGTCTGTGAGGATGCAGTGATGATGGGGACAGATACTGTCCCAGTTCCTGGGGACTTTACCATTGGGTGGGATGTGGGGTGGAGGGACCTGGGAAAGTCACTTTCACCATTTGGACCCTATTTCCCAGGTATATATATAAAAAGATGGGACCAGGTAAATCCAAAAGGCCCTTTCAGTTACTATATTCTATGATCCAAACCTAAGATAAATCTCCTGGCCCTCAAGAAGCTTATGGTCTGAGGTGCATGACTGGATGAGACCGCGCGATTGGTGAATGCTGGCTGATTCTCAGAAAGCATCCGATTGGTGGTAGGGCATGGAGGGAGGACCATAAATCTGTGTCCTGGAAAATGGATTTCATGTGTGCAGAGGAAGGATTGCCAAAATGTGCACCCCACCTGCTGGAATAGGTTGGGTTTTCTACTAATCTCAGTCCTGAGTGGGGTCAGCCTCTCCAGCTGGTGAGCTGGGGACACACAGTCACAGCTGCTCTCTCCTTGGGACAGTCCACCAATCCTGCTTTCAGGACCCTCCTAATAAAGGGATTATTCGCTATCCCAAGCCTTTGGAGGCCCTGGTCCCTAGAATCGCAAACTGGACTCATCCCTATGAAGGCAGGATGGCAATGGAGAAGGATGTCAACTCGATTTAAGAGACCTGGGTTACATGCCTGGTTCTGACAGTGAGTGACATGTCGTGCAACCTTGGGGATGTGACACTCTTCCTCTCAGGGACATAATTTTCTCATCTATGCAATGACAGACACTTTTCTTAGTGACAGCTGTGTTCTTGGCACTGGGTACTGAAGGTAAAAGATGAAAAAGGCTAGGCCACTTCCCTCAGGCAGCCTTCAATCTGGTGGGAGGCATATGTGAAAATATGCTTTCAGTATAATGTACTGCGTACATTGTTAAAGGGATGCCTGGGGGTGTTGAGGCACAGCATGGGGCCCTCTGTCCAGCTGGGGAAGTGCAGGAAGGCTCCCTGGAGGAAGAGACTACATTTACACTTGAATGATCAGTGCAAGTAAGTTGGTAGAAAGAAGGGGGTGGGGAAGGCACTTTAGACATTTCCAAAGAATAACATCTTGCTTTTGCAGCATAATCTCTGGCTCTCCACCCCCTTGTTCCCCTCAGCCTGACTGATGCTTTGGAGCCGTTTCTCTGTCTGCCCGGCTGGGAAGGCAGCCAGACCAGAGGTCTCCGGGGTGGACTTGTGAGCACCTTCTGCTGGAATGAACTCGAAGCTCAGCCCACAGTTGACTTTAAGTCAACAGGCTTGCCTGGGGCAGAGTTTCCCAGTAGTCAGCAGGATGTCTCCTCAGGAGCCTCAAAGTCTTAGTTCAGAGCTGACATAGTGGTTTCTGCCAGGCATTGCTGAAAGAGCTGCCATCCACCCCTCAAGGGCTGAACACCCCCGCTCCATCTGCCCATCTTGGGAATATGCATTGACTGTAGACTAGGGGCAAGATGAAGAGAGAAAACATAATCTCATCAATGTGCCCACACAATAATGAAAACACACACACACACACACACACACACACACACACACACACACACTCCTGTGCAGGAAAGGGTACGGTACCAGGGAAAGTCTAAGCAGGGCATCTGAGCTGCCTGGCAAGTTCTTGGAAGGACACACGAGCAGGGATGCTTGAGGTGAGAATCTAAAGGAAGAGAAGAAACTTGCTAGTTGAAGAATAGGGTAGGATAGAGAAGGAACAGGTCAGGTTTCTAGGCAGAGGAATAGCAAGAACAAAGAGCCTGGGGCTAGGAGTCCTGGTCCATTAAGGTGGTAAGAGAAAGCCAGGTGGCTGGTGTGCTGAGGGAAAGGGAATGTGATGCGACATGATGCCAAAAGGTTTAGCCGACTTACCCCTCCGGGTCCGGCCGGCTGCAAGAAGGTTTTTGTTCTTTATACTAAAAGCAATGGGAATCCATATCAACAGGGGCTAATATGTCAGATTTGATGCCTTGAGGAGAATGGATGGGCATTGCTGGATCAGTTAAGAGGTTACTACAATGGTCCGGGTGGGAGATCAGTCGTCTTGAACTAGTGGCCTGAACTATGGTGAAGGTGCTGGGTGGTGTCAGTTTTGGAAGTGTGGTAGAATGCATGCAGGTGGCCTGGAGTGGGTCTGTCAACGACGTCTTCTGGTTTCGGAAATTACAGAGCTGTGGAGGACTTCAAGGTCCTCTAGTCCACTCCTCACCTGACTACAGAAGGAAACCGAGATGGAGAGGGAGGTGGCCACACTGGCAGAGTGCTGGATCCCAACCCTGTGCGTATCCTGTTCTTTACAATAGAATCCCAGCATCAGAAAGAGTCAGAGCAGGAAGGAGCCTTAGAAACCAACCAGTCTAACATTTTGTAGATAAGGAAACTGAGACCCCAAGGGGTGAAGGCTTTAGGGGCCAAAGGCCACCCAGGGAGTTAATTAATTAATCAGCTGGATGGTCTAGGCATACATAAACATGGCTCGAGTGACCCCTAGATAGGGAGACGTGTGTTTGTTCAGGAGGGACATAACTTGGCAGAAGTCCCTACAAATGCTTTCCCAAGCCTCCTTGCGCCTGCTGGCCCCGCTCTCAGCTGGCTGCCTGGGGTTAGGGAATCCAGATGTCTGGGGCCACTGAAGCCAGCCAGATTTTCCCACATCATGGGTTCCCAGCTCAGCAGTCATGCTGGAGGGGGTGGGTGGCAGGCAAAGAAAGCCAAGCTGTTCTTTCACTGCATTTCCCAGCATCATCTGAGTTTACAGAGAGAGCTGACTTCTTTGGGTGCCCTGGATGTGCCCCCTCCAGTTGCGCAGGGCCTTGCAGCTAGAGCCACAACCTGCCAGTCACCACCTTGTGCCTACATACAGGGACCTTGCTCTTCAGAATTGAATGTTGTGCCAGGGTCTGACAGATGTTGTCAAAGCCTGCTGCTTCCCATTGTAAGAGATCATTGGGAGATGTGTTAGCATGGATGCCAAAATTTCTCTCTCTCTCTCTCTCTCTCTCTCTCTCTCTCTCTCTCTCTCTCTCTCTCTCTCTCTCCAGGCTGAATATTTGAGATTGGGATTGCATTAGGAAATTCCAGAACATAATTTTGGGCAGTTGGCTGAGTAGTTCATTGTCAGTGTGACCTGGCTTTGTCCTGAAGGTCTCAGAGGGACTCTGAGTGTCAGTTCTCCACAGCTGTCTTGAGCCCTCAGGAATGTTCACCCTGGGGGCTCAGGTGGCTGGGAACACTGGCATCTGGACAAGCACATAATCATACAGTTTTTGGGGTGGGAGGGTGGGGCACAACCATGTCCTGACTTCAGTTATATTGGTACTCACCTCGCTGAACCTCAGTTTCCTGTTTTTCTAAGTGGGGGCGAAGACACCTATTTCACAGTGTCATTGTGAATATGAAATGAGATAACTGACGAAGAGCACTTAACATGTTGTCTGGCTTTGAAAAAGCGCTCAGTAAATTGCAGTTGTTGTTATGTCTCCTCCCAGGACCCTGAAATCAACCAAGATTGAGTCAGATGGGTTCAGAAGAACAGAACCTTCCTCTTCAGTACTGGTCTTTCCTAGAGGTCCCTTGAGGTTCACTGCCATGGCAACGGGTCTGTGGAGTGGTGAGGAAGCCAATCGATCCGGCCAGCTAAGCAGCCAGAGTGCTGCCTGGCCTGCCGGCGCCAGGGCCAGTGAGGGCGGCAGCCTGATGAATGGCTGCCTGATCCCCAGCCTCTCTCTGGCCACCCTGGCTTCTCTCTCAGGGAGGGATAGAGGCTCCCTCTCTGGGATGTGCCAGCCCTCCGGTCAGTGGGCACAGTTACAGGTGCCACAGAGTCTTAGGACGGCTGACGCAGAATGTTAGAGCTGAAAGGGACCTTGAAGATTATTCCAGTCTCCTTTCTTTGTGACTAAATACAGAACAGATGGGCAGTGAGTGCCTGTGGTGTGCCTGGCACAGTCTGAGGTCTCCCCCTAGAGGTTAAGTTCTACAACCATCCTGTGCAATGGGTATAATTATGCCCAGCAGGGAGGCAGAGACTGAGCCCAGAGATGTAAAATCTTTCATTCACAGCACACAGCTGGGATTCACACCCAAGACTTCTCTGATTTCAGTTCCTGTGTTACTCATTGTTTGTCTGGCTCTTGGAAACATGTCTGGACTCCACTGTATTTCCAATGCCTCAAACGGTGCTTCACACATGTTAGGGGTTCAATAAAAATTGTTGAGCAAAGGAATTGCCATGCTTAATCTGGGTACCATTAGTGCAGGTGTGGTCTTAAACCCGGGCCAGGTAAGTGTGTGTATATGTGGGGCTTCTGTCAGACCTTATGATGGGAAAGAGACCTAAGGCCCTAAAGATGCTCCCTCCATGTCCTAGCTCCTCCACAATAGTCCATTCTCCCACATATGTCCTGGTTTCAGCCACACCAAACTCCACGCTGAACACACACCTTCCTTCCCCTGAGCCTGCTCTCCTACCTCCCCCTACCTGGAACACCTCATCTTCATCTTCACTCGAGGGCCTCGTACCCATCTTTGAGTTTCAGATGTGCCCTGCTCCAGGTACATTGCTTGATGCCTTTAAGGGAATTTGATTTCTCGCTTCTGTAAATTTCTGTATTGCTTGCAGGTCTCTTTTGTGTGCTCTGATTGCATTCTGCACTGTAATCTGTCTTCCTGTGACTACGCCATTCCTCCCTTATTAGACTGTGAGCTTCTGGTGGGCCTTGACCCTGTTTTGTCCTGCCATCATGTGGGGTGTGGAGCACATTGGCATGCTCAGCAGTTGTAATGAACGTGGAATTGAATGCGTTGACTTGGTGCAGAGCTCCCCATCCTGGGACCCCTGTCACCCCGATACCCTGGTATGGGGCTGGATGAGTCAAGGAGTAGGGCTAGAACTAGGTAGGCCTGGTGTGTGTGTGTGTGTGTGGGGCTCTGTCTGTCTCCCCCATTTTCCCCACTAAGTGCAGCTGAAAGCAGTCCTCTCCAGGGACCTCTCTGACCTCGGTTGACCTTCACCAGGGCTGTTTTCTCATTCTCTTGGGTCAGGCTGAGAAAAACAGGAAGAATCATTAAGACACAGAGCCTTCTGAGCCAGCAAAATTATCCCTGATTCTTTTTACAGTCACCAAAAGCTTTGTTTGTGCGTTGTGACAGGAGTGGGCTTTTCCTGCTGGCCTCCAGAAACCTCTGCTAATCTCTTGGATCCGCCCCAGGCACCATGCCCAGGCCCCATCACTTCTCTTTCTCTTTTTCCACAGTTAGACTCTAGTGTTTTCCACACTTAAAAAATGTAGAGTTGGAGGACCTCTTGGTTGTATCCAGAATCTCTCCCAGAGAGATCAGCTGACTCCTAGCTACTCAAAGTGTGGTTCGGGCACCGTTGATGCTGGAGGCTTGTTAGAAATGCAACTGCTAGGTCCTTCCAAGCTTCCAGCATCTGCACTTTGGCAAGAGCTCCAGGGAAGAGTGATGCACATTAAAGTTTGAGAAGTGCTGCTGTAACCCACTGTTTTTTGTTTGACTAAACTGGCATCTAAACGCTGAAGAGGGAATTGACTTTTGAGTTAGTAGAATTGACTTGGTTTAACAAACATTTGTTGAAAAGCGGCTGCACACTCAGGCCTGTGCTGGGCTCTGTGGGTAGAACTTGAAGTAGGGATCCTAGTCTCTTTGGTCTTAGTAATTCTATCTTGCACCTACTTTGCCTTACCTGCACCAGAGCCTTGGTAAGTGTTTGTTGAGTGAATAAGTCTCTTGAATCCCAGCCCAAGGTTTCTTTATCTTCACTATGGCTGCCTTCCATAATTATCAGCCTCCTTGAGTAACTAATAGCACTTTCAGACAGAAATAAGTTCTTTCATGAGCATTCAGAGAGTGAGTTGTATCTTTGGTTTTCCCAACTCTGGGCAGCAGAATCCCAAGACTAATAAGTGCAAAAAGGTTCATGCCATCCAGAAATCCATATACAGTATCACCAATGACACAAGGAGAGAGTCTGTACCAAAACAAGGCAAACACAATTCCCAATTGAAACATCTTTGATGAGGCAATACAGGATGAGTTACAGGCTCACATATCAGGGATCCACTTCCCCAAAGGCCCACTGAGACTCCTCATCTCTGCTGAGATGATTCTTTTCTGTCCAGCTGGGAGGACTTCTGCGGATTCCATCTTGCTCTTGTGCCCTGAGGCCAGTTTTCTATTGGAATGTCTAGTTCTCCTTATAGCGGCCTTATTATTGATTTAACATTTGCTGAAAGTAGTATTTAGAAGCCACCTTTATTTCTAAGGAAGCCTTTGCTCCTTCCTTATCTATTTGTCAGAATAGTGACTGGGCAGCTGCTCACCTCCCTGGAAGACGCAGGCTCCATGTCCACCTCTGTGCTCCCTTTGGCTGCTGCATTATTTCTGGAAGCTCAATATCCTTCCATGAACGTGAAGTGGGATGAGATTTTAAACTACTAGTATTTGCATGGGAGCAGTGACATATACTTTATGTCTGCATTGTGAATGACTTTTCTCCGTTGGGGAAAACCACACCACCATGATCCATTTCTCTGTAACAATGATATTGTGCAGCAGTAGCTTGGGATGCCAATCCACTTCAAAACCAGTAGGAGATGGGCTGTAATCTTCGCCTCTTTATTAATTTTTGTTGTCCTTGTCAAACTCTTTAAATAGTCATATCTTTACAATATCATGCACTGGCATTTCCTAATATGAAGGAGAGTTATATAAAGTTCCTGTGGCATTATTCTTGGAAAGGTAAGAAAGTAGAACTGGGGATTTCATCTGTTCCTTGTGTTGACCAATTTAATCACTCTAGAAAAATTATATTATTTTTAATAATAAAAAATTGCACTACCTAACTTTTTGTTGATTTCTTACTATGTGCACTTTTCTAAGCTCATTTATAAGAATTACATATCTAAATCACTAGTAAAACACTATGAGATAGGTAGTATCCCCATTATTCAGAGAAGGGAATACATCAGGGAAATACTGAATAACTTATCTAGTTAATAAGCAGCAACAGCAGGACTTGAACTTGAGTGGTGCCTCTGGGATGGGATGGTCACTCTGGGCTCCAGCCTTATGTTGCTGACACACATTTGTTTCCCAAAAGTCTTTTTTTCATAGACTAGTGTTTTCATTTTGTATTGTTGCATAACAAATAGTCCCAACGTAGAGGCTTAACACAATAAATTAGTTGTGTTAAACGAGAAACTGAGGCATATTTAAATTTAAGAGTTTATATGAGCAAACATTGATTCACATCAGACAGTGTGAAACCAGAAGTGGTTAGGAGCCCTCTTCTGACAGGAACTAGGGGCAAGAGTTTGGCGATAAGGCACAGAAGCAAGACAAGAAAATTATTTGATTGGCTATAGATTAAGCTGTGGGTTTATTTGGAAAAGACTAGTTGGCTGTTTGTGACTGGTTTTCCTTAGGTTTTGATTTCTTAACCGTGAGGCAGCTACAGGCTTAGGCTTTGGTTTGCTGACGTAGGCTACTAAGGCATCAAGGCCACCTCAGTCTAAGGGCCTCTGTGTTTAATTAATTTAGCAGTCCTCAGCACTGTAGCTAAGCTAGACAGTTCTTTTATTGCTCTTGCTTGGAATCTCCCATGGGGCTGTGGTCAGAGGGTGGCTGGGCTGGAATGCTCAAGACAGATACACTAATGTGTCTGGTGCCTGGAGGGCATGGCTGGAAAGCTGGGCTCAGCTGGCACAAATGTCTGAGCCTCTTTTCTCTCTGCGTGGTTTCTGGACTCTCCATTTGTCTCCATGGATCTGACTTCATTCATGGGTGCTCAGCGCTCCCAAGAGCACAAACACAGAGGCTGCCAGGCCCTCCTGGATCTGGAACCGGCACACTTCTGCTGCCTTCCTTTGGTTACATTGAGTCACAGGGCCAGTCCAGATTCAGTGTGGGAGTGGATTGGTATATGATAGGGATTCAGCACCTGGGGTCTAGAGGACAGCTGTGAATTAAAACCCTGCTGTGCCACATTTCAGCTGTGTGATGTTAGGTAAGTTCCTTAGTCATCTCTCAGCTTCTAGTTCTTTCCCTTTAGAGAGGGGAGCTAGTTGCTACCACTAATTGAATAACATTCTGTGCCAGGCACCATCCTAAGCACTTTACATACGTAAAATTTGTTCTCATTAAATTTGTTCAGAGACCCTATGCAGTGGCTACCATTGTCCTTTCAAATTCACAGTCAGAGAAATTCAGATACAAAGAGATGACATCATCACCCCACGGTCACATGGCTGGCAAGTGTCAGTCCTGGGATTTGAACCCAGACAAGTTCCATGCTCCCTAGCCCAACTCTTCATTATGCTTTGCAGTTCTCTATCGTAGCCATCTCCCAGGACAACATCAGTGAGATGGTTGTTCTTGTCAAAATCTTTTGGTTTGCTGACATAGGCTACTAATGTCACCAGTGTTTCATTCCTTGGCTAAGATGAGCACACGCTGTTCATTTCCATTTTGAAAAATATGATTCTATGTAATATTCCCATTTCAAACATATTTGGGCCCATCTCAAATATAATTGGTTTCCTGGATTTTCATCTTTGTCTACAGCTGAGGGAGTCTTTCACTTTCCTTCTAGGAAATCACTTTAGATTGATGCTCCATGTCTAGCACATATATCACTGTGGAGACCAATCTATTTGTGCTCTGAAAAATGCTGCTGATTTTTTAGGCTTTGATTCCCATTCCTGAAGCTTCATTGCTCGGTTTAAGATCCACCGGTCCTGGTCACTTCAGCAGGATACGGATAATATAAACCAATGCTGTCTGTTCAGACTTTTCTACCCTTGTCTCTGGGCGCTTAGGTTTGGGCTGTTTCCTGTCATTATGAATGAGTTTGTTTATCTGCTTCCTCCCTCACCCTTCCAACTTACTCATCAGGGTTTTGTGATTTACTGATTGTTGACTGTCTAATGGTATTTTTTTCCCCCATAGTATTAAGACAGCCTTTCTGCTGCTGGGTCTTGCTGAGCATAGCTATACATAAAGTTTAAAAAAATATTAGGCATTTTCCTTGAGTCCTTTTTTGTTCTATCTCCCTATATCTAAGTCCCACTGGCTCTGCCTCTAAAATATATCCTGTTTGTTTCCTTTCCACTGCCAACAATGGCACCCCTTAGAACATTTTTTAATGGTATCAATACAGAGATGCCTCCTTTTAACTTACATACATAGAGATCTGTTTTGAATGCTGGCTCAGCTATAGGAGGAGAACCCTCAGAGTTGCAAAAATCAGCCACATTATTATGCATTTTCTAGAACTTCATGCTGTGTGCTCCTGAATGACTCCATGAGTTATGTGTGAAGCTGGGGGTGATGGGGAACCCACTTGATTATATTATGTTTTCCATAGCTCTGTCATAGTAGCCTTATGATCTCTGTTCTCCAGTGAGTGGGCTGGGAATGATCAGTGACATAAAATAGCCAACATTTTCTCCTCACGTAGCCTCTTAACCACTTTGCATGGGCAATAGCTCCCATTAATTCCTTCAGTGGTAGTAGGGATTTATGATAAACATTCTGAATTCTGAATGCCATAGCTAGCATTTTTTCTCAGTTTCCTTACCATTTCCAATGAGGAGGTTCAGCTTCTTCATGAAGTTCATGTTGCATTATTGTTTGTGTGCTTCAAACATTTTGGTCTCATCTCAAATTGATGTAACCCATATTTCTAATATTTTAAAGCAGTTTGAAAGTAGAAATGAAAAGAAAGAGAGAGAAAGTAAAAATTCTGTAGCAGTAAAAAAATTGCAAGTGCTGACTATTTCTAGACCTAAATGATAAGAGATAAAATTGGAAAAGCTGACTGTTTCTAGACCTACCTGATTAGAGATAAAATTGCAAAGAGGCTTTGAGCAATGAGACCCACTAAAATTTTTCAGTTAAAGTAACTTAGCCAAGTGGAAACAAATAAGAATAAGAAAGTGGCCTTCTTATCTATTGCTTCAGATAATTTCATGGTTGCCATTAAGAGAGAAGGCACCAAGGAAGAGAAAGCAAGGAATCAAGCTAGACTGGAAAACACTTTTTAGAAAGAACTTCGTGTGTGCACTGAAACATGGAACTTAGTTGAAGCAAATGGAATAAAACTCTACCAAGTTTTTAAGGGAGGTGAATTGCTAAGAAAACATGAACCTGGATTCGAAAAGCTTTTGACCATTGAGACCTAAAACAAATGTCAGGCCAGCATACTTACACCAGCAGGAGTCTGGTGGAAGGAGATGGGCAACCCTCAAAGAGTGCGTGCTCCTCCAAACCCACTTTAGATTTGGTCATTGTGGATAATCGAAAAGAGATCTCTTTCAAGAGGGAAGAGTCAGAGGTGACAGAGTATGACTAAAAAAGAACTCTTGCTAGAAAGCAGAATCAGGGTCTAATAAAGGAGGTTGATCTGAGGCCTTTATAATGTTCTCGCACCATGATTTCAGAATTGCTATGGACCATGACGGCTGTGTGTTTTTGTTTCCCCCTTTCTGAATAGGGGTTTTAATTAGCTGTTACTCTGCCATTGTGTCACCACTGTATACTGGATATATGTAAGTGGATGGGTGGTAACTTTATTTTTTAGTTCATAGGTCACTGGACCACAAGGAGGAAACCTGATGAAGGATCATTAGTGATTTTGAGCTTCAACTGGACGTGGTTGGTTATAGGATAAGTATGGAAGGAAGATTGAAAAGGTATTTGGTGACTAGTACAGCAGACGATGTTAGAGACTGGTAGGGTTTACCAAATCCTGTTTCCTTTGCCTCCTAGGTACATATAATCTACTCACTTAAAGTTAAATGGAGCCATGGGACTGAATTCTGGCTTGGATCGATAACCTTGACATGCATTAAAATGTGATATGAACACAAAATAAGCCTTTATTATCTTACCTAATAATAGATAAACATGTAAATTGACCATCCCTCCACTACACTCACCAGCCAATCAGGAGAGTATGCAAATTAACCCAACAAATATGGCGATTAATTTGCATACATAAGCACGAGGCAGCAGAGCGAAGACTGAAGGCTCCGGCCGGAGCAGTGAAGGCCTGGGTCCCGGGTGCCTGAGGAAAACTGATGCTGGCAGCCAGGGGAAGGGAAGGCCTATTGCATGAATCTCTTCGTGCAATGGGCCTCTAGTTTTTTATCTAATAAAAGAGTAATATGCAAATTGACCATTACTCCAACACACAAGATGGCCACCCCCATGTGGTCAAAGATGGCCACCACAAGATGGCCGGCAGGGGAGGGCAGTTGGAGGGAACCAGGTCTTCAGGGGAGGGCAGTTGGGGGTGACTGGGCCAGAAGGGGAGGACAGTTGGGGGTGACCAGGCCTGAGGGGAGGACAGTTAGGGGCAACCAGCCAGCAGGGGAGGACAGTTAGGGGCGATTGGGCCTGAGGGGAGCAGTTAGGTGTCGATCAGGCTGGCAGGGGAGTGGTTAGGGAGTGATCAGGCTGGCAGGCAGAAGTAGTTAGGGGCAATTAGGCAGGCAGGCAGGTGAGCAGTTGGGAGCCAGCAGTCCTGGATTGTGAGAGGGATGTCCGACTGCCTGTTTAGGACCAGGCCTAAAAGGGCGGTTGGACATCCCTCAAGGGGTCCCAGATTGAAGAGGGTACAGGTTGGGCTGAGGGACACCACCACCCCCGTGCACAAATTTCGTGCACCAGGCCTCTAGTTTTAAATAATCCACTAAACAAACCTTTATTCTGTTGAGATTTTTGGGATCACTTGTTTCCACAATTAGCCCATCTTGACCAATGCAGTATTCAAAGCTTTACACAATGAAACATGCAGGATATGTGTTTGTTTTACCTATTACCCTCCATTTTTTTTTCACCAAGTAATCAAAGAGGACTTCTGTGGCTAAAAGCTTACTTCTGATTGAGACTGGATTTTCTTTACTGCCTCATATTTTTCTTGTCCCCTGAAGTCAGTTAGTATTATTGAGTGTTTAACCCAGATTTACTACTTCCTAGCCGTGCAATTTTGGGTACACATTTTTTTAAATTGATTTTGGGGAGAGAGAAAAGAAGAGAGAGAGAGAGAAAGAGAAACACTGATGTGAGAGAGAAACATCAATTGGTTGTGTCCCATAGGTGCTCCGGCTGGGGATCAAACACCTAACATAGAATCAAACCTGCACCCTTTCGGTGCACTGGAGGATGCTCCAACCAACTGAGCCACCCAGAGTGAGCCACTTCCTCTTCAGTGTACTGGAATGGAAAATGGCTGCCACTGCACACTTGCTCCTCATTTTTCTGGCTCTGTTCCCAAGGTACACTGCCATCTCAATTCCAATAGTATATAGGCTGCACTTGCAAGACTCAGGAGGTTTAGATTCCCTTCCCTTCTTTTCTCACCTATGAGAACAGAGATTGAAATTATACCAGTGATGGCCTCATCTATCCCCCACACCATCCATTTAGATGGTTTACCTGTATGTCTGAGCTAATGTCCTTTGCCCACATGACTGAAGTGGGCCATCTCCCTGGCCCACATTCCTTAGTGATGCTAACTAGGCAGGCACACCCACTTGCCTTGGCATGTTTTGTAGATGACCCAAGCTGCAAACACCAACATGTATAAAACATATGCTCTTTTTGTATAATTTTAGGCACCAAAATATGCCTACACATCAGGGTGTGTGCATACAGACACACACGTATTCTTTTTGCCTGGTAGAAATATGCTTCTGTGGTGTTCCTTCTACTCCCACACATGCCCCTCCATGGCTGGCACATCTCCTAATTATTCCCATCTACTCCCTCCCCATAGACCTTTTGTGTGTATTTTTTGGCACACATCCTCTTGATTCTGCCTAGTTCCTTTTTCTCTCTCTTCCTCTGCCTCCCTCTCTCTCCCTCCTCTTCACAACTCTTTTAGAAAATTTGTTAAACTATACACTCTTTATTATTAATGCACATTTATGAAAAATTCTTCACAGTTACAAAAGTGCAAGGTTATAAAATCATCTCCATACAAAGGTTGGCGTCTTCCCTTTCCCCATCCCTCCCTAACCCTCCCACCCCAGACATCAGCATTCCTCAGGACAGCACTCAGAAAAACAGAGCTCTGTGGCTCTAGGTCTCTCCACCCAGCACTGTGACAAACATGATGGTAATGTACACAGGACCTTGCAACTTGCCTCTTTCACTTCTCTTTTGCCTCCTTCTTGGGTGGGGAGAGCAGACAAGTTTCTCTAGCTTTGGGAAGAATGGACAAAAATATTTCCTTTCTAGAGCTGGAAAAAATGCCAGAGCTGTATCAACAAAGAGATCTATAGGGATTGTAAGTCTTCCCTGATGGTGGAAGAGAAATACTTGTTTTGGTCTGTGATCAAATTCCATACACCAACCTCCTTAAAAGGAGCCAGCAGACTCTATAGGAACTCTGGGGACCCATTTCTGCAGGGTTCTCTGGGAATCTTTATAGGAATGGGGAAACAATGGAAGCAATCTGAGGGTGATCAAAAGAAACTGGTCCAAAGTGATGTGGTGTAAATGTGGGGTCTTTTCTAAAGAACAATGGCCCAGAACTTGACTATCACAGCACTGTTGGTTAACTAAACTTTGATATCCTCAAGCCCATGAGGAAGCTTCTTTGATTAGGATAATCTCTGAGGGATGGAGAACAAAGGGAAGTATTCAGGATCTCATTAGTCTGCCTCTACCACATCTCTCTGTTTTTATATTTTCCAAACAGGTAGCTATCCCTACTCAAACCCTAATGGGATTCCATATTAGTGTAGTAAGCAATGCAATAAACAGATGGCTGAGCAGACTATTGGAGAACTGAAGTCAAGTTCCAGAGAGTTTGGCCCCATATCAGTAGACACCTAAAACATGAAACCTCATGAACAGACACATGGATTCAGAGATACTCCAACACTTACATGTTAATTAATCTGGAAAAAACTTAATGACACCTTGTGGGATCACCATCTTGGGTTCTTGGTCAGCAGCACTATGGGAACTGTTTCAATTGGTACTGCTAGATTCCCTCTAGAAGTGTGCCTCTAGAAGCTTGCTTCTGATAGTCTGTACAAGATACTGGTGGTGGGAGGTGAGGGAAGTTTCCTCATTGTGCTTTAGTTAACTGGGGGCCTTCTAGCAGCTGGGGACCTTCTAAAATCCATGTATCCTACTCATTAACAGGGACTAAATAATCTCATTAGAAAGGACATTTGATCTCAAGGGTCATTTGGTGTCTTGTTTGGTTCTAGTTCTATGCAAAAAACAAGTACATATCTTAAAATATATTAACTATATTTTAGCAAACAAGAGTGTCTAGGAGATTATCATAGATGCATATGATGTTCTTCTATGGGAGGCTTAACTATTTGTATCAGGACTATTATTTCTACAAGAACCTTTCCAAATACCTTAGACTGTGAGATTGACTAGTGGAGGGCAGCCCCAATCCACCTGTCCTGGACATAGCGGAAGAAGAGATAGGGCACAGTTCTGCTCCAGATGTCACGAGAGCAGGGCTCTGGCCTGGATGTTGTAAGCGAGATTCAGGACACACAAGGTTCAAGTACCCCAGGTCTAACAAAGTTCTGGGTACTCTTTTGAGTTGACTAGCTTAGGGAGCATGAGTAAGAATTCTTGGAAGATGATATGTTTTTCTTTCATTCCTTCAAGCCTGCCAGGAAGATGGGATGATACAAGTCTGCTGGAGCTGGGGACAAGGTAGGAAGCCCCTGTTTTAATTTATATCCTGGCCAGCATTGGCAACATGTTGGACTGTGCCTTAAAGTCTTCTCCTATCATGCAGAGGTTCTTACCCACACTTTCTGACACCCTTTGTCTCTCTTGCAACACAGCACAGCAGGGCTTAAATAGAAGGGGTTAACACAGATTTCTCTCCTGTTTCCCAAAGGTCTTATTTTTTAGATGGCTAACATTTCTAATGCATTATTTGTACATTGCAAGGCAGGTGACTCTTATTCAGGTATTGCCTGCGCTGCTTCTAAGTTTCAGAGGCTGTGATTTGCCCTACCATGAGCATATCTAAATCTGTACAGCAGCTAGGTTTTTACTGTCCTTTAGATAGCTGATCTACTAGGATGTTTCATGGCTGCTGAGTCCTAGGGCCCCACTATCCAGCCTCCCAGGCATTCTCTTCCCAAGCACCTGGGGCACTACTGGAAAGAGAGCCGAGTTGGAGTTGAGTCTCAACCTTGCCGTTTAGGCAAGTTACACCCGCTCTTGAGTCTCTATTTTTTTTTTTTTAATCTGTAAAATAGGAGAAATGATGGCTTGCCTGCCACACAGGGTTGTGGAGTTAGGAAGAATAACGCCAAAGCACTTCAGGAACTGTCCAGTGCTGAACAAATGTAGAGAAGATGATGATGAAGCTGATGACACTGATAATGAAGATGACGACAATGATGATAATTGTGCTTTATACATGAAGATACTTGCTTTTTGATGGACTGATTAGACACAGTTTCCCTGACTAGAGCTACCTAACACCTTCCTTCTAGAGTTTATCTGGATAACCTTGGGTAAGATATTTAGCTTTCAGCAATGAATTCATCTGTAAAATGGGAATAATAAAAGCCACCAGGCAATGTTGCTGCGAGAACTAATATAAATGAATCAATAGATGTAATAGTTCCCAGAGGAGTGCTGGCTCTTATTAGGAGCTTCATCAGCACTACTTGACTTTGAAGTTATATACTTTTGAAGGGAATTGTAATGTTTTCTTACTTGACTGGGGTAGTTGAAAGAGCACAGACTTACTTTGCTCATAAGTATCACATAACCTTGACCTCTCTGGGCCTTACTTGCCCATCTGTAAAATGGGAACTTTAATGCTCACCTCAGAAGATTGTTATGTGCATTAAAGGAAATTGTGGAGAGCGTTTATCACAGTGTCCAACACTGGCAAGTGTTTGGTAGTAGCTCTCTCACCTTTATGCTTAAGTGAGTGAGTTGTTTCGAAGAAGGAGCAAATCCTCCTTCAGTCCTGTACTATCATGCTACAGGGATGCAGCCCACAGTGCACTTTCCTGGTGACATTCCTTGGCATGAGCACTGTGGCAAGAATAGTTACGAGATTAGGAGTCCGAGTGCCAGGACTCAAGCTGTTCTTTCCTGGGCCTCCTGCTTCTTTCTTCTGAAGCCAAAGCTGGAGTGAGAGGCAGAAGACAGAGGTGGGAGAAAGGGCACTGAAGGTGTCCTCAGCTTTCTACCTGGGACCTTGCCAGCAGGCTACAACTGGTGATCTAGTGTGGGGGGCAGTCACTGGGAGGTGGTCTCACCTGTTACTGCTGGTAGGAGGCAGCCAAGGGGCTTGGCATTGGAGAGCTCTCTAATGGAATGGAAAGCTCTCACCCTCTGGAGGCAATGGTAGGCAGCTCTGAGCAATGGCAGGTGGGTGTCAGAGGGAAAGTTTTTGTTCTGTGCCACTTTCCTTCTGTACACTGAGGTCCCAGGGATTGTTCACCATGGTCCTCAATGTACCACACATATTCTGGCCTCTATCATTTGTGTATGTACACCCTTCTTGGTCTACTTGACAAAGCAGACAGTTTTGATGACCCAGCTCACAAATCACCTCTACTCTTATTCTTCTCTTGAACTTTTTGAAGCACAGTTGATAACCCCTCCTATGGGCTTCCATAGCTATGTACTCAGAATGCCAACAGATTGTCTTAAAGGGAATATTTTCTGATTCTTTCTCCTCTAGCAGAGGGAAGTGCCTTGAGGGCAGGAACTAGGTGGCTTCATCTAACACTGCCAGTTCCTAGCACAGTGCCTGGCCCACAGTAGAAGCTTATTCAAAAGTAGTTTCCTGACATTGCTTGAGCTATGACAGAGGTGGCCAGGGCACCATGGGGCTAGAGTGGGCAGCCAGGAAGAGTGTGTCTGGTATGAACGGCAGTGGTGGTCAGCAGCATGGAGAGGATGCCAGGCACCCACATCAGATCTCTTCCTCTTCACTGGCTTTGCTCCAACGGTGGCAGCAGTTGGCTGTGATGCCCAGGAGGAAGTTGGTGGCCACAGATGCGATGGATACTACGAAGCCCACAAATGCGATGAAGAGGTAATCATCCAGGGTCAAGGTCAGGTGACAAGCCTTGAAGCTCTCTTCAGTGAGGGAGAAGAGTGGGGCACCCTCAACCTCAGGGGGGCCCCGGCACTCAGCCAGCTGAGAATCTGCAACACAGAACCCAGGGAGGGTGAAAGGCCTCGGGAGACAGAATGGAATGGAGAGCACCCACCCTACCCAAGAGCAGTTTAGTTTCTTTTGTACCAAAATTTTTACTTACCTTCTTTAATCCCCTCAACAGCCCTCAAGGCAAACATTTTTATACCCATTTTTTATAGAAGTGGCGATCACTGTTAGGAGAATTTAGTAACTTGTCTGAAGTCCAATAGCCACTATTAATAATAGAACTGGGGCTTTTGTGGGATACCATTGTCTCTTATATAAGCCTTCCAACTGATCTCTGGGCTTCTGCCTTTAAACCATCTCATCACAGTGGCTGAGTGATCCATTTAAACCTGAAGTCCTGTCATGTCACTCTCTGCTTCTTATCTTCACACAGACTGAAAGCCAAGGTCCTCACCAGGGGCTGCAAAGACTTCTCCCCATTGCTTCCACTCTACTCCTTGCTTACTCTGTTTCATCCACTCAAACTTCCTGGTCATTATTCCACACCCGAGCTTGTCCCCTCTTGGGTAGGGAGGGGGTGCCTTTGCATTTGTCCCCTGGTGATGATGGTTCTCTTCTGCATCTCTGCACAGCTCAATTCCTCATGTCCTTTGAGACTTTGCTCAAATATCACCTTATTGGACTTGCCTTATGATACACTGTAAAAGAGTATCCCCTAAGTCATCTTTCCTAGGCATTTCCTGTCTTAGCTACTCTGCCTAACTTTTCTTGATAATGTTTAACACTGTCTGACAGCTTCTTTATTATCTATCTCCTCCACCTTGAATATAAGCATTTCCCATAGTATCGTTAGCGTCAGAACCATGTCCTGTCCATGTAAGTGCTCAGCGAATCTTTGTTAAATGCGTATGTGAATAAATGATTCTGTCCAACTCTGAAGCATTGGGTCTTTATACTACCTTATGTGGCTTTTCCAGATACACAAAGTGTAGGGTTAAGAGTGTGGGCTCTGGAGCCATTGACCTGGGTTCAAATCCCCTCTCTATCTCTCCCAAGTTGTGTGATTGAGGATAAGCCATTTAGCCCCTCTGTGTCTTGGCTTCTTCATCTGTAAAATGAGGATAATAGTAGTATCTACCTCATAGGGTTGGTATGAGGAGTCTATGAGTTAACATATAAATGATATGTTCTTGGTATATAGTAAGTATTGCGTAATGTGTGCTTTTATTATTACCCTATTTTGATCTTTTTGGACAGGTCAGAGGGGGCTTCTCCTTCATTGGTTTACCATTCTCTCCATCATTGATGGCCCAGGGTCACATGTACAAATCCTTCTAGGTTCACATGTACAAATGCTTGATGACTGTCAATGGTTCCATTGTACTCTGCCTTAGGAGTAGGTAGCAGTTTGCCATTCCTTTGTTCAAATTAATTAAGTTCTCATCTTGGACAAGTTTTTTTTTTTCCTTTCTGGCTTTCATGAAGAAAGGGGACACATAAAAAAGAGATAGTCTAACTTATTGTCTAGGAGAGTCAATGTGAAGATGTGAAGGATTTTTCTAAATTATATGGTGCAAAATGCTTTTTACTCATTCTGTAGATTTTGGGGCCAAAGAATAAAATCGTGGATTTGGATTGACCCTTTGGAGAAATGGATGAGCATCATTATCCTTAGAAATGGGGAGCCAGGTTCAGAAAAAGAATTCAATCTGTCCCCAACCTCAGGTTGAGGTGGGTCCCTGTAGGCTGTATGCAAAGTACTCTAGACCCTGCCCAGGACAAGACTGTATCTGGAGTTGACCATCAAGAGGCTCTTCTTTTGGAACTGGAAGATGCTGAACTCCCAAGTCTACTGTGTGGCTGGGTTTGGTGAGACAATACAAAGCTGGGGAGTGTGGAGACAGTGAGGGTAATTGGTGTGGACCAACCAGAGGAGGCTCCAAGGGCATGTGGTTGGGCCCTGCAGGAGTGCAGGATGAAAGCCTGGGGCTGACAAAACTCCCTGGCAAGTCAAAGGACCAGTCTTGAAGTTAAGTTATATCCCAAGGGCACCCTTATGTTTCTCTGTGTTGCGATTTGTCTAAAAGTTGTGGATAGTATTTAGAGTCCCATGAAAAATGGAGAAGAAACCAAAAAAAGACAGAGGGCAGAGGATTGCCTAATCCTACCTACACTGGTAAGTTCTTCACCTCCAAGAGGAAGTATCCTGGAGTGTGGTGTGATACAATGGGTGTTCTGTGGAGGAACGGGGAACATGGGTTTCTAGCTGTGGTATACTTGTGTTCTCACTGTTGGTTTGCAGACAGTCACTTTCCCTTCTGGAACTTGAGTCCCTCATCTGTACTGACATGAGTCCTTGGTGATGGGATCTTGGATCCCTCTCCCACTCATTGGGAATTTGAGCTTTTTCTGAAGGGTAGCAGGAATCTAAGAGATTCCAAAGAAGGAGGAGTCCAGGTGTGGTGGAAGCTTAGTGCTTAGAGTGCCCCCTCTGTTTCTAGTGCACAGGAGAGAGGGGAGCAGATGCAGCTCCAAAGGTTGAACAGGTGGGGGGATCGCTCCAGGCAGCCTCCCCCCCGACCCCCTTACCATCGCCCTATCTCAGTCCCCAGCTATTTTGGTCCCAGAGAACATCCTCCCACAGCTCTGTGGAAACATGGGAATCGTGACCCACAGCTCCCCCAAGCTATTTTGGTCCCGGACTCCCCACTCAGTCCTCCTCTCCCTCCTACCTCATTCATCATCACTTCTGAACACACTGTGAGCCCAGGCTCTGGGACATCCCCTGGGATATTGCCCTCAGCTATTTCTGTTATTTTACTGCTGGGGCTCATGCCAAAGCTGAGTGCTGTCACACAGGAGAGCTGGTGACGGGGGCCACGACTGAATATTGCCTGCCTCCAGGCCAGTTTTGGACACCAGTGGGTGAGTCCAGGGCCCATCAAACCTTCATGATTCAGGCTCCTTCAGTTCCCCAATCCACCCCTGGTTGGAATTGTCTGGTTAAATCATCACATCCTAGTTTCTCCTCTCAACTCTCCATCTCATGCTCAAATCTTGTGGAACTCTGCTGAGACCCTTTGGCCCAGAACTTAGGCCAGAACTCATGCCCTGACTCTCCTGCTAGCCTATAATGGACTCTTCGGGGTACAGCCAGAGGCAGCCGGACTGCAAGGGTTGATTTCTGACTTCAAACACTTAGCAGAGCTGTAACTTCAGGCAAGTTACTGAACCCCTCTGTGCCTCAGTTTCGCCCTCTGTAGAGTGGGGATGGCTCATTAAGGTGAGGATGAGATGAGCTAAAATATATAATATGCTTGGAATAGAGCACGGCCATAAGTACAAAAATAAATAGCGTTAACCATTTCTATCTCTGGGAGACTGCCAGCACTCAGAGCACTTAAGCAGTCTTGAAGAGTAGAACAGGACTTTGAAGTCAAATACACTTGAGCTTTATCCATGGCTCTGCCAGTTTGTAATTGAGTGATTCTGGGCTACCCTTTTCATGGTTCTAAACCTCAGTTTCTTCACCCGCAAAATGGGGGTGCTAAGAGTGGGACCATGCATGCCAAGTTCTTGGTCATGGTGAAAGCTCAATAAACACTGTCTATTATGAACTCTTCTTGTTTATTGTCTGTCTGCCTCATTAGGTCATAAGTGCCACAGAGGCAAGGGCAGTGTCTGTTATGTTAATGAATGAATTTCCAGCACCTACTCTACAAAGCAAGGACTCTACAGACACTTGTGGAGCAAAAGAGCTGGGTACAGAGACGCGAGCATAAATCAGGGCACACCGTAGGGGCTCAAGATCTCTAAGTCCTCTCTTCTTTGGAGTCTTTTCTTTCAGTGAGGCCAGAACCCCCCTTTCCCCAGACCCCCAGTCCTGCCCCCTCCCTTACCTGAGGTACAGCGCTGGATCCGGTTCCGCAGCCACTTCAGCAGGGGCTCCATAGTGCAGCCGCACACCCAGGGGTTGCCGCCGATCTGCAGGGTCACCAGCCCTGGCAAACCTTCCAGAGCCTCGAGGCTGAGGAAGGCCAGACCCCCATAGCTGAGGTCCAGGTCTCGGAGCTGCATCAGGCCCTGGAAGGCCTGCGGGTGCACCCTGCGCAACCACGGGTTGTGGCTCAGGTCGATGTGCACCAGGCCATGGGCTTCCTGGAACATGTCGGCTGGCACGTGGCTGAGGTTGTTGTAGCTCAGATCCAGGTGTGCCAAGCGCTTGGCATGGAGGAAGAGGCCTGGGGGCAGCTCGATCAAGGAGTTGTTGCGTAAATCCAACACCCTGAGCTCCATGTAGCACGTGAGATAGCCCGGCGGCACAGTGGCAATGCGGTTGTGGGCCAGGCTGAGGTTGCGCATGTCCATTGGCAGGTCTGGGGGCACGGAGAATAGCCGTTGGCTGCTGCAATCCACCACCTGGTTATGGCATGTGCAAAGGACGGGGCAGCTGGTGCCCGCGTCCGAGTGCATCACCCCAGCTGCCAAGAGGAGGGAGACCAGGAACACGGCTGGGTTGGGGGGCCCAGGCCAGGGTAGCTGGGACCAGGTATCACCCATCTTAGGCAGCTGGCAGCGGCAGTGCTGAATGGAGCCCACAGGGGCTGGGGCTGTGTCCATAGAGTCAAGAGTCAGTGGCACAGGAAGGCAGCGACATCGGGGCCTAGAGCCCTGGAGGGTGGGGCTTCTGAGCAAGGGTGTCATGACTCAAGCCTTTCCTGGGAGCCTCTGAACGCCAGAGCTCCCTAGGTGAGAGCCACAGGAAGTCCCCTCTGGAGTCTAGGGAGCAAGCAACCCATTTGAGGTCCCCCAGGGTCTGCAGAGATGATCAAAACTTGAGAAAGGAAGGAGGCGAGGATGGGGCTGGACCAGCTGCCAGCAGGCCGTGGAAGGGTCCCTGCAGATCTTTTGTGTCCCTCGCACCCATGACTGCTGGGAGCTTCCTCTTCGTGCTGTGTCTGAGAGATGGGAGCGGGGAGCAAAGGACATGAAAGGGGCCTTTTAAAGGTCCCAGAATGCCTAAAAGTCCCCAGCCCTTCCCAAGTCTGGGATTGATGATCAGGATGCCAGAGCTGCGTCGGGGTCTCCAGCATTCAAGGTCTCAGACGGGATTCTATTGGTGGCCCAGTGGACTCGAGTCCAAGGGGGTCCATGGGTGGGTGCTTTGGGCAGGGAGCCCGAAGTGAAGTGGATCTCCATGGGCCTCCCGAAAGCCCGAGTCCTCGGCCTCAGTGACTATGGTAATCCCCGGGGAGGGGAAGACCCCAAGTGCCACCCATTGTTTGCACTGCTGAGCCTGGAAAGAGTCATGTGTCCTGAAGGTGCAGGAGGGGGCAGCTAGGAGCTCTGGCAACTTCCCAACTTGGTGCTTCTCTTAGGCGGCTTTGCGTTCAGCGGGTGGAGGCAGAATTCCTTCTGGCAACAAGGAAAGCACTCAGGCAGAGGAACGGTGCCCTCTTCTCCCCGTGGCCCCTCTCCCAGGCTTGGGGCCCCCTCCTCCCCCCTCTACTCAAAGGTCTCTGTATACTGTCTGTGTCTCAGGTGGGCTCAGACCCCAACCTCACACGATTGTTACTCGCTAACCTTGTGGGCCCCTTCCTTCAGCCATCCTCCTAAGCGTCTGTCCTGCGCTGGGTGCATTTTCTCATGCTCATAGCCCCACCTCCACCAGCACCAGATACCCCACCCTGCACAACTCTCAAAGAAGAAAGGCATACACACTCTGGCGGATTGCAGACCTCTTTCAGTCCTCTTAGCTCTCTTTCTCTGTCTCTGTCTCTCTGTCTCTCTCTCTGACACACACACACACACACACACACACACACACACACACACACACACACGTTGTTCCACTCCTGTGACTCCAGCACATTTGCCCTGCCCTGCGCTCATGCCTCCCCAGTTTTCTCTCCAGCTTCCTTCTGAACATGCACTCTGCCCCTCCCAGTCTGTCCCCACCATCTTTCACCCCCCAGTGCACACCCCTAATCCTAGCATCCTTTCCCACAAACACTCCACTCTCCCCTTAGCCCCCAGCTTGAGCCCACACCCACACTTGGCCAGGCAGAGGGACGGTGGCTCACCCTGCCATACACTCTGCAGCCAGCCTCTGAGCCCCTGGATTCTCCGGTGCCCACCTGCTGTCCTCACTTGTCCTCCCTGCATCCCCTCCTCTGACACTGCTTCTCTTCCCACTGATTCCTGCCTCAATCCCACCCACTGGGAAGTCACCCCAGCTCCCCTTGATCCAGACTCATTTTCCTGAACCCCAAAGTCTCCACCTGCACTCCCACAGGCCCCCAGGAGCCCACTTACTCTGTTCCAAGGACACAGCCATCAATCTGCGGCAGACAGGGGCTCCCTCCCGCAAGCTGGAATCCCTGCTTGCGGCTTCAGGAGAACAGATTGCCTCCTCGGCTAGTCCCCTCCCCCGGCCTCTCCTCCATGGCTCCAGGCTGCCGGGGCTGCATCCTCGGTGGTTTCCTGTCCTGTGGTCCCCGAGCTGGTTCCCTTCTTTTACCCAAAAAGGGAATCCGAGGGAGGATGCTGAGAAGAAAGTTCACAGAATCCGAATGCTTCTTCCAGAAACTCAGCTTGGTGCTGAGGCTGCTGGGGTTTGTGGCTGCCGTCAGGTCTTTCCCTCCCTTCCTTTCCCTCCCTCTCTCCCCCTCCTCTCTTCCTTTTTCACTCCCCTTTTTTTCCTCGAGGGCCAGGTACTGACGTTTCACTGTCTCTTAGCAACTGCCTCCATATCTCTGAGCAACAGGAGCACTGTCTATGGACCCCACTAAGATGAGACAGAAAGAAGCAGTTGTAGAATTCACAGCCATCCACAGATCCTAGGGCAAGGGGGACAAGGGGCTGGGGGGGGGGTTGACAGAACAGGACAGGGGCAGCGGGGAGGGGCAGGCAGGGAGAGAAGGCAAAGGGCCCAGCAGGAATCTGAGATAGAGGAGGGGGAGTTTTGGGACTTCAGATCCAGAAGGGACAGTAAAGAGGACTTGGAATGGAGAATGGGACTTAGTGGGTGGTGGAGGGCAGGTGGAAAAAATGGGGGAGGCCATGAAGACATGAATAAGGATGGAAAGAAAAAAGGGAAGTGGATGAGACAAGTTGGCTCACTTGATGGGGTATAGCTATTCAGTCCACAGATAACATCTGCTTCCCTGAGTTCGAATATATTTTGGTCACCAGGTAGCAGGTGACTGGACTGGCTCAGGGCTTGACAGGTACAACTATAGGAGGTGAAACCTTTTCTTGGTTCCTTAATTGCCACTAAGTCCTGATGCCACAAGCTCTGAGGGCTTTTGGGAGGCAAAGGGTCAACTGCCAGGTCCAGATGCCTGGAGCTATAGAGACACTCAGTTCTGTCTGTAGGGCAGTGGGAGCTGCCAGAACACCTTGCGGTCCTGTTCTTTTTCTTCAGGCCCCCGGGACTGTCTGCTGATCTGCTCCCATCTCTCCAAGCTTCCAGTCCCTCCCACCCAGGCTGACGTCAGATGAGGGTGAAGTCTTTGCAGCACTTTTCGTCTTAATGACCCATTGAACAAGTCTCTAGCTGCCCTGCATTTTGATAACCAACTTGACTAGTTGGTTTGGTCAAAGAGCTGGCTCATGTCATTTTAAAAATAATTATTTATTGAGCACTTACTGTATGGCTTGTGCTTAGCTAGATTTTTTTTTTTTGCTCTGTGTGTTCACTCAGTTGATCTGGGGCCTCTTCTATTTAAGTAATATCTTAGGTCTTTGAGGGAAACTAAAATGGAGTAACAGAAAGTGGATGCTCAGTTGTATAGATCTGGGCTTTTATAAAGTTCTCAGGATCGTTGACTTCTCTTTTTCCTATATGGCCACAGAAGGTCTGCTTCCCTTCCCACTGTCCTCTCTCATATTCTGCTCATCGAATCTTTTATGTTCTACAGAGTCTAACACACAGTAACAGGGGAGCTACTCCATTAATACTTATACATTGCATTGGTTGAGGTAAATATGATTGCCACCCCCCCTCCACCTTAAAGAAGGGGATGATGGCTGTTCAACTCATTTATGAGCTTAGAAATAAAATCTTAATCTTTATGCAGAAAACACAGCAACACATTAGAACAAGTAATCCAGTATAATCAAGGAAAGCAAAGCTAGCATGATACCTTTTTAATAATAAATGAAAAATGGTAGAAAACATAATTATCTCAATAGAGGCTAAGAAAGGTAATAGCATATTTCTACATTTAATTTTAACTGAAGACACTTAAAAACAAATAAAAAAGAATGGAGATTTTTTCCCTTTTCATTATATACAGTTTATATTTAAAATTAGAAAAAATAATATGACTAAAGGAAAATGTGGCAGTTTCCTTAAAAAATAAGATCTTGGAGGAACTCCTCATCATCATTGGAAACTACAGTTTTCTGACCTGTAAAATTGGGATAATAATAATGGCATCGAGCTCATGAGGTTGTTTTAGATTATTAATAAAGCACTCAAAACAGTATAGAGTGAGTACTACACATGTGTTTGCTAAATGAATAAATCAAGTAAAATAAAATGGCAAAGTATAAAATTGAAATAGTTATGCAGCAAGGAAAACAATTGCATAAAAATGCGAACTAAAGAAAGAAAAATGTCACCTTTGCAGATGACTTGAATGTATTCTTGTGCAAGATAAGTCTCAAAAACTTCTAAGGTCCCCAACTCAAGAACATTATCATTGCATATAAGTCTTCTGTAAAAGTGAGGCTAAGTGGAGGCAGAAATCTTTTAGATAACTTTTAATTCATAATTATTCTATAATGATTGTTTCTCAAACCATTGTTTCTCAAACTAGTGTCTTATGGTATCCTGTGTGCTGTGAGAAAAATGTTCTCAAATAAGTTTGAGAAACATCGAGTTAAGCAAAATGAAACAAATTTATTTTTTTTGCAAGACTTCTCAAGGCTTTAATGTGTAAATGTTCATGGAGGCTCTCCAAGGGAAGGATGGAAGATGTATAATACCCAGCATTACCCTTATGCGGGGTGGCTGGCTACGCCCCTTAGCAATGTGACTTTCTCTTACACAGTAACCTTGCAGGGGGAGTGATTCAATTTTGAGTTCCAGCAAAATGTTAAATAATAACATATCATGGCCTTTTGGAGTCTCTTGCAAGTTACTGAAACTGTGACCATTCAGTCATAAATGTCAAGAATTACTCTACTGGGAAAATACACTGAAATTAGTCTAACAGTTAGAGACTACACATGAATTGAAAAATCATTTTCATCATTATGATTTCTTGGCATACATAGTAAATTAGTTGTAATAATGACAGGAAAACCTTTAAATACATGAGAATTAATTTAATCTACCACATAAGAAGTTTGTTCAGGGAAAATTATGAAACCTTAGTAGGATGAAGATGCAGGAAGAAATGGAAAGCTGATCTCTCCAGTTGCTGGAAACCTTTAAAAATAAAATAATGACTCTGCTTTCTACATTATAATAATTTAATGAAGTAGTTAGCAGAATGTGGTCAACTGGTAGTGAAAGCCATCTGGGAGGAAAATGGAGAGGATGCACAAATGATATTAATAAAGATGATGATGAAGGAAATGCTTGAAAATAATGGCAGTAGAGTTCCCTAACTAAAAGATTAAAAAATATATTGCAAACTGAAAATAAACCAATGGCATTACTCAACATTTGTGCTTTGAAAAATGACCCATGGGATAGACTAGATTTTGAGAAAGTGAGTCTCACCAGCAGAATACAGAAAATGAAAAATGGGAAACAAAACCACAATGTCGAAAGTAATTTTAGTGTAAGAAATGTATTGAGACCTTAGAACTATCCTTCATCTTTATACATTGAAAACCTTCCAAATGGTTCAAAGAACTAAACAGAGAAACAAACAAACCACAAAATACAAACCAGGAAGAGAACAGAACAGCACATTTGCCCCAGCTGTGGCGAGAAGATACCTTTCTGTGTGTTGATGACATGGGGAATGCCATTAGCACTAACATAGTTTTTGTCAAATAAACAACATTGTAGGCGACAAAGTTCCATTGAGCAAAAATGATTACAAAATCAGAGAGAAAGGAAAGAAATTCAGTGGAAAAATGGATTTTATACATAAGTGATTTGAAATAAATCATGCAAAATATATTAAGAAATGAGAACAGGCAAGACAGCTCTGGCGATGGTAGGGTGTTTGAGGGGTGGAGGGATTGAACAAAAAAGAAAGAAAGAAAGAGAGAGAACTCATGGATATGGACAACAGTGTGGTGATTGTGGGGTGTGTGTGTGTGTGTGTGTGTGTGTGTGTGTGTGTGGAGGTGGAAGAGGATACAGAGGGGGTAAATGGTGATAAAAAAGAGGAAATGCTATAAATCTAATTCTTATACATTGATAAAATAAATATTATTATACATTCCAGACCCTGTCCTAGGAACTAGGATACAGCCATGTTTCATATACAATGCGCACTATAATATTTTATGCTTTTACAAGCAATTTATTGTTTACATTTTGTGGTGTCATTTTATTCAGATGTTTTTTTGTAAGTGTTGCCTCTCTCAGGTGATATAACTAGCTTCATCCTATGAAATACGGGTTTTAATGAACCAAGAGGCAACCATAAGGAAAACATGATTTCTCCTGAGTGCTCTGAATATGAATTGAGAGGGCAATAAGATGTGTGTTATGGGCTTATAGAAACCACACTGCAATAACGACTGATAACATTATCCAGTTGTTTCCAACTGATTTTATATAGCTCTTGATGGCACTGTTCTGGCCATCACCTATAGAAAATGCTCTACTTAGAAATTTCCTTGGACCCTTTCTTGGTATCCTACCTCTCTCTTTTCTCTAGCTGTGTAGAGAAATATAAAAAAATATCATTCATACAAGCTCATTAACTTTGAAGAGCATCACTCCCTCCTCCTGTCTGGTTCCCTACATATTCCTGCTTTGTGGGTGCCTGCTGGGGCTGAGTACTTCCAAGATCTCCTCCATTTGTGATTCTGATGCTATCCAGATGCACTTCCTGGGCCCTGGACTCCACGGCCAGACCACAGAGCAATGCTTATTACCAGCATCCGACTCTGAATCATCCCTCTGTCACACGCAGGGGAGTCGCCTTCTCCCAGGCATTCTCCTAGAATTCTGGGAAGAGGATGGTGGGAGGCAACCCAAATCCTGTCCTGGATTTCCTGGAAAAGGAGAGCAGCAGTATGCAAGGAAAAAGAGATGAGAGGCAGGGACTGGGAAAGGCTGCAGACTTTCTTCCCAGACCATATAAGACCTACTTCTAGGATGATGCCCAATAAGTCTCCCCAAACGAGGTTTTGCCTGGAAGCACCCTGAAGTTGCAATGAGGTCATGACCGCCTTTGTGACCTATGCCCTCTTGCTCTGCCTCACCTATCCACATGGATAAAATGCAACATCTATCCCTTGTTTTAGGTATGGAAAAACTGTCATGTCTGGAGTGGCTTATTCCTGCCCGTGCCAGCGAGCCACCATTGATGACTTCTTCGTTTCCTCACAATTTTCAACTTCACCCAGGGGCTGCAGGATTACAGCCAGAGGAACTTGGTCGAAGCTGTTTTCTGGCTCTGCCGCTGGGGATGGCAATGCATAGCTAGCATTTACTGAGCATCTACTTTGTGCAGGCACTAGCATAGGTGCTTTATGGGGGTTGTCTTATCAAGTTCTTATGGCATCCCCAGGAGGGGGGTTCTTTTCTTAAAAAAAATTACAATTAAATAATTTACGAAGATAACAGAGTTAGTAGGTAGACTTATGATTGTCACGCATTAAATGCTTTCTTTGTGTTTAGTGTTTTATATATGCCATCTTTTAAAAACCCTGAAATAATTTGAAATGTTAGTATGATAGCCCTATCTTTTACATAGGAAAATTAAGGAGCAGAGAAATTTAGTAACTTGCCTAAACTCCCATAACTTGTAAATGGCAGGAAGAACTTCAACTTGGTTATTTTCCTTCCAAAACTCAAGCCAACTCTGTCTTTATGAACCTCAGCCTTCTCTCTCTGTTAAATGGGGATAATAATTCTCTTGGTTACCAAACAGGCTTAAAGCAGAACATGCCTGTGGAATCTGTAGAGTAGAACAGAGGCTCGCCATTCTGGTGAGTGGCTGTGAAGGGATGTGCCTTCCCAGGCATACTTTCCCTCAGCCAGGTCTGCTCCAGGCCTGGGAACACAGAGACGGGGAGAGCTTGGGCAGCCACAGTGTCCCTGACATCTGTTACAGGAATGGCCTTGTCAAATTAGGTTGGGTTTCCTTGAATATTCTAGTGGAATTGGCATTAGAGAAACATACACAGAACACAGCAGCCACTGGAAGTTTAATTAAAGAGAAGGGATTGCCCAGTCCACCTGTGGCCAGGTAGGAGTGATTCTGTGGCCTCCCCAGGTAGCTTCTGGTGGAGAGGGTGAAGCACAAGACCTAGGGCCAGCAGCAGGGGCCCAACTCCCCACATGCTCCTTGTCAGCTGTGTGAGTGTAGGTTAGTTTCCCAAGCCCTCTGAGCCTTGATATCCCTCTGTGCAAATGGAAAAAGCCCCTTCCTTGCTCAGTGAATTGCTAAGGGCATTTCATAAACTATTGAGCACTCTATACATATGATGTTAATCTTCCCTCCTTTAGTAATAAACAAGAGAGGCTGGGGCTGCCTCATTTGACAGATTTGTAGGTCTGGCTCCAAGATCTCATGAGAATTGGCTAACCTCCTGATCAAGTTTTACAGATCAGAGAAGCAAAGATGAAAGAGATACAGATTGCTTTACTCTATTTCCATGAAAACAGTCATCTGTTCACTCACCTAATTGCTGACTTTTCCAGAACTTCTACATGACTGGGTCCTGCGTGTTGCACTGCTGGGATGGGTGTGGGGAAGAAAACTCATTGGTCTTCCATGATAGAAGTTTAACGTTTTAGATGAAGAAACAAGACTGCCACCAATCCAGAATAATTAGATATGGAATTTAACTCAGTGCTGGCTGAGGAATGGAAGTTCTGAGAAAAGAAATGGATGGAAAGGTGAGAGTAATCAGAGAAAGCTTCTGGGCAGAGGGGCTTGAGATGGGCTGAGAAGAGCAGGGAAAGTAGTAGTGGCTGCAGTGACATTCTACCTCCACCGACGTTGTGGGGACATTGCTATCATCCCACTGCTAAAAAGCCTGGAGGGCTGACTCTATCCCAGGTACAGAGCCAAATCCTTGACATCATTAAAACCTCCCAACTCTTTGAGGTTGACACCATCATATGCCCATTTTACAGATGAGAAAACAGGCAGGTGAAGTAAAGTATCCAGGTCCCATACCTAACTCTGGTATATCTAGTAAATTCAGGGCCTGTGACCCAATGTGGAGCACCTGATGGGGCTGCATGAAATACTGTTTGTTGTCCATCCAGACAGAAAGAGGGGCCAGTGGACAGAATGTTGGGTCTGTTAGGAGCAGAAAAGAAGGAATTTCTTTCTTACTCATTCTTTTGTTTCTCTCTATTTCCAGGAGAGACATCTGGGGCTAAGGTGTTTCTACCTGGGAGGAGCCTGTGGCACAGAAAGGGGGCTGGATGCTTTGGGCTTGGCTCAGGCTCTGAATTCAGAAGACAGTGTGGGACCCAAGCCTGCATTGTGTAGCCCCTCAGTACAGCACATGAGGTAATGGGAGAGGGGCTGTAACAGGAATCCATACCTGCAGCCATAGCATGGCCCTTGGAGGGATGGGGGGGCATGGAGGTCAAGCTCGACTGGCCCCATGAAGTGGAAGATTGATAATCCCAAGAATGAGAATTGGATAACCTCCTGATCTTTGGCAGCCCAGGTGAAGGAGTCCTGAACTGAGAAATCAGGCAATGCTCAACTCTCCATCAAATTTTCTGTAGGACCTTGAGGCAAGTCGCATTCCCTCTTTGGGCCTCAGTTTCTTTATCTAGGAAAATGGGACATTTGGACCAGATAAGTTCTGAGTAGATTGGGTGACTGTAGAGTTCTAATAAGGACAGTGACTAAGCATTTATCATGATGTGAGATGATAGTTAATCATTCTTTTCTGTAAGAAGCTGATTCCCTTGGCCTGACTGCTTGGCTCTGAAGTCTCAGGTCTCAGACTCGACATCAATAAGGAGCTGGAGAGAGGGTGAGGGCCTCTCCCCTACCCCGGGTAAGTGGAGACCACCAGGGCCAGGGAAATGAAGCAGCCACGGCTTGCATCCCAGAATAGCTGCAGTCCTCCTGGCATCTGCCATCCTGGCTGCAAACTCTCATCCCATTGGCTCCTCCCTATCTCTGCCGTCTGGCTGGCACTGCTTTCCAGGTTCTTGTGGCTTCCACTAAGCAACCCTCCTTGTGTGCTATAGCATGCTGGCTTCTTCCTGCCAGCCAATGGGATAACAATAGCAACTCTTGTCTGGTTCTCTCGATTCGGCCTTACTTCACCTCCCTGATGGATGAAGACAGAGGGGGAGCTTAGGACAGTGAAAAGAGGACTGGAGGTGGTGCCAGGGATATTGAGTTCTTGCCATGTGCCTGGACACAACCGAAACATCTCTTTTGGCTTCAATATCTTCACTTGTACAATGAGAAGAATCAGGCTAGTGTTTCACTGCTGTTGAGCAGGGTGCCTCTCTCACTGTTCAGAGCTGGGGTCCTGTTATGGACTGTAGGTCTGTGTCCTCCCTAGATTCATATGTTGCAAGTATAACTCCCATTATGATGGTATTTGGAGATGTGGCTTTGGGAGGTAATTTAGTCATGAAGGATAGAACTATCATGATCAGGATTAGTGCCCTGATAAGAAGAGGCCAGAGAGCTGGCAAGCTTTCTTCCTGCCATGTGAGGATACAATGAGAAGTTATCAGTCTGCAAGCCAGAACACAACCATGCTGGCACCTTGATCTCAGACTTCCAGCCTCCAGAACTGTGAGAAATAAATTTCTTTTGTTTATAAACCACCTAGCCTGTGGTATCTTGTTATAACAACCCGAAAATAATAGGTCCATGCCAGTGCCCATGTCATGCTGGTTGTTCAATATTTTCGCCAAACTTATAGAGAAAGAAAAGGAGGGAGCCAAGTAGAACATAAAAATATGAATGATAGAGAGGAGAGAGCAGAGAGTTTTGGTGACATAAATCCTGGCCTTCGCAGTCCCTAATGTCCTGCTTCTTACAGTTCTTCCTCAAAGACGAGTAAAGCAGGGGCAAAGCATGGGGGACACTTTTACAGTTTTACTTTGTCGACCAGAGGTGGCTTTTCTGAGAAGGTTCAATGTGATCTCTTATCTGAATAGAGTAGAGGAGTGGGCCTTATAAATACAAAGAAGAGAATTCCAGGCAGAGGGAATAGAAAGTGCAAAGCACCTGAGGTGGGAGGGCACTAGTGTCTTCAAGGCACAAGTAGGCCAAGTGTGTCTGGAGTTGAGTGAGAAAGTGATAACATTCTGGGATCTCTCTCATGTAGGGTCTGTCATAAACCACTGTTTCTACAGGGATCCCGGGAAGGGAAGGCTTCCTTGTGGTTAGAGTAGACAGAAATGCTTCAAGGGAAAGGACTTTTTTCATTACAATTGTTGAGGTGTGACATTCCATGAACACATGCCAATTTCTTCCCCCGGTGTGTTTGTTCCTTTTTTCATTCAACAAGAATTTATTGAGTATGTGATATCTGCCAAGGAATGCAGACAACACTGAATGTACAATGATGAATCAGTCACGGTTCTGCTTTCAAGGATCTCAGTCTGAGTGAGTGTGGAGGAGGCAGCCATGTAAACAGATAATTAGAGAGAAACATGGCAGGTACTGAAGCCAAGGTAGGAACACAGTGCCGCTGGAGGATACAGGAGGAGAGGGAAGGTTTTACCTAGAAGAGTCAGTGTGGTGTGTATAGAGGAGGTAACCTCTCTTCTGATCATTGACGATCAAGGGAAGTTTGACTAGTAGAGAGCAGCTGGGAGGGATAGCATGTGCTAATAGCACGCAGTCATATCTCACGTAGCAGTATGTTTGCCAATACATCTCCTAGGGTAAGGGAAACAAATAAAAAAACAACAAACACATGGGACTATATCAAAGTAAAAAGCTTCTGTATGGCAAAAGAAACCATCATCAAAATGAAAAGGGAACCCACTGTATGGGAGAATATATTTGCCAATGATACAGCTGATAAGGGGTTAATCCAAGATATATAAAGAACTTATACAACTTAACACTAGGAAGACAAGCAATCCATTTAAAAAATGGACAAAGGACTGAAATAGATAATTCTCCAAAGAGGACATATAGAAGGTCAATAGACATATGAAAAAATGCTTAATGTCACTAATCATCAGAAAGATGCAAATTAAAACTAAATGAAGTGTCACCTTCCACCTGCCAGAATGGCTACCATCAATAAATCAACAAATACTAAATGCTGGTGAGGATGTGGAGAAAAGAGAACCCTCATACACTGCTGGTGGGAATGTATACTGGTGCAGCCACTGTAGAAAACAGTATGGAGTTTTCTCAAAACATTAATAATGAAACTGCCTTTTGGCCCAGTGATCCCACATGTGGGACTATATCCTAAGAATCCTGAAACATCAATCAGAAAGAATATATGCTCCTCTTTATATGCACCCTTATGTTCATTGCAATGTTATTTAAAATAGTTAAGATCTGAAAACAGCCCATGACCATCAGTAAGTGAGCTGATAAAAAGCTGTGGTACACTTACACAATGGAATACTATGCAGCTGTAGAAAAGAAGGAACGTTTACCCTTTGGGACAGGAGGGATGGACCCAGAGATTATTATGCTGAGCGAAATAAGGCAGCCAGAGAAAGAAAAATAGCACATGCTCTCACTTATATGTTGAATCTAATGAATAAAATAAACTGAGGAACCAAATAGGTCCAGAGGCATGGATACATGGAACAGACTGATAGATCTCAGAGGATATAGGTGTGGGGGGGCACTGGAAGAGATTAACCAGAGAACATATATGCGTAAATGCATAGCCCATGGACACACATAATAATGTGGTGAAGGGCTGAGGGAGGTGGGGACTGAGTGGAGGGGGCAAAGGGAGGAAATGGGTGACATCTGTAATATTGTCAACAACAACAAAAAGAGTATGCAGTCATGGGAAAGGATGAAATTGGAAAATGGCAAATACTCAGAGCACAGGGTTTTAGGACTGGAAAGCTTGTGAATATAGTAGAGGTGGCTGGTTGAGGCGAACTCAGTCTGCGCTGGGTGTTTAGACTTTATTCTGTTGATTTGGAGAATCCCTGGAGACTTTTAAGTAAGGGAGTAAACAGATTAGATTGTTTGATGGGAAATTATATGGAACGATAGGATACAATATGATGTGATATAACATGAGAATAATGGAAAATGGTCTGAAGAGCAAACAGTTGTTTAGGTTGAGACAGGGTCACAGTCTCTAATGGGGCCGGTGATGACAAATGAGAACGAGGAGGTCAGCAGGTTGTGTGGACCCTGCCCTGTCTCAAGAGGGGAGCTGCTACTTGACGCAGGGAATTGTTGCCCCAATGGGGACTCAGGTTCAGGGCTCCCAGAGCTACTGAGGTTTCTGAGAGCAGCTGGGAATCCAGATCCTTATGTAAAATCTCACCATTTTTAAATGTTGGCAACTAATATTGATTCACAAAATGCAGTGTGGGCCAAATATAACACATCTGTCAGCCTGATCTGTCTGCGGGCTCCTGGTTTACAACTTCTGGGTTGAGAAAAGAGTTTTCTTTTTTTCTGTAGAGAGCGATCAAAATAGTTTCAGATGCAATGATTCATGCCTGGAATGACCTTCTTTCATCTTATTCTAGCAAATTCTTGATATTACTTAAGACTCAGTTCAATTGTCCTCTGTGATGTTTTCCCTATCATGCCTTCCTCCCTGCCACACTCCCTCTGGTCACCTCTCAAATCCCCCAAGCAGTTATCATGTCTTGGTGCTGCTCCACTGCATCTTTTAAATGCCCTGGTACCTGAAGCAAGCAAGCAAGCAAGCAAGAAAACAAACAAACAAATGCTGTGGTGCAGGAGAGAAGCCAGGGTTAGAATACAGACATATTGCTAAATGGATGGAATCACAACTTGAAGGAGAAAGGAATAAAGCTCACAATACAGGCCCTCAGAAACCCGGAAGGACCTAGCCTGGGATGGGAAGAAGCAGACCAGATCTGAACAGAAAGACGAGATGCTAGAGAACAAGTTGGACTGTGTGGACTTAGAAAGCTCAGCACTGTGAGTTTCTGTAGGAGGACTTGATTCTTAAGCAGAGGTAGGTTCCTATCTCGAGTCTGTCTTTAGTTACCACAACCCTGAGACACTGAAGGCTGACTTGGGAATTTCCTGTGAAAGGATTTCAGATATGAGGTAGAGTGGACATCTGCTGTTTTGCTATCCAACTTCCTTTCATCTTTTTCTTGGTGTCTCTGGGAATCCATCCTTCCCCTATTTTTGGTTCGTGGGCTTCTTGCTTGAGAGTTGAGTATGTGACTCAGACACGGCTCATCAAGGCTCCTCACTCCCTGGACACAGTGGTCAGTGCAGGGATGGTTGCATAACCTGAGTCGGGTCAGAGAGAATCAGGTTCAGGACTTTCCTTGAGTCACTGAGAGAGGCATTTGTTCTTTCCTGCTGGATTTGGACCTGGGAGGTTATAGGTTGAGAGCAATCGTCAGCCACCATGAAGAGCCTAAGAAGAAATTCAACATGGAGAAGGGACAGCTGATGGAAAGAGATCTTGGTACAGGTGGGATCAAACCATAACTAAAGTTAGTAAACCCTAGCTCTTTTGTTATTGTGGTCGGTACATTTTCTTCCCTTAAATCAGTTTGAGTTAGGCTTTCTTTTGTCACTTGCAACCAATAGGTGGTTCTCCAACTTCAATGTGAACCATGAAGAATGAGACCTTCGGTCAACTTGCAAAGCATTTCTACATTCATTGCCTTATCTGAATCTTCCAGCTCTCCTGGGAAGTAGGGAAAGCAAATTATTATTCCAATACCACAGAGGAGGCAGTTGAGTCTTAACAGGGTATGCATCCACACTCAGAGGGCGAGGAAAGCCAGGATGGAAATCTGTTATTTTGAGCTTCTCTGAACTGCTAAATGTCATAGTAAATTAGATTCCGATAATGCCCAACTAAATTACACTAAGCACCCCTAGAAATAGCCTCTCAGAGTTATAATTCATGCTGGGTAATTACAAAATAACTTTCTTCTCATTATTTTCCTACTTACAGACCTTCCCAGGGAAGGGCTGGCGATAAATGTCAGGGTTGGGACTATTTAGGTATTACTTGGATGTCTGGTTAAAGCATTAAAAAAAAAAATCATAGTCTGTCTGTCTGCTTTTAACTTCTGTTTGATAATCAGCGAATTGGAGGCCCTCCATTTCATGTGCTCCACACAAATCAAATGATCTTGTAAAGAAATTGTGGAGAGCCTTTCTCATGCCAGCTCATCTTTCTGGAAAGATCTCTCCCCATTCTTTGCACACCTGGCTCTCACTCAACGTCATCAGCTCAGAGTGGTCTTTATAAAAATAGATTTTTTTCTTCTCTCAACCATTGATTTTGTCTGTGTTGGGCCATGTTTTATTCTTTATTCTATTTTTCACAATTTTTAATTGTTAAAAATTTCCTTAAAAAATTACTTTTTTAAATTTTGCAATAGAATGTCCAACAGGGTGTGTTTCACTTTTCCAGACCCATCACCGAGTCCAGTGCCTGGCATGTAACAGATACTGAATATTTGTTGATGGAATAAACCAGTGCATGAGTGGCTTACTCAGGAGTATCCAAGAAAAGCTGGCCTGTGAGCCATGGGAAGCTCAGGGGAGGGAGGGCTCTAGGTTAGAGGTTCCAGCTTGGTGGGAAGCATCAGTGAGACTGGGGAGCGGGGGAGATGAGTCCAGTAAAGGACAAACCCTCTGGGGAATGCAATATTCAAGGGGAGAAGCAATATCAGAGGACCAAGCCTAGGGCATGGGATGGGAATGAGGAGCAGGGAAGGAGACAGGGCTGGCTGGCCAGCAGAAGAGCACTGGGCAGAAACCATGCCCTGGAAGCTGGGGCAGGAGGGAGCTCAGGAAGGGGAGAACTCAACACCAGGGTTCCAAAGCCCCACTCGTGCCAGAGCATCTGATCCACACATGACTTACCTTTTCAATTATTTTTACCCTGAATGTAGCAGTTGGCAGGTTTCCAAGTGGCAGTGTGATTTTATTTGCCGCCTGTGATTCCCACCTCTCCAGGTTAACAGGCATAAGTCTTTTGACCTTGCTGGAGAAGGTGACAGCTCTCAATTTAGCTCTGTTTGCAAATGTCAGCTGAGATGCTGTGTGCTCTCTCCACTGGGTCTTTAAGAACATTTGCAGGGACATTCCCTCCCTCCTGCCCCTCCCACACACGGCAAGCTTTACTTCCACATCCTCTGCTCCTTTGGGAAGCAAGGGCATCTGCCAGACCACCACTTTGCAGCCCACCTATTTGGGGCCTTTACCAGCCTTTGATACTGTTGTGATAAAGGGAATAAAAAGTGATCTGAGGAAGGAGTTTTAAATCTAAGGAACAAATAACATGAAGAAAGACGAAGCTGAATCTTTTGCCATTTCCCCCCAAAGTGGTCTCCAGAATTCTAGGAGCTGAGTCAGCACACTGCAGAGAATGACATATACCTAGGCCCTTGTTTTATTTTTTTTTAAATTTTTATTGATTTCAGAGAGGAAGGGAGAGGGAGAGAGAGATAGAAACATCAATGCTGAGACAGAATCATTAAATGGCTGCCTCCTGCACGCCCCCTATTGGGGATCGAGCCTGCAACCTGGGCATATGCCTTGATGGGGAGTTGAACCCTGACCTCCTGGTTTATAGGTTGACGTCCAACCACTGAGCC
Organism: Myotis myotis; assembly: GCF_014108235.1. Classification (NCBI taxonomy): domain Eukaryota; kingdom Metazoa; phylum Chordata; class Mammalia; order Chiroptera; family Vespertilionidae; genus Myotis; species Myotis myotis. The sequence continues at coordinate 65,041,226 of NW_023416314.1, forward strand.
TCACTGGCTGAATCCTTGTTTCCTTTTGAAGGCACAAACTTTGTGCAACCAGCCTCATGTTCATGATAATTATAGATTTTAATAGCTGCTACTTGGAGTGCTTATGATGGGCTTGGCACTAGGTTAAGCTTTTCATATATGTTCATCTATTTAATCTTCCCTGGAATCCTATCAGGTTAATATTGGCTCCACTTTGCAGATGAGAAAGCTCAGGCTCAGAGAGGTGACATGACTCCCTAAAGGTCACCCAGAATATTCAGAATGGAGTCAGGGATCACACTCAGGCTGTGGCTTTTCCCATGAACCTACTCTGCTGGTCGAGGCACTGAGCCACGGTGGTCACCTGCTGGAGACTGTCAGTGTCTGTTACTGTAGTTGGCTCACTGGGGCCTGGCCCTGAGCCTGAATGTTGAATAGAGCTGTCAACTGGAAAGCAGTGTCAGTGTACAGTCAATGTGACCCAACGGGCAGACTTTCTCCATTACCCCCTCTGCTACTGCCTTCCTGACCTCTTCAGGGTTCTTGCTGCTGGCGGAGCAGGTCACCTCCACTTAACAATTCAGCTCCTTAAAGGGAAAAAGAATCTCTCCCTCCTGATTATAAAAACAAAATTCCAAACAGAAATGCTCACACACACACACACACACACACACACACACACCCCTAAACTACTTTAAAGAGGATTTAGTAGGGTTCTTCTCTGGCTCCCAGGGAGACCTGTGCTTTCTGTTTTATTGACAATTAAGCGGGGGTGGGGAATATCCTCTGTGACTCAGAGGAGGAGCTGCCTCCACCCACTGCAGGGCTGCCTGCCCTCCGTGGTCACATCCCAGCTACAGCCTGAAAACTTGAAGTGCAATCATTGAAACAGCAGGCAAGCAGCAGGCACAGGGAGGAGACAGAGCCTTCCTCCTCAGCACGGCTCAGAAAAAAGATGCAATGAGTTAAGATATAGTCAAACAGCAACAGCAACAACAACAACAAGAACAGGAGCAGCAACAGCAACAACAGCAGCAATAACAACAGTAACAGCAGCAGCAACAATAGCAATAGCCACAGCAGCCACAGCAGCCACAACAAAAACAACAGCAACTACAGCAAAAGCAGCAACAGCAACAACAGTAACAGCAACAACAAAAACAACAGCAACAATGACAACAACAGCAGTAGCAGCAACAATAATAAATAGCAGTAGCAACAACAATAACACCAGCAACAGCAACAACGGCAATAGCAACAACAATAAAAGCAAAGTGTGTGCTCCATTTGGCTGGTCTGATATCATAGTGAGGCTGGGCCATGTGGTGAGGTGACTGACACCAGTCCCTCCTTCTGTCCCCAAGGCCCCCTCCTCCAGCTTTCTCCTCCATTAGCATGAGGGGAAGCAGTGGTTCATAAGTAGGAGCCCAATTTGCAACACGCGGTGGGGGCGGGGGGGCACGGCAGGCGGGGGGGGGGGCGAGGGGGTGGGGCTGGTTCCTATCTCCTGCATTGTCCTGTGCTGGGTGCCTGTGAGACCATCCTTGCCAGGGGGCTCTAAGGTGACACATCTGTTTTCTATTGTGCTTATACTGCCTCGTTCCTTTAAGCTGCTGGGACTGCCCTGTGCCACATAGTATAGGCCCCAGAAACCATCACATCCTGCTCTTGGGTCACCTTTTGCACTGAATCCTGAGCTGCTCTCACTCCCCTGGTTGTGCTGCTGCCAAACCCATTCTGCTGCCACCCCCAAAACAGCTGTCCCACCATATGTGTTTGGCACCTTTCAAAGGGTGATCCACTAAGTTCTTTACTGTGGCTTCTCAGCTTGGTTTTCCAGGCCTTTCTCAGGGTCCTCTGATAATCAACTGCATTTCTCTTCATATGGAATAATGAAACCCAATTCAAATTCACTCAGTGTTTCTGTGGCACCCCATCCTTTCTATTTCACAGTGCTTATCAAACTTGTAAACTTCTATTTTTTCCTAATATGTTGCAACCACACAGTGACAATTAAAACTAATGTCTATTGACCACTTGCTATGTGTCAGGCTCTGTGATACACGCCCTGTATATATTGCCTTATTTAATACTCCCAACAACTCAGCAAATTAGGTGATATTATTACTCTGATTTTATAGAGGCTTTGAAGCTCAGAGAGGCACAAAGTAAGGCTCAATAACTGCTGAATGAGTTGCACGAATGGTAATTGCACCTTTGGATGGGCTGGGTGGGTATACTGGCCAGGGCCGGGGCTACTGGATTTAGAATCAGGCAAGCATAAGGAAAAACTTCCTGGCAGTGAGATCTGTCCAGTGGCCCTCTGGGGGTTCAGATGAGGCTAAAGGACCCCACAGTAGAAAAATTGGAAAGCCGAGTTAAACCTCAGGTGAGGGATAGGCAAGATGACCTTTAAGATCTTTTCCAACTCTGAGAGCTGGAGGTTATTGTATAATTTTTTAAAAAACCAACAAAGCCCTTTGCAAACAGGAGTACTTTCAGCCCCAGCTCTGTGCTGTTATGAACAGGAGCAGACTGGATGTTTATGCTGGGGCAGTAAGGTCAACACTTGTAAGACACATCCTTAGGGGATCAGTGCCAGTATTCTGTCATCCAAGAATGATATTAACAATAGCTCGCTACACATCAGGCAAGATTACAGATCCCTTGAGTCTGTAAGACTATGGAAGGAAATTTCAACGTGCACTTTGGCCGCACTGGTCCATTGCTACAGTTGTTAAGTCAAGAAAAAAAGAAGATGGTATCCAACTCATTGGATAGAAGGAGGGTCTTTCAGTCAATGCACTGAGCAATAAATTCAGATTTATATCCAAGTGATCATTTGGTCCCAGAATGATGAAGAAAGGAGAAACAAGAAGGCCGGGATCCACTGATTGAAGTTATACCTCTCTGATGCTCCTTATGCTTCTGGAAGTGTTTAAATCACACCCTTTGTTAGTGTTTGCACTTGTTTATTAACATTTGTATTCACTCAAAGACCCACACAGCTCACTCTCAGAGTTCAGCAGCTCCCAGGAGGTTGGTTCCATGGTAGATGGAATTTTTCTTTCCAACCAGCATTATTGCCTTAAGAGTAGAAAGGCTGTGTCTGCCTTATTTAATAGTAATAGTAGTAGCAATGGTAGTGGTACAAATTGATAGCAAAGAAATTCACATTTACTAAAAGCTCACTGACAGCCATGTGCCAGGCAGTCATTTAACCCACACGTTAATCTTCAAAACCCACCCATAAGCAACTAACTGACTTTTATTCATAACATATTCCAATGAGATCTTCTAAAAAAAGATTACAAATCCTTTACATGCATAAATTCAATTCTCATAACAAACCTATGAGGCTATAAGTAGTGTATTAGTCAGGCAAAGCTGAGATATCAAATTAATCCTTAATCTGCAGTGACTCAACACAATGAAAGTTAATTTCTCACTTTTTTAAAGGCTGAAGGAGGTTGGGCCATTTTTTTGCCTTCCCTTTCTGAACCATGTACCCTCCAAGGATGCTGTGGTAGGGAGAGAGATGGACAGTGGAACAAGGCAGCCCGAGAACCTAAAATGGCATATGCCTATTGTGATAGTTTAATGCAAAACAGAAGTGAGACATTTTGAAGGATGCACAGAGTAAATGCTCAGTAAATGTGAATGATGACAGCAATGATGACCTGTCTGACCAGAGAGGTGACCAGAGCCACACACTGAACACAGAAGTGATAAGGGGCAGGAAAGTAGATTCTCACACTAGCTAAGCCCTCCTGACTGGAGTCACCATATTTCTGTGAGGAGATTAGGCTCAGACCAAGTTTCAGAAGTCACCCTGACCAAGGCAGGTATATCAACAGCCTCAGCCCACACTCTGCCAGGGGTCTGGTACCTAGTAATACTATATCAGCCCATGTCACCCATGTGTCCACCTCCTCATGCCTCATAGATGGATGTGTCTCTCTGGTTAAGTATCTAATATAGCATGTTGATCCAATATCTATCTATCTATCTATCTATCTATCTATCTATCTATCTATCTATCTATCATTTATCGATCATCTATCTATTTCTTATTTATTAATTATCTATCTAGCTATAATTTAATTAGTATTTATATATGTCATCTATTATCTATCATGCCTTATTAATTATCCATTAATTATTATTTATCTACCAATCAATATCTAGCATATCTATCACCTATTAACCAACCTTCCTTTCTTCCTTCCTTCCTTCCTTCCTTCCTTCCTTCCTTCCTTCCTTCCTTCCTTCCTTCCTCCCTTCCTTCCTCCTTCTCTCCTTCTTTGTATACTGGGGTTGGAGTCTTTCCTGATTCCCCTGACACCTTGCCTCCCTCATGCTTGAGAGCTGTGTGGTTTGGAGAAGTGTCTGCTGCCTTCACAAGTAGGGTCTTCACAAGTACCAGTGGCTGCCCAGACTGCCCCCTGACCACATGCTGCATGTCGTCTGACTGTCCTCAGGACAAATAGGCTGTCAGTTTCCCATCCCTTCATCTTCTCAAGTTTCACCTTTCTTCCTTTCCCCACCTGTCCAGTTGCCTCATGCTTGAGTCTGTCTGAACAGAGAATTTGAGAGATGGGGAAGGCCCTAACATTCACTCAGAGGCGATTTTGCAGAATGGTTGCAAGTTTGATCCTGGAATCAGACCAGATCTGCCATTTTCTTGCTGAAATTACTCATGTGTCAGTCTCCTTATCTGCAAAATGGAGATCATACTGATCCTTAACACAGAATGTTACTGAGAATATTAAATGTGATAGTCCATACAGAGTAACTATAACAGTGGCCAGCATATGCTAATAATACATTTTAGCTATAATGATGAAAATTCTTATTTTTATTCTAATCCAAATCTGTCTGTCTCCAAAGCTTCTGCTTTCCCACCCTATCTCACATTACAAAAGTCTCCCTCGATGGAAAGCCAATCTGAGATTAACTCTGCTTTTTCTCTTTATTCTGTTAAAGTCACAGGGGATACTGGAGAAGGGTATTTTTAGGAGGCATTACTGAGAAGCATAGCAGGTGGCCAGATGGTACTGATAGGAAACATGGTCCCTCTGTCTGCAGGAACAACTGAGTGGTATTCGGGTGTGTAGTAAGATAAACGACACTTCTTGATGTATCCTACGAGGTCCAGGTGGACGATGGGGCACTGTGGAATCTTGCCAGAGAGTGTAGAGTTTGGGAAAATAGCTGACACAGACCACTGTGCCCAGTTCTGTTTCCTTAACAGACCTTTCCCTGCCTTGACTTTGACATGTGGTGATTTACCACAAGCCCCTCTTTCAAGGCTTTCCTCTAGAGGTCATACCCTGAGGATGTTCTCCCGTGACCTGTGTCCTAACAATGTCAGCCCCTCCCATTCACTGACTCGCAGGCATTGCTAGAGAACCAGGTTAGGCCTCTGGTGACCATATCTCTGTGGGAAAGGCATTTGCTTGGCTCCAGGGCTTCTCTCGGGGTTTCATTTTTCTTCTCTCGTTTTACTGGATTTCACTTTTATTTCTTGAGGGGGTGAGGTGGATATAGAGGGCTTCTTGTCATCCCCTGGCCACTCGGCACCCACGGCTTTTCCCAAGACCATGCCCCCAATCTTCGTGGCACAGAAACCCTCCATCACCATGTGTGTGGGTTTTGATGGGCTATTGATTCCCAGGGCTCACTTTCTTTCCCAGGGAAACTAAGGAGGTCCAGTTTCCCCCCTTCTCTGCTCTTAGGAAAAGCCAGGGGTGTGCCTAAATCTGACCCCAGCCAAAGAGACATTCTTTCCTTGGGGCTTTAAATATTTAGTCTTTGGCGGGGGGGGGGGGGGGGGGGGGTGGGCGGCATGGAGATGGTTGGCAAATCTGTCATTGTAGACTGACCTGGATAATTCATGGTCAGGTCTACATTGAAGTTCTTGTATCTTAGCCTCTCCTTTGGGGACACTTTCTACTTTGATTCATTTACACTGGAGGTTGTAAACCTTAATACCTTCATGGTGCAGATAAGTACCTTAAATGTGTTAGATGGTGGGGCGAAAGACAAAGGGAAGGGTTGGGATTATGAGTACAGGCATCTCCTAAAAAAATTATTGCATAACCTGGTTTTTTGAGTGTAACTCAGCATCTAGGATTCCCTGTGTTCTTGTCCTTGTTTGAAACATTCCATAAATACTGACATTTTATCATGCAGACTGTACCTCCTAGAATGCTTCTTGTTCCCCGAAGAGGCCTTCAAATGCTTGCTTAAACAATGGGTCCAGATTTGGGGATCAGAAAATAAATCTCCCTAACAGAGGTAGCAGATACTTTTGAGCATGGGGCTCTGAGCTGGGGTCAGACCTGTCACCTGGCCCAGGTCTTCCCTTGCTAATAATACTGGCTGGCAAGGAATTTTTATCTCACCCATCTAACAATGCGAGCACCAGCCATCAGTGCTGATAGGAGGGTCTTACAACCCTGGGGACCTGGCACTTTCTGTCTTGTTGCTCTGCCATCCTCAAAATGCATATTCGTTCTTAAGGCTTTGATGGCTGATTCAGCTCCCCTCCGACATGAACCCTGCCAGTAAGCAGAAGTGGAGAGAAGGCAAAGCTTGCATTTTCCCTTCAAGGACCTGACTATTGCTTCTGTTCTCATTGTGTTGGCCTCAATCCACAGCTAGCTGCAAGGAAGATTGGGCAAGCTGGTTTTTAGCTGGGTGGCCATGTGCCCAGATAAGACATCTGTTTATAGGAGAAGGGGAGAATGGATACTGGGGAGGCAACCAGCAGTTACTGCCAACATTCATGTGCATGCCCACAATCACCTAATAACCCTTTCTAGCCACTCATCAGAGTAAAGTGTCTAGGGCTGCCTTTTATGTTTTTCCTGCAGATGGAGGGTGCATGACTTGTCTGAGGTTCCACAGGGATCTTTAATGGCAGATCTCCAGGCACTAGGTGGGCAGACAGAGGAGATATTTTCTGGTGAGGGCTCTAGAGCAGTGATGGCGAACCTTTTGAGCTTGGCATGCCAGCATTTTGAAAAACCCTAACTTAACTCTGGTGCCGTGTCACATATAGAAATTTTTTGATATTTGCAACCATAGTAAAACAAAGACTTATATTTTTGATATTTATTTTATATATTTAAATGGCATTTAACAAAGAAAAATCAACCAAAAAAATGAGTTCGTGTGTCACCTCTGACACGTGTGTCATAGGTTCGCCATCGCTGCTCTAGAGTGTTCTTCCCGTTTTCCCTTGTGGGCTGTCACCTAGTCTTTCTGTCAAACTTCTTTTGTCCTTTCTGCCTATTATCTTTTTCAGCTCAGCTTGAGTGTGGACACTGTAATCGCCTTTTAGCAAAGACTGCCCTGAGCAGAGGCCACCATCTTTGAGAGTGACCCCCTGGAGAAGCCAATTGCAATCCCTTCTACTCATCCTGGTAAGCCCTGGCATCTAATTTTTCTGTTTGTACTCCCTGCTCTTGTTTCCCCAGGCCACACCTAAGTGGACCAGGCATGGACATCTCAGGGGCCTTCTAAGGGGAGCAGTCCAGAGGCTGGGCTGTCTGCACTGCATCTTGTCTGTGGAGCACTGAAACTTAGTGACACTGAAACTAAATAGGTTAGTTGGTGATGGGACTTAAAATACCGAGTTGGGGTCAGGGTTCTTATTGTGACAAAGCAAATTGGCATGTAAGCCAAAGGTTTGGGGGGCACAGGGGAGCCCTAAGTGACTTCCCAAACTGGTTTGCTCTGAGCTAACAGAAAAGATACATAGGGGGAGAGAATGGAAAGAGAGAGGGAGAGACAATGTAGGTCACGAGAGACTTCTCTCTTTTTTTTTATTTTTTTAAAAATGTTTTTATTGATTTCAGAGAGGAAAGGAGAGGGAGAGAGGGATAGAAACATCAGTGATGAGAGAGAACCATCGATCAGCTGCCTCCTGCATGCCCCCTACTGGGGATCGAGCCAGCAACTCAGGCATGTGCCTTTGACTGGGATCGAACCTGGGACCCTTCAGTCCGCAGGCCAACACTCTATCCACTGAGCCAAACCAGCTAGGGCCCGAGAGACTTTTCTTATTCTGGTTCTATCTCATGTGCCCAAACTCCCCTTGATTACTCGTCCTTGTGTGTTTTTTGGGTCAGTATAGTGTAATAGTTCTGGGTTCAAATCACAGGCCTGTCCTAATACTGTGAGCAAGTAACAGCCAAGCCAAGCCTGTTTTACAATCTACAAATTGGGATTCTTTGTGTATCTACTTCATAGGGCAGCTTGAGGATAATGCAAGTGACAAACATGTAAGTTAGTTTGGAAGCCAAAATTCCTTCCTCCTTCCTTCTCTTTCTCTCGGTCTCCTTCTCTCCCTCCTTTCCTTCCCTCTTTCCTTCCCTTTTTTGCGCCCAAAGATTCAGGACAAAGAGTACAGCATCTGAGATGCCTTGTCAATCATTTTCCTTCAGCTTCCTTGGACTCTATCCTCTTCTGAGGTTTGAGCTCTTTCTATGAATTAATTCATGGAGTGATTACCTAACTCAATCCGGCTTCTTTGAGAGCTCCCTGCCCAGTTCCCTTCCTTTTGTGGTTGGGGAATCTGACATACCACCTGCCAAGGGAGATGCCATGAGTGGGACCAGTGTGGGTGTCCTGCTGGCACTCACTCAGGATCCGATGATTCCCTCCCTTAGCAATGTGACACCCTTGCAGGATGATGGATCAGATCTTCCCCTCTACTCCCTTTTCCTTCATTAGGGAAGAGCCCAGCAAGTGTACTTGAAGAGTCTTCTAGAAAGCTGCACTAATGAATTCCTATTCCTTCTCACATGAGGAGTTGGGACCTTCTGACCTCAATATGCAAAGAGATGCTAAACATGCAAATCAGCAACACTTAGGTTCTTAAAAATAGCTCAGCCTTGCTGCTCCCTCCTCCCCTTTCTTCCCCAGTATCTGAACTCCTGCTCTCAGTCCCAGCTTCCTTTCTTGTATTTTCTCGTTCCTTCATTCCAGGCTTCCCTGTTCCCCTTTGTCCCCCTCATTTATTCTCCTTCCTTTTCCCTCCCATCTGTCCAGCCTGCCTTTCTACATTTCCTTACCACCTTCTGCCCTTCCCTGCTTTCCTGACTAGGGTGTGGATGGACAGAGCGGGCAGGGACCCTCCCACCATTGGCAGACAGGAGCTACAATGAGGTGACATTATTTTGAGAAATTCCAAAGTCCCCTGAATCCTTGGGTGCCTGTGTAGAAGGAGTGGGGATGGCAGGGTGGTGGCCATGTGGTGGGCTCTGGATCCACACTGCCAGGATTAAAGTCCCAGCTCTGCCTGTTGGTGGTGTAACCTTGGGCAAGTGACCGAGCCTCTCTGGGTCTTAGTTCCCTCATCTGTAGAAAGTCAACAGTAACAGAATCTACCTTATAGGGTTGCTAGGAGTAGGACATGAGTTAACACAGGTACCTAGCTGAGAGAAGTCAGTCCATAATTATCAGCCATTGTCATCATCTCAAAGTCCTGAAAACCACAGTGTGTCTCAAGGAAAGTCTGGATATAAGTGAACAAGTGGGAAGGGCTCCATGACTAAGTAGGTCGCAGGAGCTCTTTGTAGTCACATGGACTTGCCTTAGAGTCCTGGCTCTGTCTTTTCAGGGCTGTCAAGGCCTCAGAGCTTTCACTTGTAAGTTGGTTACAGAAGCAATGGCTTACCTGAGTGAATGAGCACAGGACTTAGCACAGAGCTTGGAAGATATTATTATTACTAGGTATTTAGTAAGATATACTTTTATTCAATTGACGACACCTTATAAAAGATGAATTGCCTAGAGCAGTGTTTCTCAATCTTTTTTCATTATTATTCCAGGAACATTTTTAGAGTGTTTTATTTTCCTCCTTAATTGCCTCCATCTATACATTTTATTACCACAGTATACTGCATATCTGTTTGTGTATTATATGTATATCTATGCTTTACACATAAAAAGGATAAGATTTTTTTTTTGTACCCTAAGAACCAATTTTTGCCTCATTGAGGGTGATATAGCTCTACCTGAGAATTTATGGCTAAGACCAGTAGTTATTTTTCTATTTTTTTTTAAATCCTCACATGAGGACGAGAGAGAGAGAGAGAGAGAGAGAGAGAGAGAGAGAGAGAGAGAGAGAGAGAGATATGAGAGAAACATTGATCAGTTGCCTTCTGTAGGCGCCCTGACTGGGCATTGAACCCGCAACTCAGGTATGTGCCCTGATCGGGAATGGAACCGGCAACCTTTCAGTACACAGGATGATACTCAACGAATTGAGCCACTCTGGCTAAGCAAGACTGCTAGCTCTTAGATGGGGTGAGTTTTGCCCCTTCGGGGACTTTTCGCAATGTTTGGAGATATTTTTTGTTGTCCCAATGGGGTTTATTTTGGATGCTAATGGAATTTAATAGGCAGAGGCCAGGGATTCTACTAAACATCTTAGAATGCACAGGAAAGCACCCCACAGCATAGAATTAACTAGCCCAAAATGTCAATAGTGATGATGTTGAGAAACCTGGCTGTAGGTTCTACCTAAGAGTGTTTGTTTCCCAGTGGTCACACAAGGTGGGAGTTACACCAGGATGTGTCTTTGGTGTGTGTGTGTGTGTGTGTGTGTGTGTGTGTGTGTGTGTGAAGGCAGCTTCTTAAAGGCACTGAGCAAGGCTGTACATGAAGGAGCTCACCTGTTATGGGTATGACCATGATCTAGGGTGCTTAAGTAACATTTCTCTTGACATTTCTCATCTGCCTACATTCTTTTTAAAAAAACCCTATAATTTGTAGTGTCATGTGTTAGGTAAAGTGGCAGGGGAATGAGACTATTGAGTCATTACTTGACAGAGACCATGGTCTAGTTAGGGGCAAGATTAATTCATATGTAATTGTTAAGTGCTTTCTACGGATTAACTAATATGTGTTAACAACAATTCTATGAAGCAAGAATATTACCATCCTCACTCCCATTTTTACAGATAAAGCAATTGAGGCTTTGACTATTTAAGTAACTTGCCCAAAGTCACACAGCTAGGAAATGGGTAGCCAGGATTTGAACTCAGGGCTTTAGACTCCAGAATCCACAAACTTGACATTGAATTATATGACCTTCTAACTCTAATACAAAGTGAGCTCTTCTCAGTATCAGAGGAATTGCTAAAGTTCTGCTGGGGTTCAGCAGCCAGAGTTGGCCAGTTTTCTGGTGTTAATAATTTTCTCTGGAGAGATGATTCTCAGCAGGAGAAAGCAGGGATGCCTTCCTGGAGGTAGTGCTCCTAAACCAGGGTTTCTCAATCTGGGCACTATGGACATTTTGGATCAAGTAAGTTTTGCTGTAGGGACAGTCTTGTGCACTGTAGGAGCTTTAGCTGCATCCTTGCCTTCTACCCCACCCTCCTCTCCAGTTGAGACAACCAAAAGTGTCTCCTGACATTGCCAAGTGCCCCTTGGATGGCAAAATCACCCTGATTAAAAACTAGTATCCTAAGTGTTGGTGTGGGGTTGGAGAGTGGGGAACATGGGCTGGGATAGCGGACAGCCTGGGTTCTCAAGCCAGTGGGTCCTGTGTGATTCTGGACCAGACATTTCCCCTCTCTGGGCCTCAGTTTCCTCTTCCAAAAAGTAAGGTGGCTGGTTGCAGGCGGTGGTCCCTAAGGATCCTTTCTCTCTAGCAGCCGGAGATTGGCCCTGGAAGTGTGATCCCCAGCTCCAGCTGCCTTTATTATGCAGTGCAACGACACCCGCACCTTCTGTGAGCCTGTTGTCCCTGCCGGCAAGCTGGCAGCAGCTGGTTCTGAGCTGAGCTCAGGGCTGAGCTGCCACTGCTCCCCAGGGCAGGTGTGTGAAGGGCTCTTGGTGTTGCTTTCCACAGCAACACCCGGGTGACATTCCTAATTATAGTCAGGAAGAATAGGGCTCATGAGGTGGCTATGGCTCAGGAGGTGGGGACTAGGCATTCTTGGGTGTGAGAAAACAATTAACACCAGAAAACTGGCCAAGCGGGGCTGCTGAAGTCATTTCCTGAGGTCCTAGTGGAAGAAGTTGGACCCTCCCATTTCTTTAGAGGAAACTCAGTTCTCGCCTTCACCTTTTGTCCTGGGAACCAAACAGATGTTCCACAGAGGAGTGGAAGGCCATCATGGGCTTCATTTGGCTTTGAAATTTAGGATTGTGGTAGACAATTGCCTGGTGGGGGTGCTGAAGGGTTCCTGCCATAGTATTGAGAGTTGCTTCACTGTGTGGAAGGGTGGGATCCCATGAAGGTCAACTGGCAGCAGACCATATGACCTCAGGCAAGTCCACCAATCTCTCTTGGTCTCAGTTCCATCATCTGTACAATATAAATGTCAACAATAACAGTCTCTAGGATTGCTAAGGGTTACACAGCTGTATAGGAGTTAAGCAATTATAAGAGTTGATACAGGTACCTCTGCACACCTGTAGATGGGGAAGAACAAGTACAGAGCCTCCAAACTGTGGCCAGCCTTTGCCATGCACTGCCCTTGATCCTTGGAGGAAAGGATTCTTAAGCCTTGTTTTATAGATGCAGCTCAGGAAGGCTGAAGCTATTTGTGCAGCATCTCTCAGTACATGATGAAAAATGCTTCAAGCGCTGGAAGCAGGATTCCTACCCGGATTCCAAAGCCTGCATCCTGTCCACGTCTGTGTGTGAAGCTATGGGTTGTGCTCCTAGAAATTCCCTCCCCCAACTCTGAGGGTCTGCCACCCACTCCCCCAGTCTGTCCATCAGAGCCTGGAATGTAAGCCTCCGAGTGTCTGTTGTTTACCATGGGCCTCTATCAAGAAGACAAAAAATAACATTGCATGTGGGTAAGGGGATGAGCCGATAAGGAGGCAGTGATGGAGAAAGGGACATCTGATAGGGGGTTAGGGAGCTGAACTGAAGCACAGATGGGTGGGCTGGGGGGTGGTGGGAAGATAAGGGGATGGAGGAGATGAAAGAGAGAAGCCCTCCCGGGTGAAGGTGGAGAGGAGGAAGATACGCTGCAGGATAATGGTGGCCCATGGGGATGGGGACGTGGGCATTAAAGGATAAGACAAAGGAGATAGAATAGAGTGGGATGGAGGGAGATGGACTCAGAGAGAGACAATGTGGTAGTGGTGCTCTGATCCCAGATGGCCAGGCCTAGCTGCGGTGTCTGGCATGATCTTACTCTCCTCATTCTAGAAGTGAGCTCACAGCCTTTCCCATGCCAGGATCCTCTCAGTTAATCTGTGAGGTATGAAAGGCCTGGTCTGGTCCTCTGTTAGTAAAGGCACTGGACAAACCCCCTCCAGCCTTTCTCACTTCACCTTTCAGCACTTGCACTACTACCTTCTGTTCCAAGTTCTGGGGATACAGTAAAGGCTGCTGGATACCTGACAGGTGAATACCAACAATCAAATAGATAAAGAAGGTGCTGAGAGGTAGCCATAACTGCTATGAAGAAAATAAAACTGTGCACAGTGAGAGGAAATAGATAGAAGGTGGTTATGATGGGTTGGCTGATCTGAGCAGGTGTTTGTGAGGAGGTGACATTGGATGTGGTACCTATTGATAAGAAGGATAGAGCCATGATAATATCTAAGGAACAGCAATCTAGGTGGAGGGAGATAAAATGCAGAGGCACTGAGTTGGGAGTATGCTAGTATGCTTGGCTTGTGAGGGAGTGTGAGAGAATGAGGCTAGAGAGGTGGGGAAGCCAGAGCATGCAGAAACTTGGAGTTCAGATTTTATCCCCAGTGTAATGAGAAAGCCTGCTGGAACTTCATTGTGGCCTTGGGTAAACTGATTTCTCCTCTGGGCTTTAGTCACTAATAATTGTGAGCTGGGCGCATGAGACTCCGTAATCTCTAAGGTCCATTTGACCCTGAAGTTTGGTGGACATTTGAGCAGAGTCAATGAGGGCACCCCTAAGACCCAGAATCCCCTTTGCCTATGGTTTTACCACATAGGGCAACATTCAGGTGCATGAGTTCAAATCTTGACCTCACCATTAAATTTGTATGTAACTTTCAGCAAGTGGCTTAATGTCCCTGAATTTTCAATTTTCTCATTTGTAAAATGGGAATAATAAAAGCATGCTCCTCTAGGGGCTATTATGGAGAGGAAATGAGATAAATATGCAAAGGATTTAACTCACCTGCTGATGTACAATAAGCTATTGTGACTGGTGTCAAGGATCTCCCAGTTTTCACTTTGATGTTAGAATGAACCAAAGTGTCCACCCACTGATGGATCATTTCTACCTGGAAACTGATGTTACATTGGTACATCTAACTAAACATGATCAAAATAAAACTCATCATTCCCCTAGCTCCTCATCCCTCCCCTATCCTGTTTCTCTTCCTGGTCCTTTATCTTGGTTCATGGCACCATGATTCTCCCAGACACTCAGGCTCAATCCCAGAGTTATCTTGGACTTCTTTTCCCACATCTAATCAATCGCCAAACCCTATCTGCAAGCCTCCACAATGCCTCATCTGTCCCCTCTTTTCATTCCTAATGCTTTCCTTCAGGTTTACCTTACCCCTCACCTCAGCTCTACGATAATCTCTGGACTGGCTGCCTGCTTTGTTTCTTCCTCCTTATCGCCCTCTCTGCCACCCATCACCACCACTTTTCAAACACTGTTGCCAGAGTGACCTTAATGCATATCTTTAAGCAAGTCACTCTTTTTGCTTTAAAGTTTTCTCTATCTCCCCATCCACTCTAGGCCACAGGATAAAACGTATCACCTCAGCCTGCCTTGGAAGTCTCTTATAATCCAATTCTATTCTACCTTTCCATGGTTTTCCATCCTCCTCCTCTAACATACATTAAACCTTAATGACACTTGTCTGCTCAACCTTCTTTGAACATGGCTCACTTCTAAAGAACCTCAGTTTAAGTTTTTCCTCTCTGCCTAGAATCTGTCCATGCTCCCATGGTGCCTGTTCGTGTCTCATCCATCCTTAGAATTTGAACTCAGCCTCCCTAATCCTTGGAGCCTTCCCAGATGTCTATGCCCGCCAACCTGTTAGATCCCATCTCTTTCTTTCCCATACTTTCACATTCTCTTTGTAAAAACTACTTAACAGGTTTTTTTTTTATTATTCTTATGTATCCATTCTTATCCCCTACTATATTTGTGAATTCTTGGAAGAGGGAACTCTGTCTTGGCCATCTTTATACTGTTGTCTAGACTTACTAAATGGTTTAAGAAGTCTGTTAAGTTTTTCGAACCTAAAATAGCTAAAATAGGACCTTGATTCCACTCCTCCCAGATCTCTCTCATTGTTCTGAGAAATTCTGTTTTTTTCTCCCAGTCTTTCTCTTTGTGGTAGATGGCACCATCATCATCCACCTAGTTGCTCAAGCTCCAAGTCTGGGAGTTTCATCCTTGACTCCTCTCTTTCTTTTTTCTCATTGTAGGTCCAATTTAATACTAGTTTAGCTCTAGCTCCAAAATTCATCCCAAATTTGTCCATTTCTCTTCACCTAACCTGCCACCACCCTATTTCAAGCACTGCGACTTCTCTTTCCTGGACTGCCCTAAAGACCCACAAATTATCTCCTGCTGCCCTGTACTCTATTCTCCTCTTTGGAATGAGAATGTTCTTTAAAAATGTGCATCACATTAAGTCACTAACTGACTTGAAATCCTCTAATCATCTTCTATCATGTGGAAAAACACAGATTTCTTACTCTGGTTTATAGAACCATGCATACTTGCTTCTCTAACTACATATTATACTACTCTCCCTGGTGCCTACATCACATTTCCAGACATGGTGTCCTTTTCTTCAATATATCAAGTTTAGGGCCTTTGTGCTGTTACTTCTATTCACACTACTATTCTCTCTCATCTCCATGTTGCTGTCTCTTCTTGTAATTTAGATTTTATTTTAAATGTCATTTCCTCAATCTGAATTACCTACCCAATCATTTTATCATATCATTATACTTTAAAACTCTGGGTTGTACTTCTCAGTATCTGATTATTTTTTACTCTATTTTCCCCCCCATTCTACTAGAAAAAAACCTTATAACATTAGGAACTGTTTTCCTAGTGCCTAGGATAGTGCTTTGCACATAATAAGAACTTACTGAAAAAACAGCAATAATAATTATTATTACTACTAGAGACCCGGTGCATGGATTTGTGCACTGTTGGAGTCCCTCAGCCTGGCCTGTGCCCTCTCTCAATCTGGGTCCCCTCAGGGGATGTCGGACTACTGGTTTTGGCCTGCAGGGATTGGGCCAAAACCAGCAGTCCGACATCGCCTGAGGGATGTAGTAGTGCGCAAAATGGCAGCCGGCCAGGGAGGAGCGTGAGCCCAGGCTGGGTGCCGCACCACTCCCGCACAATCTGGTCCGCTGCACCTGCTGCCACTGCTGCTGGGTAGTAGTGCTGCAGTGGAGGTGGGAGAGGCTCCTGCCGCCAGCGCTGCGTTTGCCAGCCATAAGCTCGGCGTCTGGTGCTCATCAGTCAGCTGAGCAGTGCTTCTGCTGTGGGAGCTCACTGACCACCAGGGGCAGCTTCTGCATTTAGCATCTGCCCCTTGGTGGTCATTGTGAATCATAGCTACCGGCTGAGCGGTCGAGTGGTCGACCAGTTGCTTAGGCTTTTATATATATATATATATATATATATATATATATATATATATATATATATATATATATATATAATTAATTGTGTGGGAAAAATGGGGTAATAATATTAAGCTTATAGGGTTTTTTTGAGGATTAGAGATACTTCATAGAGAATGTTTAGTATACTATAATTGATGTTATCATTTTTTGCCCCATGTCTGAGGTTGGGCAGAGCTCTAATGCAGGTTT
The DNA here is from genome assembly GCF_014108235.1 of Myotis myotis. NCBI lineage: Eukaryota > Metazoa > Chordata > Mammalia > Chiroptera > Vespertilionidae > Myotis > Myotis myotis. Next base: position 65,058,030 of record NW_023416314.1, read on the forward strand.
CTCTCACTTCGTTTGAAGCCTGGGCTCTTACCACTACGTGAGAGAATTGGTAACACTGTGGTTTTTTTTTTGTCTGACATTAATATAGTTATAGGAGCTTTTGTTATATTTAGTGTTTGCATTGTATATCTTCTCCATCCTCTTCCTTTTAAACAATGTAGTTCAAGTAGTCAGCATATAGTTGGATCTTGCTATTTTAGTGGTCTGTCAATCTCTGCTTTCTAATCAGCAGATTTTTTAAAAACTCTGTTTTTAAAGTCATTTTCTTAGTGGTTTCCCTAGGGATGACAACATACTTCTTAATTCATAGCAGTAGTAATGTGATAAATTAATTAAAGATTAGTACTAACAATTTTGATAAAATATAGAAACTTTTTCTCAATGTAACTTCATATGCTTCCCCTTCCTTTGTGTTATTATTGTCACATATATGACATTTATATACATTATAACCAACAATTCAGTGTTGTAATTGTTGTTTTATATAATCTTATTTTTTAAGAAGTTTAGAAAAGAAAAACTTATAATGATTTTATATTTGCCTACATATTTACAATTTTTAGTACTTATTATTATTTGGTGGATTCTAGTTAGCACCTGCTATCATTTCCTTTCAGCCAAAAAGACTACCTTTACTATGTCTTATAAACCAGATCTACTAGCAATAAGTTCTCTCAGTCTTTATTTATCTGAGAATATCTTTATTTCACCTCCAATATTGACTGTTTTATTGGTTATAGAATTCTTGGCTGACAGTTATTTTTTCTTTCAGTACATTGGGGATATTTTTCCAAACCTTTTGGCCTCCATGGCTTTTGATGGGAAACCCCTTATTAATCATACTATTGTTCCATGTATGTGATGAGTTGAATTACTCCTCTTGATGCTTTTAAGGTTTTCTCTGTCTTTGGCCTTTAACTGTTTGACTACAATATGTCTAGGTGTGTTTATCTCTTTGTGTTTATTTTCTTGGCATTCACTGGGGAGTTTTGCCCACAAGTTCCTCGAATATTGTTTCTGTTCCTTTCTTTTTCTCCTTTCCTTCTGGGATTCCTATTATATCTACATGTAGAGGAACAGCTCTGCTACTGTGCTCTGATATGCTGCACGTGTCCTTGTAGGCCATGTAGGCAACATTTACCTGTAGTATGATCCAAGTCTTGGTAAAGCGCCTGCTATTTCCAGTGGCATAATGGGAGGTAAGCAGCCTTACAAGGAGCTGCCATGGGAAGATAATTGTGCATTTCCCTAATTTGTAGAAAAAATCCACAAAGCTGTTTTTCACCCATCCTCTTGTTTAATTTATTCAATTCAAGTCACACAACTTTCAACCTTGACCCTCTTTAGGGTAGAGCTTCAGGTTCCTGTGCATGTCTACAAAATTTCCAGTGATAATTTAGAGAAAGCTTCTCAGTAGCAGAGCTATCCACTGCCAGAGCAGCCTGCCATTAGCCCCTCTGGCTTGGTGTTTTCTGTCAAACTAGGGACATAAGAAGCTGACACCTTGCTTCTGTATACGTAATAAATTGTCTGAACACACTTGGCTAGTTGCCTCTTTGAGGCCTAATCTATGAGACTGTGTTAAGCTGCAGTACAGACTCCTGTTAGTTGCTGTGCTACTGCTTTGGGATGGCCGACAGTACGTTGAGATGCTTGTTGCTATCTGGATTGGATTAAATAGTGTCCCCCAATACTGGTAGCTCATGTCCACCTAGAACCTCAGAATGTGACCTTATCTAGAAATAGGACTTTTGCAGACGTAATCAAGTTAAGATGAGTTCATATTAAATTAGGTTGTGCCCTAATCCAGTGTCCTTATACAAAGAGGGAAATTTGGAGATAGAGGCATGTACACAGAGAAGTTGATGTAAAGACAGACAGGGAGAACACCATGTGATTGGAATGATATAACTGCAAAAGAAATGATAACCACTAGTTTTCTAGTGGCAACCACTAGAAAGTTGGAAGAGGTAGGAAGGATCCTCCCAAAGGTGGGGGGAGAGAAAGAGGAGAGAGAGAGAGAGAGAGAGAGAGAGAGCGAGAGAGAGAGCTTGATTTTGCTGCAATTGCCTCCAGACCAGGCTGGGTTGGGAGTGGGAGAGCAGTCACAGACCGGAACAGCACAAACTCCCACAGTTCTTACTCAAAGTTTAGTAGTTTTTCATGTATTTATTATATGTCTTTGGTTGATTTCCAGTGTTCTGAAATAGTTATTTTATAGTTGATTTTTGGGGAGAGGATTTCCTTGTTTCCTCATTTGGCGATACCAGAAGTCTTCCCTTGTGTCTAATTGGAGGGTTTAGAATGATGAACAATATGATTGGTTTTAACTCTACCTTCTCAGTATTTGTTTTCTATTTGTCCCATTTGTATATTTTCCCTCTACTTTCCTGCCTTCTTTGGGTTAATCAAATATTAATTAGTAGCCTATTATAATTTCCCTATTTGCTATAACTCTTTGTATTATTTTTAGCACTGCTCTAGGCAATTCAAGTATCCTTAATTTATGTAGTCTACCTTGATGTAATGTCACATTAGTTCATGTAAAATGTAAAAATCTCCACTTACTTCATTTAGCCCATATTCTGTGCTATGATTGACATATATAATAAACACACATATGTAATTTACCACACATTAAAATGTTATTATTTTTTATTGGTAGACCCAATTTTCCATCTGGTGTCATTTTTCCTTAGTTTGAAGAACTTCCTTTAGCATTTCTTATAGTGCAAATCTGCTCAATGAATTCTTTCACAGCATGTTCACCTAAAATTAATATGTCTTCACTCTAATTTTTAAGGATATTCTCACTGGATATATAGGTGTTTTTTTTCTTTCTGTACTTTAAAGTTACTGTTCCTTTGTTGTCTTGCCTCTATTGTTTAGTATGAGCATCCAAGTGACATTTATAGTGTTTCTTATTTTTCCTATGGCTGCTTTTAAAATTTTTCTCTTTACCTTTGATTTTTAGCAATTTGACTCTGATATATGTAGGCATGGTTCAGTTTGTATCGATTCTGTTTGGGGATTGTTGAATTACTTGCATCTATAAGTAGATTTTTTTTTAAAAGTCAAATTTGGGAAAATATTGGTCATTAAGTCTTCAAACATTACCCACCCCCTTATTTGTTCTCTTGTCCCATCTGGGACTCCAATTATATGTATATCTGTCTACTTATATGTATATCTGTCTACTTAATATTATCCCAGGGGTCTTTGCGATTCTGCACATTTATAAAGATACTTTTTTCTCTGTTCCAGTTAATTTCTATTTCAAGTGTTATGCTGTATTTTTCTGCCCTAGAATTTCTATTTTTAATTGTTTCCATTTAAATAGATTCACATTCTCCACTGTGAATCCCTAGCTTTTCACTCATTATGAACATCTTTCCCCTTAAGTCCTTAGACATATTTATAACTGTCTTTATAACATAACTTATAAACTGTTTTAAAGTGCTTGTCTGTTAATTTCAACACCTGGGTCATCTTGTGGTCTGTTTGACTTGACTCCTTTTTTCCCTCTTGATTATGTTTCACATATTCCTACTTCTTTGCACATACAGTAATTTTGATTGTATGCTGACTATTTGAAGGATTGTATACATGTGTAAAAAATTGTGTTGTTTTTCCCCTTCCTAAATAAATGACATCATACCATTATACTATTCTGTAGTTTGACTTTTATTTTTAATCTTTAAAAGTATAGATCTTGGGCATCATTCCATACTAGCCCACAAAGACATTCTCATTCATTAAAAAAGCTGTATAGTTTTCTGTAGTATAGATATATCACAAAGTAATTAATCAGTCCTCAAATGATCCACCTCTTTATCGTAAGGCTTCTCTAGATTAGGAAACTAAGGCTCACCTGACAAGGAACATCCCTGTCCACTTCTCAGACAGAACCTAACCTCCTTTTCCCCACATGCATCTAGTAGTTATTGTGAGCAGAGCTCACAAGGAGGATGCTCTACAGAAGCATAAGATAATGTTTCTGCCTGTTTCTATAAGTGATTGCCATATAAGGTAGATGGTGGTAGGTGGCAGAGGGACAGATAATATTCTGGGAAGGAGAGAGAGAGAGAGAGGGAGAGAGAGAGAGAGAGAGAGAGAGAGAGAGAGAGAGAGAGAGAGAGAGAAGGTCATAAGAGATAATTATTTCTGGCTTTTAGGAATCAGGAGAGACCTCATATTGTTGGTGACATTTGAGTTAGAACAGAAATGGACAAAGGGCATTTTGAAAAATGCAGTTCCAGAGAGCAGTGTGGACACAGGCAGTGACAAGGGCCTGGATGGGGAAGAGACTTTGGCTTGAGCATCTTGCATGCAGCAAAGCTTGGATAAGAAAACTGGTACAGCAGGTTGAGACCTGCTGGCTGTGGTATTAAACTGCAATTCCAAGAAATGAGGAAGGAATGAGCATTTTCATAAGATTTCTGTTTGTGTAGAGTCTATGGTAAGTTTCAAAAGACTGGATTCATAGATTAGAAGTTCTTCCTGGAGGAACACCTCTTAAGAGCAAATTTCAATACATTTGTTGAATAAAGTCCCATCCCTTTCCTTGCACTTTTAACAATCTGGGTCTATTTCCTTTGTTTATCCCAGGTTTCTGGTTCTAAGATGTGTGGGCTGAGGTTGACTGTGGGCCCACACTGCCTCCTTGTGCCAAATTTGTGCATAGCACTCAGCAAAACCACTCCCCAAGACAGCAGGGGGTGGAGAGCTCAGGGAGTGAGTCATATCCCACAATGCTCAGTGCCCTATTCACTAAGTTTTTTGATGGAGAGACTGATTTCATTAACAATGATGTCAGGACAAGCACTCACGTTCCCCTTCACAGTCACATTGATGGGAGGGGAGACAGTCTATGTTCAGGACCTGCCTCTCCCAGCCTCCTGGGCTCAAGGGAAATGATGAGACCTCTGCCTGCTTCTGTTGGCACCCGACCCCCTGGCTTTGTGCACCTTAAGTTATGGTTACATTTTTGATCAAGGAGAATAATATTTTTTTCACTCTTTTTTGATCTTCACATTCTTTTCTAATTATAATGAGAATTTCAGAATTAGTTTTTGGGTCCTTGAGAGGACTTCCTATGAGAAGAGTAGACAGCAAAAGTAGACTCAAAATCGCCCTGAGCACAAGGGGGAAGCTGTCTCTAAAGCACAAAACTCTCTCCCTGCATGGAAGATAAGTTCAATGTCTTCTGCTGAACATCGAGGCCCATCCAGATCTGGCTTTACCTTCCTTTTTAGCCTCAACTCTAGACACTTCCTCTCTATGCATCAGAGCTTCCCTCAAAAAACATTTCAAGTCGCTGCCTGGAATACTCTCTGCTCAACCTTTATTCTGGCCCACACCATCCTTCCAGGGAGCTCCTATCTACCCACAAGACTCAGAGCAAATACAACACTTCTGCAAGTCTTTCCGGGGCCCGAAGTCAGTCAGCTTCCATGGAGTTCAATGGTTTGTCCATCTCTCTTCTTGGGGTCCCTCGTGCCTAGTAACAGCAGCCTGACTTCCGGCAGGCACTCAGTGAAGGCCTGTGGGGGAATGCATAAACTGTCCCAGCTCCATGATTTGCCGGTGGCCAACATGGTGGATGGATAGTGACTTGAAGAGGCAGAAGGTTAGAGAGAAGAAGGAAGAATAGGAGTAGGTGCATGAGGAGTACTGAAACCCCTAATGTGTCCCCCCAAACCTGCCCTTAACATCAAAACAGATAGCGGGGCACTCATCTCCCTTGAGTCATGCTGGGTTTCCTTCCCACTCCAGGCTCTCCATGCCAATTTCTCTTGAGTTCACTCCTATATCTTCACTAACCCTGCCCACCCCCAACCTGGGATTGGCAGCCGAATGTCCTGGACCATGATGAGCCCCTGAGTACTCTCTCACTGAGTCCCAAAGACCAGCTTCAAATTCGGGATCCACAATCTATTTATTGGTGCGGGGGTCAAATATCTTTACTTCTTGGAGTCCCAGTTTCCTTGATTGTAAAATCAACATGGTAATATTTTCTCTATGTATCTTAGGAGGCAGGTGTAAAAAAAAAATCACATTTGATAATAGATAATAATGGATATGAAAGTGCTTCCTGGAAATGCTGTAGCTAATTATTATTATAATGGTAACTGATAAAAAAATAAGGTCCTGGAATATTGCTGTTGACTTCATTCTTTCATGAAAGCTGAAGCCAAAAATAGGGCAGACTCTAGGGATGGACAAATATCACATTAGCCAACATGTTGAATCAATCTGAAGCTATTAAACAGATCTTTAAGGCCTTTTATCTTCTCTTAACAAGAAACAAAGTGGACTAGACACTGAATCCTTGGGGCTCTTGTACCTGCAGCCACCCCAGAGGCAGTGTGGCTTCATGGTGAAGAATATGGGGTTTGGCATCAAATGACCTGGATTCAAAACTCATCTCTGCCAAATGGGTAGAATTACTTTAGCAACAGCTTAGCCTCTCTGTGGCTTAATGTCTTTTCAGTAAAAGGGTAATAATTTTAATAATGGCACTCATCTGTTGTGCTTATTGGGACTAGAAGCAGTGGTCCTGTAAGGCACTCTGAACAGTGGCTGGTGTGCAGTAAAGATTAGCTTTGATCATTTCCTGTTTTCTTTCTGCTCTTGGGGGTGGACTGTTTTGCTCTCATCTTGAATAAAAGAACGAGACTCAATAATGAGCAGGCAAAGGGCAAGGGCAAGAAAAACACTGGATTAAAAATTGGCTAATAAAGGCAATAGAAAGGAATTTAGCAGCTCTCTCATCCAATTCTCTCATTTTAAAAATGAGAGAACTAAAGTTCAGGAAGGGAATATTTTTCCCAAGGTTACATAAACTCAGTTCAATGTATCGACTCTTTTCTCGGGCCTATTATACTCCAAGCATTTTCCACATTTCTGTGAATAATTGGGTTAACAAAAAATAGTTCTTGCCTTTGCACAATATTTGTCAAAGTGTGTAAGCTGCAAAGTAAAGTTCTAAAGGTCAGAATTTAACCCAGAAAATGCTGGGTTAAGTAAAAATGAAACAGGTTTCTGGCTCGGGCTTTGCTCATTTCCAAGAGGGAGTTTCCCACGGGTAGCCTATGACAGGAGTCCTTCTTCCCTTGGAGTCTCATGTGGGATTCGTGCGCTGGGGCATGTCCTATGGACAATGTGGCTCTAGCTAGAAGTTCACAAAGTACTGGGGGTGGGTATATGAAAACAGATTTATGAGAAGTTCATTGGTGCCAAGGCAAAGATGGGATGTAGGCAACAGCTCAGGGGGACCTACCTTGAGCGTATAGAGCCTCCTTCCTTCTGTCTTGTGTTTTTATGTAGAGAAAATCTCCTTCCAAGGAACACTTTAGAGCACACACTTTAGGAATAGGATTTGCTCAGATATCACAGTCTCCGTATGTACTGCCTTCTCTATGCTCAGGACTTTGTTTATGCTTGCCTGTGGCACTTCTTGAATTATACCTTGTTTCCAAGCTATTGGCACAGATATAAGAATGCCTCTTAACAAATCATAGTTGCTTGAAGGCAGACACAAGTTCTTATTTCTGACCTCAGATTTATCACCTCAAGGCTTTGCTCAGTCACTACTGTTAAATGAATGAATTCAGAACCATTGGGTAGAACTTAAAAACCTCCCTGAAAAGAGGAAATACTATACTCAGGTCATTTAGTGCTATTCTCTAAATATTCCCATCTTCTCACCTTCCAGGCAAATAATAAAATGGCATTCCTTCACCTTTTTTTTTTTTTTAAATTACATGTGACCACGTCATCTGCTTTGGGAACTTAAATGTGAGTGGAAGGGATGTGAGTGTTACTGGGAAAAAGATTCAAGAGCCAATGAACCATTCATATTTCTTGCTCTGCCACGATGAGGGCAACGTTTCAGATGGTGGCTGCTCTATGAGTCTGAGGCTGAGAGTGGCTTGGAGCAGTGTTCCAGCTGCTATAGTGATGCTAGATGGACCTGGAAGCCATGTCCATTCTGTGATCCATGACTAGGGAGGTGGAGAGGAGCATGTCACCTTGTGGGTGACATGTGAAGGCATGGGTGGATGGTGGAGCTCAGAGGTCACAACTGGTAGCCTGTGTTCTATTCTGCTTACATAGCATTTTTAAAAATTTTGAATTAATTGCTATTGTTTAAAAGTGCCCCCTCCTTTTTTTTTTTACTTCTGTGGGAAAATCAAAAGATCTGGGTGATGAAGTGAGCTACTTCTTTTAGACACACTGTGCACACTGCAGGTTCTCACTATCTGTGGCCAGACCTGCTTCATTCATTTCTTTACCTGCCTGATCCTTGGAGCCATTGGAATGGGAGACCCCCATTTGGACTTGGGACACCTCAAGTTGATATAATATCAACCTAGATTATATCCAGTAGATGTTATTAGAGGTAAAACAGTGCATATTCCTCCTCTGGATTTTGAGGGCAGCTGCTCTTTCTAGAAATACATAAGATTATTTTAGGGACAGTGTCAGGGCCTAAAAGAACAAAAATGCATAACATTTGAACACATCTTTCCGTGCATAAGATGAAATAATTCTGGATTGAGACTCAAGATAGAGTCAGAGAAACCAAGAGCTTTTCTTTCTTTCTTTTTAAAAAATATATTTTTATTGATTTCAGAGAGAAAGGGAGAGGGAGAGAGAGATAGAAACATCACTGATGAAAGGGAATCATCGATTGGCTGCCTCCTGCAAGCCCCACACTGGGGACTGAGCTCACAATCTGGACATGTGCCCTGACTGGGAATCGAACCGTGACGTCCCGGTTCACAGGTTGATGCTCTACCAGTGAGCCACACCGGCCGGGCTCAAGAGTTTTTCAAAGTAAAGATGGCTTCAGTTAGACCAGATTGGGAAGTCGTGGCTTTTGGTTCTGTTTGCAAATCAGCCATGCCCTTTTCCCTTCCTGTAAGTGGGCTAGATCGAGAGAAGATAAAGATGGAAGTTGTTAAGAGAAAGTGGACAGTGGGCAGAGACAAGACCGCTAGAGAGGTTGGAGTGTGGAGGAGAAAGTTACATAAAGGCTTCAGAGAAACTCTGTTGAGACTGTTTCGGATCAGCAGATAAAAGAAGCAGTGGAACAAACACAGAAGAGAACAAAGGCAGCAGAGGAAACCCACAGGGATCAGCAGATAAGTCAGGGGAAGAAGACAAAGGGAACTAAATTTAACCAGGGAGAAAAGATGCCTCAGCCGGGCCAAGAGCAGGCTATAAATACCTTCAAGGCGACAAGCTCCAGAAAGAAAGGAAGGATTATTCACTCTCTCCCCAGATGTAGGACAGAGACAGGGACCAGAAGGAAGCAAAGACGGCGTCAGGCTGCTGGGCCCAGGGGAATAGAGCAGTGTTTGTGCCCTGCTAGGAACTGGACAGTGAGTGGGGACCGGCTCCTGGGCAGCTGCTTAAAGTGGGATGTCCTCCAGGCTTTCCCGTGGCTGCCAGGCCTGGGACCCTTCAGAGACCACCAGTCCCTTGCAGGGCTGCATCTCTGCTAAAAGAATCCCTTTGGCTCTAAGTGTCATGGCTGACTGGTAGCCTCCCAGCCACTTCCTTTCTCTAACTTCCATCTTTTCTCTTTATCAAATGGGAATAATTGCTGGTCACTTCATAAGGATGGTGTGAGGAGCAAATGAGCTTTGTATGCCAGGAGGATTTGGAAGCCTAAAAGTCTGTGGCAGATGGAAGAAGTTTGCTCTGCCCGATAACCGCTGGCCTTCGTGTTCCCAGGCCCCACAGCCAAGCGGGTCAGGGCCACTGTTAAAGGATAGGAAGGTCTCTCTCCCTATTTCTCTCCCCCTCTCCCCCCATCACTTGCATTCTCCCTGTGTTCTTCACTCAAACATTCCTTAATGCCCTGGTGATGCACACGTGAGGCCTTGGAGACATGCCCCAGACCAAGGCTCAGTCTGTCTGTCCAGAGTTAAAGGCTCAGTAGGGAGACACAGACATGGACCCACAGGACTTCCTTCTAGTGAGATAGTGATAATGCTGCCAGTGATCCAGGAGGAGGGGGTGGTCCAGGCGAGAGGAAGAATGTGAACCAACGTACAGAGACAGGAATAGCACACTGCATGCTGGGGAACTGCAAACAGTTCAGTGAGGACTGGAGCTCAAGGAGGGATCACCTCCAGGCTTGCCTGGGCTGCAGAGTAGTGTGAGGTGAGGCTGTTTTATGCAGGGTCTTGTAGATTGAGCCAAGCATCTTTGTCCTACTGTGGGGGTGGGAGGATGGTGGGTAGGGGCGGGATTCAGTGATGGGTTTGGAGCAAGGAGTGCCAAGGTCACCTCTTCATTTTAGATAGCGATCTCTGTAGTCAGTGGGTGGTGGATTTAGGCCAGGGGTCTGAGCAGACACTGCCCTACTCCTGATACACAGTTTGCCAGGAGCCCAAGCGACCAGACCACATGGAGAGCGGGAAAGGGTTAATGTAGGAGCTGAGCTGAGACTAATGAGTGAAAGTGCTAATTAACTGAGGGCAGGTGTCCAGGAAATGGCCCAGTTTGTGCTTCCTTGCTTAGGCTGATGATAATATACCACTCGTATTCCATATTTTTCCTTGGAGGAAACACCACCCTGGGGCCCAGTTTCCGTAACTGAGGAGCAGGACTGGGTGCCTCCTCTTGTCCCTTTCTCCTTCCTGTTCGCATTTCTGTTTGAGAAACAAAGGGAATGGGCTGGGTAGAACAATGCCATCATGAAAACTCCCCAAACAGAATTTTATGGTAGAAGGAAGCTTTAAAGATCATGAGTCCTAGACATCTTTTGAAGGTTACATCCAGCTCCCACCATCTAAACTGAGAAAAAGATGCAATCTCTTCTACAATCAAAAGATAGTAGAAGTTAGCTGGGGATTTATCATTTTGATTGAAGAATCCCAAATATAACACTAGATGTGTTGCTTGTTAGACATACCTAATAATTTTTCAGCAATTTAGAATTTAAAATAATGTAAGAGATTCTGAAAAGGTAGATATTTCAAATGGAAGCTTTCTGAATGGTCAAGGATTTTTCCCCCCAAGGCCTCCAGGGACTCTGGCTGATTGGAAAATTTCTGTTTCTTCCCCTGGTAGATAGTGGGTAAGATCAAGAATCTCAGGTCAGACAAGTTTCACATACAGACCTCATCTCAGAGTGGCTTTGGCCAAGTGACAACCTCTTTAACCCCTGTTCTGTTCTTAAATGGAACCAAAGGTAGTCCATGCTTCATTGGGTTGCAGCGGGCTGTTTGTAAGTCTCTCTGTAACATGCTAACTGTTACCAGTAGTCTTAGGAACATGATTTCTAGGTCACAGGGCTGGGGCAGGTCAGAGAGTGGATCTGGCTGGATGCCTAAGTGGCAACAACAGAACACTCTGACCGACTTTACGAGACAGGACATTTTTTATCTGTCATCACTGATATGGGACGTGCTGCAGAAGTGCTGGAGATGGCATCAGAGGTGCCATCATCTGTGTCTCCTCTTTGTCATCCTTAGGTTTTCAGGCTGGCTTCATGCTAGGCCCCAGATAAGTGCAGACAGTTCAACTGGATTTGTGAGACACACATTTCTAGGAGAACAGAGACACATCTATGGTGTCTATAATGATGAAATCCTTCCTGGAAGCCCCCAGCAGATATTTACTCCACATGCCTTCTGGCCTGAGTTTGGCCACACCCCTGTTCCTAAGCTAATCACTGGCAGCAGGAATCAGTTGAACACATTTGCTTTTTTACACCATGCCTCTGAGCTGGGGGTAAGGTCACCTTTCTTTCCTTCACGTGGAGAAGGGTAGATTTTTGAATAAAAGTGGGTTATGTTAGCAAGAAGGCAGGAAGAAATGGATATAGGATAGGCAACCAAGTGTTAACTCTGCAGAGTTCATTGAGATATCTGTAGTAGTTGGCTAGGGCTACTAAGCAAAATACTATACACAGGGTGGCTTAAACAATACAAATAGTTTTATGGCAGAATAGTATTGTTTTTGTGATAGCATGGATGGACCTGGAAAGTCTTATGCTAAGTGAAATAGGTCAGTCAGAGAAAGACAAGTACCATATGAATCCACTTATATGTGTAATCTAATGAACAAAATAAGTGAACAAACAAAATAAAAACAGAGAATAGACTGACAGTTGTCAGTTGGGAGAGAAGGGTTGGGTAGGAGGGTTGTGTGAAAAAGGAGAAGGGATTAAGTAAATAACAAACAAAAAACAACCAAACCTACAAACCTCATAGATAGGCAATAGTATGATGATTACTAGAGGAAAAGAGGTTGTGGAGGAAGATAGGAGAAGGTAAAGGGAGGATAAATGGTGATGGAAGGAGACTTAACTTGAGGTTGTGAACATACAATACAATGTACAGATGATATATTATAGCATCGTACCCCTGAAATCTTTATAATTTTATTAACCAATATCACCTCAATAAATTCAATAAAAAACAACATAAATTCATTTTCTCAAAATTTGGTTGCTAAAAGTCCAAGTTGAAAGTGTCAGCGGGTTTGCTTTCTTCTGATATCTCTCTGGCTTGCAGATGGCTGCTTTCTCACCGTGTATCCTCACAGGGTTGTCTCTTGTCCACATTATGTCTGTGTCCTGATCTCCTTTTCTTAAAAAGGACAGCAGTTATATTGGATTAGAGCTCACCCATATGACCTCTTCTTACCTTAATTACCTCTCTAAAAGCTTCATCTCCAAACATAGTCACATTCTGAGGTACTGAGTGTCAGAACTTCAACATATAAATTTTGGAGAAACACAATTCAGCCCATAACACCATCTAACCCTCTCACTTTATAGATCGGGAAAAAAAAATTGAGGCCTGTAGAGAGAGCTGTGATCTGTCAGAAATTACATGAATTCTTCAAATGCACAGACTCACACACTCTCTTACACTTTCAATAGTGAATTTTTACCCCCTTGAGCTACCGCACTAAACCGTAAGTTAGCCAAGTGTGTGGTGTGATATTGCAAAGCCTAAGCAAAGTTAAAAGTTTCTCCACCTCATCCCTTACACTTGGGGATTCTCAGAGCCTTACTAAGGTCAACACATTTTGAGAGTATGCTTTGAAAAGGGATACGATATATAGCATTTCCCAAAATGAATGTGGAACCCTTTTTTCAAGCTTCTGGAAATGGTGGTCTGGAGTAGTGCTCCCTAACTTTTACTATGACCTGTCATGAGTAGAAAATGATAACATTTGTTTGGCATCCTGGGTAGATGCTTCTGGCTGTTCATTACCAGAGATGACCTTAGAGGTTCTGACTGCCTAGGCCCAGCCTGGCTACTCTGAGCATGGCACAGCAGTTGGGGAACTGGTCTAGACTCCTCACAAGTTAGAAAACCACAGGCCCAGAGACAAGACCATCAGCCTTGACTATAGAGCTTCCTGGATCCCTGCATGATCAGCCTGTACGACTGACAACTGTAAGGAAGCAGATCCCAGCACCATGTTTCTAGAAATTCATCCTCTGGATGCCTTTTCCCCTTCTTCTATTCCTCTATGATTCTCACTTTGTTCTCTTACCCTTTCCCTTCCTTCCACATCTTTTATCCTTATCTCTTCCTTTCTGCAAAATAGACAGATGACAGACAGACACATCTACTCACATGCATACAGGTGATAAAGGATGGCGCTGGTGTGTGGGCTCAATCCCCAGTAGGGGGAATACAGGAGGCAGCCCATTGATGTTTCTCCCTGCCCCCTCCCTTTCTCTCTCTCTAAAATCAACAAAAACATTAAAAAAAGGATGGTGTTGATGTAGATGGATTAAATAGAGCTAATTGATGATGGGAGTAGGTAAAACAATACTTGGCACTTAGATATTCCAGGCCCCGTTAGAATAACACACACAAACTTTTTAATGAAAGAGAAATGGCAGCTGAATAAAGAGAGCTGTGAGCTGACAGATATGCTAGGGTCCCAGCTGCTCCAACAGCAGTGGAATAATTTTCCTGGCTTCCTGTCCCCCTCCCCAGCACTGCAGGTCAAGGCAATGAAGGCATAACTCCCCAGCAGGGACACATTTAAGAGACTTCTGGATGTGTAGGCACAGAGGAAAGACCATGTGGGGATACAGTGAGAGGGCGTCTGTCTGCAAGCCAAGGAGAGGGGCCCCGGGAGAAACCAAACTGTCAATATCTTGATCTTAGACTTTTAGTCTTTAGAACTGTGAGAAATACATTTCTATTTCTTAAGCTACAAGGCTGTGCTATTTTGTCATGTCAGCCCTAGCAAAGACACACACCTGCTGTCACCTGCTGCTGTGTTCCTTGACACTGGTTTCCGACTTGGATCCTTGTTTACCGACTGCTCTGAGGCAGGTTGTTCAGTTTAAAAGAAAGCTGCTCAGCTTCCCATGTTTGAATCATGGTCCTGCCACTTACCGTCTGGGTAACCTCAAGCAAACTGGGTAACCTCCCCAATCTTCATTGTCTGTGAAAGGAGATAGGGATACCTTTCTCAAAGGAGTCTTAATAATAAAATAAAATTATTAACAAATCTGTTTTGTTAAATTGATATAGCAATACCTGATATAAATAAGATGGATAGAAGACAAATTAGACAATGTATGTTGTACATGTGTATTTGGCACAAAGTTGGGACTTAATCATTGTTATGTTCCTTTCCTACAAATTCCCTATGCTGCACCAGCTCCCATGCATTCTCTGCCTGGTGCTGAACCAGCTGTAGCTGCCTGTGAGTCTCATGTCATAACTGTCAGACTGGTCTTCCTGCCTTAGTCATCATATTCCTTTTATTGGCTTTATTTTTCCTCCTTAGTATTTATTACTAGCTTATCTATTATATTTAATTTTACTTATTTCTCATTTATTTTTCTCTCCTTAGAGTTGTAAGCTTCTTGAAGATCTGGCACATGGTAGACACTTACTCTTAACTGTTGAATGAGTGAGTGAGTGAATGAATGAATGAATGAAGAAATGGTGGGGGCGAAAGACAGAATCTAGGGAGTCGAGGGGGAAGTAAGTATCATGGTGGCTACATGTTCTGAATCTAGAAGGTCCAAATGTTGGCCTCACCAGTTTCCACACCCTGTTGCTTGGATGTGAGGATCAAGTGAGCCAACACAGTAAGTGTAGAGAATGGCACCCATCAGAGCCCAATAAATATCTGTTATAGCTCCTGACAAATTGTAGAGAAGTTGGTGAGGAAGCAGTGGTAAGGTGTACCTAGGACTTTTTCTGGATCTTTGAATGAGAAGGAGAGGAGAGTAACTGGATAAAAATTAGGCAAATAGGCTCAAGAGCACGTAAGCGGGCTTCCCTCTCTGTGTGACTTAATTCTCCACTGGACCATGTGGTTCTGTATGTACCCCACTCAGTACCAAGCAGTGACTTTGGGACCAGGTATTTCTACTTAGAGTAGATCTTCAGGAATAATGAAGTCCAGTCAGCTGGCCTTGTTGTGAACTCTTAACATGGATGTGGAGATAGCTTTTCTTCCCAGTTTATTTTATGAAGACAGTAAGGCTCTCAGCAGGTTACCACTGACATGAGATCATAGAGCTGCAAGTTCAAGGGCCAAACTGCAAACCCAATCCCTCTGAATCTAATGGCAGCCAGTGGTCTCTCTAGTCATAATGGAGTGGGAGGGGAGTGGAAACTTTGGTACCATTTCTCCAGAAATAAAAACCATTTTCGTATCCTTATGTGTCACTTGGATTCCACTCAGAAAAAAGTAGGTTTTCTACTTTTGCAATTTGGGTTTCTGTCATGTGAGATCATCAGTTACCACCTGTGTGGGAGCTGAATTTAATGCCATGGGTGGATCAATTCTAAATCAACTGGAGGGGGTGGGAGAAGTTGAGTGTCTCTTACCAGGAAAAGGCATTGTCTTTTATTGAATTTTTTGATTTTCAAGAAATTTTCCTAGGTGATGTGGAATTTCCAAATGCTGGTTGTCAGAACATGGGTGGTTTCTCCAAAGGTAAAGCTGAGTGTGTAGAAGGAAGCAGCTAAGTGTAGAGTAAGGTCGACATGGCACAATGGGCCTTAGAGTTTCAAGCCCATAAATGCTTTGATTGGAATCCAGAACCTATTACAAAACTTTTTTTGGACGGTATTAAAAAATCTGACTATTTCACATAAAGTTCTGGATTTTTCATTCTTTTGGAAAAAAGAAAAGTAAGCGCTGATAACAGTGGACCCTGTTCTACGGCAATAATTGGCTGGATCACATTGTAGGTGCTCCCTTCCAATGAGGCATGGGCCCTTCAGTTTATGACAGTCCCCTCCACTGTATCTGGTCCCACAGCCTTCCCATTTTACTTATTATCTTAATGGACACTTTGGTTTGTAATCTTTGAAATAATAGAAATGGCACTACCCTGGGAAAAGGAGACTTGAACATGAGTTCTGACGCCAAGATGCTAGCGATGTGGGGCCCTTGTCTTAAGCTCACTAGACCTTGGTTAATTCACACACGAAAGGGAATATTATCTTACCATGTGGATGTGTTTGGAACAGCTGATTTATTCATGGTCTACTCATGTTCATGTCTGTTGTGTATATAACATATACTCAACATCGGAGGAGCAATGTGGCCAAAGCAGGTGCTAATCTGATTACTTAGTGGAAGAAACATAATTTACATACATGGGGAAATACAGGTTGCCCCGGGGACACATTACAGGGACATCTTGGGTTCAAGGAAGGCCTTTAGAAGGAATTGAGGTTTAAATTGAGACTTGAAGGATGAGCAGCTATGGTTAAAGTACAGAGAAGAGTGTCCAAGGCAGAGAGAACAGCATGTACAAAAGATTACATTAGAGAAAGCATGGCATGTTTGAGAAACTTTAAGGAATGTGATATAGCCAGAAAAGAATGGAAAGTGAAAAGAAAAAAGAAAGCTGGAATTGGAGAGAGGAACAAAGGGAAGATTGCGAAGGGATTTGGAAGGCTCATGAGGCCAAGAAGTGCAGTGCCAGTTTTAATTTTGGATGTTTAATGTTGAGACTTGCCTGCCTCTCTAGCTATTCACGAAGCAGACAGAGCAAATGGACTGGAGAGGTCCCAGGTATCAACATGGGCATTAGAAAGCCTTTCCCCAAGAGTAAATAATTATTAGCTGGTTGATGATGGATCACAGTTGAGTCTGACCAGACTAACTCCTCATCTAAATGTGTTTATACTTAGCAAACAGAACACACAATAAAAAGATACTTGTAATAAATTATATTTTAATAGGAAACAAAGAGTGCCCCCGTCAGCTCCTTTTGTCTAGAGTAGTTTGACAACTGCACTATGTGTTGTCAATTAACTGGGCCACTTGCGAAGGACATCTGAAAAATTAATCAGCTTCAAAATGAGTTTCCCAGAAAACCCATACTTGTCAAACCTGTAATGGTAACTACAGAATGGTTGCCTGGGTGACATTTAAACACAAAGACAGTAATAGAAAAAAAAAAATAGGCACTCAGGTTCTTCTAAAATTTGATCTAAGTTTCTGAAATGCTGGGCTTTCTTAAGGTATAATACAAGCATTACTTAAACAACACCAACTTTTACTTGACATTTCCAGGTAATTGCATAAAAAAATTCTCTTAACCAAATGCATACTTTAGTTTTTTGTATCCTTTAGGGGTGAAAACTCAGAACCAATCTCATCATTGTAATTGCCAAGCAGGACGGGAATAGGAAAATCTCCTTGCTTTTTTTTTTTGTTTGTTTGTTTTTTTGTGTGATTGAACATGCTCTCCTCTCTCAATTCTCCTTTTAGGTGGCCATCAATGTAAAGAAATCCCACGCTTCTTTTGCCCATATCCATGGGCACAATGAGCATGCTCACGTCTTCCTCATCCATGGCAGAGTTCTTGGCTGCACTCCAGTTCCAGCCCTGGTTCTAAATTGGAGCAGAGTATGAGGCAGGTCTTCCCACATAGTTTAAAAATTCCTCTTTAAAAGGATTATCTATATTCTGGCACAGAAGCTGGAAAAAAAGAGCAACCATCTCTCTCTTTTTTTTTAAATTTCTCTTTGTCTGAGATCTGGGGCACCCAGATTAACTATTAATGGTCAAGGCACAGACAGGACTTGGCTGGTGAATTATCTACATGATGTGATTGGAGAGATTCATAAGACCTCTCTGACTAATATCTCTCTGATGAGATTTCTTTAATGTTAGTTATTCCACCATTGGCAATTCTTTCTTGAAAATTAGTTATTTTTCAAGGAGTAGTACATTAGAACCAAATTAACTAATTTAGCAAACATTTACTGAACATCTATGATGTGCTATATTATATGATAGGTGTAAGGAATGAATAATAACCATTGAGTTTCCCAGTTTTAGTCATTTGCATAGCACCTTCACAGATTTTGTTATTTCCTATACTACTAATGTTTTTCTCTAAGCAGAGTCATTTTTTACTTACTAAAAAAATTTTTTTAAGGAAAACTATATTACCCCATTAATTGAGAAGTAAAGTCATTTACCATAAGTACAAAGTACACATGAAAGTAATATATAGCTATTAAACTATAAAACAATCTGTATCCTGCCTAAAACATCTCATCTCCCATTTCCTGTGTATTTGCCATAGTTTGGGAAGTATGAAGGTACTAGAACACTCTCTAAATGTGTAGTGTTCTCTGAAATGATAGTGACTTATATGCTTATTGCTATTGTACTTTTGGTGGTTAATAAAAAAGCCAAGCATTCAACCTTATTCCATCCAGATGGTATAGGTGGTTGTTTCAGAGGTGCAAACTAAATTTGTTTCTTAAAAACACACATTCATATAAGTTATGAAAAATCTCAAGAAAAGACTAAGGGTTAAATACATTCTTTTTCAATGATGATAGTCCCTAAGAGTGCAGATTTCTTAAATGAAGTACGTCATTACATGTGATGAAGTCAGCCATCAGTCCAGACCTTCTGAGCTGGAGTGGATCCTCAGAGATTATCTAGTTATATTCATCAAGATATTAAACTGTTGTAATGAAAAGACCCCCAAGTGCAGTGGCTCATTTTTCTCTTTGGGGTGAGGAGTGGGGCTTTGTCCAAGCTAGCAATGGTCCAGGTTAGTTGGACAGCTCTTGCTGCGTGTCCTCATGGCATGTGTGTTAGGGCCTGGGTGGCTGTCATGATGCTTCCAGTGGGCAGAAAAGGAGAAAAGAGAATATGGAGGTGGCACTTTGTTGTCTTAAGGCTCAAACCAAGAGTGCACACGTAGCTTCCACTCACATTCCATTGGCAGGAACTTAGCCACGTGCTCAGCTAGCTCTCCTACCATGGAAGTAGGGACAACACATTTTAATGGACAGTCAGTAGTCTCAGCCACCCTGGCCCAAAACATCTCCTTTTGAAGAGGAAGAAACAAAATCCCATAAAGAAAAAATAAGTTACCTCCATGGCCATGCCAGCTGGGAGATTTCAAAGCCATTCAAAGTCATTCAGTTATTTATCCAGCCTGCCCAGCCCATATTTTGCTGAGCAGCTATTACATGCCAGGCATTGTTCTAGGCCCCAGAGATAAAAAGAAAGACAAGATCTTTGCATTTAAGATTTTACTTCTAATTGGAAGAGGAAGATGATAAGTAGGTATAAGGAGGAAAGATAGCTTTAAGGTTAGAAAGAAGGTTGTTGAGAGAAGGCTGGCACGGATCATGTAGGTTTTATTAATGATGTCTAGGTCATTATTCTATGCCTCTTCTCTTGCTTCAGGTCTTCTGTTTAGCTGCACTCATACATGGTGGTCAGAAGGACGGTGATAGGAAGGATCACCAGCTTTTAAAGTACTATATACTGGTTCAAGGTGTGGGTAGAGTCCCATTAACCTTGGTCCTATCAGCTGGCTGCCTGTAGCTACCAGTCAAAGTATTTGGATTGACTGTGACTGCTAATGGAAACTGACAGCTTTCTTTCAGGATTAGAATTTTGAGTTCATCCCAAATGAACAGTGCTAGCAAACAACTAGTGATTATTAGGTGCCTGATGTGACAAGATTTTGATGTCTTAATTTAGTTCCCAGTGGGAGGATGCATGTCATACAAGCTGCCTGGTATCACAAATGGAAAAGCGATTTGTATAAAGAGGCTGTAGGTGAGAGTCCGGGGAAGGCAAGCTTACCTGGTGGAAGAGAGGGGCCCTGCATAATACCCTGGGCATTAAAGGAAGTGAGTGAAAGCGAAGGCAACGCTCATCAACTTAAAGAGGATTGGCTCTTATCTCAGAGCTTGGTTTGGAGAAGTATTATTTTAAAGGATTGCCTGAAAGCCATATCATCCACTCAATTTAAAACATTTACTTTAGATATTAAATTTTAGGTTTACCAAGATCATAAAAAGCCTGCTAGCCAAATTCTCTAGATCCTTTCCCTACTTTCTGGAGTAAGTTATTTCTTCTCCAACCTGTTTTTGGAGTTTTAAAAAAATGGATGCAACCTGGCTGGTGTTGCTCAGTGGTTGAGCATCGATCTATGAAGGAGATCACGGTTCAATTCCTGGTCAGGGCACATACCTGGGGTTGTGGGCTCAATCTCCAGTAGGGGGCGTGCAGGAAACAGCTGATCGATGATTCTCTCCCATCATTAGTATTTCTATCTCTCCTGCCCTCTCCCTTCCTCTCTGAAATCAATAAAAACATATTTAAAAAATAGGATGCAATATACAGATGATGTATCATACAATTGTACCCTTGAAACCTATATGATTTTAGTAACCAATGTCACCCCAATTAGTTTAACTAAAAAATAAGTGGAAGGCCTTACATTCCCTCACTAACTTTCATCTTGTATGTTTAAACCATACCTTTGAAATTATTCTAGATTTTTGTTCCATTATCTAAGATAGATGCTCCTCTTTTCGGCTTTATATCATTTATAAGCTTGATGATCTGAGCTTGGTGCAGGGATAAAGATCTGTGGAGAGCAAAGCCAGGACCCTGGTGCTTGTTAGCAAAGGCCTCCTTCTAGGCAAGTACTGTTCTACATTTCAATTAGTGTTCAGTCTGCACCATATTCACTGTTATTAATTTTCATATTAGCATTCAAAATAAAAGTCAGTAAATGTCTATTGGGAACAAATTGCGTCAGGCATTAAATCAACAGCTTTTACCTATGTTTGAATTTATTCTTCACTGAAATCTCTGAGACAGAAATGTTACATGGAACAAGGCCAAGGCTCTCACGCCTGACACATGATTTGCTAGATTTGTGTGGCAGGGAGAAAAGTCTGAGGTGTCCCAGGTTAATTTACAGCAGGCCAGAGGATGGAAGGAAGAGCCAAGAGAAGTAAATCAGGTAACAAATGCAGGGCAAAGCCAACAAAGGCTGCTTAGCATTTGTTTAATGTATACTAAAGAAACATTATTTAGTATACACTACATAAATGTGGCTGTTTCAGCGATTAGCTAAAGAGAATAGCCAGGCACCACCGATCACCAGGCAGCTCTGCTTCCTGCCTCCCTGGGAACTCCTACCACCAACCCAAAGGAGCAAACACTTCTTCCTCACGGACTCTGCATCTATCTCAGGATGAGTTCCACT
Organism: Myotis myotis; assembly: GCF_014108235.1. Taxonomy (NCBI): domain Eukaryota; kingdom Metazoa; phylum Chordata; class Mammalia; order Chiroptera; family Vespertilionidae; genus Myotis; species Myotis myotis. Next base: position 65,079,541 of record NW_023416314.1, read on the forward strand.
TCTCAGTCTCCCACTCCGTTCATCTGTAGCCAGTGTGAAATGTTTCTTCCCTCTATTCAATGTATTAAAAAAGCCCATCCACTCAGGGCGATGGACATGGCCCCTTCTCCATCCAGCCCTGCTGCTGGTGGTTCGGACCACAGGCCCCAGGACCTGGTCCTTTTCTGGGAACATTTAGCCCCATAAACTCTTTCTTTTAGAAAAGCTTTTGGCCATGAAAGTTTTTAACATGTGAAAACTGGAAAAAAATTTAAGTTCTGCCATAGCCGGTTTGGCTCAGTGGATAGAGTGTCAGCTTGCGGACTGAAGGGTCCCAGGTTCGATTCCGGTCAAGGGCATGTGCCTTGGTTGCGGGCACATCCCCACTGGGAGGTGTTCAGGGGGCGGCTGATTGATGTTTCTCTCTCATCGATGTTTCTAGCTCTCTGTCCCTCTTCCTTCCTCTCTGTAAAAAAATCAATAAAATATATTAAAAAAATTTAAGTTCTAATATTGGTGATAATGAGCTTCAAATTTAATTCTTTTTTTTTTTTAAATGAATAAATGTTTATTTATGGCAAACTTTGGGAGTGGCTTCATTCTGAGCCTACCTTTTTGGTACGTGTATGTTTGTAATATTTGATCCTTTTTTATTACATTGGTTTGCTCTTTGCATGTGGAGTTAACTTATCTTTCATACGGGAGTGCTTTCAGGACAAGAGCAGGGTTTTTTTCATTTCAGCAGGTGAACATGGAGTGTGTCTTTATTGCTAAGACAATGTGGCCCAAGGATGAGCACAAAGATGAGGTCACAAGACCAGGGTTTGGGGCCCAGCTCCTTACTTACTTGGATATAACTTTAAATCAAGCCAATAACCTCCAAACACATTTTCTATAAATAATGGTGTTAATTGTTGTAGATACAAAATGAATGATTGTGAAGGCATTTTGCAAGCCCTAAAGTACTAAAAAATTTGTGTATGTGAGATTGCTACTGGAAATGAGAACACGGAGTACAAGCTGTAGTGCTGCAGATCTGAGCCGTGTGCGTGCATTAGAGCTCCTGGCTAAGGGAACAGAGTCAGTGGGCCCACTTCCCACCTGCGCTCTAGGAGAGGGAGCCTTAGGATGGAGGTAGAAGAGATCTCACCAGAACACAGCGGAGCTGTCAGGGCCTGGCCCATGGGTTAGCAAGTCTTTGTGTGGAGAGAACCAAAGCCAAATTGCAGCTTGTTTTTGTTTTCCTTTTTGGTTTTATAGATGCTGAAGCACTAATTAAATATGAAGATTTTGTTTGTGATACTATTTAGACCAGCGGTCACCAACCGGTGGTCCGTGGGTCCGAAAGGTTGGCCACCGCTGATTTAGACTAAAGAAAAACAAACTTTAAATTGGAATAATTTATTCTAACAAAAGTACAAAGTATGGAAAAATTAGTGTGTTTGAATGATTTCAGAGAGTAGAGAAAGGTTCACACTAGCAGGTTGAGTGTTTAGCACCTTTGAACAGAGATATTCAGAGTGCGGACACGTGACAGTCCAGGTTCCGACTGCCCAAGAACGACCCGTGATTGAGGGTGTGCTGATCACAGGACAGTGCGGTCACTTGGGTTTTTCTCTGCATGTTGAGAGTGCCACAGAAAACAAAGGGCAGGAAAGCTGTTCATTGAATTCATGGCTGGTGGCTAGAAGATCGGAGAAATGTTGAGACAGAGGAGAAAGAGCCTGGGGGGGTGAGGTGGTCAGTCAGATGGACAGTCCGAAGGCGCTGACGATGCAGTACATGGTCTTATTCTCCCATCGCACGGTGCAGCTCCCGTCAGTAGAGCTGTCCCAGAAGCAAGACCTCGCCGTGTGTAGTCCTGCTCCGTTCTTCTGCATAATTATACAGGTCACAATGTATTTGAATGGTTTTCCCAGCTTGGTGAGTTGGCTTAAAGTTTGTTCTACGACATTTGTGGTCCACTGGTTGACTTTGCTGTGCTGATGGCGTTGCCGCCGATGGCACTTTCTATAGCCTCTTTCACAATGTTGCTCACTTCGTCAACAACAAAAGTGGTCTCTTCCGCAGTCTGGTAGTCTTCCATCTTCCCCGGCGCGTCGCCTCCGCCGCCCCGAGGAGAGCGCACTCTCAAATTTAATTCTTAATGCAAATTGAGACTAAAATGAAATTGATTGGGATGTTAAAAATAATGAATTCTCTTTGTTCATAAGCTTTCAGTCTTTGGGTTCAATCAGAAAGAAAGTAAAATTAAAGATTATATGAATTGCTAGAAGTAAACCCAAAATGAAGGCGAGATGTGTTATAGATTTTACCTATATATGTATACATCTCCGAGAATAGAATCCTGCTTATGTAAGTTAATTTTCCAACTCAGGTTTAAAAAAAATTTTGAAAACAGAAATGTACATAAATAAGAGATTACCTTTAAACTCTCTAATGCTACTCAGGTAGCTTTTGGTGGAGCCAGAATTTGACATCAGCTCTTTTCTCTCCCCCTGGCCTAGGATGCTAATGTGATAGGCCCTTGAAAATGTCTTGTTGCAGTCCCAAGGCACCATTTTGCACTGCATTTCTTTCTTAGTTAACATGAGGTCATGCATGCATTTCCAGAACTGGCTCAGTCTGCTCTTCACGACCTACCGTCTCGTCTCTCTTTATGAAGTATTCCATCTTTGTCCATCGACCGCTGTTTGTTTAGCCATTCCCCTATTGTTAGCCATTTGGGTTCTTTCCAATCGCTAATTATTATAAATGGGCTTTGAAAACTAGTAAGTGCGAGACAGTCGTAAGGCTCCCTCATCATTCTTTTGTTATCACACTCCCAGGATGCAGGCGTTTTATGTCTTCCTGACCTTCTTTTTCCTAATGGCATTGTTATCAAAGCACCGGCGATCTGAAAACATAAGCCTTATTAAATCATCCACGGCGGTGCAATCAGTTTTATTTTTTCTTCAAGGATGATAGTGAAGCCCCCCAAATTCTAGGTCTGCATCTGCAATTCTTCACAAGGTTGTTAATCAAATGCCACATTTTTTCTTCTAAGTTTTGTTTTGGTTCACTTTCAAGTAAATTCATTTTGGTTCCCCTAAGCCCATGGTCAGCAAACTGCGGCTCGCGAGCCACATGCGGCTCTTTGGCCCCTTGAGTGTGGCTCTTCCTAAGCCTTAGGAGTACCCTAATTAAGTTAATAACAATGTATCAACCTATATAGTTTAAGTTAAAAATTTGGCTCTCAAAAGAAATTTCAATCGTTGTACTGTTGATATTTGGCTCTGTTGACTAATGAGTTTGCTGACCATTGCAAGCCATCCATAATTTTATTTTTAAGTTAAGAAGCCAGGAAAAATATAAACAAAATGGTTTAATGTTCTAAATTAACTGTCTAGAAAACACAAATACAAAAATACATATATTAAACATAAAGTTTACTTTCAAAGATGTCTCATTCTGCAGAACACATTTATTATACAAACGCTGGGAAATATAAAAAAGGAGATAGAAGGAAGGAAAAGGTCATAATTCCACTTTTTCAGAGATCCCACTATGAGAAGCTTGGTGTATTTCCTTCTATGCAGAATTTCTTTCTTTACATAATTATTTTGAAAAGTATTAAATGTTTAATTCACTTGAGAATAGTTTTAGGTTGTATGAAAGGTAAAAACAAAAAACATCACTGGTTAGAGTTCAGACTCCTCAGGTGGAATAATTTCTTAGGGCTGATCCTGTCTTGACCTCATTTTACCTGGGTGACTTTGGGCAAATCCTATGAACCTGCATTCTCAAAATTGGGAAGGTTGTTAAAATCGGCATTTCTGCGTTGCACACCAGGCTTATTGAATCAGAAAGAGAAGTGAGAACTACTGCCTGAACCTCCTTGGGAGTCTTCCTCTTATGCCAGTAGAAGTGGGACGGGTTTGGGCGGTCTAGGGCAGGCGTTCCTACCAGAGAGTACCCCTGGGTGGGGAAGAGAAATTCAAGAACCTGAGAATCCTGGAAACTTGTTCGCAAGTTTGTGTCACTTCACATGGATCCATTTTTGTGGAATGTCTACAGTTTGAACATGCTACAGATTTATCAAAGAGCTTCCTACCCAGAGAGGTGCCTGAGCCTTCACTGATCTAAGATCCTTTCCCCAAATCTCTCTGTAATGATTGTGAGAAGTGCCATGATGTCCCCTATGAACATCCACCTTCTTCCCCCCTGGCCAGCAAAGATATGAGACTTTCTGTCCACCTTTTCACAAGTTGTATAGCCTCAAGTAAGTTGCGTAACCCCTTTCCTTAGCTTAATTTCCCTCTTGAAAATATTAATATAGTACCATTAATATTTTATTCTGCACCTACCTACTATTTGCCAGGCTCTGTGCTAAGCACTTTTAAGAGATGATCTCATTGCAATCCACTTGACAAACCTATGAAAGAGGCACTATTATTATCTTTTTTATAAATGAGTAAACAGGCACAGAGAGGTCAAGTAACTTGTCCATGATCACACAGCTAGTAGATGAAGAAGTTGCCATTCAAAACCATGTTGGCTGCCTCGAAAGCCTATGCTAATAATAATAAGTGCTATTAGTAATAATATTATTTCTAATATGACTACCACTGGTAATTAATAATACTAATTATTATTAATAGCACTAATAATATTATTACTGAAAGTACTACTTGCAGCACAAGATAATGGAATTGAAAGCATGCACTAGCTGGTAATTATAACCAAAGGAGTAACTTGACTTCTGGAAGCCTCCATTCAACTGGGGATAAAAAATGGCATCTGCCTTGTAGGGCTGATGAGAGAGTGAAATGAACGAATGCTTACAGCATTAGCCTGCACCTGATAGATTTAAAAATATTTTTATTTTTATTTAAAATATGTATTGTGTTAAAATACATATAATACAAAATTGGCCATTTTAACCATTTTCAAATGTCCAGTTTAGTGGCATTCCTCACATTCATATTGTTGCCCATTTGCTGAATAGATTTTACTTTGTTTTTGTTTTCTAGACTATGCAGAGTGCTCAGCACAAAACCTGGGCACATTGCAAATATTGAAGAAGACCTTTCAGCTTTTCCCCTCTTGCCACTCATGCCCCTCCCTTCCCACAGCCTTCGAAAGCTCCATAATGCTGCAGAGGTTTTGGTTACTATTTTGTGTAGCGTGGGAAGCAGAATGATGGGGCACCCTATCTGGGACACATGGCTTTACCTTCTATGCCTCAGTTTCCTCATCTGTAAAATAGGGATTAGAGCAACATCTACTTAATAAGGTTGTGGTAGAGGATATAACCGTGTGAAACTCTCAGAATAGCTTTAGCCCCATTCAACTCTCAGTAAATTCTAGAGACAGCTTCAGCTATTGTTGTTGTTTCTGGGAAGGGCACACCTCATGGGTGCACGGGAGCTGGAGGCTGGCTCTGGCTCAGGTGGCTGCTTGCCCTTGTCCTTCCCCACACCCTGACCGTGAGCGCTCAGGACAAACAGAACCATGGAGGAGGAGAAGTGAGTCCTTTAGGAACCCACAGAGCTCTTTGTTCCATAAAAAGCTTCGACTCAGGCTGCTGTAGCGGCCTTGGTATTTTTGTGTCTCCTTAGCTTCTATTTCGAGAGCAGATTGGCGTGGGAATGTTTTCCTTTACATCAAGCCTCAAGTAGTTGTTGGGTAACAGCTGTTCTTATAGATAATCTTTGAGGCATTGAGATGCTGCTGAGAAACACATTTCTGGAAGTCAAAACAGCTCCCTTATTTTATTTGACCGATTCTATTTTTCTCCATGCCGTCACTCATGCTGTCACTTCTAGAATTCTCTTTTCTACCCCTGCTGCTGCCCTCATTGACTTGCTGTTATTTTCCTCTCGGAGCTTTCTCAGGTTCTCCCTGGGCTTGTGTTGTACTCTGACTTGAGTGTTGGTTAGTTCTAAAGAAGTCTCTCCCTCCTGGATGTCAGGTTCTGGAAGGTTCTAGGTCCCTTTCAATTCACAACCATTTCCTCAATGTCATAAAGTAGAAGACTATAGTGAACCTTTCTTTTTGTCCACTCAACATCCAAACACCTTACTTGTTTCGGGGTGAGGGGTCCTAAATAGGTAGGGGGAAGGGTCCCAACTCTCACACAGAAGCCAGATGAGATGAGATGTTGGCAAGAGTTAGCATTGCTCATTTCTGCCCAAGTCTGATTCTCCAGCCTCTTTGTTTTTCTGCTTTGTAAACTGCCAGACTCTCTGGACATTTCCTTTTCTATTTAAGTGGACTAATCCTGTTTTCTGTATTTGCAACCAATAATTCTTACTATTATAGCGTCATAAACATACTGGGAACTTCAGAGATGTTTATACATTTCAGTTTTCTAAAATCCTATGTAATCATTATCTATTGTTTATGTCTCCCCAACATTTTGGTCCCCCTTGGGGTATTAGAAGTCTGAATTCCTTTTTCCTAACCACCCAGTTTCCTTTTTGGTCCATGTGTTTCCAACAGAGTTGACTCCAGTCAGGGCTGCCTGGTGGGCATGTCTGGCCAAAACACTGCATCCCTCTGGCCACGGTGATTGTTTCAACGTTCAGTGATGTGACTTCATCCAGGCCCATGAGATTCAGCCCCAGGGCTTCTGCTGGAACTATTGGGAAAGAGAGGTTCCCCCACCCCTGGGGGCTACTAAGCTCATACCATGTAAGACCGGAGTCCCCAGGGACACCATGAGGGTGAGCCAACCTGAAAGGTTGTGGACATGAACTAATACAGAAGAAAGCAAAGTGGAGAGAAGAGGAAATAGAAATTCCTGATGATATTGCTTGAGGCCCTGGATTGAATTATGCCTGATTGTAATAATAATACCTGGCATGTATGAAATACTATGCACTAAGCATGAGTGCAAGCATTTCACATGTTGTATTGGTTTCCTAGAGCTGCCAAAACAAAGTTCTACAAGCTAGGCAGTTTAAAACAAATAGAAATGTAAAAAATGTATTGCCTTATAGTTCTGGAGGCTAAAAGTTCAAATTCAAGACGTTGGCAGGGCCATGCTCCCTATTCTAAACTGAACTGTGTCCCCTCCATACCTCCCTCAAATTTGTGTGTTGAAGCCTCAGCCCCCAGTGTTGACTGTATTTGGAAGTAATTTAGTTGAATAAGGTCATAGGGTTGGGTCCTGATTTGATAGAATTAGTAACCTTATAAGAAGATACACAAGAGACCTCATTCTTTCTCGCCACCATGTGAGGACACAATGAGAAGGTGGTCATCTGCAAGCCAGGAAGAGAAAGTTCACCAGAAACCAACCCTATCTGACTTTGATTTGGAACTTCTAGCCTCCAGAACTGTGAGAAAACTAATTTCCATTGTTTTAGCCAATCAGTTTATGGTATTTTCTTACAATAGCTCAAGCAAACTAATACACTCCCTCTGAAACTGTAGGGAAGAATCTTTCCTTGCCTCTTACAACTTTGGTAGTCCTAGATCTCCTTGGTTTGAAGCTGTAGCATTTCAATCTCTCCCTCCATCATCACATGGCATCTTTGTGTCTGTGTCTCTGTATCTCTCACCTCTTATTATAAGGACAGCAGTCATGTTCAATTAAAGGCAACTCTACTCCAGTATGATCTCACCTGAACTAATTACATTTGCAAAGATCCTATTTCCAAATAAAGAAATTGGTGGCACGGGGGGTTAGGACTTGAACATCTTTTGGGGGGCATAATTGAACCCATAATACATGCATTAACCCACTCAAACCCATGATTATTATCATCACACTCAGGGGAAGCAAAGCCCAGAGAACTTAACTAACATGCTTACAGTGAGTAAGGATTTGAGCAGGGATCTGGGCTCAGGTGATGTGGTGACAAAGCCTGCAGGTTTAGCCACAGCAAAAACCTGACTGAACTTAGAGATCAAATTCAATCAATTCTCTAATTTGCTTAGGCCAGTTTGAGCTGGGTTTCTGTCCCTTGTAATGGTTCATCCCCCTACCATTTGCCTTCTTCTTTCCTGTATCTGACTGACAGCTTGGCCTCAGGACTTCACTCAGATCTGCCCCTTGGGGTGTACCCCAGGTACTAGAATTACTGCTTCCTCTTCCTTCCCCACCCATCCTCCCCATCAATACTGTTTGTGCATCAGATGCTAGCTCTCAGCTGGGTTAGGAGGAAGCCACAGGAAGTAAATCAATACAGAGTGAGATGTGATTTATAGATTGTGATTTTCCTAGGGGTTTTAGCTTTTAAAAGCAGGCCATTAACCTGTTTACTGTCTGGAAGAAGTTGAGATAGTAAGGTAAGGAGGTCTTCAGGCGAAATGGAGAACTTTAGGGGAAGGTATCCTCTGCATTTCTTTAATTCCAAACAGATGATGTGTGGAAGTTCAGTGTGTGAGTCTCCCTATTGGGATTAATTATAACATCTTCTGGATGTAGCAATCTTGTATTTATAAAGTAGTGTAACAGCCTTGTGTTTATAAAGATTGCTGCTTCAGTTGTTTTAGTTGATTCAAGATTTTGTCTTTTTTCCCCCCACTAAAATCTCTTTCCCTTGAAATGTTCTTTGCCCCATGTCAAACTTTTAAAACTTACCTATAACTCAAATACCTTATACATAGAGGGTTTTAGCTGACTCCTTTCAGAATAAGTTTCTTCCTAAATAGCGTCATTCATTACAGTAATCAGCATTGAAAAGCAACAACACACCAGAGTTAGATGTTTTTCTATTTTTCTCCTGAAAAATCTCAGCTCCTAGAGATAGGGGGTGAGTCAGAATCTTACTCCTTCTTAACTTCTTAATCTTCTTAACTGAAGGTGGTCTGACACATTAGTTAAGGGCCCCAGCTTCAGAGTCAGAAAGAATTGGTTTGGAATTTCCACTGTGATGGTTATTCTTTCTAGGGCCATAAGAAGATGAACTTACACAGCATTCGTAGTTATAATGTGGACATTACCCCATGTTGTAAAGCTGTTGTAAGAATTAAATGACATATTGACTGTAAAGCTTTTAATTCAAGTTCAGTACATAAGGTTCAAAGAAGGCTATAAGTTTCTTATTTTTATAATGATCTCTCAGCAGAAGAGAGTACCTTGCATGTAGATTAGTGCTTAAGCAAATGTGTGGATTTTAATAGTTAGAATGCAATATTTCCAGGCCAATCTGAACACTGAATTTCTAGGTAACTGTGCCCTGAAGAGGAGGGTTATATTAAATTCAATTTTCATGAATAAACCTTTATTTCCCAGTGGTACTGTGAGTTAAGGCATAGTCATCTAAGTGGGCTTAATACTAGCAGCAGGGCTGATAATGGATGGCTATCTCGGATCAACTAAAATTCCTTGCTCACTGGAATTGCTAATTACAACTTGAAATTTAGGGAGATGTTTACTCCCTTCTCTGTTCATGGGGAAGCAGCTCCTTTTCTGTCCTGTTTGTTTGGATTCATTAAATTAGAGATGAGTGGGAAGTCCCAGCAGGGACACTGGGAAAGCTTATTTCATGGGATTATAAACATTTTATGAGAAGTCAGGAAGAATGGGAACTTTGGGTGGACTCCTCCAAACAGGGATGGAGAGTTTCCCATTCTGGCTTGGGTAGGTCACCAGCGTGGAAGCACAGGGGTCCTGAAATGAGGCTTGAGTTCTGGCTTTGACACTTATTAGCTGCTAACTTGTAATGGGAGAAATCACTAAATCTCCCGGAGACTCACTCATTCACTCATTTATTTCAGTTCTTTTTTTTTTTTTAAATAAATCTTTATTGTTCAGATTATTACATTTGTTCCTCTTTTTCCCCCCCCCATAACTCCCCTCCTCCCAGTTCCCGCCCCACCCTCCGCCCTCACTCCCCACCCACTGTCCTCATCCATAGGTGCACGATTTTTGTCCAGTCTCTTCCCGCATCTCCCACACCCCTTTCCCCCACAAGAATAGTCAGTCCATTCCCTTTCTATGTCCCTGATTCTATTATAATCACCAGTTCATTCTGTTCATCAGATTATTTATTCACTTGATTCTTAGATTCACTTGTTGATAGATGCATATTTGTTGTTCATAATTTGTATCTTTACTTTTTTCTTCCTCTTCCTCTTCTTAAAGGATACCTTTCAGCATTTCATATAATACTGGTTTGGTGGTGATGAACTCCTTTAGCTTTTCCTTATCTGTGAAGCTCTTTATCTGACCTTCAATTCTGGATGATAGCTTTGCTGGATAAAGTAATCTTGGTTGTAGGTTCTCGGTATTCATCACTTTGAATATTTCTTGCCACTCCCTTCTGGCCTGCAAAGTTTCTGTTGAGAAATCAGCTGACAGTCGTATGGGTATTCCCTTGTAGGTAACTGAGTTTCTTTCTCTTGCTGTTTTTAAGATTCTCTCTTTGTCTTTTGCTCTTGGCATTTTAATTATGATGTGTCTTGGTGTGGTCCTCTTTGGATTCCTTTTGTTTGGGGTTCTCCGCGCTTCCTGGACCTGTAAGTCCATTTCTTTCACCAGGTGGGGGAAGTTTTCTGTCATTATTTCTTCAAATAGGTTTTCAATATCTTGCTCTCTCTCATCTTCTGGCACCCCTATAATTCTGATGTTGGTACGCTTGAAGCTGTCCCAGAGGCTCCTTACACTATCCTCGCATTTTTGGATTCTTTTTTCATTTTGCTTTTCCAGTTGGGTGTTTTTTGCTTCCTCGCATTTCAAATCATTGACTTGATTCTTGCGCTCCTCTGGTCTGCTGTCGGGAGTCTGTATAATATTCGCTCTTTCAGTCCGTGTATGCTTAATTTCTAGTTGGTTCCCCAAGATAACATCGAGGGTCTCATTAGTTTTCTTGTAGATCTCATTAAGTTTATCGGCGGCTTCTAAACAGTTCTTGAGAGACCTTAAAAGTGTGGTTCTGAACTCTATATCTTCCATTGACAATTTTGTCCTGTTTCTTTGTCTCCGCATTTTGTTATGCTTCCTTGGTGCACCCCCTAGTGGTCTTTGTGCGTAGTCTTATAGTTAAACCTTGATTGTTGTAGCTAATACCAGGGAGGGTTTGACTTCCAGGCCAAGCGGCTATGAGGATCAGCTGTGTCTGCAGTGAGAGAACTTCTGTCCTCTAGGGAGGTGCTAATCTAGCCTTTGCCTGAGGCTATCCAGCAAATGCCTCTGTGCAGGGCTTGGGCGGGGCGGGTCGCACAGGATCAACAGGGTGGGCCAGAGAGAGCAGTTATGGCGGCTCTCAGTCCCGTCCCCAGGGGCTCTGCCTCTCTGAGTCCCAGCACCCGCTGCAAATCTCGGAGAGAAAACTGCACTCGCACTGACCAAAGCCAGACAGTCCCGCTTCTCTCGTTTGAGTCTGGGTCCCTAAAGACTCGCCCGTATCTGGAGCTCAGAGTCTGTGACTCCCTCCCGATTGAAAACGCCAACCACGCCCTCCACCGCCAGCCCGCTCCGCGCACTCCGCACCTCAGAACTTGACTTCAGCACTGCGCCTCCTCTGAGTGTCCGTATGCGTTTCTCTTTCCTCCTAGTTGTAGGACTTCCACTCAGCCAGTGTTCCTGTGGTTCTGGGTGATGTCCCTTCCATCTTTTAGTTTCACTTTTGAAGTAGTTGTTCAAGGCAGCAAACTCCGGCGTTAACCTATGCCGCCATCTTGGTTCTCCTATTTCAGTTCTTATTGTGCATTAAACACCATTCTAGGCTCCAGAAAGATGATAATAAAGTAAACACAGAAGAATCCATGCTGTCATCAACCTCATGTTTTAATGCAACAGAAATATACAGAAAGTAATAGCAAATTTCCTTCTGTGCAGGAGGAAGAGAAAAAGTGAGAAACCAGCAAAGGAGGTTGAGAAAAGGCAGCTAGAGAAAGGAAAATCAGCAAGTGCAGAGTTCTGGAGCCCAGTAAAGAAAGTGTTTGAGAGATAAGAGAGTCATCAACTATATTAAGTGCTACTGAAAGGTGATGTAAGATCAGGATGAGAGTTGGAATTAGCCCATGTGGGGGTTATTGATGTCCTTGAGAAAGGCAGTTTTGATAAAAGCCTAATTGGGGTGGATTTAAGAGAGATTGGGGAGAAACTAAGATGGCGGCATAGGGAAACACCGAAATTGCTGCCTCCTACAACAACTTCAAAACACAATAAACAGACAAAACGGACATCATCCAAAACTTGCAGGAAGGCTGGCAGAGTGGAAATTCTACAACTAGAAGGAAAGAGAAAAGCACATTGAGGGTCAGGAGCTGCAGAAGTAAAGTGCAAAGGTACGGAGGCTCGAGAGTGCGCGGAAAGGGGCTGGTACCTGAGGATGCGGCTGTCTTTTTGAATCGGGAGGGAGTCACAAGCTCCCGACTGCTCTGAGCTCCGGTTCCGGGAAGTCTCTGGGGACCCAGGACTCATACGGGGAGAAACTGGACTGTCTGGCAGCGGGCAGAACTCGGAACTCGAGGGCGGCTTTCCCTCAGAGGTGCTTGCAGCAATTAAATTATCAGGACACTGAGACGCGCGTGGGGCCCCTTAGGGCAGGGCTGATAATCCGCCATAGTTCCTTGCTCCGCCCTTTGATTCCCTGAGACCCCGCCCCACCCAGGCTGCAGCAGAGGCTTTTGCATATGAATGCCCTGGCCCTTTGCAACCTGAAAATTACCTAACAAACTGCAGCTGGGCCACAGACCCAGAACTTCCAAGAGAAGGCCCAAGGCCCCACAGCAGCTTGCTTTGCTTCACAGCTGGGCCTCATCAGGGCACCTCCAAACTCCAAAAAAGGAAGGGGAATCTGCAGTTCTCTTCATAGCTCCTGCTGGGTAACCTCCAAGAGCCAGTGTACCCAGTGGTCAGAGGGGGGCCATCCGGATTACAACTCCTCAGATCCATAAGGGACACACCCAGGGGGCAGACTCAGTGAGCACCAAAGCCCCATTGAAGCAAGTCTTGCCCCAGAAGGGTGTCTTCAGCACAGAAGTTCTCCCACTGCAAACACAGCCGATTCTCACTGCCAATTGGCCTGGAGGTCAATTCCTCTCAGTGATCCTACAACAATCAAGGCATAACTACAACAAGACTGTGCACAAAGCCCACAAGGGGGTGCACCAAGAGTGTCCACCTCAGGTAATGGGGGAGGCTGAGCCACTGGGCCCTACAGGACACCTAGCACACAAAACCACTCTACCAACACAGGGAAGCATAAAAAATGTGGAGACAAAGAAACAGGTCACAAATGACAGAAATGGAGGAAAGCAAACAACTGGATATAGAGTTCAAAACCACGTTTATAAGATTTTTCAAGAATTTTATGGAAACCGCCGATAAATTTAATGAATCCCTCAATAAGTATAGTGAGACCATGGAGGACACGAAAAAGGACCAACTAGAAATTAAGCATACACTGACTGAAATAAAGAATAATATACAGAGATCCAACAGCAGACAAGAGGATCCCAAGAATCAAGTCAAAGATTTGAAATACAAAGAAACAAAAAATACCCAACTGAAAAAGAAAAAAGAAAAAAGATTCCAAAAATATGAAGATAGTGTAAGGAGCCTCTGGGACAACTTCAAGCGTACCAACATCAGAATTATAGGGATACCAGAAGAAGAGAGAGGGCAAGATATTGAAAACCTATTTGAAGAAATAATGACAGAAAACTTCCCCTACCTGGTGAAAGAAATAGACTTACAAGTCCAGGAAGCGCAGAGAACCCCAAACAAAAGGAACCCAAAGAGGACCACACCAAGACACATCATAATTAAAATGCCAAGAGCAAAAGACAAAGAGAGAATCTTAAAAACAGCAAGAGAAAGAAACTCAGTTACCTACAAGGGAGTACCCATACGACTGTCAGCTGATTTCTCAACAGAAACCATGCAGGCCAGAAGAGAGTGGCAAGAAATATTCAAAGTGATGAATAGCAAGAACCTACAACCAAGATTACTTTATCCAGCAAAGCTATCATTCAGAATTGAAGGTCAGATAAAGAACTTCACAGATAAGAAAAAGCTAAAGGAGTTCATCACCACCAAACCAGCATTATATGAAATGCTGAAAGGTATTCTTTAAGAAGAGGAAGAAGAAAAAGGAACTCTTACCATTTGCCACAGCATGGATGGAACTGGAGAGCAGATAAATACCACATGATCTCACTCATTTGTGGAATATAATGAACAACATAAACTGATGAACAAGAACTGATCCAGAGACGGAGAGGCATCGATTGGCCTGTTGGGCCTTGGAGGGAAGGTAGGGGACGGTGGGGGTAAGGGGGAAAGATCAACCAAAGGACTTATATGCAAGCATATAGGCCTAACCAATGGACACGGACAAGGGGGGGGGGTGAGGGCATGAGTGGGGGGGGAGGGTAGGGGGTAACGTGGGGATAAGGACACATATGTAATATCTTAATCAATAAAAAATATATTTTAAAAAAAAGAGAGATTGGGAGTAAAGAATTTACACACAATGAGGTTAGACAACTCTTTCAATGAGTTTTGCTGTAAAGAGAAGAAACAGAGGATTTTTGTTTATATATTAATATTGGGAGAAAGAATACCATATTTGTATGCTGATGGGAATGATCCAGCAGGAAGGAAGAAGCTGAAGATGCAAGAAGGGGAAAATTTGGAAGAGCAATGTCCTTGTTTGGGCAAAAGGAGATAGAGCTAGGTGTGTAAACAGAAAGGTTGGCCTTACATAGGAGCATAGGGTGTAGAAGGGATGATAGGAGTACAGGGACAGAAAATCAGGCAGGTGGATAGATGTGGTGAAGAAAGGTGTGGAAGTTCTTTTTAGTTTTCTATGTGAAATAACCATTTTTTTTTAAAGCTGGGAGTAAGGATGGAGCAACAGTTTTAGAGGTTTAAGAAGAGAAGATATGGGGTGAAATAGTTGCCCAAGAGAGTGGCTGGGCTAAGGAAATACAGCATTGTTGTCAGACAGCAATTGGGGCTTTGAGAATAATGAGAGGGTAAAGTGAGATCAGCCAGAAAGGTAGTATGTTTTTCTATTAGCTAAATAGATAACCTCCACAGAGAAGCCGGTGAGTTGGACTGAATTCAAACTATGAATTAGTCAAGTAAATATGACAAAGCAATAGAGCGACAATGGAATTGAAGGTGTATGCAAGATGACAAAGGTGATTTGCCTTGGAATATAAGGAAGGACTGAGACACGAGGGACAGTGAAGAAGTGGCAGGATAAATAGATCGAAGTTTGAAATGCAGTCAAAGAATTGTTGAGTTTGGACTTGGAAGGCAGTGATTGTAGAGTGGAGTGTTTGAATTTGTGGTTATGCAAGAGTTACAGTTATTGATAATAGTCCTGGAGCAGGACCAGAAAATGACAAGATTGGTGGTGGAAAGAAGGTCAAAATCTGAGGGACCAGAATATGAGGAGTTTTGATGGGGATATTGACCTATCAGACCTCTGACAGGAGTTGTGTTCAGGAGAAAGACAGTGATACAATTGCTAACATCCTCAGCAGTTGAGGAGTAGTGACTTGGCTTTAAGGAATGGAGCAAGTGACTATAATAAAAAGAGGGGGTGTGCAAGTATAGTTTCATGATATGAGAGTCAAAGCTTAAATTTTTTTTTTGGTGAGGAAGGAGGGAGAATGATTTGAAGCATCAGCGAAGCAAAAAGGAGGGTATCTACCCCTGATTCCAGTTCCAGTCAATTCTACAGATCTCAGATTCCTTCACTTGCGCTATTTTCTTCATTGCAATCTCAAGCCATCATCATCCCTAGCTGGAACATTGTTATAACTGCAAAGCAATTTTGTCAGTATCTAAGCTATCTTTTCCTTTTGAGCCATTATCTACACAAATAGCAAGATCCATCTTTTCAAAACCTCACATGCATGTTATCCCACTCTTCTTCATGTTTCAACAAAATAAGTCAGTCCCAACAAAATAAAAATCCTTCGTAGGTTCTCATTGATTCCCACTATGGCCCATAAAGTGCTGCCCCTGCCTCCTCAGCCTTCCTCATCCCAGCTTCATCTTCCACTACTCTTTCTTTCTCAATATTTAAGCCCCATTGGTCTTTTATTCCTGGTCTGCATCATGCCCTTTCACTAATATTATTTGAATACGCAACTGAATCATAACCTTTATTTATTGAGTACTTACTGTGTGGTGGATATTTTGTTAAGTACTTTATAAACATTTATCATTCACAATAACACTGTACTGTGGGAATTATTATTATACCCCATTTAGCAAAGAGGAAAACAAGCCTAGAATGATTAATTGTCGTCTCCAAGTTCCTTGTAGCTGGCTAGAATCCAGTTCCATTTGTTTGCAAAATCTATGACCTTAATCCCATGTATTATTGCTTGCCATGTCCTTCTATAGTTAAAAATGCTTTCTCCTCTGGTAGGGAGCTGGTAATGGCCTCCCCTCCTTGAGACCTAACTTCTCCCACCCTTTATCTCATGATATCACTTCCCCTTTTCCTACTCCAGCACCAGTAATGATTTTAATACTAATTCTACTGGGTTGTTGTAAAGATTTCATGAACTCATGATGTAAAAGCTCCAGTCCTGTCCTCTGTAGCTTGGTTATCAGATGGACAGCCCCTTTTCAAATGTTTGATTCTTTCTTTCAAGTAAATAAACTACTTTGATTATGATTTATTCTTTAGCACTTAAAGTTGCTTGTTTCTATTAATCCCTCCATATCACACTCCATTACCCCCTTGTCTCCTTTCCACATGTTAATACCAACCTATTCTTTAAAGTTTAGAACATAGGGGAAAACTTCTTCATGAAGATTTTAGGCCAGAGAAAGAAAGGCAGTATTTAGGTCATATTGCCGTGGCCAGAGGGAAAACAATTGGAAGTTGAAGAGTCATGCAGTGACCTGGACATTCCTAGAATAGCACCGTAGACATCCCATTTGAAGATGATGAGATGATATCTCGGTTTACAAGACACAGTCTTTCCCTTGCCCAGAGAATGGTCTGATGCCCGAGGCTGAGTTTGGCACCTTCCCTGCTCTGAGGCTCAGTGCTCTTGAATTTGACAATAGGGAATACTCTTGCCACCTGCAAGAGTGCCTTTGTTTCCCCAATTTGTGCATAGTTTTTGGGCTTTTCAGTTTTTTTCTGGAGGCTTGATGAAAGAAAATAATCACTGCAAGACCCCTTTAAAGGTTTGCAGCTGCGTCCTTTGATGTGGAGCTAAAACCCAGTTTGCACTTGTGTGCCTGCTGTCTGTGTTTGTCCAGGGGACGAGGCACTATTTCTAATTACTAAGAGGGTCAGGTAGGCTGGAGCAGGCTTGAATCACCCCCTTTCCCAATGTCCCAGGTGGGCCTGTGATCCTGTCCACATTTAAACTTGTTGCTTCCCCCACTCCCCGTCTCCCTTCTTCTCTCCCTTCCTTCCTCCCCTGCTCTCTGGCTTTTACACGGTATATTGTCACCATAAGGTGTCCATGATCTTGCTTCCTTTCTCCCTTTAAATTTTATTTATGCTTTTAAAGTTTGATTCTTCATTTCCATTAATTCAGTGTTTTGTGAGCATCTTTCTTTTGGAGGTGGGGTATTTTCCCCCCCAAAATGTAGGCCATCATTTTGTGTGCACATTTTTATATTACAAAAATTGTATAGCACTGTATATCTCCTTCTTATTTTATTCACTCAAAACAGTGTTTCTAAGACATGGCTGTTTTTAATTTTTCTATTGCTTTGTTCACCTCCTTGATTCTATTGGCATTTTGTTTATATAGGTTATCAATGTCAGCTGCTGGTGAAGTGCTCCTTTCTGGGTGAAGTCTTTGCCCATTCTTCCAATGTTAAGCTCCCTCTTCTGGGCTCTTAAGGCATTTGCTCATTTTGCAATTTAAAAAATCTATCTGTTGCTGTGCAGAAGCTTTTTATTTTGATGTAGTCCCATTTGTTTATTTTCTCTTTAGTTTCCATTGCCCTAGGAGCTGTATCGGTGAAGATATTGCTTCAGCATTTATCTGTGATTTTGCAGCCTGTGAATTCCTCTAAGATTTTTGTGGTTTCCTGTCTTTAAGTCCTTTATCCATGTTGAGTTTATTTTTGTGTATGGTGTAAGTTGGTGGTCTAGTTTCAGTTTTTTGCATGTATCTGTCCAATTTTCCCAACACCATTTATTGAAGAGACTGCCTTGACTCCATTGTATGTTCCTGCTTCCTTTGTCATATATTAATTGAGCATAGTGGTTTGGGTCGATTTCTGGGCTCTCTGTTCTATTCCATTGGTCTATATGTCTGTTCTTGTGCCAGTACCAGGCGGTACTGAGAACAGTGGCTTTGTAATACAGCTTGAGATCCCTCCTACTTTACTCTTCTTTTTTCAGGATCGCTGCAGCTATTCGGGGTCAGAGCAAAAGAAACCATCAGCAAAACAACAAGAAAGCCCACTGCATGGGAGAACATATTTGCCAATGTTATCTCCAGCATTTACAGGGAATTCATACAACTTAACAAAAGGAAGATAAACAACCCAATGAAAAAATGGGCAATGGACCTAAATAGATACCTTTCGAAAGAAGACATAAGGAAGGCCAAGAGACATATGAAAACATGCTCAAAGTCACTAATCATCCGAGAGATGCAAATCAAAACGACAATGAGGTACCTTCTCACACCTCTCAGAATGGCTATCATCAACAAACCAACAAATGACAAGTGCTGGCGAGGATGCGGAGAAAAGGGAACCCTTGTGCCCTGCTGGTGGGAATGGAGACTGGTGCAGCCACTGTGGGGAACAGTATGGAGTTTCATCAAAAAACTAAAAATGGAACTCCCATTTGACCCAGTGATTCCACTTCTAGGAATATATCCCAAGAAACCAGAAACACCAATCAGAAAGGATATATGCACCCCTATGTTCATAGCAGCACAATTTACAATAGCTAAGCTTTGGAAACAGCCTAAGTGCCCATCAGCTGATAAGTAGATTAAAAAACTGTGGTACATCTACACAATGGAATACTATACTGCTGTAAAAAGGAAGGAACTCCTACCATTTGCAACAGCATGGATGGAGCTGGAGAGCATTATGCTGAGTGAGATAAATCAGCCAGAGAAAGATAAATATCACATGATCTCACTCATTTGTGGAATATAGTGAACAACATAAACTGATGAACAAAAACAGATCCAGAGACAGAGAAGCATCGATCAGACCGCCAAACCTCAGAGTGTAGGTAGGGGAGGGTGGGGGTAAGGAGGAGAGATCAACTAAAGGACTTGTATTCATGCATATAAGCCTGACCAATGGACACAGACACCAGGGGGTGAGGGCATGAGCAAGGGGGAACATTGGGGGGATAAGGGCACATATGTAATACCTTAATAAAAAAAATCTGTGTTGAACATGGAAGAGATCAATATATATTTATGCAATTCTAACACATTCTCAACAAATATGTATTGGGTAAATGAATAATAATGATAATAGCTAACATTTCTTGCATGCAAGCTATATGTCAGATACTGTCCTAACCATTCCATATGTATTGTCCTCACTTAACTCTCACACCAGCCTTATGAATTAGGGACTATTACTATCATTGCCATTTTGCAGAGAAGGAAACTGAGACATGGAGTTTTCAAGTAAATGTAACGTTCATGTCATTTATAAATGCAAGCACCTTATGTAGTTAGTAAATGTGGAGCTGGAATTCTAACCAAGGCAGTCTGGCTGCAGAGCCCAAGGTCTTCACTCTCCTCTGCAGCAGCCTGTGGACTGTCTAGGACTCCTGACTTCAGTCCAGGGTGCTCTCCATGCCACAGTACAGGCATAATCTCTATCCCTTCTTTTCATTACCAGATGTCTGTTAGGCATTGCCATGAGTGCTATTATCTCACTCACTCACTCACTCACTCACTCACTCACTCAAGTACTTGTCACAGTTTTTATATGAGGAAACTGGGACTCCAAAGAATACAGTAAATTTCCTTTGTTCTCACATTTAGTTAGTGGCAGAGCCAGGATTTGAACCCAAGTCTCATTGATTTTAACTTCCGTGCCCTTTCTGTATATCACATGGTTACCAGAGAGGGTACACTGGACCTGAGGTCCTTGCCACCCTGATTGCTTAGTTTTGTGGGGGAACTGATGGGCATTTGGTGGAAAGATAGGAGTTCTTCTGGCACTGATTTGGTCCCAGAAAGTCCTTCTACCATCTGTGACTTCCTCCATGATCATGCCACTGGGAGCTTGGAATCTCTTTTCCAGAGCCAGAGTCTCTATCACTCCTTCCCTCTCCCCCTTGACAAGAAGAATATGTGCTTAATAAACCAAATAAACATGGCACATAGAAGTATATCATGTGTAAGGATGGCAGGTTCTCTGCATGGTTTTTTGGATGTGGGGTAAATTGGTTGAGTTTTTTGGGGAATGTGCCTTCTGCTTTTTAGAAGGCTATATCACTATTTTCTTTTTATTACATTGAACATATATTTCATTAAACATAAAAATTGATAACAATAAAATAGAAAAATAAATATCATCCAGTTTTGGAATTAAAAAAAAGAAACAAGAACCTTAGAGATCATCTTTTACTCCAGAGATCAAATACATGGTGAGCTTGGAGCCACTCTCTCCTCCTTTACTGTGTTGGATGTCGGTTATTTTTTGTTTGTGTGGTGGCAGCACCTGATTTCCTGCTCAGGAATCAGTTCTCCCCAGTCTCAGTCCAGGTGCATGGGGTGGAGCAGACTAGTCTCTCTCTTCAGGGCCGGGTGGTTGACCCAGGGTCTTGGTTAGCTTGGGTGGCTGTAACAAAATAGCATAGACTGGGTGGCTTAAACAACACTCCCCCCACCCCCTCCAGTTCCCCACTCACAGTTCTGGAGTCTGGGAAGTTCAAGATCAAGATACTGGCAGATTTGGTTCCTGGTGAGATGGTGAGAAGCCTCTTTTTGTCTTGTAGATGGCTGTATTCTTGCTGAGTCCTCACAGGGTAGAGAGAAAGGGAAGGAGAGAGGGAGAAAGAAAGAGGGAAAGGAAAGAGGGTGAGGAAGAGGGTTAAGGGGAAGCAGGGAGAGAGAGAGAGAGAGAGAGAGAGAGAGAGAGAGAGAGAGAGAGAGAGTGAGAGAGCGAGAGCTAATTCTGGTCTCTCTTCCTCTTCTGATAAATACATTAATCCCATCATGGGGCCCACACCCTCTTGACCTCATCTAAACCCAATTACCTGCCAAAGGCCCACCTCAAATATTACATTGTGCTTAAGGCCTCAACAAAAGGGGTTTTGATAGTGACGACAGACATTCAGTCTATAATGCCCAGTTTGACTCATTAAGACATCACTCTTTCTAGGGCACAGTGATTGGTTTACTGAAGTCTATCCAATCAGGACCAGTAGAAAGGAAATACTGGGGTGACTACTTGAGTAACTAGATAAAGGGTAATATTTTTCTATTGGATGTGTTGCAGAAAGGACATAATCCTGAAGCCTAAGGTGGTTATAATATTGAGATTGTGTATTGAACTCTGGGATTCAGCCATTGCCTGAAGCCAACTCTATCCCTGGGCATTTTATTTTCATAGACCACTTTAAAATGTGAGCTCTGTGAGAATAGGGAATGCATCCCCACTGTAGCCTCAGTGCTTAAAACAATGTTTATCACACAGTAGAGTTCTGTTAAATAATTGCTGAAGAAATGCCAGATCTTAAGCCAATGTGTGTGGTGTTTTTTTTATTTTGTTTTTTTTTGCCTACAATCAGAGGAGCCCTAACTGATAAATACTCATGGTATATATTATTAATCAATTTTGACACTTTTTGTAGCTGAAGATAGATGCAGATTTTGAATTCTTTTTACTATGGTGCTTTGGGCAGGCAGACGTTATCAATCATTAGAATTAGCAGGCAAGATGGAACTCACTTAGAATCTATATTAGCTTTCCATTACTGTGTAACAAATTAACAAAAATTTGGCGGCTTACAACAAATATAATTATTATCTCAAGTTTTCATGGGTCAGGAGAATGGGTATACTTGACTGTGGCCTCTGCTTAGGGTCCCACAAAGCTGCAATCAAGTTTTAGCTGGGCTGTATTCCTTTTTGGAGTACATGAAGTTGTTGGCCAAATTCATATCTTTGTAGTAGGACTGAGGTCCTCATTTTTTTTTTTTTGGCTGTCAGTTGGGGCCACTCGGAGCTCTAGAGGCTATTCACAGTTCCTTATCACATAGCCATTTCATAGGCTCCCCAGGACTCAGCAGCTCTGTCTTCCAGGCTTACAAGAGAACCTTCCTTTTCAAGAAGGACCCAGTTCTCCTTTTAAGGACTTTCATCTGATTAATTCAGATAATCTCCCTTTCAAAGAACTGAAAAATCAACTAATTTGGAACTTTAATTACATCTGTAAAGAACCCCTTTACTTTTCCCTTAGAACCTAACTTACTCAGGGGAGTGAGAGCCCATCACATGCCTACATCCCACCCACACTCACAGGCATGTACAGCAAAGGATGGGAATTTTCAGAGGCCATTCTAGGGTTCTGCCCACGACAGAAGCCCTGGTTTAGTACAAATTCTTTGTTGTACAAATGAGAAAACTGAGGCTGAGAGAAGGAAAGCAACTGTCGGTGCACATGCAGTGTCCACTGGCATAACTGGAATGAAGACTCCACGTCTTCCGCTTTGTACTCTGGTGCACTTTGAGGTCATTGACTGTAGAACCATGGCTGAGCCTTTTTCAGGTCTGTTCAGACTCTGATCATATGACAACAACCTCTATTTTTTAGTTATATTTGTGCCTTTCTCTTCTCCCCAACTCCCACTGCACCTAGCTAACAGATACACAAAATGCTTTTCGTGTTGGTTTGACTAAAATCCATTGGTTAAGTTTTAGGAATTTGGAGGCAGAAGTGAAATGAAACAATGTCTACTACAAAACCAACGAGGGATTCATCATACACAGAGGGAAGCCTTATAGGGCTGTGATGAATCATTAATAAAGTTCCTGTCAGTGACTCTTCTTCCAGCAACAGCCGTGACCTTTAAGAGTTAAGTGTCACCACAGGGACCCTTCCAACAGGGCTAGGTCCCCTGCTTTTCAGCAACTGAAGCCACTTACAAGTTATGGTCATGCTGGGGCTTGAGGAAGAACATGATGAATAGGTGAAAAGGATCTTAAAATGTCAGCTCAAGACCCCAGGTGATTCTCTTGGGAGTGTGCTGAGTTCATAAGAAGTTTTCACTCACCAGCAGTTTTAGGATTTTGAATAGACTTTGTTTCTCTTCTCATAGGGCAGGCTTATTAATATGAAATATGTATTTATATAAATTAATGTGACAGCAAATGGAATCATGTGGGAACTATATATAACATATATAAAACATATATATATATATGGCATAAATATAAATGTTAAATATATACATTTCCAAAGTATAAAAATATTTTATTACCACTTTCACGGGACTACATTTTTCATAAGAAAGACTTTTCAGAGATTTGGATACCTATACAATTTCTTAGAAAAGAGTCCAATTCATTGGTATTTTCAAACTCTGAGCTTAATTCTCGAGACCAAGCACCTTGTCTGAAAAATAGTAGACTTTTAAAGAATAACAAGGGTCAAGAAATGGTTTGTAGAGTGAGGAACAGATAGAGGGCAAAAAGGAAAAGGTTTTTCCAAAAATGTAGGCTCCTGAAAGGCATTTTGATTGGTTACTGTATGAGTTTTCTATTGTTGTGTAATAAATCATCCCCAAACTTAGTGTCTTAATTAAGGAATATTTATTATCTCACAGTTTCTGCAGGTCAAGAATCCAGATGTGGCTTAGCTGAGTGCTTCTGGCTCAGGGTCTCTTACTAGGTGTTAGCCAGGTTTTGTGGGCTTTCCTCAAGGCTCTCCTCAAGGCTCTACTCAGGGAAAATTCTCTTCTAAGCTCACTAACGTGGCTGTTGACAGGATCCCCTGAGAGCTGTTGACCAGAGATATTAGTTCTTTTATACATGGGTCTTTCTACAGTGCAACTCATAACATGGAAGCTGGGGCTTACCTCTGAGGAAGAGTCGGGGAGGGGGAGGGAAGAGTGTGTGTGTGTGTGTGTGTGTGTGTGTGTGTGTGTGTGTGTAGAGAGAGAGAGAGAGAGAGAGAGAGAGAGAGAGAGAGAGAGAGAGAGTCTTTTTGTAATTTTAATCTTGCTAATCTTGGAAGTGGCATCTTATTACTTTTTCAGGAGTCTCCTCAATCCTTAGAGTGCCTGGCTATTTGAGCTAATTTTCTTAGAGCTATCTGACTCAGGTCTTCCTCTCAAAAGCATCGATCAGACCATCAAACCTCAGAGGGAAGGTAGGGGAGGGTGGGGTTAAGGGGAGAGATTAACCAAAGGACTTATATGCATGCATATAAGCCTAACCAATGGACACAGACACTAGGGGCGTGAGGGCATGAGTGGGGGATGGGGGGGGGGGATAAGGACACATATGTAATACCTTAAACCAGTGGTTCTCAACCTTCTTAATGCTGCGACCCTTTAATACAGTTCCTCATGTTGTGGTGACCCCCAATTTCATTGTTACAAATTGAACATAATTAAAGTATAATAATTAATCACAAAACAATATTTAATTATATATGTGTTTTCCGATGGTCTTAGGCAACCCTGTGAAAGGGTTGTTCAACCCCAAAAGGGGTCGCGACCCACAGGTTGAGAACTGCTGCCTTAAACAATAAAGAGAGAGAAAGAAAATAAATAAAAAGAAAGCTAACACCCCCCCCCAACAAAAACAAACAAACGAATGAATGACTGCTCACCTGACATCTGAAACACTAAATGTGTTAATTAAAGAGCTCCCTCCAAAAAAAAAATAGACTCTTGCAAAGGCAAATTTTGGTCTTCAAACCAGAAGACAAAAAATTGCTTATTACCATAAAAATGATATCTCTTTGAGTCTAAAAATTTATTAAGGCAGGGTCTCTAGTAGGGCTTATATCAGAAGAGTTCTTATTATGCATTTAACTACATTTTCTCAAAGAATTCTCCTAACAATCATTTTTTATAGGTTATTACAGTCCTCCTGCTCCAAATGATAACAGGAAGACCTTGTGAGATTTAGAGATATGAAACTGTAGCGCTCCAGACACTTATGGTCTGGAGCCTGTTCCTTAGTGTAGACAGTGGTTTAGCTGCATTAGTTAGACTGACTCTGGCTCTCACTGTTATTTTGAATAAGTTGTTATAAAAATATAGACTCCAGAAGCTCACATGTTTGGCTCAGTCTGAGAATTTCACATGTTAAAAAAGGAAGATAAAAATGTTCTAATGAGCTAATCATCACACAATTGTTGCAAACAGAATGCTAGATGACATCTTTAAAGGTAATTCACTTTAGCCTCTTGAATCATCTCTCCAACCACCCAAGTGTCTTCCTAATGAACTTCAGGAATTAAACTCTGACTTTCTTTTTCTTCTTTTATGAAAGGCCCTTATTCTGTATTTTTGAGTATGGTTGAACCCTATGCTCTTTGGTTCAAGTTTTTGGCATCTTCAGTTAAGTTCAAGACCGGTTGTGCCATTGATGCTAGGCTGAAAGCTTCATGAAGGCAGAGGTCGTGTCTGTCTTGCTCATTTTTGTGTCCCCACTTAGCCTAGAACTTGTCACTGAGCATTCATCCCCAAAAACATTCATTGAAGAAATAAATTTCTGAAAATTGAGTACAGAATGTCTAGTAAGATTGAAAATTGAGTTGGGATAATCAAGCAAGATTTATGAAATATAATCATAGGCACTAGAGTTGAAAATCAGAGATTCAGTAAATTTTAGTGGAAAGAAAAGAAAAATCCAAAACCCCTAAATGCCCATTTTGGCCTGTGACTCTTTAGGTGAAGGATTTGGAAAGCCATTTGATGGCCCTGAGTTCAATGTCTTCACCTGTAAAAGGAGCTAACAACCCTAAGAGACTCAGAGAATTGCTGTGAAGGTCAGATAAGATGGTGTATAATAAGAGCACGTTGCATATTTTGGGACACTCTACATTTCTCTGGTGAAGAAATTGAAGAAAGGAAATGGTGATTCCAATGTGAGATAAAGGAGAGCATTATTTATGAAAACTAGCCAAGTAGGGGGCCCTTCCTCAATCAGCTAACTCTAATTATTGGGAGAGCTTGAGGTTTTATCTGGTATATTCACCAGTTGATATCAAGTTAAAGAGCCTGCACCTTTGAAGACTTTCCCATGTTTTTCTGGGCTGAGCCACAGTGTCTCTAATATTGATAATGAAATTAGTAGGGGACAATGGTGACAGGGGGCAAGCTACCTTGTATTCTGACCTTATTGACTGAAGAAGCCCTGTATCTTAACCTGAAGGAACCTCTAATAAGCTAACTTTGAAGACTCCAGGAACATGCTAACTCTTGGTTCTGAGCTCAGGTAAATGAGTAAGATCTCAAGTTTTGGAGTTTAACATACCTAGATTCAAATATAGGCTAAGTTTCTCACTACTAATGTAATCCTATGGGTCTCGGAAGCTCAGTTTTCTCATATGTAAAATGGGCATGTTCATTGCCCAGCCGGTGTGTCTCAGTGGTTGAGTGTTGACTCATGAACCAGGAGGTCATAGTTCGATTCCTGGTCAGGGCACAGATGTGGGTTCAATCTTCAGTAGAGGGTGTGCAAGAGACAGCCAATTGATTCTCTCTCATCATTGATGTTTCTATCTCACTCTCCCTTCATCTTTCTGAAATCAATAAAAATATTAAAAAATGGGCATGTACAATTAACTTTTGGTTATTAAACACATACTATGTGCCATGGTCTGTAGTAAGTTCTTCACTTATATATCAAGTTTAATTGAAAGTATCAACCTCATATAATGGTAGTGAGGATTAGATAAAATCATGCATGTAAAATACTTATCCTAGGCACATAATAACTATTCAATGAATGTTTGCTGTAATTATCATATTATTGACTATTATGGAATTTTAAATTTCAGGTTTGGTGCCTTGGAGGTTGTGGTTAAGTTTGAAATTGACATTTTTTATAACAACAATCTCATGTGTTTCTGATACTTAAGTCATACCTCTGAGAATTTATTGGAGCTCAGTCCTCTCTGAGTCTCTGGTTCTGATTTGATAAGCAGAGCATGCTTCTTTCTGAAGAGTGTGAGAGGTATCCTGGCCAGGAGAAAAATACAATTCCAACAACTCTGCAATGCCATGACAGGTCCAAATTGCCACCCAGAGACTCATCTACCCAAAAGGAAGAGAGACTAGAATATTGATGTGGGTAAGATTCTAGTGTTCTGAGCAGCCTTTATTATAGACTAGAGGCCCGGTGCATGAAATTCATGCATTCAGGGGTCCCTCAGCCTGGCCTGTGCCCTCTGGCAGTCCAGTAGCCCTCAGAGGATGTCTGACTGACGGCTTAGGCCCGCTCCCCTTAGACATCCTTTACGCTGCCACAGAGGCGGGGGAGGCTTCCGCCACCCCCACTATGCTCACCAGCTGTGAGCCCGGCTTCTGACTGAGCAGCGCTCCCAATGTGGGAGCGCACTGACCACCAGGGAGCAGCTCCTGTGTT
The DNA here is from genome assembly GCF_014108235.1 of Myotis myotis. Lineage (NCBI taxonomy): Eukaryota > Metazoa > Chordata > Mammalia > Chiroptera > Vespertilionidae > Myotis > Myotis myotis. Next base: position 65,106,997 of record NW_023416314.1, read on the forward strand.
GAGCGTGTGCCCCCTGGTGGTCAGTGCACATCACAGCAACCGGTCATTCTACCATTCCATTGATTTGCATATTAGTCTTTTATTATATAGGATGGTGTTATGGGTGGAATTGTGACTCCTCTCAAAATTCACATTTTGAAGTCATAACCCCCCAGTAACTCAGGATGTGATTTTATTGGAGAGAAGGTCTTCATAGAAATATTTTAATCAAATTAAAGTGAGGTCATTAGGGTGGGCCCTTAGTCAATATTATTGGTGTCCGTGTAACATGGAAATCTAGAGACAGTCATGTAGAAAGAAAGGGCACCATGTGAACATGCAGGGGGCCATCACAAGTCAAGGGGAGAGGCCTGGAATAGCTCCTTCTTTCACACCCCTCAGAGAAACCAATCCTGTCAACACCTTGATTTTGGATTTCTAGCCTTCAGAACTATGAGACAGTGCATTTCTGTTGTGTAAAGCACCCAGTTTGTGGTATCCTGTTACAGCAGCCCAAGCAGACTAAGACAGACAATAGCATTTTAGCTATTGAAAGCCCTCTGTGGTATCCTGCTAGGGTCAGGGAGAGGTGATGGGAAGGAATGACCAACGGCTTTTGGAACTGAGGTAGACCACATCTGGTATTCACTTCCACTCTTTGGGTAAATATGAGCTGGGATTCCAGAAAGTGTTTACAATATTCACTTCCCTTAGGTAAGGGAGAAAGGTGACTCATATTAAAGTTAGTAAATAATGACAATAATGTTTCCTAAGGCTAAAAATTCACTAAAATAGGTAGATTGTGTGAAATAGCCAGTCTGAATCATCAGATACTTTTTAAAGAAGTAAAGATGTTGAACATCCACCATAACTAAACCATGGTAAATAACATGCTTCCTTCCTATTAGGAATCATTAAGGCACTTTTATTAATAATTGAATATAATATTGATTTTTTAATATACAAGTGTGGTGTTCTATTTAGAGCTGAAGATGTCCTTTAAATGATGTTTTCTAGAAAGTACTTCAATAGTCTACTCTCTCTAGTTACTTTTATAAAAGCATTTAGCCAACTTTAAAAAAAAACACACAGGTATTTTTCAAACTGAACTACAGGAAAAATGGGTTTCAAATTGTTAAAAATGTATTTATTATATTATATTGGATATATGTATATATCAATTGAAAGATTCACCATGAATTTTATAACTTAACTGCCTTGTTAAATGTACAAGTGGATTTTAAAATAAGCCCAACATCAGAAATATTAAGACATGATAGAAATGTGCATTTTAGAATTAAGACAATAGAGCAATAAGTACATAGATTAAAAAGTGTCCTGTGGTCCAACACATTTGGGAAATGCTCTACACTCCTTCTATCTTAGAGAGTCACAAGGCACACCAATAAGTAATATACTTCTAAAAAGCCCATTGTAAACAAATCTGACATTTATGAGTTTTATTTCTTGCCTCTCAGGAATCATGTTCTTTACTGTCTGATATATAGTGTTTTGCAACTAATGTTTCATCTATTTTGTTCATTTTTTTTCTTGTTTCAGTCAGGAGAGTAAATTCATTCCTGGTTCACCCATCTAGGCAATAAGTGACGGTTCTGAAAGATATTTTTAATTGTATAAGTATTGCAAGTGTTTTTAAGTTGTCCAAATTATATTGTATCCAAGCCACTTTGGAGATTTATTTTATACTACCTGCAATGGAAAATAATAGGCTTTGAAGTTAGATATACATTTGAACCTTGGAACTACTATTTAACAGGTATGTGATCTTGGGCAAGAAAAGTAACTTCCCTCAACCTCAGTTGAACCTTTGATAAAATGAGATTGGAAAATATTTATCTTAACCACATTCTATACAATGTTTTGTTTTTATAGCAAAAATTTTGGATATAGGTTGGGTAATGTTAAAATAAGTTAGAGTTAATCTATAGTTGTATTTCCATGAAAACACCTAAAATAATGAGATGATTTATAGTATTAGGGAAAATGTTAATAACATGCTGAAATTCTGAAAAAGCATTTTGCAGAAAAAAACATGTCGGATGTAAACTGATTTTTAATTTAAAAAATTGTGTGTGTGTTTATGTGAAGGAAACACCATTGGGAAGGATATATAACAAACTTAAGAACAGTGAGTAGGACTAAGGGACATAAAGAATCTCCTTTTACAATTTTAAAAACAGCTGTATTGAAATAATAATGGATACATAAAAGTGAATAATAAAAGCATGTAAGGTGGCCCTAGGTGGTTTGGCTCAGTGAATAGAGCGTTGGCTTGCAGACCTAAGGGTCCCGGGTTTGATTCTGGTCAAGGGTGTGTATCTCGGTTGCAGCGCCTCCCCGGCCTAGGCCCTGGTTGGGGCTTGTGCAGGAGGCAACCAATCGATGTGTTTCTCTCACATCAGTATTTCTCTCTGTCTTCTAAAAATCAATGGAAAAAATATCCTCCGCTAAGGATTTTTTAAAAAAGAAGCAAGTAAGATTTCTGAGAGGTAACAGATGCACTTGGCACAATTCACACTGTCAATGCTCAATAGCCAATGAGCACGAGGAGCAGATAGGTGGACAAATGAAGTTAGACAGCAAGGAGAGCACACCCCAGAGGGACCAGAGTGCTGGACAAGAGGTTCTTGAGAAGGCTTATGCAGGGTGAGTCTAAGGATTTAGGAAGTGAAGGGGAACTCTGTTTTGAGCATTATCAGGAATTCAGTAATTGGATATTTTGGTAATCTGTACCTGAGAGGGGAGGAAAATAAAAGTGGATAAAGAAGGAGTGACTAGTTGACCTCTTCCCACCCATCCACCCACCCTCCGCTTCCTCCCTTCTGAGGTTTGACAGTTTGTTCGATGCTTCGACGTCTCTGGATCTATTTTTGTTCATCAGTTTATCTTGCTCATTATATTCCACGTATGAGTGAAATCATGTGATACTTATCTTTCTCTGACTGCTTATTTTGCTTAGCATATGCATATACGCATAACCATGGGCACAGACAATAGGTTGGTGAAGGCCTGGGGTGGGGGTGGGTTGGGAGAGGTCAATGGAGGAAAAAGGGGACATGTGTAATACTTTCAACAATAAAGATTAAGAAAATAAAAAATAAATAGAAAATTAATGAAATTGAAAGGAAAAAAAGGAGTAACTACTAATTTTAGCGAAGGCTTTTGTTTGTTAAGAGTCTTTGTCCTTCTTTTGTTCCAGACATACTCACAGAGTGGCCTTTTCTTGGTCTTGTTCCGTCTCCGTCATGGAGTGGCCTTGTCTAATTATTGCTTATATTCTGTAAAGGTTTTTCATGTTCAGCTGAGAACATTATGGTTGATGTGTCAGCCCTCATGGCCAGGGCCATTTCCTTGTCTTCTGTTTCTTCTTCTCCTTTTCTTTTTTCTCCCAGAGGCCAAAAATATTTCATGTGAAGCTCACTCCCCAAATATCAAATATTTCTGCTATAATATTTTAAAACCAACAATGACAAGAACAACATTCAATTAATTTTCCCCAGGAGTCCTGTCTGATTCCTAGCCCCTTCCACTCTATCCAGGGTAAGAATGATCTGAAGCAGTTCCAAAGAAAGCAGTGTGGAGTCAGCCTCCTTCAATGATCCTGCTATCAAAACAAAGAGTCTGGAAATTAAGGCCTTCATTAAACGTCTGATACAGCTCATGAATGCAGGTATTCAAGGGCCGCAGCCACACTCACTGTATGTCTCAATTTTCTGTACTGTCTGGGTCAACAGTCAGTGGTGTATACAGCTCTGAGAGCCACCTCTCGCCCAGCCTTCCCAATACTGGTTCCGCCACTGTTTTCCGACTCCTTTCCACAGCTGTTCTTCGAGTCTGTTCAAACATTGCTTCCAAACCAAATGTATGAGCCTTTTCCCTGAACCCCGTGCAGCCCATGGTGACTGCCAGCTGCGAGTCCAGTTCGACGCCTCAGAGCCTGTCAGTTCGCTGGGCCCCGGGCGCTTCATCACCGCCGCGCTGCAGAGCCAGCGGCAGCAGCAGCCCACACAGCAGCAGGACCGGCACTGAGAACCCGGCTTTTGTTTTTAAATTCTTTATTGTTTAAAGTATTACATATGTCTTCTTTTTTCCCCATTGACCTCTTCCCGGCCACCGCTTCCCCCCCCCCCCCCACATGCCCTCACCCCCCTACTGTCTGTGTCTATCGGTTATGCTCAAATGCATGCATACAAGTCCTTTGGTTGATCTCTTACCCCCCGACCCTTCCCTCTGAAGTGTGATGGTCTATTCAATGCTTCTCTGACTTTGGATTTGTTTTTGTTCATCAGTTTGTGTTGTTTATTATATTCTACAAATGAGTGAGGTCATTATGCTTATTTCGCTTAGCATAATGCTCTCTAGGTCCATCCATGCTGTTGTGAACGGTAAGAGTTCTTTTTTTTTACAGCAGCATAACATTCCATTGTGTAGATGTACCACCATTTTTTAATCCACTCATCTACAGATGGGCACTTAGGCTGTTTCCAGATCTTAGCTATGGTGAATTGTGCTGCTATGAACATAGGGATGCATATGTCCTTTCTGTTTGGTGTTTCTTGTTTCTTGGGATATATTCCTAGAAGTGGGATTACTGGGTCAAATGGGAGTTCCATTTTTAACTTTTTGAGGAAACTCCATACTGTTTTTCACAGTGGCTGCACCAGTCTGCATTCCCACCAGCAGTGCATGAGGGTTCTTTTTTCTCCACATCCTTGCCAGCACTTGTCATTTGTCGATTTGGCCAGGGCCATTTTCTAAAAACTTCTCCATACCATCAATAATTCCCGCTCTTTATTTACATGTTTATTTTATTGGAAATAAGACCACTCTATCCAACCTTGGCCACTCTACCCAATATGCTGGCACATTGGCTGTACTCCTATGGACTTCACTGTGGTCTTCATGCTGGAACGATGCTCAGCTGAATAGGAAAAATGCAGTTTGCTTTACATACAGGAGCTTTGACTTTAGATTTCCTTCCCAGGCTAGTGGAGACTGATTGCTCACCCGATGATTTCTCCACAAAGAGAGTATAGAGCTGTGGCCTGTGGGATTGGTACGTGTTCCCTTGAGCATCTGTGGCCCTATGCACTGAGACAGGAACAAAGAAAGCAATCTTTATTAGGTAATTTCCTGCTAAAGGAGAGAGGAGCTTCCCAGAGGAGGAAGGTTTCATGTTGCAAACTTTAGGAGATTTCTTACTGACTCTGTGTGTGTGTGTGTGTGTGTGTGTGCGCGCGCGCGCGTGCTCGCTTGGGTGGTGAGGGCATTCTTACAGTGTCTGTCACACACATGTTGAAATAATCCTTGTGAATTCTTATCACTATTAACATTTATTGAAGATTAATTAATGTCAGCTACTATGATTTCTTTTCATTATTTTATCTATTACTAAAACACAAAATTTAAAATCTCACAAGCTCTGTATTATTATGAGAAACGAGGTTTGAAAGCTTACCAACCCCCCTCTTCTGCCTTCCCTCTGAAGTTTGATGTAACACTTCAATTTTCTATTAACAGCCACTTACAAAGGGACACTGCTGGTGAGTGGCAGGGTTGGGACGTAAATCACATTCTAAAAGCTTCTAAATCCCGTGCTCTTAATGGCACATGCAATTAAAGCAACATTCTGCGTATTCAGATACTTATAGCTATTAGGCTCCATCTAATATCACAGAATCAATATCTCCAGGGCTGAGATATAGTTATTGGCACTTAAAAAAAACTTTCCATGGTCATTCAAATGCTGCTATTTAACAATTGGTATTTAGAGACCAGTCATGTAGGCTACATATTCACACAACTTGGAGTTGGGAAATTGCCTATATTGTTGTTGTTTTTTTGTCATCATGTATTCATCCATCCAATATTAATAGAATACCTACTGTGTCTAAGACTCTACACCAGATGTTAAAAGGTCATAGAAAACAATTTAGTTCAAGAGCTTTATAGATAATAGTGAATGTCTTTTATGTAAATAAATAATTTAGATAGGAAGTGATAAAAAGAATGTTTATTAATGCAAATGAAGTGCTGTGGGTCTTCAGTGGAAGAAGAAATTATTTCCAGGGGTAGGACATTAGTGGGAAACAAATGTTGAGATGGAAAAACTTCAGGGAGAGAGTGATGTTTGAAGTTCTGGTAAGATTTGGGAATATGAAGGGTATTTTTCACATGGTGTATGTACTGATTAGTTGTCTATGGCTTTCTAACTTTGAAGAAGTAAGCTGCCATGCACAAGGGGTGATGAAGAGGGCCATGTGGCAAAGAATTGTGGATTGCCTCTAAGTGATGGGAGCAGCCCCTGCTGAGAGCCAGCAGGGGGGCAGGACTCTCAGTCCTACCACTGCAAGGAGATGAATTCTGCCAATAACATGAGGGAGGCTAGAAGCAGGTCCATCCCAGTTGGGCCTTCAGATGAGTTCCCATCCCAATTGACACCTTGATTGTAGCATCTCAGAGGATGCAGATTCCTGCCCATAAAACTGTAAGATAATGAGTGTGTGTGTGTGTGTGTGTGTGTGTGCGTGTGTGTGTGTGTGTGTGTGTGTGTGTGTATGTTTTAAAGCCCCTACATTTTTGGAAATTTGTGATGCAGCAATAGATACAGACTGTAGACTGGTAACAATACAGATTTATTTCCTTATTGAGGACTATTCACTTTTTTTTTGTCTTGCCTTACTAAACAATACCATAATAAACATCTTAAACATATGTACTTATGGACTAGAATTCTATTGTACAGATCAATTTGCAAGGTTGGAATTCTGAGTTAAAGATTATTTTTAAGTGAGGCGGGAGAGGCTTCTGCCACTGCCACTGTGCTCCCCAGCCATGAGCCTGGCTTATTGTGAGAAGGATGTCTGACTGCCGGCTTAGGGATCAGGCCTGAGCCAGCAGTCAGACATCTCTCTGAGGCCCCAGACCGCTAGAGGGTGCAGGCCGAGCTGAGGGACCCCTCCCCCACCAGTACATGAATTTTCATGCACCAGGCCTCTAGTTAGATATAATTGTATTACTAATTCACAAAATTAGCTTTTGTTATGCACACCTATACTTTGTGCATATGTTTCACTTAATAAATGAAAAGAATAATAAAAAGATTATTTTTTAAAAAGATATTGCCAGATTCCTTCTAATGTGAAGTAACACTTCAATTTTCTATTAACAGTATGTGAGAGCATAATTTTCCTTACATCACAGCATTTAACAGGCGTTATCATTCTTTGGCAGTTTTGCCAGACATGTTTATAGAAAGCGGTTATCTCATCATGACTTTAATTTGCAGCTCAGTCTTAGTAAAAATGAGCAACTTTTCCATGTTGCTTGACTTTTTTGTTTTGATTTCTTAAAAATTAGCACTACTGGTCTTGTTGTTTCCAAGCACAGAGAATTAGAAATTGAGGATCAAACTAGAGGCACTTCTTTCCAATCCCTTTCAGAGCTTCCTTCACATCTTGGTTTCTCAGGCTGTAGATGAGCGGGTTTAACATGGTGATCACAATGCCGTAAAACACAGAAGCCATTTTTTCTTGTTCTCGAGACTCCTGGGACCCATGGTGCAGATACATGTAAGAGAGGGTCCCATAGAAAATGGTGACTGCTGTCAGGTGGGAGGCACAGGTGGAGAAGGCTTTTCTTTTCCCTGCAGCAGAAGATATCTTCAGGATAGCAGCCAGGATATATATGTATGAAAAGATGACGACCGACACGGTGAACATCAAGTTAAACCCCACAAAGATGGTCAGGAACATGATGTTTAAATCAACGTTGGAGCATGAGAGAGCAAGAATTGGGGGTTCATCACAGAAAAAGTGGTTAATTTTCTTGGATTTGCAAAAGTTCAGTGAGAAAGTAAGACTTGTATTTATGGAGGCATTTAGGAAACCCATGAGGTATGAGCCAACTAACAGTTGAATGCAGACTCTCTGGGTCATGACTACTGGATAGTGGAGTGGGTTACAGATGGCCACATAACGGTCCACTGCCATTGCAGCAAGGATATAGCAGTCACTTGTTGCAAAAGTACCATAGACTAGTAATTGCACCATACATCCTATGAATGAGATGGATTGTTCTGTTTCTAAAAAGTTTTGCAACATCTTGGGAGTGATAGCAGAAGTGTAGCAGAGATCAACAAAGGCCAAGTGTTGGAGGAAAAAGTACATGGGGGTGTGAAGGCAGGAATTAATCTTGATGAGTAGGATCATCCCAGTATTACCCACAAGGGTGGTCACATAAATCACAAGAAATACTATGAAGAGGATATGCCAAGACCTGTGCTGCCCAGCAAATCCCAGAAGAATGAATTCAGTCACCTGAGTGCCATTGTTTTGTTCCATGACTAACAAAGACTAGATACCACCTGAAAAGATACATAGAAAGAAACGCAGAGAAAGCTAAGATCATTGTGATCCTTGAACTAATTCTATAATTGCAAATGGTATAATAATTTGGCCTCACAGTGGGGTCAGAGAATATTTTCTATGACATAATTGACTTACATTTTAAAGGCTGAACTTTGACACCTGACTGAGATAATTTCATCTGCAGTTGAGAGAAATTGCCATGGACCAGTAGCTGTATTCCCAGGGTGAAAATAGATTGGCATTTCATAAATGTGTCAATTCTAGAACATACAAAACATACTTTTATTTAATTATATTTTCTTTTATGCCCTCACTATTTTTTCAATGTGCCTAAATACTAATCATTGCATCTGAGATTTTGATACACCTGTTGAGTTCCAACTTATTTTTGTAGTCTGATTTTATCTTTTTCTCCTTCTTAGTGACTCTTTTCTGCAATCAAGGGTTCATGGACACATGGAATCCTTTATGGATGTGTTTATCAAAGTTTTTATGGTAAAAGATCATTTTCTTTTTAACACTTTCTGTCTGTTTTGGACCAATATTTTGTAAAAAGCTACAAAAAGGTCTCAGCATTATTAAAAATCCTATAATAGTTTTAAATGTGCAACCTCATTTTCTATACTTATTTCATCATAGAGTGGAAACAGAGAGTCCTAGGACTGGTGCTGGTTCATGGACCACACATTGAGTAACATGCTGTATGATGTCCATCCACTATAATTTACCTATGTGCTTTCCTAGTGATGGATAACAGATTGCCTACAACTTGTCTGCACTGCAAATACCTCAGTGTGAATATTTTTCTATAGTATAATCCTAGAAACAAAATTTTTGGGTCTGAGGGTATGCACACATTTAACTTAACAAAGTTTTCTTAGACCATTTTCCATAATGTATGCACCAGTATGAACTCCTACTAATCATACATGGGGGTGAGGAGGTGCCTATCTCCTAAATTCCTGTGAACATTTTCTTAAAATAATATCTCATTTTTATAAGTTTTTTCTCCCTTAATTACAAGTGGACTTGACCATTATCTAGTATTCTTAGAATATTGGGATTCTGTTTTTTGTCAATTGCTTGTTCACATTTTTGGTCAGTGTTTCTGTAAGTTGCCTCTTATTTTATTATTATATATTTTAAATTCTCACCTGATGATATTTTTCCATTGATTTTTAGAGAGAGAGTGGAAGAGCAAGAGGGAAAGACAGAGAAATATAGATGTGAAAGAAACACATTGATTGGTTGCCTCCTGCAGGAGCCCTAACCAGGGCTGGGGCCAGGGAGGAGCCTAGCAACTGAGGTATGTGCCCTTGACCGAAATTGAACCTGGGACCCTTTGGTCCACAGGCTGACGCTATATCCACTGAGCCAAACCGGCCAGGGCTACGTTTCTTTTTAGATGTTCTTTGTCCCAGATTTTAATCTTTATTCCAGATTTGAATTTCTTGTTACCTGTTAATGTGAGAAAGAGTTTCTTACAGTCTATCATCTGTTAATTTTGTCAATAATATGCTTTATAGAACTAAAATCCTTAAATTTGAACTAATAATTCATCATTTTTGCTTTATTATAGATTTTTTTTTTAAAAAAATAATGGAATAAATTTCATTCCATTCCCTTGTTTATTACCCCAGGAGACTAAAAAGCAATAATAAAAATGTTTCCTTTCTATACTGGATTGCAGACACATTGTAATTCTTGCACTGTGAACACTTCATATCATGCACATAATTTGAAAAATATTACTATGTTTCTCAATATTTACTTTTTTTAAAAAAAGAAAGCAGGCTAACAGCACAGAGAGAGTAGTCAGTGTGTGTGTGTGTGTGTGTGTGTGTGTGTGTGTGTGTGTGTGTCTATGTTTGTGATTCTGTGTGTGCAAAATATTTAAATATTTTAAAAACCATTAAGTGATTTGACTTGTTATTTTAAAGCTTACTCACACAATACTTGGCTCAACTGTGCTATAGGAAAATGTTACCAAACATTTATGGAACAACTAATTCTAATATACAATCTTTTCCCATAACTGTCAAAAGAGAACATTCCCAATTCATTTTGTGAGGCTAATGCAATCTTGACAGCAAAGTAAGTAAAACTTGAGAAAAGAAAATGGAAACCAATGTCACTTGTGAATATAGATGCAAATATCTTAAAAATGCATGTCCACAATCAAATGCATCCCTGTATGAAAGAAATGATTGCTGGGCCTCAAAGGAGTTTCCAGTGAACAGCTATTCACCTCTTTCTCAGGATTTGAACAAGTTGAGGAATAAAGATAGTGTCTATATGGAGACCATACTATCACGTTCAGCCGCTTGGGGAAAGATTTACTTAGTCAAGTTTCTTGCTGTCAGTGAACAATATAACTACACAGGCTTATTCACCTAGTTTTGGTGGCAGTGCCTGGGGGAGACCTCTTGCACATTTTGGGGAAGTGCCTCTGGAATGCAGAGTAACATCGGCTTCAGCAGGCTGGCTAATCCCAAGAGGGAAAGGGCAGAGCAGAGTATGCCAGGCTGTTCTCAGGTTTGCCAGTCTGCCATGTTACTCCACCTTGCTGGGAACTGAGGGAATAAAATGGGTGGAGGGTGCCTCAAATGGCACAAATTTAGGTCCCTTTGCAAGAAAGAATAATCAGAAGCAGGAGAAAAGGTATTTCCCATCTGCAATCAAGACCAAATTGTATACACGTTATGTTTCTTTCCAATGTTAATTTATAAATTCAAGGTCATTTCAATCAAATGCTTGAAAGAATTTTATGTGCACCTCCACAAACCTACAAAGTGTATATGGAGGAGAAAAGAGTTAAAATAATTGAGAGAATTTTAAAGGAAAACAAGGTGAGAACTTGTTGGAAGTTACTATAAAGAAGTAATGCTGATACTATGTGGTATTAGTGTGAGGGAAGACACATTGATCAATGCAACCGAGAAAAAGAAATTATAAAAAGACCCACAAGTCTATAGAAGCTTAATGTCTGAACACAGTAAATGCACATCAGTGAATTATGGTCTATTAAGCTGTGGTGCTATAAATGCTTAAACATATGAAATTATAATATTGTACTCCTACTTTACATTTTACGAAAACCAATTCTAAATGGATTAAATATTTAAATCGTAAGACTTTGAGAGTAAAACAGAAGACTATATATGACTTAGATAGGCAAAATTGTTTAAACAAAACATGAATACACAAAACATAAAACACTGAAAATTCAACTATACCTAGATTTAAAACACAAACATTATATTAAAAAATACTGGATGTTGACTGGAAATTTACTCTGGTAAATTTATTTGCAACCCATATAAATGTCAAAGAATCAGTATCCAGTATAAAGAAATAATTTCTATAAGTTATCCGAAGAGAAAAATTCATAAAAGAAAGGATCAGGATAATCATAGAAGAGAAAACCTAAATAGTCAATAGAAATGTGGAAATGTACACAACTCACTAGCAATCAGGTAATTGTATATTAATACTGTATTGAAATATAATTTTTTACTCAGTATAAAATGTAAAGTTTTGGTGAGATTGTAGGGTCACATATTAGCAGTCATGTTGGAATCAAATTTGGAATAATTAGTAAAATTAACTATATGCCTCCAGAATTTCCATTATAGGTCCATATACTAGAAAAAATTTCACCATGTAAACAATGACACATACATATAAGTATATGTATGACTATAGATATACGCACACAAGAATGTCCTTAGCAGCATTATTCATCATAGAAAAATATCAACAAATCACTGAAAAGTCAGTCAATTGGTGTTGTAAGATATGTGAATAAATATCACAAATGGAATGCTAAGTAATAAAAATCAAGTTGCAAAAGTGAGATGAATGGTGGTTACCTTATTTTAAGTGTGTTTTTATACACCTGAAATGTTGTGTAATAACAGAAATTTCTCACCAAGAAAAAAACCACATCATCAGTACGTCAGTCGAGGGCCCCTTTATTCTGATGTCAGAAATGCCAGGCAGAGCAGTAGCTCCATGGACAAGATGGTCAGTTTTAGAGAAGGATGTGCCTTCAGTGATGGGAAATACAGCAAATTAAACCTGTGGTTGATGTGCACAATCTGGTTCTTTCAAATATCTTGAGAAATGAACAAGCAATACCTCGTGATAACTTTGTGGTGATGAAACAAGACACATTCTGTTTAATGCAACATTTGGTGAGGGCTAAGGGCCAACACATTTGTGCAGTTTCCTCTTCAGGACAATTTGCAAATTAAAACAGATTACATTAAGTCTTTTCAAGGAGGCTTCCATCCAGTAGGTAAAAGCACTTGTCAGAGGAAGCTAGAATTGGTCATGGGTTCACTTAAATTAGGACCTGGATAGGGTAATGACATTTACCATATCAATTTAATAATTTTGAATTGAAATAAAATGTGTGACATATTGGGATTCCTTTTTCAAGAGCTATGGAAAACCAGTACAAGGGACTCCACACACACACACACACACACACACACACACACACACACACACACAAGCATGAGTGCCACGTGCCCAAGTATGTTGAACATGCTTAATTTAGCTTGAACCGGTGCTTCTGAAGCTTTATTTATATTAAGCATTGTGCATTGGGAAGGACACAGGCTGACCTGAATTTGAATTCCATTCCCATCACTTCATAGAAACAAAGAATGTACTTCCTTTTGGCTTCAGTTCCATTCTCTATAAAATGGGATCACAGAATCACTTAGAAGGTAATGACTGTCATTGTAACACTATTTGCAATTGCAGGACTTTGTAAATAGAGTTAAATAAATCAGAGTAGGTTCTTATTATGGATCAATACATACTCCAAAAAGAATGAGTTATATACCTGTATGGAAAGGAGCCCATGTCATATTGTCAAATGAGCAAAGTAAGTTTCAGAATGATGCATAAAATGTGGACCCTTTAAAAAATAAAACTTTCACTGCCATACTCTCTTTTTCTCATTTTCTTTATTTATCTATGAAAAAGGCCAGGAAGGGCTCACACTAAACTATTTTTAAGAAAATATATTTTATTGATTTTTTACAGAGAGGAAGGGAGAGGGATAGAGAGTAAGAAACATCGATGAGAGAGAAACATCGACCAGCTGCCTCCTGCACACCCCCTACTGGGGATGTGCCCGCAACCAAGGTACATGCCCTTGACTGGAATCGAACCCGGGACCCTTGAGTCCACAGGCTGACCCTCTATCCATTGAGCCAAACCGGCTAGGGCTCACACTAAACTTTTAATGGTTATCGTTGGGCATGGGAATGGGGAGAGAATACCTTAAACTTATGAACTTCTTTGCCTTTTCTTTTAAAGTAGCTTAATTGTTTTAAAAAGGAAGAGGAAGGAGCAAAGTCTGCTTTGTAATGATATGACAAAGTGAGGTGATTTATGTAAACTCCCTGGCACAGGGCCAGTCATTGCATGGGCACTCAAAATTGGTCATGATAACTCATGCAAATAATACACTAAAGACACATAATATCCATCCACCCATCCACCCACCCACCCATCCATCCATCCATCCATCCATCCATCCATCCATCCATCCATCCATCCAATCTTTCAATCATGTGTTCATTCATATCCTTCCCAGGCAACACCCGGCCAATTTAGTTCCCTCACTCCATTTCCATTACGTCACCAGGGATAAAGTGATAATTCCTGGTCTTGTAGTGGAACTTGTTAGAACTTGGCCTCTGACCCAGTTGCTCCCCCATTTCCTGCACACCCTGGGATGATACATGGCTGAAGTTAACTTACATCAGAGTTGCCTCCAGATTCTCTTTCTGCAACCGGTGCAGGCTGACTACCCACCAAGGTCTTTCTGTGAGTTTCCTTCTAATTGGGGGAGTTTATAGCTGGGGCCTAAGGGATCAAGACTTGCTCCCTTGAGAATCTGAAGTTCCTGGGTCTGAGATGGGATTAGAATAAACAATGTTCAGTAGTTATTTTCTGCTGAAGAACATTTAAACTTCCTAGAGAGGATACATTTAATTTATGTTACTGTCACTAGGGACTGTGTGTGTGTTGCTTTCTTAAAGAGTAATTCCTTTTAAAATTTCCCTGGTTTTGGATCAGGTTGAGCATCTTTTTTATAGGTCTAAGAATCTGTGTTTTGGTATAGAAAATTGATCTTAGCACCATAATCAGCAAAAAGCATGCCTCTCTTATAAAAAAGAAAAGAAATCCAAAGTTAATATAAATTTAAGGGCAGATGGTCCCTAGTGTAACAAAGAGAGTTGCTACTACTTGGGCATATTTTATATTATCACTTTAACTATTGTTTGTTTATTTATTTATTTAAATAAAAAAACTCCTCTTGATTCTTTTTTCTAAAAATGTATATATATTTAAAAAATCATCCTTGGATAAAGACAGCTTCTTCCAGTTGTGCCTTACACTGTTAGACTATGCCAGAGAACAACCTGTGGACTAAGAGACTGAGTTATTTGGCTATAAAAATGCTATGGTTAGCCCTAACCGATTTGGCTCAATGGATAGAGCATCGGCCTGCGGACTCAAGGGTCCCAGGTTCGATTCCAGTCAAGGGCATGTGCCTTGGTTGCGGGCACATCCCCAGTAGGGGGTGTGCAGGAGGCAGCTGATCGATGTTTCTCTCTCATCGATGTTTCTAACTCTCTATCCCTCTCCCTTCCTCTCTGTAAAAAATCAATAAAATATATTTTTAAAAAAATGCTATGGTTAAAGCTTTACTTTCATCAGTGAAAGGACAAAGCTAGATAGAGTCTACAGCTTTTTGACTACCCAGCATACCTACGAAGGGGAGTTATTGTCAAAAGGCTGGTGACTTGACACTCAGCATTACTTGCTGCCTGACCAGGGTCTGAGTTAGGAATGTGTTCCACTGCTGCTGGAAGAACACCCAACTTAATCTGGCTTAAAAACAAGGACTTATTTTTCCTTCACAACAATACTTTGGAAGTCAAGACCCGCACTCTTGTGATTTGCTTAGTCTTTCTCATGTGCTGGTCAAATCACTGTCTAACCTGAAGACTAGACTGCCAGACACCACCTTCTCTGTCAAAGCAGGAAAAGGGATCCAGGAGGGTAGGCATCAACCACATATATACTCTTGATTGGGGAAAACAAAGCTCTCCCCCAGTCCATGGGGCTTCTTCTCACATCTCAGTGGCTAGAAATGTGTAGATGGAGCAGCAGAAAAGTCTGGGTGTTGCCCCTCATTCCTAACTACTTGATTTCTGAGCATTGCGGTAGACAGCATTGGCTGGGCTACCAGTGGCAGGTTTCTGGTGCTATCTCTCTGCTTCTCTAACTCCGGGATATCTCAGAAGCTGTGCAAGATCCTGGCAACCCCCAAGCAATGGGAGAGGGGAACTAAATAAATGTCATCACCTCTTGTCCTTCAGAGGAACAGTTCTATGGGACATTCTACATAGTTTGTCCAAGTCTCCTGTGAGCCTGAGTTCCAGGTCCCAGGGGATAAGCCAGCTAAGGTATCCATCCTTTGTTTGCTTTTGTTCTTCTATATCTCACTCTTCCTGCTCTTTCTCTGCTGCTTGGGATAATCCCCTTCAAAACGTTCAGCAAACTGTACAGTCTGAGGGAAATGTTCCCTTAGAACTGATGTTGCTTTAATCACTGGTCAAAAGTTCAAGGGCCCAGAGCTGTTCTCATCTGCATTGGACTATAAGTTAGGGGTCTCCACAATCACCTTCAGGTTCAATAATTCTCTGGAATGACTCAATGTTATGAACTGAATGTTTGTGTCAAAAAATTCACCAGTTAAAATCCTAACCCCCAAGGTGATGGTATTAGAAGGTGGGGGCCTTTGTGAATTAATTTAGTCATGAGGATGCAGCCTTCATGAATGGGACCTTGCACCCTTATAGGAGAGACACCAGGGAGCTCTCTAGCCCCTTTCCTACCATGTGAGTGCTGACTGAGAGGTCAGTAGTCTGAGACTCTGAGGAGGGCTCTCACCAGACCCAACCATACTGGCAACCCGATCTTAGACTTCTAGCGTCCAGAACTGTAAGAAATAAATTTCTGCTGTTTGTAAGCCACTCAGTCTATTGTAATTTGTAATAGAGCCTGAACTAATACATCCGGAAAGCACTGTACATGCAGTTGGAGTTCTATTATAGCAAAAGTTTACAAATTAGAACCAGCCAAAAGAAGAGATACACAAGGCAAATTCTGTGAGGGTTTCAAACTTGAAGCTTCCATTGTCTTCAGGATATGCATTACCCTCTGGGTGTCAATGTGTGGTAACATGCATGGAGTATGGCCAACCTGGGAACCTTACCTGAGCCTTTGGGATACAAAGTTTAAATAAAAAAAATTTCAATTGTAGTTTACATTCAATATATTTTGTATTAGTTTCAGGTGAATGCATAGTGGTTAGACAATCATATACTTTACAAAGTGTTCCTCCTGATATTTCCAGTACCCAGCTGTCACCATATATAGTTATTGTAATAT
This sequence comes from Myotis myotis, assembly GCF_014108235.1. Taxonomy (NCBI): domain Eukaryota; kingdom Metazoa; phylum Chordata; class Mammalia; order Chiroptera; family Vespertilionidae; genus Myotis; species Myotis myotis. The sequence continues at coordinate 65,123,850 of NW_023416314.1, forward strand.
TGTTAACTATATTCCCTATGCTGTACTATACATCCCCATCACTGTTTTGTAACTACCAATTTCCAACTGTCTTTTGGAGTTCTGTGACATATTGCTGATGTGGCTGATCTTTACTTCCCAACCCCCCCAGACGTTCAGGTAATCCCTTAGGTCTGCAGTTCCTCTGGAGGTTGGAACTAATATGGCAGTATGCCAAAACCCCATCGTAAATCACACAGAACATTCAAATCGCCAAAGCTTCCAGGCAAGCAGACAATCCTATTAGGAGGGCATTCCAGGGACTTAGAGATCAATTCCAAGTAGTTGAAAGCAAAGGACAGACATTTGTTTAGGTAAGGTTAATTCTTCACTATACATACCCACATACATTACCTTTACCCAAAACCATATCTCAGGAATGAAAACTAAGACACATACCATCCTGGCCACAATGGAAACTGAGAAATTAGTACCTACTTATTTGGTTACATTACTTTCCACATTACATTGGAACCTTTTTAGAACGGAATAAGAGGAGAATGGACAGTGGATGAAAAAACAAGTACGTTTTACCACTGTTGGTGAACACACATAAGGGATAGTGTATAGATTCTTTGCCTTTCAGCTTCTGTAGGTGCTTTCTTCTCCGTGTTATTCTTATTGGAATCTTTTATGATTGGTACCACATCCCCCCCCCCCCCACCTTGCTTTAGACTAATATTTTCTATAAAGTCAGCCATCTTTGCTAACCTTTGATTTCAAATTTTGGTTGAAGAGTTAAGCATCTATCATAATGTCTTAGAGACAGTTGCTGGACCTATAAAGCCCCTATAAAACATGAGCTGCTATAAGAACAGTTAGCTGTACTGGGCTGTAGCTGGTACTTGATTGTAGTGACCACAATCAAGTTTTCTGTGTGCATTCTCTGTTCATTCATTCAGCAAGCATTTAATGAGGATGTAATATAGTCCTGACAATTAATAGGTGCTGGGGATACAATAATGAGCAAAATACAAGTTATCATTGTGTTTGTGAAGATTAAATTTGAGAGTTTCTCATACGTACACCTACGGCAGTGTGAATCATATCCTGATTAGGGTGTTACTTAAAGAAAACAATTTACTCTGGGCAGAAACATGGTGTGCTCAATTATAAAGATGGCCACAAATTCTTTCCTTCAGTGCATCCACACCATTATAATGTGATGTTACAGATCTTTCCAACAAGCAGTGGAGTCAATTACTCCAACTCTTTTAAACTAGGTTGGTTGTGTGACTTGCTATGGTCAATGTGATATCAGCAAATGTCACAGAACACTCACCACTTAGATACTTCTGGCACTCAGTGTTAGCAAATGATGCCCAAGCAAGACGAATTTATTCCTTATTGATTATAGAGCTTCTTTTACTTCCTCATTTCATAGGTGGTAGATAAGAAGATTTAACATGAGAATTAGAATGCCACAAAATATCGGTGTTGCATTTTTCTATTCTGGAAACTCATTAGATCCATACTGTAAGTACATGTGAGAGAAGGCCTCAAAGAAAACTGAGAGCTGTTAGGCGGAAGACATCTATGGGGGAGGCTTTTTTTCTTCCTTTGTAGCACAAGGTAAGCCCAGGATGGTGGAAGATATGTTTGTACAAAAGATGAAGATCAACACAGTTGAAAATCAGTTTAACTACAGCACAGATTCACAAACATTTCCACTAAATGTATTTTCAATAATTTTTTTTATTGAGATGATTATAACTTCATGTAAAGTTGTAAGAAATAAACTAGAGAGATCCCTTGTACACTTTTCCAAGATTCCTCCTGCGAGTAGTTCTCCCCAAATGTCGATATCCAAATCCCTGGAATCTGTGAGCATGTTAGATTGCACGGCAAAGAGGAACTAAGGTTGCTAATGAGCGGAACTCTGGATTTTCCAAGAGTCCTTGGCATTAGAAGAGGAAAGCAGAAGAGTGAGGGTCACAGAGAAATTTGATGATGCTGTGATGTTGGCTTTGAAGATAAAGAAGTAGGCTATAAGCCAAGGAAGATAGGTAGCTTCTCGGAGCTAAAAATAAAGGAAATAGATTCTTCCCTAGAACCCCCAGAAAATCAAGAAAGTAGATTTCCTCCCTAGAATTTTCCCAAAGGTACATAGTCCTTCTGACATCTTGCTTTAGAGACCCTTTTTGGATGCTGTCTTCCAGGACTGTAAGATAACAGATTTGTGTTGTTTTAAGCTATTAAATTTGTTACAGCAGCAATGGAAAGTGAATACACCCCCAATGATAACATTTTGCCAAAGTATAGTATGATATCACAAACAGGATATTGACATTAATGCAATCTATTGATATTACTCATATTTCTTCAGCTTTACTTATATACTCATTTGTGTGTGTGTTTGTGTTAAGTTCTATAAAATTGTATCACCTGTGTAGGTTCCTGTGTCATGACCACAGTAAAAATACTGAACAGTTCCCACCACCAAAACTATAGTAGTATCTTGTATTGCCATTTTATAACCATCCCAACCACATCCTTTTCCTCCTCCACCCCTCATCCCTGCTTCACTCCATACCTAAACTCAGGTAACCATTGAGCAACCCTCCATTTCTAAAATATCATCATTTCAAACATGTTGTATAAATGAAATCATACAATATATAACTTTTGGGATTGGCATTTTTCACTCAGCATACTTCCCTGGGTATTTATTCAACTTGTTTATTATGAGTATCAATAGTTTATTCATTTTTATTCTTGAGTGATTTTACTTTTTAGAAGGGTGTCCTCTTGATGGTTGAGCTTTGGGCTTCAGCCATCATGGATATTTGCTTGGTCTTTATACTATGTTGGCCTCTAGCTACTCTTCCATTTGCTTCTCTCAGATCTCTGGGCTGTTGAATATGATCCTACATCTATATCCTTTTCTTTCCTTGGGAAAAAGGCCCCCCCTTTTTTGGGGGTGGGGATTAGATGCCTCCTAAATCTTGTGCTAGATATGGTATCTGATTGAGTTGTAGCTGTCCAGTGATTCTATAAATGTTTGAATTTGCAAATAAATAAATAAATAAATAAATAAATAAATAAATGTGCGAAGTGCTCATTCAGTCAAGAATAGGGTCCATATCTCCCTGTTCTCATCAGTCTAAGTTGGGTTCAAACAGCCTAAACCAGTGGTCGGCAAACTCATTAGTCAACAGAGCCAAATATCAACAGTACAATAATTGAAATTTCTTTTGAGAGCCAAATTTTTAAAACTTAAACTATATAGGTAGGTACGTTGTTATTAACTTAATTAGGGTACTCCTAAGCTGGCCTTTGCTAAAAACATCCTCAATCTGATTGAGGTACATTCGCTGAGGTCAACCCCTTCCAACTCTCCCATCATCAACTCCTGCATGAATTGTGCGTGCGCCTCCCCAGCGCTGCGGGCCGCGTCTCATCGCCTGACTGACTGATACCCCCCACTTCTTCTAACGCCACTTCTTCAAAATAGACTCGCCCAGGCCGAAAACCGACTTCTGTGCATGGGCCACGAAGTTTCAATCGCACTGTACCTGCGCGCCCACACGTGATATTTTGTGGAAGAGCCACACTCAAGGGGCCAAAGAGCCGCATGTAGCTCACGAGCCACAGTTTGCCGACCACTGGTCTAAACTGTAGCTGTTGATTTATGAAACAATGTACGATTATGCAACATCAGGCCATTACTTCTCTCTATGATGTCAGAAAGGAAGGTTGTCTCTTGCAGAAGTGATAACAAACCCAAATCATCCGTTTCTTCCTTCACATATGTCTCAGAAATATCGCTCCTATTGTCCATTTGTCACAGAGTTTATTTCCTTTTGGGATTTCTTTCATCTCAGTATTGAGTGCGGAATACTAATGTGACACTCCACTTTGTGCCCTATTTCCAATTAGCCAGATAGAGTTCCTAACTTGTACTAAATTTTTCTCTGTTTTATTATCTTTCCCCTCCAGCTATGAGATACAATTGACAAAATTTATATATCTTTAAGGTATACAAGTTGATGTTTAGATATAAGTATACATTGTGGAGTGATCACCACAATAAAGATCATTAACATATCCCTTACCTTACAGAGTCACCATTTCCTTCCTTCCTTCCTTCCTTCCTCCCTCCCTCCCTCCCTCCCTCCCTCCCTTCTCTCCTTCCTTCCTCCCTTCCTTCCTTCCTTCCTTCCTTCCTTCCTTCCTTCCTTCCTTCCTTCACTCCTTCCTTCCTTCCTTCCTTCCTTCCTTCACTCCTTCCTTCCTTCTTTCCTTCCTTCCTTCCTTCCTTCCTTCCTTCCTTCCTTCCTTCCTTCCTTCCTTCCTTTATGGTGACAGTGCTTAAAATTTACCCTTTGAGCAAATTTCAAACATATGATATAGAGTTTCAACTATAGTCACCATTAGTCTCCAATTTCTCCCTCTAGGGCAGGGGTGGGCAAACTTTTTGACTCGAGGGCCACAATGGGTTCTTAAACTGGACCGGAGGGCCGGAACAAAAGCATGGATGGAGTGTTTGTGTGAACTAATATAAATTCAAAGTAAACATCATTACATAAAAGGGTACGGTCTTTTTTTTTTTTAGTTTTATTCATTTCAAACGGGCCGGATCTGGCCCGCAGGCTGTAGTTTGCCCACGGCTGGGATAGAGCGTAGGCCTGCAGACTGAAGGGTCCCAGGCTCAATTCTGTTCAAGGGCATGTACCTTGGTTGCGGGCACATCCCCAGTAGGGGGTGTACAGGAGGCAGCTGATTGATGTTTCTCTCTCATCGATGTTTCTAACTCTCTATCCCTCTCCGCCTTCTCTGTAAAAAATCAATAAAATATATATTTTTAAAAAATGTCCTCTCAACTGAGAGTTTGAGGTTCTTTCCTGAATGCCTCTATTGGATGCCTTGATGTGCTGAATTGGGGTCCAATCTAGAGGATCTTTTCCCCCATCACTTTTAGAGCTTCCTTTACTTCCTTATTCCTCAAACTATAGATCAGGGGGTTCAACATGGGAATCATAATGCCATAACATACAGAAGCCACTTTCATATTCTCCTGGAAATTGCTAGAATGAGGCTGTAGGTACATGTATGATAGGGTCCCATAGAAAATGGTGACTGTTGTCAGGTGGGAGGCACACGTGGAGAAGGCTTTTTTCCTCCCGGTGGTAGAAGACATCTTTAGGATGGCAACCATGATAGAGATGTAGGAAAAGATGACAACCAGCACAGTGGACATCAAGTTAAATCCCACAAAGACAGCAAGTAGCCTAATGTTGATGTCAGTGTTGGAGCATGAAAGGGAGAGGATTGGTGGAACATCACAAAAAAAGTGATTGATGGCATTGGACTTGCAGAAAGACAATGAAAATGTAAAACCTGTGTGCACAGAAGCATTTATGGAGCCCATGACGTATGAGCCAGCTACCAAATGGATGCAGACTCTTCGGGACATGACAATGGGATAGTGAAGTGGGTTACAGATGGCCACATAACGGTCCACTGCCATAGCCGCCAGGAGGTAACAGTCACTGGTTGCGAATGTTGCGTAAACCAGTAATTGCATAACACAGCCCCTGAATGATATTGATATATTTCCTACTATGAAGTTCTGCAGCATCTTGGGAGTGATAGCAGAGGTATAGCAGATATCAACAAAAGCCAAATGTTGTAGGAAGAAGTACATGGGTGTTCGAAGTCTGGAATCTGTCTTGATGAGCAGAATCATTCCGATATTACCCACCATAGAGGTCACATAGATGACCAGAAATACAACGAAGAGAGCATACCGAAACTCATGTTGTGCACCAAATCCTAGAAGAAAGAACTCAGTCACTTCAGTGCTATTTTCTTGTGTCATGGCTAGAAAGGACCAAGAGGAGAATAAAGAAAAGAAGGGAAATGTTTAGGACTTATTGAAAGAAGAAAGCCTCTTGCATTTCATGTCACATTTTTTTTTTTGTATTGGATTTTCAGGCAAACATTCACAATAGGATTTATTGCTTAGTAAATAGTTCCTTTATTTTCTCAAGAATGAACCACCCCAATAAAAGTGATATCTGAGCCATGCATTCATTTTCTAAAGATTTCATAGAAGACTGACCTCTAATATGTGTGATTCTAAGAAACATAGATTAAAACATGTTTTTACCAAATTAAACAGATTATCTACATTTAATATTGTAAAGCAATGTTAAAATAGGACTTTGAACACTTTCAACAACCTATAGTTTTTCTCAGTCATTTATCAGTATAATCCTGGTTCAAACTCTTGAAATTTGTCCATGTGGAGATAAAGCAAAATGAACAGAAAAAGAATTGGTTAATCTAGGTGAAGTGTATACCAGAATTACTTGTACTATATTTTTAATTGTTATGAAGGTTTTATATTTATTTATTTATTTATTTATTTATTTATTTATTTATTTATTTTTTTTATTGCTTAAAGTATTACAAAGGGTATTACATATGTGTCCATTTTATCCCCCCGCCCTAGACAGTCCCCTAGCCTCCCCTATCCCCCAATGTCTTATGTCCACTGGTTATGCTTCTATGCATGCATACAAGTCCTTTAGTTGATCTCTTACCCCCCTACCTCCTGCCCCGCAACCCTCCCCGGCCTTCCTGCTGCAGTTTGACAATCTGTTTGAGGCAGCTCTGCCTCTGTATCTATTATTGTTCAAAAGTTTATAATGGTCTCTATTATCCATGAATGAGTGAGATCATGTGGTATTTTTCCTTCATTGACTGGCTTATTTCACTTAGCATAATGCTCTCCAGTTCCATCCATGACGTTGTGAAGGTTTTATATTTAAAAATCTAATGAAAAACATAGATTATAAAGATGTTTTCATACAAGACAATGAAGAGAGTTTACCATCAAGAGTTGTGCACTGAAGATGCTTCTAAAGACTGTTATCCAGAAAAGAGGAATATACTCTGAAGGAAGTCTCAGAAGCAAAAAGAAATGAGTGCAGACATTGGGAAACATATGGAAAAACAGGAATAAATAGAGTACAAAATAATAATAATATTTTCCATGGGGAAGTGATAAACTAAACATATCAGCAAAAACTAATATGTTAGATTGGAGGGTTCATTAGGTTTATTGAGTTCTAAAATTCTTGTCCTTAGACTTTTACTTATACGTATATATTTTCAATAATTACAAAAGATAAAAATGAATTTTTTAGGTTTAGAAGAATAAATGAAATTTTAAAGTCAACCAATCCAGATTAACACAGTAAGGGAGATGAAACAAATAATAGAAAATATCAAGATAAACAGAAATCCCCTAAGAAGGCATAAATAAATCCAAATAAATTAGTAAGGAAAATAAATATAAATGGACTAAACTCATCATTAAAATTCAAAGATTGTCAAATTGGTTTTTAAAATGATAAATTGAGCCATGTGATTACATACTAGACAAAAATTAAAAAGAAATTAAACAACTAATGGTTAAATAAATAATGGTATAGAAAACAATAGAATATTATACATTAGGAAAAATAAATTACAAGAACTACATTTCTTAGCGCAAAACTTAGAAACGTAATGCTGAGGAAAAGAGCTATTGACTGACTGATGACATTACATATAATACCAGGACTTCAATGGTATTAGTGGCATTTTTTATCCATAGCTATTTGTTGCATGTGTTTATTTATATTTCATGTGCCTTTTTATAATTGTTAACTATTTTTGTATGTATTTTACACCCTTAGATTGTTGTTAAGCACAAGTTACAGACATACCATCTCTCAGCAAGTCAAAATGCTGCCAGGTTTATTAACTCGAAGCTTTACCTTCTTGATAAGACATTAAAGAAACAAGAGAAGTACTATTTGAGGTGTTAAAAGAGATAAATTAAGTCCAAAGGGAAAAAATAAATTGAGCATCTCGGGTGTTAAAAACAATGTTCAGAGACTTATGTCTAAAACAGTGAATTAGTTATATTCATAGTCCTCAAGTTCAATTGTTATAGTGATTCTCTGTGACAAAGTCAGAGTGAATAGTGTCCAAAAGGAGATACAGACCAAATGCTGTTTGACTTTAGAGGAAAGATCTCACACTGTTAGAAGAACCTTGCCAGAGAAACCTTCCTTGAAATAAGTAACGTTAAAATTGGGTCTAAGAATATGCTTGGGATTATATAAATTGGAGATCTATATAGCCAGGGAAGGCAACTCCAAGCAGAGAAAGTACTTTGAACAAGGTAAGGGCAAGACACAATAGGGACTTACATTATATACACTTAGGGAGTGTTGCTCTAATTAGCAGCATTTTCTCTATTAAATCACAACAGACTTTTCCTATGTCTCTTTCAGATATATTCTATTTTCCCCCAGCTTTCAAATTGAGATGTGAGTGACATGTAACATTGTGTAAGTATAAGGTGTGCAATGTGATAATTTGATACATGGATCTATTGCAAAATGTTTACCATGTTAAAGTTTGTTATTACAACCTTCACCTAACACAGTTGTTGTTATGATAAGAACATTTAAACTCTTACAGCAACTTTCAAGTACACAATATAGTGTTGTTAATTATAGTCACCATGCTGTACATTAGATCCCAGAACTTATACATCTTATTATTGGAAGTTTGTATCCTTTGACCAAGGTCTTATTTTCCTCACCCTAATACCCCTGGCCACCACCGGTCTGTCTACTCAAAGATATTCCCAAGCAAAGTAAATCCTGAGTCTAGACCTGACTTCTCCCTTTCCCAAAGTGTTAGCTGGTAACTGAGATGAATACTTTCAGTTGCGAAACCTTTACTGAGCATTGGCAATATCTGAGACATTGTTTTAGAACAGTGGTCGGCGAGTGCGGGCCCTTGAGTGTGGCTCTTCCACAAAATACCACGTGCGGGTGCACACGTACAGTGCGATTGAAACTTCGTGGCCACACTCGAGGGACCAAAGAGCCGCATGTGGCTTTCGAGTCGCAGTTTGCTGACCACTGTTTTAGGACATTGTTGAATGTCCAAAGTGCTCCCCACTCACCCTTCAGCAGCTCCTGCTACTGTTTCCACTTTTGAGTTTCTGGAGGAGGATTTTCTGAAGTCTGCAAAGAACCAAAGGTAAAATTCCTGGTGTATTTTTCCAACTTCCAGGCGTGGATTGTCCTTCCAGACACTATAGTGAATGTCTGCTTAGAAAAATGTACCAAGAGTTACATTTCTAACAAAGCAATATTTATGGTCTAGTATCTCTTTCTACATTTGCTTCAAGGTGATGTTTTTGTTTGGCTATAAATGGGGGATTTATTTTTGAGGGCTTTGGGATTAAGACCTATTCCCTTGAGAATCTCAGACACTGGGGCTGAGCTGAGTGTGCAGTACTGAGTGTCCCAGTTGAGATCATTAACAAAACAGTTTTTTTTTTCCAAGTTTCTGTCCTTTAGGGACATTTTGATTATTTAATTCCACAAGCTTAGGGACCGTATCGCCAACCAGGGGCAGATCTTAGATTTTGCACACTGGATCTTCCGCTTACTCCAAACTTCCGTTTCTTCGTCTTTAAAATAGGGCTAATGAACCAGACGTGGCTGCCTCAGTGGTATTGGAAGGGCAAATGCACATGCATGTACTCACCCTTTGGCTCGTGGTTCAGAGAAATGGGCATCATTCTCTCCCCACCCCCTGTGACTTAGATCTTTTCCCTTTTCTTCCCATAGCCTATGGGCATATGTCTATCCATTCTCCCATGGTCTAATACGAATTTGAATCACTTGTTTGCTTGGCATGGTGAGCTCCTTGAAGGCAAGCATACTTATTAGTATTTGTGTAGGTCGGCCATGCCTAGCACGGTGTCCGGAACTAGTTCGCATCCAAGTCTTCATGGAATAAATAAATGAATGCATGTAAATGAAAGGCATGATCTCTGATAGAGAAATCTACCCCTTCTACTTTGCAGTGATGACTACTCAGAGTACAAAACCAACATCAGTAATAGTAATAATGTTTATTGAGGGTTTGCCATTCCAAGGCATTGGGCTGATAGGATTTACATGTGTTGATTGTCTTGTTTAATCTGCACACGACCCTATGGAGTAAGTACTGTTATTGTCTGAATTTTACAGAGAAAGGAGCTGAGGCTCAGCGATGTGAAGTGAGTCAGGCATGACTACATGCCTAGTACAACATGGAGTTCAAATAAGTCAATTTGAATACGGAATTGGAGATCTCATTCATTAGGCTGAGCCAGACCCAAAGTTTAAAAAGAACCAGAATCCAAGATGTAAACTCTCTTCATCAGTTAAAATGTTGTTTTTAACAGTAGGGGAAATCTGTTTGCAGGTTCTCTATTTGAATTTAAAGCTCCCCAAAAGAGCTTAAAACAAAATAAAGTGTATTGGTATTTACAGCCCTCATATCGGTCACATTTTGCTCTAAAATAAAGCATTCTGTGTGTGTGTGTGTGTGGGGGGGGGGGGTGGAGAACCAGAATCTTCTGTTTTCTTAAGAAAACACATAAATTCAGCGATTCTATGTGAAATGTTTTATGTCAAGGCAATAGATAATATTAGCACATACTATGTGCCAGGCACTGTTCTAGGCACTTGAGACACATGGAAATCAAGAACATATGGATATGACTCATGGAATTTGCATCTTTGTGTGTGTGGAGAACACACTGCAAACAAAGAGATTCACTAATAAGCAAGACAATTTCTGCTACAAAGAAAATACAATACTATGAAGTGAAGGTGCCTGAGAGGAGACCACCTCAGCCAGGAAAAGCCTCCTTAAGGGATGATACAGTGGGGAAAGCAAACCCAACTGAGGGAAAAGATGGCAACTGGCTTGAGCTTGCTTGTGTGTGCCAAGGACAAGAATGCAGCCTGGAGGGATTGAAGGGGAACATGTTACATACACATGGGATCAGAGACCTAGCAAGGATCTTATCATAAAAGGCCTTGGTGTAGGATAAGGAGTCATTGTAGCTTAAGCAGAGGAAGTGACATTAGATCATTGCACTGGACAGATTGCTCTTGCTGCTGCCTGGAGTATAGATTAAAAGAACAAGAATGAAAATCGAGAGCCCATATATGAGACTCTGTGGTTTTTTGATTGAGGGATAATAGTGGCTTGACTAGAGTAATATAAGGGAAATGGAGACAATGGTACTTTAATTATGCTATTTTGAGAAGGCAGCCTTTAAAGGAATTGATTTTGGTCTGAAATTAGGAAGTAAAAGAAAGAGAGAAATGAAGTCTGACTCTTAAATTTTGGATCTGACCAATTGTGTGAATGGTGGTGCCATTTAACGGTGATAGAGAAGACTGAATAGGTTAAAATGAAGTGCAGATAAATCAGATAAGACATTACCCAAAACCAACAGAAACAATCCTCGGTGTAGTTGAAACATAAACGTAAAACGAATTTCAAAGGCGTAAAGAACCTTGTCAAAACGGAAAATGCTGAAAAGCTGCTAACGGGTACAGAGGGGCCTAAGGAGACAAAGACTGGATTCCTCGGGCCTCTTTAGAGAACTTTTCAACAGCTGCTAACACAGTAAACAATCCCATGAAGCCCCCTCAGCAGCATGGGGCACATGGCAACGCAGGGAGCTTACTGCAAAGGCAAATGGAAACCAAACCACCAGAGCTCACAGTCCTTGTATTTCACTCATCATCAGTGAATAAAGGGGATAATTTCTAGAGAGGAAAGGACAATCCCATGATCACATGGTTAGTTGGAAGTAGATGTGTAATGATTAAAACCCAAGTTCAGGGCTCTAGAAACACCCCATTGTGGCTTAGGGCAGCCTGACTTTCTTGTCTCTTGGCTCTGCCCGGTTCTTTCCCCAATAAATCATGTATCAGAATGCACGTACTAGAATTTTCTTGTTGTGAGTGATTGTTTGGGTCTGTCCCAATGAGAAGGGGATCCAAATTGCTCTTGGGCAACCTTTCTCAATTGCCTGAGCAAAGGGTTTCAAGTCACAGGCCTTAACAATTCCATCCACTTAGGCATTTTTTTGGTCCCCATACTGAACAGAGAGCATCAGAATGACACTTGGCTTCTGGGCAGCAATTACCAAAATTTTTTGGAATGCTTGTCATGAGGAGAAAGATTATTTACTGTTTTCATTACTAGGTAGTGACATTTTGTGATTTCTGTTGTTGCTCTTAATTGGGAGATTTTGTAGGCCACATTGAAATCGTCAAACTCAAATCAGCCGAGGCCTAGAGGTTAAATATTATTTTGTCTTTTGTAAATAAGCTGTGTTATCATTACACTGAACAGGACTTAAAAGGTATAAAAAAGTCCAGCCAATGTGGCTCAGTGGTTGAGTGTCGATCTATGAAGCAGGAGGTCACGGTTCAATTCCTGGTCAGGCCAGATGCCGGGTTGTGGGCTTGATCCCCAGTAGGGGGCATGCAGGAGGTAGCCTATCAATGATTCTCTCTCATCATTGATGTTTCTCTCTCTCTCTCTCCCTCTCCCTTCCTCTCTGAAATCAATAATAAACAATTTTTTTTAAAAAGGTATGAAAAAGTACCTCCTACCTACCAACCCAATTATCCCCATTCTGAGGCAGTGAAGGGGTGTGTCCTGGCAGAGGGCCTGGGCATCAGGGGGACAGGAACCTAAGGAAGAAGGTAGTGGTTATTTACTAACTGATATCGTGGATTCCGTCTTTTAGTAAATGATACAGCTGAAGTGGTTGGTTACTATCTCTGGCTGTAGGACTAGTCTCCAGACATGTTCCTTGAGGTGGGGTAGACCAGAACTTTCCAACCTGTTTTCTGGGACATCCTGTCATGCTGAATATTGATTCCCTCATTTTTCAGTTTAGCTGGATGGGGCTTGGGCAGCCATAATTCTGGGTCGGTCATCTTGTGGGATGAGCATCCGGTTCCATTTATCCTTGCCCTTATATTTCATATAAACATTCTCATTTATGTTTGTATCATTACAGAAATTTTTTCATGGAATTGAAATATGGACTCTTTCTCTCTGTTTATTAAAATGATGACAAATTTTCAAACATTAGCAATAGAATGCTTTTAGAAGATGGTGATGACATGTCCAGTACATATACTCCAGCCTGGATGTTTAGTTCCTTCTTGAGATGAACCCAACTCAACTTTTGCAAACCAAACAAAGCAAAATTAAATAGACTTTGTTCCATAATGCCTTCTCTCCATATTTGACTTTGCTCATTATCCACTTTTCTAAACCTTCTCCTCTCCCACCTTCTGCCCCATATCTTCTCTTCTATTTTTTGCTAGGACTCAGCTAACCATTATTTTTTCTGGCTCATCTTCTCCCCCCAACTCTACATTGGGAACATTTTTAAAATTCTCTGTCAAATCAAGTCTCTCCCTCTACTCTCTTTCTTGGTTATCTCTCTGGAGAGTATGTCCAAGTTAGTATAATTTTTCCTTTATTTCCTTGACAAAGTCCAGAAGGGATTTTCTCCAATTACTTGTTTGGCATCTCCACTTAGGTTTTCTTTCAATACTATAAACTCAAGATGTTTAAAAGCAACTCTTCCCTTTTGTTCCATCTTCTACTTTTCTGTCCTTAGTTAATGTCACCACCTATAATATGTAAACTTTGCATTGTCTTTAGGTTTCCCCAGTGTTGAGGTACTTACCATGTTCCATAGATCCAGGCTCCACACCTGTCTCCATCTATTTCTTTCTGTTTCATGTTTGTACCACCAGTTGAACTTAGGTTCTCATGATCTCTTACCCAGGTTGTTGCAACAGTCACCTTGCTGGTCTCCCACCTGCATGCCACCCACTTTTCAAAACTTTCGTTTGTATGATTTCAAGATGGTTCTTTCCAGAGCCCAATTCCAATCTCCCCCTCGCTCCAGCTTGAAATTCTCTGTGAACCCATCTAGTCTACTAACCAAGCATATACTTTCCAATCTAGCATTGCAGATTTATTTTCAATATAAACCCAATTTAACTTTCCAAGCTTACCTACCATCATTCTAACTAATTAATTATTTATTAAAACATCGGTTGGACACTCACTTAATGATAAACAATGGACTGCTGCTGGTGATAAAATTGTGAATAACAGCATCAACGTCATAGTCCTCATGGAGTTTTCAGTCTAGTGGGTGTGCAGGCAGAAATAAATAAAATTTGTGAGGTGCACAGGCCATAAGAGCTTATAAATGGAGAATTAACCTGTTCATTTAAATCTGGGAAGACTTCCCAGAGAAAACAATGCTCACACAAATAAGAGAAAATTACTTTTGAATGCTGCTGAAAAGCCATGGCAAAACACACGTATGAAGAAATGATGTTAATTGACAGTGAGGGAAAAACCTGCTGCTTGCAAGTGTCCCTAGTAATAGACACCTCCTGTTCTGTTCTCAGCACAGAATCTTGTTCCTGCCTCAGGACTTTGCTTCTAATGATCTTGCTCATCAGGATCTCAGAGCAGGCTTCTTCACATTCTTCTCATGTTCCCCTTCCCCAGATCCCTTTACCCAAACTAGTTCTCTGCTTGTTATTCTCTCACACTATCATTTTATTTTCTTTACTCTCAGAGGCCCAGTGAACGAAATTCATGCACTCAGGGGGGATCCCTCAGCCCAGCCTGCACCCTCTCGCAGTCTGGGAGCCCTTGGGGGATGTCCAACTGATAGCTTAGGCAGTTGGACATCCTTAGCGCTGCCACAGAGGTGGGAGAGGCTCCTGCCACCACCGCTGCATATGCCAGCCGTGAGCCCAGCTTCTGGCTGAGCGGCACTTACACAGGGGGAGCACACTGACCACCATGGGGCAGCTTCTACATTGAGCGTCTGCCCCCTGGTGGTCAGTGCACATCATAGCAATCGGTCATTCTGCTGTTTGGTCAATTTGCATATTAGCCTTTTATTATATAGGATATATAGTAACCTTGATTTTTGTTCTATTTACTTGTTTATTGACTGTCTTCTCCATTGAAATGTAAGCTTCAAGAGGCTGGCTCCTGTCCCTCTTGTTCACATCACCAGTGTCTGACACCTGGTAAGTGCTCAATAAATGTTGCCAGATGAAAGAGAATAATGAAGATAAATATTTATATGCATAAATAAAAGATGATGAAAGATAAATGTATATATGAGAAGGTTTATTCTATTTTGAGTTAATAATTGATTTTGCAGAAAGTTAACTATGTTATAGTCTCGTAATGAAGCAAAATTTCCTAAAAATTCCCCCAAAGATGAAGCTGCTACACAATTTTCACCAATTCTTTATTGAAGAGAAGAGATATATTTTGTTGTTTGCATAATCTGAGGTTTATTTTTAAAAGTCAGCTCCTAGAAATTTATTTTCAAATGCATAAAAAATAAGGGAATTAATAAGTGGATGGATAGATAGTAAATGAAAAAATGTTTGCTAAGATGTTCAAGTTGAAATTTAGGTGATGGCTATATTGATGCTCACTGTAAAATTCTTTCAACATTGCTCTGTTTACAAACTTTCATAAATAATGTTGAGAAAGGAAAAATACCTGAGCATATTCATACCCTCAATAGAGTTTAGGTTCAGTCTCCTATATTTTCTGCATCTTTAGAGTTGATGATTAGGTGATTAGCAGGGAGATAGTCAAGAAAGTTTTTTATAATATGCTGATTATGCAATACTTATTGTTTCATTTGTATACTTATATTTGGCATAATTTCCAACCAGGATAATTGTGTACTCACTTGGTTAATCAAAAGTTTGGCAACTAGAACCTTTGGCCCTCTCCTCTTCCTCCAGCCTGCGCTCTCAAAGCTGGGCCCAGGGGAGTGAATACAGTCAGACCTTGAGGGTGACTCCTGAGTCTTAGTTGTTGCAACAAGAGGAATCATTTTCTCGATTGTGGGGAAAGTCTGTCATCCTTTCATTTTAAAAATGATTCACTACCTCTCCATCTTGTGTTTCTGTGTGACTCTAAGGCTTCTCTTGCATTTGGTGGGTCTAGGGTGGGAGGAACCCTCACTATAATAACAATAACCAGTATCAGACGGGATGGGTGTTTCTGGCTTGTGAAACTATCCCATTTGCCTTGCTTCATTTGATTGTTCTGACTATGCTGTGATACATGTAGGCCAGGTAATATTATGCACCACACCTATTTTACACATTGAAGTATGGAGTGTATACATGACCTGGCCAATTTCATTGTAGAATATTAAAGAGATGAAATAAGAATCTAGGTCCCTGACCTCTAAGGCAGTCACTCTTACTTAATGCCTAACTGAAAACACATGCAATTTCTCAGAGGTGAATTTCGCCAGGAGGAATACAGTTTTAAAGGAAATAGGATTCAGGTAAGGCCACATAAAGACAGCCACAGAGAAAGTGAATTTTCCTTGGGTTGAAATCATGCTAAGTCATCACAAAATCCCAAATCCATGTCTTTACCCTGTTCTTCCATGTTTAATGCAGTTAAAGGTTAAATCTCAGCTTGACTACGTCCAAGTGAAACTTGTCTGAGCTGAGTACTCTTTTAGGATTGGTGAGTAGAAGTTTGTCAACAGGAGCTCTTTCCAAGTGGCCACTGTGCCTTTCATGGGCCCCTCCCGCCTTCCCCTTCCCAGGTACGTGCTCTTGCTGAGGTAGAAATGCTTATTTCATTAGCTTCTGGGAAGCTATTAGAGATATTCCAGAAACACCAACTGCCATGTCTTCTAATGCCACTTAATTCCCCATTACTTTGAATTTTCTGGCATGGAAATTAATGAGCATTGACTATGGAGTCAGACATCTCTGAGTCTGAAACGCTACTCCACCACTTTCTATCTTGTGACATCAGGCAAGTTGCTTGGCCTCCCTAGGCCCCAACTTTTTCTTTTATAAAATAAGATTAATTATAGGACAGTGTCATGGGACCATTAGGAGGGTTAAATAAAATAATGCCAATGAGAGGTACAGTTCAGTACTAAGTGGCTGGTAGATACTCTTAAGTATTGGTAATAATTTTAATAATTCAGAGTTAGAATATGGAAGTGCTTTTCCTATATTAGAAAAAATTTACCTTTCTATGTAGTTAGAAAGAATTACATTTATATACATCCTTTCCTTCCTTCCTCCCTTTTTTTTCCTTCCTCCCTTCCTTCCCCCCTTCCTTCTTTCTTCCCTTTCTTTCCTTCCTTCTGTACATCTTTACTGATTCTGCAAGCTAGGGTGTAATAAAAATTAATTAAGGAGTCACACAAATGAATGTAAAATTATACCTGTAGTAATTGTTATAGAGCATATCACAGTGGAGAAGCTTCCCTGGGATGTGCAGGTGAGTGACAGCTAACCAAATGAGAAGGTGTGAGAGCAGGGAGAGTGACAGAGAGGTTCAGACACTGGGTTCAGGAGCAAAGACCCTGTCACAGAAGAAACTGTGAGGACTCAAAAGAAGCCATTGGGGCTGCAGCAGAGAGAGCACGTGCCAGAGTGTTATAAGGGGGGGCAAGGTACACGGGGAAGGGACAGTGCAGGCAAAGTCTGTAGGCATTTTTCCAGGTTGTTCTTTATTCAAAGAGCCATGGGAATCCATTGAAGTGTTTCAGGGAGGACTGTATTATAACAATCAGGAGTCATTAGAAACCTACATTATGAAGGGCAGAAATGGAATGCCCTGCAGGCTGGATCATCTAAATTCCAAATCAGTGCTCAGAGACCTTGGAAACTGTCATAGTAACAGGCCTTGGTTCTCCTCCTCTGGGAAATTTATTGAACAAGTAATATAAATATAGTCATGTGTCTCCCCAGACGCAAATACCAGTCACTGCAGGGTGAGATAGAGAAATCAATTGAGAGACTGAATTCAGAAAAAGGACTATTTTATTGACTAGCACTAGTAAGTTAAAATGTATTCCATTATAAACTTTTGTTCTTACCTAGCACCTGTTTTGAACTGTAAGTGAGAGCAGGGAGAGTGACAGAGAGGTTCAGTAACTAGTATAGTGTGTCTGTGCTTTTGCTCATATATTCATGTGGGAAGGGGGGTGGGAGGGGGAACAGCTTACAGATGACCTCAGCTGCAGGGAGAGAAAGCAAAGGGCATGACCTCCATTTAGTTTTCACGTTTCCTGTACATCATCTGTCTAAATCTCCCAGATTTGTTCCATTTCACAGTAACCAACTCCATTTGGGGAATTGCAACATGGGCTAGTTTCCACCTTGAGGAAGGAAGGTCTTGAGGTAGTGTGTCCAGGGAGAGGTCTGGTTGTTATTTCTAGTGACTAGGAGGACAAATCATGCTTGAACTTCTCTGGGAGTTGGATAGAGAAAGCAACCACTGTGCTCCATTCCTACTTGCAACCTGATTTCAGGCAGGAGTAATCTGTAGATCCACTGGCAGGAGGATTCGTGGCTCTTCCACCCAGGGCTTACATTATGAAGAATTATGAAGTCAACAAAACTTTTCTCCCTTTTCATTCCCTAACCAACTTCCCAATTGAATATTACTGGTAGTTTAATGCCCAGTCCTCCCAGACTACCCGTTCTCATTTTCTTAGCTTTGGCACGCATGGCTTACCCTTAGGACATGTGAGTAATTTAATGTATTTTCCTTCATTGCCCCTCCGTGGCCCCTGCTCCCTTTGAGTCAACCCCAGTGGCTTCTTTCAAGTCTCCACACTTTTTTTTTCTGCCACAGGGTCTTTGCTTCACAACCCAGGGATTAAATTAAGAAACAAACAAACAAACAAACAAACAAAACAAAAAAACCCCAAATATTTTGCAGAGTTTGGAAGAAGGGGATGAAATGCTTCCTGGTAGAATGTCAGACAACAGATAAACCCCTAACGCGGGGATGGAAGACGTGCCATTTGTTTTCTTTCCCTGCAGACAAGGTCGTGTGTAAACTGCCCCCTCCCATCCCACCCCCCACCCCCTGACTAGATGAGCAAAAGCACAGACATATTAAACATCACTATACTAGCTACTGAGAGTGTCGACTCATCCTTCTAATATTGAAACTCTTTCGTCTTAAGACATGCTTCAGCAGGGGGTTATGTAACAGATGAAAATGCCTTGACATAGCCTATGGTCTAGTTTATAGAAAATATATCCCTCTCTTGCAGTAGGGTCACCTAGAAATGAGGTTTGGCAGTTCTGTTTTGGTGGTTAGGGATTAGGCAAACAAATCTTATAGTCAGGGAGAGTCTATTCTTACTTTACCAGTTGCTGTTGGGACTAAATGTAGAGAGCACTTTTAAGAAATGTTACAACTTGGAAACAAATTATATATATATATATATATATATATATATATATATATATATATATATATATATGTATATATATGCCAATTACAGATGTGCAGTACAATAATGAAAATCTGAAATGAATATTTAAATATTTAGAGATTTTAATGTTAATTATACTCAACATTTAAAGAAAAAGAAGTTCAACTGTTTAAAAAAGGAAAAAGCAAAAAATTTGTGCTTTACCAGGAACTTCTAAAATGTATGATTCTCTTCAAAGAGCATTTGCCCTGTTTTTCAAAAAGTGCTCTATCTGAAGTCTCTCCTTAACCTTCTTCTCATTGACCCTTGACATTGTCAGTGAGACTTTTACATGGCTCCTGTACTTATGCCCAGCAACTGAGATGATTTGAATAAGGCCTGTTGGTAGGACTAAGTTAAAGATCTTTTGGAAAAAATAATAACATTGGACTCCACTTCCCATTTGACACTCTGGTCAAAGCTATCTTGTGTTCCCTCTGCTTCTTATTTGCAGAGGAAACCTTCAGGGAAAGTTATCATGTATCCTTAGAGTTCACACTCCTGGCACACTCCAGTATGCCAATGGCACTGATAGGTAAGCAGGAAGTTCCTACACATTCACCAGCCTCCTTGAAAGATGCAATTACGTGCACATCAAGGCTGGCATCTGCATCATGTTTCATAGTATGCATCCATCCAGAGGGCTGCGGATTTCTTCAAGGACCTGTGGGAAGAGTGAACGAGATTATCAGGAGGTGAGACTCTAAGATAAAAGCTGCTACTCCATGGAACATATGCTCTTTTACTTGGTTCAGGGACACGTTGTCATTTCAGTTATATGTGAAAAATATCTTCTTCTGTAGCCCAGTGAAGGGAGTCAAATACACTGACTTGTGTTTTTAGCAGGTGAGGTCACCTTTCCTTTATGGAAGAGATTGTTCTTCTTTCAATTACTCTCTTCTGTATCCCAAACCATCACCTACCCTTTTCTCTCATTTTTTTAAAATCTTTTGAGATTCTTTAAGATAAAGCATGCAACTGTATAACAATCCATCCAATATACATCTACCCATCTTATTTTATAATGTGCAAGATACTTTTCTAGGCTCTGGGGATGCAACAGTGCATAGGAGAGAGGTAGGTCCTGTCCACGTGGAGTTTTTGGTCTAGTGGGAGACACATATTAAAGAATTTGTTACCTAATTTGTTGTTTAGTCATGATTATGACACAAGTCACGAATGAAGAGAGCCAGGTGCTGCAAGAGCATGTGACTTAGTCATAGGCGTCAGGGAAGACTGAGGAGGAAAAGGCATTTGAGATGAACCTTGAAAAGTGAATGAAAATTGACAAGGTGATAAGGACAGGTTGGAAGAACATTCTAGGCAGAAGAAAAGGTGACAAAGTAAGTGAAATGGCAAGGGCAGGGGGTTATGTAACAGATGAAGGGAGGCCAGGTATCTGGAGGGCAGAGAAGGAGGAGGAGAGGGGTAGAGTCGGACACTGGAGCACTAGGCAGGATCAGATCAGAATAGGACTGGCCTTGTTGGCTTCTTTCAAGATACTGTTGTGGTTTTACTTGCTTGTCTACCCGCCCCCCCCCCCCCCGCCCCAATCCTAAAAGGAAGTCATTAAACCCAGATCACTGGCTGTTAGTCTGAGCAGCACAATGCTTTCTAGGGAACTGAATGCTTTGGGATGGATATGAATTTCCAGTTCCCTCAGGGCTTGCCATTCTTGGTCAGTTACCCCTGGGGTCAGTCTATAGAGGATCAGTCATCCCTGCCCGATTCACACATTTATGTCCTGCTGGACTCTGCAAGCATCTTCGTTTGCAACCCTGGAGCCGAATCTTTGAGAGTCCCTCCCACCACTTAAGTTGTCAAGCATGCAAAGGCTCTATAGGGGACACAAAGGCAAATAGTACACAGCCCTGGTGTTAAGAAGCTTGAACTTAAGTAGAGCAGAAAGGCATTTCCACTAAGAAATACCTAGAAGGCAGAAGGTACATGGTAAAATTATTATTATTATTATTATTATTATTATTATTGTTATTATTATCAAATCTGCAGTTGATGCTGTCCATGTCCATGCCGGGCATACAGGAGTCTCTTAATAAATGGTTCCTGGGTGAATGAATCACAAGCCAGTGAATAGTCTGGGGACATAAAGAAAAATGAGAGCTGAATGGAGGAGACGCTGCTATTACCTGACAATATCTCCAAATGCCTTCAATATGGGCTTATTCACATACTGCAATCCATGCTTGGCGCACAGGGACCTCACCAGAGGTGCCACCTTCTGATAATTATGGCGGGGCATAGTGGGAAACAGACTAGGGGAACAGAAACAGGAGATACACAACTTAGACATACAGAGCAACCGGAAAGAAGTTCTTTCCCCCGTTACTAAATAAAATTATGTCAGCAATGCAGACCCAACCGTGACTTTGCACAATACTGCTACAGGGAGTTAAAAAAAACTCTTGCCAAACACTCTTCTCTTATCTCTTAAACTTCTGTGAGCCCTGTTGGTTGGCAATGTTTGGGAAGAGCTAAGAAAATAAATATTAGCACCATAAAAAAATATTTATATTTGGCAGCTCAAATGAAAGTATGGATTTATTTATTTATTTATTTATTTATTTATTTATTTATTTATTTATTTACCATTCTAAATTATCTAGAGAGCTGGAGATATTCACCTTCCATCTCTGTCTGTCTGTCTGTCTGTTTCTCTATCCATCTAACTCCAGCATCATGAATACATACGTTCTAGTAATGGCATATGGGGAAAAGTTCTAGGATAGGAGTAAGAAGTGAGGAAAGACGGGCTTTCATCCAAGGCTTTAACTAATCAGCCAGATGACTTTCTTGGGTTTTTATCTCCTCTTTGATAAAATATAAATAATAATAATTTCTTGTTCTGCTGGGATTTTAATATGAAAGAAAGGATAAAAAAAATCCTATGAGTAGGTATAAGATCTCTTCCTTCACTATCACAGAAATGGCTTAGATAAAGAGGTTATAGAAAGTCTCTCCTCTGAATATTCTGGGGAGATTAACTCAAAGGGTTATCACTTACTCTTTCTTTAGGGCATGTTTGCCTAGCTGACCCATTGGTAAAGTATTTCCAGATACCATTTGGAAATTGCAGCAGAGACTGGATTTCATTGTTGGTTATTTTGTAACCTCAGTGTAAAGATATAGAGAGATAGGCATGTAAATTAAGTTGCAATTAAGTTTCAACCTAACTTGGTTACCCAGGTGTCATGTTTTTTCTTGGGTTTTGCCAACAAACCGAATGCAAAGAAAACAATCAACAATTTCTAAATCCATGGGAATCTGTAAACCAAATCACTGGTAGTTTCTAAGATTTCACTCTATTTACTCACTATTGTTCTACTTCCTTCTTTTCTTTTTTACCCTTAATGTTAGTTGAAAGATAGCAGTCTTTAAAGAATTCTGGTTCATTTTTCCCCCTCTGTGATCCCAACCCTAGGGCTCTGCTCTGGACTGTATGGAGGCTATTATAAGTCAGAGCCCATTCCCCTATCATGGGTTGTTTCTATCACTTACTGGTGCTCAATTTGGAAGTTCAGGTGCCCAGTGAACCAGTCATTGAAAAAGGACTGTTCAACATTACAGGTTGCCAGGACCTGCAAAGAAAAAGTTTACATTAGATATAAATAAGCTCAAGTGTCAAACAGAGAAAATGTTTAGTTCCCTCTCCAGCCCCACCCCCCCGCCAAGGCAATCATTCAATAAGTGCTCATTGATTACCTCTTTTGTGTAAGAAACGAAGAGGAATATAAAAGATAGGTGGTCCCAGGTAAATAGCTTACAATTTAAAACATAAATAAGACATTTTGCAAAGAAATATATATAAGGTAATAGATATGAAAAAGTGCATAGAATTTGAGGGGGCTAAGTCACCATCAGCTCTTAGATACAAAAGACTAAGGTGTCACCAATGAGGACCTTGGCAGATGAAAGTGAGAATACAGGATTTTGGGAGAGATTGTAGGGTTTAGAATCTATTTCCATAGAATGGAATTGAAGGGCTTCTCAATGGGGAATAAGGCATTAAGGGTTTTAACCAAGGGTTCTGTGCATAAAAGTACATTCAATGTAAAGATTTTCCTTTGTAATCTAATGTATTTTATTTTATACATTGAAAAGTATTATCATGAGGAGATTGTAGCTTCTTCAGACTGCAAAGATTAAGATCCTTTGTGAATGTTATTTTACTCAATACCTTTCTAAGGTTTAATTCCAGTTGAGTTGACATTTTGCATATTATTTTTGTGGTTGTTCTATGTCAGCATTTCTCAAAGCATTCTTCAGAAAACCTTGGGGTTTCCTAGGACTTTTTTCAGGGGATCTGCAAGGTCAAAATTACTTCTGTAACACTTCCAAGACTTTTTTTTTTCCTTTTCATTCTCATTCTCTCATGCTTGTACAGCAGATTTTCCCAGAGGCTACTAAGATAGGATGGCACCATCACTCTGAGGTATTGCTTTGATTCTTATATTAATTAATAATGAATTCATAAATGTTTGAAAGTATTTTAATTTCAACTACAGTAAATATCCATGAATATAAATAACTGATATAAATACAAACTCTTTCAGGTTCGCAGTGACTTTTACGAGTGTCAAATGGTTCTGTAACCAAAACATAGGAGAACCACTACTTGATGCCCTATGGAAGGTCCACTGAACTTGGGAGTGAGTTTGGAGAAGGAAGCAGAATTATGACTGGATTCCCCAGTCAATCGTGGCACAGCAGGTGGAAGGCCGAGGAGGTAGGGCTCTTCTGCACTGGTTAGAACTCTGAATCGTTCACAGATGCTCAGAGAGCATGTCATGTCTCCTCACTGAGGCTCTCTACCTATACAAAGAAATGAGGTGCATTCCAGTGTCCTTTTTGGTGTAAATTCATTCTGTAATTGAAAAGCTGTGTCATGTGGTCAGCAAATCTTTTCTATAAAGTATCGAACTGCAGATATTTTAATTCTCTGTCAGAGCTACTTAATTCTGCTGTTGTTGCATGAAAGCATTCATAAATAATATAAAATGTATGAACATGGTTGTGTTCTAAGAAAACCTTATTTACAGAAATAGAAAGTGGATCAGATTTGGCCCTTGAACTGTAGTTTACTGACCCTTGGTTTAGAGCAGTGGTTCTCAACCTTCTGGCCCTTTAAATACAGTTCCTCATATGACCCAACCATAAAATTATTTTCGTTGCTACTTCATAACTGTAATGCTGCTGCTGTTATGAATCGTAATGTAAATATCTGACATGCAGGATGGTCTTAGGCGACCCCTGTGAAAGGGTCGTTCGACTGCCAAAGGGGTCTCGACCCACAGGTTGAGAACCGCTGGTTTAGAGCAAAGGCTCTGAAATCAAACTGCCTGTGTTTAAAACCTGTTTGTAACACCTATTAGCTATGTGATCTTATGCAAGTTACCCAACTTCTTCATAACTCAATTTTATCATTTGCAATGTGGGAGTAATCGTAGCACCTATCTCATGCAGTTCGATGCACAGTAGTTGACAGTGCTTGGTCTCTGGCAAGCATTGGATAAGAATGAATTCATATTATTGGAGATAACCAGACTCTAAATCATTATGCTTTGAAGGATCCTCTCCCAGGAACTTCATTACTACCTGAGTACTGAGCCAGTCTCTGTTCTCCTCTCTGCTCATTTTCATTGGTATGTGGCTCATCTGTGTAACACATGCAATCCAGGGACTTTCAAGAAACCTTTTGGAGAATAAAAGGAGGAATTGATGACTCCTTGAGGTGTTACAGTTCCAATCACTGGGCTTACATAATTGCTGACAGAGTTGGCTGAGTATTGGAGGAAGTAAAAGTGACTCCAGGGTTCGAGTAAAATAGTGGTCATTTATTTTTCTCTTTAAATCTAGAAATGACACAGTAGGCATTTGGTCACAAGACCTACCTTGCTGCCTAATGTGCAGAAGCAGTGCCCCAAAGTTTGCTGTAGCATTGGTGCAAGGATAAAAAAGTACCTAACTTAAGGGCATACACAGCCTAGGCTTTGTCATCAGATAGAGCTGGGTTCAAGGTCTGGTTTGGTACTGCCATTGGACCTTACAAGCTCTGTAGCCTTGGGCAAGTGATTAAATCTCCCTTAGCTCCAGCTTCCTTAGCAGAAAATAAGATGATACTATCTACAATACAGGTTCATGCGAGGATTGCAGCAAATAAGAGAATGACTATTAAGCCTTTAGCAAAGTGCCTAATGCAGAGTAGCTATTATTGTCTTTACTAGAGGCCTGTTGCAGGAAGATTCCTGCAAGAATAGGGCTTCCTGAGACTGCAGTGAAGCAGAGAAGGGAGCAAAGTCCACTGAGGCGGGCTTCGCCCCCTTCTCCGCTGCCTCGCTCCCTCCCTTCGCCGCTTAGCCCTCGGCTCCCTCCCTTCTCTGCCACCTGGGCTCTCTCCCTTCTCTGCTGCTATGCTCCTTCGCTGGGTCACGGGTCCGGGTCCAGGTCCCGGGTCCCGCGGGCAGCATCGTGCGCTGCCGGCCCGCCTGCAGTATGGAAATTAGCCGCCATCTTTGTTGGAAGTTAATTTGCATATCACACTGATTAGCCAATGGGAGGCGTAGCAAAGGTATGGTCAATTACCATGTTTGTCTATTATTAGATAGGATTATTATGTAGGATTTAGAATAACAAAATAAAATAATGAGGGGGGTAAATTGGGAAGTTGAAGGGGGCTATTCAGTGGGAAGTCATTTTTGGTTTTGGGAAAATTCCTAGTCATAAAGACATGTGTTAGACAATACTCATGTGAATGGGCCAAAAACAAAACAAAACTCGAGGACTGTGTTTGTGACTAATTGTATAACAGGTTATTTTAATTTCTGTTCTGTGGAAAGTGCAAAGCATTCCAACAAAAGGTTTTAATGTAGTTGGTTGG
Source organism: Myotis myotis (assembly GCF_014108235.1). Classification (NCBI taxonomy): domain Eukaryota; kingdom Metazoa; phylum Chordata; class Mammalia; order Chiroptera; family Vespertilionidae; genus Myotis; species Myotis myotis. The sequence continues at coordinate 65,149,964 of NW_023416314.1, forward strand.
TTTTTTTTGCACCAATGCTCTTGATTGCTAAACGCAATGGTCTGATCATGACGCTGAATAAATGTGTCTTTTAAAAAAAATTTCTTCTCTTCCATTATCTTTGGAAGGATTATGATGTCCAACTGGATTACAGTTTTAAAAGATTTTTGGGTCAGGTGAAATACTTTATTGGGAATTAAGAAAATGGGCACAAAAAGAGAAGATTGGGCCAATATTTTTTTCTAAGGAGCACTTCTTACTCAGACATTTCAACTTTTTTTTTTTCCTTCACAGTTACAGAGAATGGGGCATGGTGTCATAATCTTATGCTAATCACAAATGGTTTAGATAAGGAAGATAAGAGAATTATCTAAGGAATAAATGGATATTCTTGCTTTCTTACTTGACCAAATATATGAGCAATACTGTTCCGAAGATTCCATAGAAAGGGCCAAATGTGATGAAATAGCGGATGTAAAAACTGCTGACCCAGACAATGTCCTGCAGAGAGAAGTGCCTGAAAGTTAGATGCTCTGAACATAATCTCATTTCCCCCTTCATTGGTCTAGGGTCCCTTCATGTACTGGCTAAATCTTATGTCTCACTATTCAAAAAGCTCTATCTGGAAGAGACTAAGCACTTTCATTTTCCATTTTCTGCTTGATTTAGCTTCAGAGAATGAGTTGTTACTCACCCTCCAATATCTTCCCAGGTACATCACTTGCATGGATTGCAGGTTGAAATATACTGGCATGAGGAGGGGAAGCCCAACTGAAAACAACAATAATAACAAAAAATATGTTGAATAAATGACTAGAATGTGTCCTCAGTGCAAGTCAGCAGGGCTCTATCTCCTTAACATGCCACCCTGCAATGTTGCCTCTGAGAAAGACAGAAGGCTTGAGATCCAAAATGGGATTTTTTGATTCTACGAGGCTAAACCAGGAATTTGGTTCAAGCTCCCTCAAGAAGACTAGGGAAGCTTTCAAGATTTGAGTCATTCTTGATGGGGGCATCCTAAAAGAGCTTTTGCTGTGAGCTTTCAAGTTATCTCAAGGTCTATGGAAACCTTCCATCCTTCACAATCCTCAGGATAGGGTCTGGTCACAATATGTCAAGGTGGCATATATAAAGAAGCTGTACTCCTTTCTTGGCTTAAGAATTATTTACCTGCCTTTCCGCCAGGGTCAGTGAGGCCAGAGCACAAACAAGTCTTATGTAGAACCTTTGGGTTTTCATAGACTCTCTCCGTGACCACACTTTAGTCAGGTCCTCTGAGTCCTCTTCTAGACTAGGCTGTGTCCGCCTGCAAACTCTCAAACTATGTAACCTCTCAGCACAAATGATTTCATCCTTCCCACATACTAAGAAACTTGAACAAATACTAGCATAGTTTCTAACAGCTCAAGGCCACATCCCTGGGATGCCTTTCTTTTCTTAGAGCATTTATGTTAGAAATCTTACAATTGTAAATGCTTTCTCTGTCCCTCTGAGATATATCTTCTGTGACCCAGAAATGGCTTCCTTAAGGACTTTATTCTTTTCTTCTTGTAGGTGTTTAGTCTTTCCACAATTAGAGTCCTAGATTCAAGACTCTTTGATTGGCATCCTGTCTTCCATCCTTATCAGAGCATTTCCTTTTTTACCCAATATCCAGAGTGATGAAATGCCTATTAAAGATTCCTATTTGCTTCTCCATTTTTCCTTTTCAGTTTTCCACACCAGTAAGTCTAAAAGAAGGCATTCTGCTTTTCTCAGTTATAAGATAACATGGGCTGGTCTCTCTGTGAGAATACACCAGTCATGTCTTCTAGCTTGACTACTGCTTGCTTTAAGGAAATGGAATGATAAGGAATTTGGCTCCAAGGAGACTCACCCATGTAGAAGTAAAGGTGCTGCTTTTCATAGTCAATGTATTTGATTTTCTTCTTGCCATACTAAAGGGAGAGAGAATACAACTTAAATAAGAGACAATACTTCTGGCCATTACACTCGAGGACATCTATGTGTTTGTGAGTGTCTAAAATCTCTACAGAAAGAGCCATCTGATCAGAGTTCATTGGTTGTTGAACTTAAGGCACTAGAAGAAGCAGAGGTGGAGTGGGGAGAAATATTGTGGCATCTTTTTGCCTTAATTAAATATGAACAATTCTTGTATAGATGGTTTATTCCATTTGACTATGTGGATTATGATCATTTTTTTAAAATTTTATTACCTTAGAAGCCATTTTGAGATTTTTTTGGTCCTTCTGTGGAGTGGTGATTGAAAAGGCACATTTCTGATGAATTTTTCTAGCTCTTCTTTAACAGTGGTGTTTACAATTCTGCTTGAAGCTCAGTCTCTATCTACATTCATTCAATAGATACCATGTGATAAAAGATACAGGCATGGCCTCTCCTATCTGTTCCATCTTTCCTCATTTGTGTTCTGATCATGGATCTCATGCTGTAATTTACTATTTGTAAAGTACAGTGATATTATATATATCAGTACTGGAAATTTGATTTATTTTCTATGGGTCTCCATTCATTTAATCTGTTCTCAGTGCATGAAGACAGAAAATACCTTGAGAGGAGGAATAAAAGTAATGGTTATATCTTCAATAACTAGCAGGCACTCAATAAATATTTAATTGAATCAATGAATGGTAAGTCACATCCTGCTGTATATTTTATCTGTATATTCACTCAGTTACACTATAGGCAAGGTTTGACTCTTGCTTTCCCCATTCTTTTAATACTTTCCCACCTACATATAGATTTCTTCTCTTATTTGGAAAGTAGGTCTGATCCTTTCTTCTCATATTGTTATAAATAAAAAGAAATATCATGGTGATGACATAATAATAGCTATTTGCAGTTACTCTCAAACTTCCAAATATTTAAGTGGTAGAAAAATGGAAAAGGAAATACATGAAGAAAGCTTGGGAGCTAGCAAAGCTAGGAGAAAGGCTGGTTTTGAGTGTCATTCTAAAGGAGGATGCTAAGTCTTCCCGGAGCATAGGAACTGGCACATAGAAGATTTAATTAATGCTTGTTGAAAGAATGAATGTTTGAAGAAAGTGATAGAAATATTGACAAGAAAATGTGAGAATGCAAATATTCTAGACTCATCCGAACTATTTTTTGACGTGAAACAACTGAATTTTAGAGTATAAATAATTTTAAGTAATGTTTTGTGCAGTAGCTTTGAAACTATGTTATATAGATCCCTAAGATGCTAGGGATATGTCCCAAGAGCAACTGTAAAACTTGGGGAGGTGGCCCCAATAATTTGTGAAGCTCTAGAGAAGCCCCTTCTGAAGAAGGTCAAGCTGCTTCATGAACTTCAGTGGGACAAATCTCTTTGTCAGGGGGGGATGATAAATCAGATGCCACAATTTTCGTGATGAGCATGAAGTTCACAAACATCAGAGAGGTCCAATTTGTTTGTGGAGTCCTGGTCAAAAGCAACTGATTCTCAATCACAGCCAGGGCTTTTGTTTTTCAAAATATAGGCAAGAGAATTTATTTCCTAATTCAGATGGAAAAGAGAGGACTACAAGACCCAGACAGCAACCGACTAAGCTAGATTCTTATTTTTATAAAACTCCAGAATAGTCCTAGTCCTAGGAACATAGCAGATTCTTCCTAAGTACCCAACTCCCAGGATCGATGTCCTTAGACCTCCTCTAGTGAATGAAGACTTCAAAGAAACTTGTTGACTGTCCTTTCCATGATGACATTAAGTGAGGTTTTTAAAAATATCAACCATTGAGAAATTCTGGAGTTGACTTTTTCCTTCCTTTTTCTATATTTTAAAAAATATAAATTACAGGTGTGGTCTCTAAGTATCTTAAGAAGCATTTGGGCTGTGGTTCATGTGTAAATGTACCAAAATAAACACAAACTAAAAAGAATAGCATTGTTTCTTCTAACTGAGCTAGAATTAGTTGAAATCATTAGAGATTTAGATGTTTGTGCTTTAGTGCTTATTGAATGTACTGACCTGTTTCCCTGAGTGAATGTCTCCATATTCTTGGAGAGTCATTGCTGACCTCACATCACCTGGTTTTACTACCTAACATTAGCATATGTTGCTTCAAAGCTAGTGACAGGAAGTGGGCAGGTACCTGCTTGTCATCGGGATTGCTCAAGCAGAGTGATATGAGTTATATTTCTTACACTAGGAGGTTGTACTGAATGATTTTTAAGGACATAGAGTCATGCACTCCACACCTCCTAATTTTACAATCCCAGGTTCAGTTATTTCAAATCCACATCCTGGACTTAAAAAGAGAGATGTTTTCAGAACACGTGTGAAGTTGGAAGCTCTAGTTTGATCTTTCCAAAACAAGGCAATAGGCCTTTCTAAGAACATCTTATAGGAACTTCTAGAAACCACTTCTAGGAACTTCTGTTGGCCAGGACATCTAAACATACCTTGATAGGTTGCAAATCTCCAACCAGGAAAAGTGGACCCACATCAATATCTGGGTCTTTTGGGTAAATGTTTGGTTTTGTGTGATGTTGGAAGTGTCGGTGATTCCACCATTTCACTGACAGGCCCTGAGGAAAAGAGAGGATTCATTAGTGGTGGCAAGATTTCTCTTTTGAAATGCCCTTCAGATTAGAATTTTTTACATGTATCTCCAAAGTCAAAACAAGATATTTGAGCTTCTCAAACTTGCTCCCACTGCTGGGTCACAGAATGATTCACTGGACAGGCATTCTCAAAGCCTACAGACAAATACTCATCTGAGTCAGGAACATAAATTCAAGCTCAAACAACACCTGATGGTGAAAAATTTTAAGAATCTGGTGAAATGAAACAATTTCCTATCTTTCTATTTTGATTCTCATTAAAATTTCTGGCCCTAGGTGGTTTGGCTCAGTGGATAGAACATTGACCTCCAGACTGAAGGGTCCTGGGTTTGATTCTGGTCAAAGGCAGTTACCTTGGTTGCAGGCTCCTCCCTGGCCCAGGCCCCTGGTTGGGGCTTGTGCAGGAGGCAACCAATTAATGTGTTTCTCTCACATTGCTATTTCTCTCTGTCTTTCCCTCTCTCTTCCTCTTCCTCTTCCTCTTTCTCTCTCTCTCTCTCTCTCTCTCTCTCTCTCTCTCTCTCTCTCTCTCTCTCTCTCTCTCTCTCTCAAAAAAAATCCTTGGGTGAGTATTAAAAAAAATATTCTTATAAAAAAAATTCTGGATGTAGGTGGGGCAGAGAGTAGTTTTTCTATTTAAAAATCTAAAAGGAAACCTCAGCTCTAAAACTTTAATTAGTTGTGTAGAAAAAATGGCCCCAGGAATTCTACTTCAATGAATATTTCAAAGACTATGAATTTGAAGTGATCTCCTAGGGGAGCTTGGCTCAGATCATTGCATGTCCAGGCTTCAGTGCTCTCATCCTATCTAATAAAGAGGGAACATGCAAATTGACCATCACTCTGCCACAAAGAGGGAAGTGCCCATAGCCATAAGATGGCAGTGCCCAGTCCCCTCAGCCCCGCCAGAATCCTTCAGTCCTTTCAGTCCAGCAGGGCGAGGGGGAGGGGTGGAGCGGCAGGTGCACAGTGCAGCCGGACCCACCCTCAGCCCCCCCAGCTTCCCAGGGCTGGCCCGAGGCGCAGGCAAGCCTGGGTGGCTGGGGGGCTGAGGGCAGGTCCAGTTGCACTGTGCTCCTGCTGCCCCCCCAGCTGGGCTGAAAGGACTGTGGGACTTTTGTGGGGCTGAAGGGACTGGGCGCCGTCATCTTGTGGCTATAGGTATTGCCATCTTTGTGATGGAGCGATAGCAATTTGCATATTCCCTCTTTATTAGATAGAATTTGACATCTCTTAATAACTGGCCAATACATGTTTTAGATCTTCACTAGCCAATACAGTAGCCATAGCCATTTGTGGTTATTGAATATTTGAAATGTGACCAAATTAAGATGGATTGTAAGTGTATAATACATATTGAATTTTGAAGATTCAAGATAAAAAAATACAAATATCTTAATTTTTATACTGATTACCCACTGAAATGATGATATTCTAATACATGGAGTAATAAAATTACCTTTTAAAATGTAGCTATTAGAAAATTTAAAGTGACTTACCAGGAACACACTATACAACTATGGTACAAGAGATGTCTTTGAAAAATCTGTTAGCATTGCCTTCCCATAGTCTTCACTGCAGATTTCTTTTAGCAAGCCAAGCCCTCAGTCATCAGGAGCAGTAGTCTCTTCTCATTTCTAACATTCCCTAATGTCCTTCCAGTGGAATCTCTCTCCAGTCCAGCTCTCTCTCCTGAATCTCATGCTTGAATGGGAGATCACTTTCAAAACATTTCCTTTGGATGTCTCATGACATCTCAAACTCAACATGGAGTCATCAGTTTCTGTTCCCCCTTTTGGGGCTCCAATGGACTCTGCATTTCTCCTATCAAATTGTACACCACCCACTCACTCTTACAATTGTGTATTCACTCATTTATTCACCCACTCATTATGTACTTTGAAGTTTGTCCCATGTATCAGATACTGAAGTAGGCAATATTTAGAATATAAAGATAGACATGATAAGATGGGATTCTCACATTTATGAAACATATAATTTAATAAGTGCAGGAGACAACAAGGACACTGTGATAAGCAATGGTTCTCTCTTTCAATTAAATCCTCTGATAGCCAATATCTTGGCCTCTTCTACCAGCTTACTATACCCTTCAGCCAACAACTATCTATGGAAATTGGTAATATGAGAGACAGGGTTTGATTCACGAAGGTCAGAGAGTGTCTGCTCAAGGTTGTGGAACTTAGAACAGTGGTCAGAGTGGTGTGGGTGTGATCTAAAGCACCTGGCTCCTCCCTGGCTCCTCTGTCTGGAAGCTATAATTTCTGGAGATAAGGGAGAGAGTGATCCCTGGGGAAGTAAGGATTATCAACTTCGTGCAAAACAGGCTACCGGGCACCTAGTTCCATACAGGAACCACCCTAAGTCATTCATTTTCACATTATGTCCTTTCTTAGGACAGTAGCCAGGGTTTGGACTGAAACCATCCTGAATCTAAAGTCCTGCTACTAGGTGTGTGCCCTTGACCAGTTTCATCATCTGTAAAATGGATGAGGTTACTGGAAGGATTACAGGAAATACCATGCTTGACACTCTTCCTCCTAAAATGTTTTAGGATGTAGTCATGGAAACAACATAAGCCAGATTTTTAAGGAAGGTTTTAATTTCAACTGTTCTGCTTCTTTAACTCTATAATAACACTTGATTCTTATAGTCTGCAAAATATGCATATGGGAGTGAGGGGTGAAAATATGCTACAGGGAGTCCATTTTGATTTTCATGTTGCACAGAAGTCCAAAATGTATGCAGACATTTCATGGTTTATTTTCAGAAACACTATTTTCTTATGTGAGCATGGCAAAGACCAAAATGTATATATTTTTGCACAGCTGGTGGATGAAAATTCCAAAAGAATTTCAATATCTGTGCCTTTTCCAGGTGGGAGGAGGGTAAATTAATGTGAAATCAAGCTTTGAAATTTAAAATTGTCATACATGTACAAAGCGGGGATGTTTGCTGTTTATCGGATAATTTTCTTTGTTACCCCCCTGCCCCCAGCCCACCTTTCTTCCCCACAGGTAACTCTCTCCTGTGCATAGTTGAAGCCTATATTAGTTTTGCTCAGAAATCACTAGTTTTGCCTGAGTGCACTTGATTTGCTTTTACTTACTTTTAAAATCTTTATTGTTGAAAGTATTACAGATGTCTCCCTTTTCCCCCATTGATCCATTATAGACCACTCTTGATTTGCTTTTAGAGCCATTTACCATTTATTTACTCTGGTCATGAGTCATCAAGATTATATTCAAAATTGTTTCTGGAGACACAATTTATAACAAGAGAACTGTGTACAAATTTGGATCAATGGGAAAGCAGTAGTTTTTTTTAAAGTACTAGCAAGGGTGGAGTTGATTGAAATATTCCATTCACTGGCACCAAATCAATTGTCAATTATCTCCAGAGAAGATGAGTCTCATTTTTCCTCTGACTTCCTCAGAGTGGGGGAGGTAGGCTGAGAGGGTACACTACCTGAATCCCACAATCCTATAAAGAACTATCTCTAGCCGGAACCGGTTTGGCTCAGTGGATAGAGCGTCGGCCTGCAGACTGAAAGGTCCCAGGTTGGATTCTGGTCAAGGGCATGTACCTGGGTTGTGGGCACATCCCCAGTGTGAGGTGTGCAGGAGGCAGCTGATCGATGTTTCTCTCTCATCGATGTTTCTAGCTCTCTATCTCTCTCCCTTCCTCTCTGTAAAAACTCAATGAAATATATTTAGAGAGGAAAAAAAAAAGCTATCTCTGCTTTATTTCTGTGTTAAAGATTTCTAAGTGAATCCCAAAACACTTCATCCAACACTAGTGGATAAAGGGCCGAATAGTGTATTTACAGGAATTTTACCATTAAACTTGTTACATAAAATGACAATGTATTATTCCTTCTAACCATGTGGGAGAACAGATATTTCTGACCTTAATCCTGACTCAATTCTGTTATTTTAAGGTATTTAAGCCTCATTTTGCTCAACTGAAAACAGGGTAGGATTAGATGGTGATTCTAACCAAGTATCTTCCAATTCAATATGAAATCAGTTCAATAAGAAAAAACAAAGAGGCTCTGAAGCAGGGCTTATGAGTTTCTCCTACGAGGGTCTGGCTTGAATGGAAGGATTTGGCTTAGTGAAAGGCTCAGAGGCATTTCCTATCTTCCTGAGCCAGAGCACATAGTCATCAAATCCTAGAATGTCATAGAAAAACAGAGATCAAATTTATCTCCTAATATTACAGATGACAACACTTGAGGGCCAGGGATAGAAAGTGACTCCCTCAAGGTCACACAGTGAACTTTATCAGAGTCAGGACTAAGAGTCATTATTAACAGTCCTTGGTTGACTTCATTCATTCATTCAATCATGAATTAATAAGTAATTAATTCATCCATCCATCCATTCATCCACTCATTCAACAAATGCTCATTGAAGAACTACTATGTGCTGGACACTTTGCTGGGTGCTGCATTGCAATGGTGCATAGGACACTGTGGCTGCCCTTCTGGAGCTTATGTTAGTGAGGATAAGACCAACTGCCATCATGGGCACCTGCTTTTTCCAGCAGACTGGGTTTTGCAACCTTCGACTCTTGACCAAAGCCATCTGAGCTTCCTTGCCCACTCTTCCTCTTTCTCTTCATTTTTATCTATTCGTCTGCATCATTTCCTTTATTTCTTCACAGCCACACCCTTTTAGGACTATTCAGGTTTGCTGGATTTCCCTAGCTTCCCAGCAGTAAATGTTCAGAGCCCTCCTAAAAATATTCCTATTCATGAATTTATAGGACATATCTTCATTTTTAAAGGCACAACCCTTCTTCTGTGAGGAGTTCCTTAACCGGGTGCCAGGGATTGGGTCGAAAAGCTTACTTGGGTAAGAAAAAATGTTAGAGCTTCTTAAATAAAAATAAATCTTTATAAAAATTTAAAATTCTATTTTCAGCATATGTATTATAATGTAATCTTACATATTTGCATATATGCATAGTATCTACACTGCTAGTATATTTATATTTATTTTCAGGGTGGCCACAAACATTTTTTAATGATCTGAGTGCACAAGCAAATTTGGAAACCACTTCCTTAGGAAATGACCTTTGAGAATTTCCTCCTACTCCCTGAACATCCTGTACCTTGAGATGACACATCACAAATCTGTGCATCAGGTGGTTCCACTTGGACTTCTTAAATATGGAAAGATGACCTGTGTCATGCTGCAAAAATGAACTCTGGGCCTAGAAGAGATAAAGTTGTTAGAGGAGCTGAGAAGGGAAGAAAAATTAACAAATGCGTCCACTAGTTGATTCAGGAGCCCTTTTGGGAAGAACAGTAGGAGATTTCGTCTGACCTCAAGGCAAATGCACTTTCTGTTTCCCACACATAGCACATTCTGTCCTGCCTCTGTGCCTTTGTGCAGGTGGTTTCCTCAGCCTAGAATGCTCTCTTTGCCACCACCATCAAAATCTTCCGGTGTGGAGTGGAAAGAGCATGGCCTTTGGAGTCAGGAAGATGTGGGTTCTAAACCGTTCTTCACCACTTCTGAGCTGCAGGATTCTTAGCAAGTTATTAGTAGCTCTGAAGCTCATCCTTCATCTGATAAGCAGGGATAATAGCACTTCACTCTTTGGGCTGTTGTGCAACATAAATACATGTAAAGTTCCTGGCCAAAGTTTGCTTCTTTTCTTGCTTCTAAAGTTGCTTTTCAAGGAATCGTGCAATGTGGCTTTCAAGAAATAAGTTAATATAAAATATTCTGGAATTAACATTGATATTAATTCCCCATAAAACCTTCCCCATTTATCCCATTCAGAATTAAATGCCTTTTTCTGCTCCAACAGCACATGCCTGTCCCTCTCCTTGGCATCAATGTCATTGTGTCATGTAATATGTTTAGATACTTCAATGGCAATCTTCCTCACTGGATGGCTCATTTCCAAGGCAGGGACCAGGTGCATGTCCCTTTGTGTCCAAAACACAGTGTTGTGCTCACAGAAGGCTATGTTCAGACATTCATACTTTAGTCAGCAAAGATTTATCGAGTCTACATGCCAGGTGTTGGTTGTCATTTATGGCAGAATCTGTATGTTCTTATTCTCATACTAGAGGCCTGGTGCATGGATTTCTGCACCGGTGGGGCCCCTCAGCTTGGCCTGTGGTGATCCAGCCAAAACTGGCTCTCCAAAATCCCCCAAAGGGTCCCGGATTGAGAGAGGGCAGTTCTCGGGCGAGCACCCCAGAATCAGGTTCCCTCCTCTCTGGTTCTGGGTGCGTCACCCAAGAACTGCAGCTGCCAAGTCACAGCAGCTTGGCAGCTCCTGAGTTGAGTGTCTGCCCCCTGGTGGTCAGTGCATGTCATAGCTACCAGTCAGATGGTCGAATGGTCGGTCGGTCACTTAGGCTTTTATATATATAGATAAGATGTATTCTCTGCTCTTGAAGAATTCATGGTCTATGCATTGATAAATGTTGGTTGGTTAATGAATGAAAAATAAAGATGAATGTTACGTGACTGAAAACTGAACTTCTGTGGACAAAATTGGGTAAGGAGTAGCAACTGTCATAAATTAAATATTTGCATTATGCCAGTGATTGTGCTAGGTGGTGTTCACATTAACTTGATTAGTCCTCCTCAGAAGATTTTTATAAAAAAATTGTTATCCCCCCATTTTACAGTCAAGAGAACTTGGGCCCAGCAAGGTTTGATAATCTGCTGGGTCAGACACCAATGATTAGTTTGCCAAGAAGTATCCAGCAGCAGCTGACACCAATCTAAAGAGAGAAGAAGAAACTCTGAACCTCCCCCCAAAAGCCATTGTCTGGGCTTAGGATACCTGCTTACCTGAGAAATTGTGAGAAGAAAGGAAATACATATTGTAATTGGCCAGCCATTGCCAAAATGCCACAGCATTAGCCAAGCCAGCGCTTCCAAAATCAAGATCTGGATGAGGTGAAGGGAAAAGAACCCCAGGTTGGCACTGAACATGTTCATAGCCTCTAATGTCCTCCGCAGTTCTTGGAAATCTTCCACCAACTGGGCCTGTGAAATATTCAAGGAGGAAATTAGTTCTTTCAGGAGAAAGAAAGCTCAAATGATCATAATTACTAATATATTTTATTAAGTTATTAATACCTTAATTTTATAAATAGAAATTTATGAGTATTAATATATATAATAGGGCAGAATTAAAAACAAAAAACAATGAGCAAAAAAAATCCTTTGAAAAATGTTATAATAACTTTTTTTTCTTTAGAAAGGAGAAAGATGAGGAGTGGTTTGTCAACTGTACTCAAGCTGCATGGAACTTAGAGTTAATGTCTTTTTTTTAGGGGTGGTGGTGGTCAGTAAAGATATATAAAAGTCAGCCTGGTCAGCATGGCTCAGTGGTTGAATGTTGACCTATAAACCAGGAAGTCACGGTTCAATTCTCTGTCAGGGCACAGGTGGGCTCGATCCCTAGTTGGGGGCGTGCAGGAGGCAGCCGATCAATGATTCTCTCTCATCATGCTTCTATCTCTCCCTCCCTCACCCTTCCTCTCTGAAATCAATAAAAATATATTTTAAAAAAAGATATACAAAAGTCTAACAGTTGTTTTTGAAACAATCAGTATTATTTCAGGTGTTGACTGATTTCTGGTTATGCTTTGGAGAACTTTGTTGTCTGTATGGATCTATGTTACCATAGATACTGGTACAGTTTATAAGTGATATTTTACAGTTTTAAAAAAGTATTTTTATTGTTGACAGTATTACAGTTATCCCCCATTTCTGCCCCTTTGTCCCCTCCACCTGGCCCCTGCCCCACCTCAGGCCTTCACTTCACTGTTGTCTGTCCATAGGTTATGCATATATGCATATAAATTCTTTGGTTAATCTCTTCCTGCCCTCCCACTCTCCTTCCCTCTGAGATCTGTCATTCTGTTACACTGTCAGTTGTTTATATGTTCAAAGGGCTGGTTCATAGAAGATGATGAAGATAAATAGATATAGGTCACTTAGATTAGCTCAATGGATAAATTCACTGTGAGATGCTCAAAAGAGCCCCAGAAACAAGACAGATCTCTAGTGGCATTAGAGTGTCTGCTTGCTGGAAAGGTCCTGGTTCTGTGCACATGCACCGGGCATATGTGCATGTGTGTGTATGTACAATGCTAGCCTCCATTGTCACATCATACTAGAGAGCCAGCTCAAAGACTGGGCAGAAATATCTCTTAGCTTAATGACTATTATGGGGTTGAAACCAGGCCTGTTGGGAAGGTGACAAGAGTATAAGAAAGAGCAGGAATGTTCAGATGTAAGAAAGGAAGAAATCTGAAATAAAAAAGAGCTAGAAACATAATTCTAGAAGTCAAACAATTTCATTTAAAAATTCACTGATGCAACGTTTAAAGGATCTACTGCCTGGGAAAAGTCTGGATGGGCTCATCGATGAGGCCCTCATCAACCCTGGAATCTGGAGGCCATAGATAATTTTAATAGGTTGTCTCTAGAGTGCCTCAGAGCTTGGTCATGTTTTCCAACCTATTTATTTACAGAGATAGGGTTGCCAAAGCCCAGAAGAGTGATTGGTCTGAAACCATCAGCAAGTCAGTGACAGATGCCGGATTTAAACTTACACTTCCTGACACCCAGTTTTGTGCTTAAACATTAATTGTCTACATATATATATATATCTGGGTAAATACAAGACAATAAGTATTGTCTAAAAGAGTGTTGATCTCTGGGGGTAACCCTAAATTTTCTTTAGTTTTCTATCCATCTGTACTTACATATGTATCTTCACATAGATGCACTAAAGAAAATTTATGGTAGATCGTTACCTCCAGAGACCAACACTCTTTTAAAAAATGAACACTTATAGCTCTTAGCCATTAGTGGGAGTTTCTTTTCCCTAGAGAATATTTTTGGGAAAAACAAAGCTTTGCATCATCTTCCTCTTTTAACTCAGGGCCTCCTGCCCTAAGTGATATAAAGTTCACGATAATGATAGCATCTAAAATTTATTGAGCATTTACTGTGTTCCAGACACTGGTCTGAGCATTTAAATGCCTTTAACTCTTTCCATAATATTCCAACAACTCTGATGATGTTGGTTCTATTGTTGCCATTTACACAGAGAGAAGCTGAGCTACAGAGAGTTTTGGTAAATGGCCTAAACTTAGACAAATTATGGCAGGGCTAGGTTGTGAGTCTAAGCTGTCTACCCTCAGAGCCCACCCTTCTGAACATAGAGCCATGCTTCTTGACACACAAATCCTTGTGGATGCACATGGATCTAAGCAGTGGTTCTCAACCTTCCTAATGCCGCGACCCTTTAATACAGTTCCTCATGTTGTGGTGACCCCCAACCATAAAATTATTTTCGTTGCTACTTCATAACTGTAATTTTGCTACTGTTATGAATCGTAATGTAAATATCTGATATGCAGGATGTATTTAAGCGACCCCTGTGAAAGGGTCATTCGACCCCCAAAGGGGTCGCGACCCACAGGTTGAGAACCACTGAGTGAGCTGAAGTGTTTGTCTCAGGTCTACACATAACCAGTTCTATATCCTCAGATTCTCCCTGGACCTCTGTGAGTTTGATTCCTCATTTCTTAAAGTGGAAATATAATCCTTATTCTACCTGCCTCACAGAGATAGATGGGGTCAGCACTTTGTACAAATTATTTCCAAAGAATTATAAAGTGCAAGCTGTTTATTAGCTGAAATCCCTTTAAGCTTTATGTAAAATCATCCTGGTGATTTTTAATCTTATAAAGACCCTGTCCTTTGGAAGACAGTGTTCAGGTAGCCAAAGTATTGGAGGAAGAAAGAGTGATGTCCTTCCTTGGGAATCCCTAATGGATAGAGGTCAGAAAAGAGTGACTTGGAGTCCCAGTATTTCAACACACCAGCTGTGGGACTTTCAGAAAGGAATTCATTTTCCCTGGACTATAATTCCCCCAAATCTCAAAAGGGCAGTAGTCAGAATATAGTCACATCTTTGATGCAACAGCTATTTATGTAGTTTCTATTATATGTCTGATCCTGTGCAGATGAGTCCTGAGGACATAGGGATAAGCCACATAGACACAATCTCTTCTCTCATGGAACACAGTGTATCAGAGAGCATAGACATAGACATTAAACTAATAATTACAAGCAGTCACTGGCAAAAATTATATGTATAAATTACCTGGCATGGAGTAGGTGTTTAGAGACATGGAATTACTGTTTGGCACAGGACCAAAAATTCTATTCCTTTGTTTCACAGAGGTTTCAGAGTTCTGAGTTGGAGGAGAACATTGTTTGGAAATATGTGGCATTCACTTATTCATACTACTGCAGGTCCACCCAGGCATGATGGCTGGGTGCTCACAGAAAATGGTAAGTTGAACCTGAAATATACCTTGGCCCCATCCCTCCACATACTCTTGAGGCCTGAGACATCACTCACGTTTTTGTTTCTCTCCTGGCTTGGCTCTCCTGGGGCAAGCTCTCCAATGAGCAGTGGCTTAAGGTACAATCGTGCAATGTCAATATCCAGGTGCATGGCTCTGAAAACATCCTGTAGACCAGAGGGAATTGTTAGAGGCTAGAAGTGACATGCTTATCTACAGATTAGTCCCCTTCCTGACTTCACCCTGTGCCCATCTTGAGAACCAGCACAGACTCTGTTGTAGAGAATTTGCTTACAATTCCTGGTTGATGCTTCAAGTGGACTAAGCAAAACTACCCTTGGAAATACTCTATGAAAGCTGGAGATCCACCTACTGAATGAACTGATTCATTAGGCAAGTCCAATGCAGCCAGATTATCCCCAAGAATTGGAAGAGACCTCTATATTATTGAGAACCAGAAGAAATAATGGCTTGAGTTTATGGGCCATGATAAATCTTTCAAATCCAACAACATGCTTGGGGTTGAAGTTGCTTACACTAGCTAAGGCATGCAGCAATCAAGACTGGCTATGCAGATCATGTCTTCCATCCAAGTCTGCTGCTGGGTTCTTACCCAAGGACCAGAGGAATTGGGTTCTTGAATTAAATTATTTAAAAACAAAAACAAAAACCACAAAGTTGATAATGGTTGTTTAAGAAAAATATGGAAGAAAATGTGGGAGTATAGCCCTTGAGCTCTGGGTTATCTGGAGTAGCACACTCTTGGCTAAGTTTGTCACTGATCCTAAAAACATGAGGCAGTATCTGCAGGGGCTTGTGGTAGCCAGACACAGAATTGAGTTGATCAATTATATTTTTCCATCTCAGGTCCCTTGCTAAGTAAATATTTCAAATGGCTATGAGAA
The DNA here is from genome assembly GCF_014108235.1 of Myotis myotis. Taxonomy (NCBI): domain Eukaryota; kingdom Metazoa; phylum Chordata; class Mammalia; order Chiroptera; family Vespertilionidae; genus Myotis; species Myotis myotis. The sequence goes on from NW_023416314.1 coordinate 65,165,816, forward strand.
GCAGGAGTGGTTCCTATATCATGCTTATATTTGGAAGTGAGAAACATCCTCTTCCTTTGGGGATTTAAAGTTTTGGAGGGAGGGGGATTTTCTAAGAGGAAGATGCTAGACTTTCTGCTATTATGGCTTTGGGGATGAGGGTGATTAAAAATGAAGAAATATAAACAAGGTTGTAACTTGAATACATGGAAACCATACACATTACTCTGAGTTATGTTGTTGCATAGTACTAATTAAGTAGACACAGGAGCAACCTTCCTGTATATAAATCCTAGCTTTGCCACCTACTAGCTGTGTAGTTGTGGACAAGTCTCTTGACCTAGTTGTACTTCTCTTTTCTCTAACATGAAAGAATTATATGTATTAAGTGAATTAATTAGAATATGGTTGGCAGATAGACAATTCTCAATATATGTTAGTTATCTTTCTTGTATATCTCTAGTGATAAGAACTTACTACTTATCTTCTCTGCATGCAGCAATTCAGATATTTTCTTCCTATACTCCAATTTCTAATGTGTTGTGAGATCTGAATTATTTTGGTAAATATGATAAATTCACCATCTTTAAATCATAGAGCAACTTTAGACATAGCCAAGAACTATATACCCTACTTATAAAAAGGTGCTTTTATAATGAATAAGGTTAATTGGAAATCTGCAATATCAACTCTTTGGATTTATTTCACCTAGGTTCACTAATGTGAAAAGAGATTTGTATCTGCTAAAAGCAGTCCAAGCTCGACTGTCCATTCTGCTTCTGCACACCTCCTCTAACCCCCTTGGAAAATGCCCAACTGTATGATTTGAAAGGTGTTTTTTATTATCACATTCAATGATTCTGAAACTTAGTTCCCCTAACCACGAAGAGAATAATTTAGTGATTTAGAAGGTGGTTAAAGTATTTCCTGATGATCCATGCTGAAAAATCATGGTCTGCTTGCTGTTTGGGAGCAGATTAGAATGCAAAGCATTCTGATTGATAAAGATCAGAGTGTAAAGGAGAGGTAAGCTATTGAAATTTCATCTTAGTCTGAGCAGTCATCCAAAGTCCTGGAACAGTGTGCTGACAATCACATTCCTCTGGGTTCAGTATTTCTTCTGACCCGCTGCAAGGTTCAGTACTGTGAGAGCAAGTACTGAAGACCTACACAGTGTTCCAGAACAGTAGGCATTGCCCTGCTCTGTGGAATTCTTTTCATTGTATTGATGGGCAGTACAATAAAAAAGTTTAGCTAGTCTTAGAATACTTGATTTAGAAGAATTTCCTAATAGAGACTGAATGTTGAGTCAGTTGTGAAATCCCCTCTTGAAAGACCTGCAAAAACGAGTTCTGTTACCAACATTCTTGGGCAAGTATGTTCCTGCTGAAGAAAGGAGAGGGGATAAAATGAAGGGGAAAAGAGATACTGCCAATATTTATTGAATGTATCCTATGTACAAGATACTCTATAGGCCAATTCACAATCTTCATCTTTGTTCTGTGAGGTTTCATTGATTCTGTTGTAAAAGTTAAAGAAACCATGGCTCAGAGAGGAGAAATGTCTGGCTCCAAATGCCACAGTGAATAGTAGAGTCAGGATTTGAATTCAGGGCTTTGTGACTTTAAAGCCATGAAGCTGTAAAGGTCCATTCCAGCCTTAACTTGTATATATATTTTTGAAAGGCCTCTCAAGAGAGGAGCATCATCGGATTGTTTGGGGATGGTGCTAAAATCAGTATGTATTTGCTAAGTATAGAGTAATGGTGTCTCTCCACCTTAGGTTGTAATCATGTGAATCACTTTGCCTCTGGTTTCAACCTCTCTCCCTAGGCTTAGCTTTTATCATACCCTTCATGAACCATGTTATTCACTGGATCTCTCCCAATTCAATAAACATTTCATGCCTCTTCATGGTTCTGCAGTTTTGCACTGTTTCCTTGCCTTCATTGCCTTCCTCTGCTTTCTCTACACAAAAGCTCTCTTCACCCCTCAGGATCCAAATGAAATATTTCCTCCCTGAACCCACCCAGGAAAATTATTCATGGTCTCCTCTGGGCTCCTATGACACTTTGTTCCTAGAACTTTTCAAATTATATTGTAAGCAATCTGTGTCTCTACCCTTTCTCTAGTGGCCTTTGAGTTTTTTGAAGCTTGGGACCATGTGCTATTGATTCCATTATACATAACATCTATCAGTATGCCTGGAGTATGGCATGTGATCATGGATGTCTAATGGGTAAGGGAAATGAATGAATGAATACATGAATATACGGTTTTTCTTTTTTCTTTTTAGTCCTCACCTGAGGATATCTTTCCATTGATTTTTAGAGAGAATGGAAGAGAGAGAAAGAGAGAAACATTGATGCGAAGGAAACAGATTGATTGGTTGCCTCCTGCACATTCCCCAACCAGGGCCCCGGCTGAGGAGGAGCCTTTGGAGGTCAAACCCAGGACCCCTTGGTCCACAGGCCCATACTCTGTCCACTGAACCAAACCGGCTAGGGCTGAATATAGAGTGTTTATAACAAGGAGAAAGTTGGGATCATCAAAGTGTTGAACTCAGAGGATATAGTTCTTAAGCACCACTGTCCCCTTCCTATCCTCCATATCTCTCATTTTCTGACCTTTCTGCTGCTTTAGCCTCTCTCCTTTTCATCTGTTAGCCTTTTGAATTTCCTCTCAACCATCATCTGTAGTTCTAAACCTATTCATAAATTTATATCAAAATTTATTATTTTCAAAACAGGAAAAATGTTATTTTCACAACTAGCTTGGTAATCCTGATAGTTTTTTGCTGCTTCTTAATGGGAGACAACAAGATGTGCTTTACTGTAAAAGCAGTATGATTCCTAGTGGAAGAGAAAAGTACATAATGCCAGAGACAAAATCTTGCCTTTACAATTCAAGTACTGTATCCAGGTTGTGCCCTGCATGAAGGCACCCAGCCAGGAGGGAATGTATGGGCTGAAATTCAGCCAGCACTCTGCTTGCCAACTCTTCAGCTGCAACCACCCACAGTCACAGTGCAGGCTAGTAGGGGAGCAGGCTGGTTTATACTGGGAAGATTACTTAATCTTTTTTTCTAAATGTGAATAATACTACTACTCAGTCTGCCCCATAGGTTCATTAATTCCTATGTTCATTTATTCAGTCATTCCAAAACCGATTGAGGATCTAGATAAGTGGTTAAGCTTTGGAATCAGACATCATTAAATGACTGCATTTTTATATTATTTAATTCATCTGAGGTGGGTTAAAATTTCCCAAAATTCAGGAAAGAAAAAACTGATGACAAATGTCTGCATGAATCAGAAAACAAAATAACTAGAACCTGATTTACTCCAGAAAAGCTCATCAGAATATTTAATGCTCAACCACAGACACCCATCGAGTAATTTCTTCGCTGCTCACCCTTTTCAGATTTCATCTGCTCCAAAGCAATGACTAGAACAAGTTTGCCTCATATTTTGGGTACAGCATGAGTTGTGAGTAGGCCGATTTGTGAGGAGAATGCAATTTTTGCTATTTTCTTGGAAGAGAACCAGTTTGGAGTAGAGAATGTCACATGAACTCACCCAGATTTCTTTTCACCCTCAGGGATAAGCAGAGAGTTATTTTTCTCACTGAAACTCATTCTATTTCTTGAGGACTTTCCATATTTGAAAACTCTTCCTTGTACTAAGATATTTTTTCTATGATACTTTCAGCTGAGCTCCAGCCCAAACTATCTCTCTCTTTCCACTCTCCCTACAAACCGGCTCCCCTGTCCCATAATAGATATCACCACCTAGTTACCTAAGCCAGATATCCATAAGTCAGTTTAGAGTCCTTCATCCTATTTACTTACGCAGTCACTCATAAGTGAATGAATGACCTTTTATGAGGAGGATGAAGGCTTGGGGAAGAGTCGCTGTGTAAATAAATTTAAAAAAAAAAAGGCGCGCACTCTGGACAGGTGTAGTCATGAGTCCGGGGCCAACACAAAGAGACTATTTTTGGGTCCACATTTTCCTATCAGGGCATAACCTACGAAGGCCTCTCAAGTCGTAGAGAGAGTATTGGACATCAAGGCCTCTGACTTTGTTCTGCCCTCCTTCCCTAGAGAGCATGGTGCCCTCCACCTTGTACGCTCTGTTTCCAACAGATGGCACCCAATAGAATCAGGATTTCTAAGCTGGTAGTAAACAGAAAGTGATAATCACACCCCGGAGGCTACGGATGTCGGAGATATGAATAGTTGTAGCTACAATGGAATGGAACTTTATTAAAGTGTCCGACATTGTTCTGAACACTTTACAAGCATCAGTCCCATTTACCATAAACCAGTTAGATGGGGAATGCCGACGGTGAAGCTGAGGTGCAGAGCATTCCAACAACTGTCCCAGGTTCATTGAAGGACCCCAAATCCCAGGCTCTCCATTCACTGAGTAGTCACAGCATGTTGTGGGTGTCAGAATTTCCCAGCACCCTCCCAATCTTCTTGAGCCACCTTCCCTTGGAGAATCTTTTCTCTGAACATTTGTAGATTCACTTTCCTAATATCTGAGGTCCATGACTGAACATGCTCAGGATTTTCATTCTCAGGATATGAATCCTAAGGCGGCATGAGTATTTTAATCTGGGGTTCTGATAGTTTCTATTTTATTTATCAATTCTCCTTATTGGCTAGAATTAGATCAGAATCACATCTTTTCCTAACTTCTGGGAGGTAAAAATTATCAGCAAATTAGAGATTTATCATCTGAGCTGCCTCTAGCTTAGAATTTATCCATGATTTTCACGGTGGCTGAGACCCACGACTTTGCGAACACATCCTCTGAGTTCATTCTATGACTTGAGTTAGGAAAGCAACAACCATGTTTTCCCTGAGTTGTGGGAATGCGGGAAGGGATACTTAGGGATCGGTAGTATTTTTTATTCCATTTTATTTTTGTTACTTTCTCTTTCTATTCTTGCACACATTATTTCCACCTCACTTCTATCCTCAGCTCTCTGGATTCCTACCCACCACCTTTCTTCCTGATACAAAGGTACTCCCATCCCTTGCTACAAGCCCATGCTCATTTTCTCAATAAAAGGCTGAACTTTGTTTAAAACATATGTCTGATGGAAGTGTTGGGGAAGTAGCAAGGTACGTTCAGAAATGTATTTGCCTGACTGTAGAATGAAGATATGAAGATGGTGGAAGAAGAAGAACCTACTCCACATATTAATTTTCTGATTTTGGGTTAGTTAGAAATTTTTCTAATATGTTTTTATTGATTTCTAGAGAGAGAGAGGGAGAGGGATAGAGAGATAGAAACATGAATGAGAAATATCATTGAACATCTGCCTCCTGCACCCCCTCTAGTGGGGATTGAGGCCACAACCTGGGCATGTATCCTGATTAGGAATTGAGCAGTAACCTCTTGGTTCCTCGGTGGACACTCAACCGCTGAGCCATTCTGGCTGGACAAGGTTAGTTATATCTTTTTACTCTCATTTCTTCAACTGTGTAATGTGGGCAATAAAATTTCTAATTGGCAAAAAATAATCTTCCTAATAGAATATTTTAAAAGGGCTTCCTAAATGCATCTAAGGATTCAAAAGACCTTCCTATTAAATGTTAAATGGAAATTTTATTTGTAAGGACTCAGCTACAAAGGTTTTTATGGTAAAACACCTCCCTGATTTCAAAATTTGGCAATATTACTTGGTGGCTGTGTGCATTATTTGCCTCTTTGAACATTAATTTTCTCATCTGTAATATGGCGATGGTATCCACCTTCCCCATGGTGAGGTTTAAGTGAGGTGATGCATTTGAATGGGTCTAAGGTATTCTAGGCATCCAATAAATGTTACACTATTTTATTTCCTTTGCTGCTTTGGTGGGTGATGAGGAGAAGTAATGAAGAAAAGTGGAAGATTGGGAGCTAAGAAAGATAAGTTTTTGAATCTGAGCTCTGTTGTTGGGCGACCTTGGGCCAATCAGTTATCCTCTCTGATTTTAATTTCTTCTTCCATAAAAGTGAGTTGTATTACCTCTTTGACACTGAACGAGCTGCAGGACACAAAAGAGCTCTGCAAAGCCTAAACGCCTATGTAATTGTAGGCTTTCACCATTGTTGTTAACAACATTTTTACTGGTATGCTTAACAGATGAATCACTGACTTTCTTTTAAACACTCCAAATTAAAGAGCCCGAGAAATTTATACTTGGGTACATTTCCCCCCCAGATTTTACTCACCTATTTGTAGCTTTCTTCTTACAAAACAGCAACTCCATTTCAAAGCAAAACACCAAGAACAAAACGAAAACCAGAATACACAAATATAGTACCCACTGTCAACATCTGAGCTCATCCCAAACCTGATTCAGATAATAGCTAGACCTTGAGGCTTACGTTGTTTCCGAATCCTTGCCGGATAGGAATCCTGAAAAATTAGTTTGGGAGGAGATGAGCACCTACTTGACATGCCTTTGGGAAGAGAGTCAAGGTCCCACCCACCCAGCAGCTGGAACAGAGAGAGGATAGAACTTGGTGTTCCTTACCGTGGCATCTTCCCCCGCGTAGTGGTTGAGAACCCGCCGGCCCCCTGGATGTCGGTCCGCCCAGCTAGTAACATCGTAGACCTTGCGATTGATCACCAGCCACTGGTCGGTCTCCTGATTGTGTCTCTGGATCTCCTGCCAACTGTACAAGTTGAGGCTCTTTCTAGGTGTGTCACCTTTCCCATCTGCCTCCTGCTTTGGGGAGACCTGTGCTTTCCCGTTTGCTTCTGGTTTGTCGTTTGCCTGATGCTTCTCCCCCAGGGGCAGCTGACTCTTTCCTACAAGGCTCCCATTGCCTGCATGCTTTTCTTCAATCTTCATCATCACAGAAACCCTGAGATGTCTGGGTTGACTCCTGAAACTTTTAATCCTCACCTCTGATTGGATCATAAACTAATCCCTCGTTCCCTTTTATTCCATTTGTAGTATGATGCCTGCACAGAACACTTCTTTTTAGCCTAATTTTCTCTTCCCAAACTTGATGGTGAACATATCCCCAGCCTCTCACTTCTGTCTGTCCTGAATCTTTTCTGCCCGGATGGAGGCTGAACCACCTTTCTCTCCTCACTTCTCTCCCTGCTGGCTGGTCTCTTAGCAGCTTCTGTCACCATTAAGTCCTTAAGTAAAGAGTTGTGACCAATGGTAGGCCGGCACAATGTTGTTGCCCGCCCCCCTCCCAACCCCCCAGGAGGAGGGGCTAGGCTCTGCCAAGTGACTTTCTGCTCTGCATCAAGGTGGGTTGGGTTCCTAGCTCTCTGAATGAAAACATTCAGATTTCTTAATTCAACATGTGAGCAGAAGCTTTCAAAATCTCCAGGATGACATGAATGCTTCATGGACTTGACAGCTATTTCTTCGCAGGGCTTTTAAACTTTTTAAAAATACTTTTTGTAAAGGTTTATATTTACCAAAAGAGCATGTCAACAGTAAACCAGTTTCTCTCTTTTATCTCCCTTTGAAAGCTGTCCAAATCTGTCAACACACCTGAAAGTAACAGCCACAGCTGTTTGCTAGAACACATGATTTATTTACAAAACCCTGGTCATGTGCTTTATCTGGTTGAATCCTCACATTAACCTTTTGAGGGAGGTGCTGTTAGTGTCTCATGTTCCAGGTGAGAAAACACTGGCTGAAGACCTCAGGTAAGATGAGCCACAAACACCTTATCAGTGAGAAGTAAATCCTGATTTTCTGATTCCAAGTCCTGAACTCTTTCCATTCGGTTCTCTGAATCTAGACATAACTTGACTCAGTGGTTTAGAAATGAGGTGAAGAAGAGATTACAGGGTGATGGTGGTGGTGGTGTCTTAATGTTAAAAAGAAATAATAGAAAAAGCCTATTTTCATATTTAGAAATTAATACTGAGTAAATCATCAGTGTTTCAGCCCAAGATTTATGTACTCAGGGATTTATTCCAGTATGATTTATGATTTATAAATGTTAAAAATTGGCAATGGCTTAAATGTCCAACTATAAACAAGGCTTTTTTTATGTATAAATGGAATATTTTATATATATACATATATATGCATATATATAATATTTAATTACATGGACTAATGTTTGCAAAATAAGAAGTAAAAAATTAGTAAATAATATTCTGCTCATGATTGGAGAAAAAATGTTAAAATATTGGCATTAGTTCTCCCTGTTATTAAAGTTTTTTTTCTTTTTTTATTCTGTGTGGTCCTTTAAAAAAAATTTTTTTTTTTTGCAAATGAAGACATGTTACTTTTATAATTTAGATAAAGCAGGATTTTGTTTTCTTAAATAGGGAACCCAAGAAAGAAAGAAAATGCATAGATTTTGGAGCTAGAAGAATCTGGGACCATATTTGAGCTCTTCTACTTATTAGCTGTACAACATGATGTGAATTACTTTACTTCTTTGGTTTTTCATTTTTCCATCTGTAAAGTGAAAAAATAAACACAATTCTCAGAACTACATTAAATTAACATAAGTGTTATGGTATTTACAGAAACCCTCAGTAATTTCCATAATTTCTGTATGGGAGTTTTAGAAATCCAACATAAATACATTTGGTATTCAGAAGCTACATTTTTAAGTCCAGGATAGCTCTGGAATTTCAGTATAAGTGAAGTTTGAAGACAAAAACCTGGTTGGAAGTTTGTGGGAGAGGGAGTCCAGGGAGTTTGCCTGCTTCGATATCAAATAGACATTTGTACTTGTTTTGTACAGTCTCTTTGAAGGCCAGGAGACTGTTTACAATCCTGGAAATAACAAACTTTAGAGCCAGAAATATCTCAGCTGAATATTCTTACACAAGATTCTTATTATCTCTGTGCCTCAGTTTTGTTAGTTTATAAAATGGGGTGAACAGAAACTATACTCATAAGTTTGCAAAGAAGATTAAATTCTATTATGTACTAGAGGCTTGCAGTCCGGGAGCCCTTGGGGGATGTCTGCCTGCTGGCTTAGGCCTGCTCCCTCTCGCAGTCCGGGACCCATCACTCCTTACCACCCACCTGCAGCGGAGGTGGGAGAGGTTGTGACCCAGCTTCTGGCTGAGTGGTGCTCCCCCTGTGGGAGTGTACTGACCACCAAGAGGCAGCTCCTGCATTGATCATCTGCTCTCTGGTGGTCAGTGCATGTCATAGCAACCAGTCGTTCTGTCGTTCAGTCGATTTGCATATTAGGGTTTTATTATATAGGAAGGGAAGAGGTTAGCATAGTACCTAATACCTAGAGGTTGCAATAGATGAAGCAGCTGTTATTATTGTTATTGTAGATATTTTTATTTTTGCTTTGGAAGGTAGTCACCTGTGTTTGTTATTCTTTCAGACCCTCAAGCCTCACATAATTTTATTTGTTTTAAAAGAAATATTATAGAAAACACCTTCATTATTAAGGCCAGGAAGAGAGACCAGAGGTGTTTGATTATGAAAGGTGAAACTCTTTTGATTCTGCCTTTTGTCCACCCCAAAATAAAGGGGACATCTGGGACTTTTTAGGCTAAGAGTTCTGTTCTATCTTCTCTCAGGAGGAACTGACTCCCCATAATTTCATTCTTATTTTACTCAATTCTGTGGAATAAAGAGAGAAACAGGGTAGTGGAAGAGAAATGGATACATGTGAATGAAATGATAGCCTACCCAGCTGGTGCAGAGGGGTTAAGAACTAGGAGAAAGCCTATGTAGTTACCTAAATATTTATTTATGCTTGTTTGATTGATTGACTCCTAAAGGTGCATGCCTGAGATGTTTTCCTTCAGGATAAGAAAAGCCATTAGCCCAGCTGGTGTGGCTCAGTCAGCCTGTGAACCAGGAGGTCATGGTTTGATTCCCAGTCAGAGCACATGTCTGAGTTGTGGGCTTGATCCCCAGTAGGGGGCATGCAGGAGGCAGCTGATCAATGATTCTCTTTCATCATTAATATTTCTATCTCTCCCTCTCCCTTCTTCTCTGAAATCAATATATTAAAAAAAATTCTAAAAAAAGAAACAAGAAAAGCTGCTAGAAAGCCTCCAGAGATCAGTTGAAATGGAACAGAGAACACTTCGATGGGCTCAGTGGGAATTTCCTTCATTACACCCTCATAATAATACTAAAATCTCCCCCAGGTGAGGGTTTACCTGCTGTTTTCTGTGCACGTGATGCATATCTAGCCATGCCCATTTACTGTGCATGCTCACCCAAACATACCTCAACATGCTATGATGTAAGCAACAGCCCTATAAAACCATCTGGTCTTTTGTTCTTGGCGAGAAACTGCTCAGGGAATGACCCCCAGTGCACTCCTTGTTTGCTGGCCAGCAATAAACTTTCTTGGAATGTGTTTTTGGCTGACCTCTACCAAGTGGCTGGACCCCATTCCACTCAATAACAAAATGAGATTAAAAAAAAAGGGAGCAGTTAAGAAAGAAGGAAGTGGTATGGAGTAAAGAAAGGAAGTGCCTATTACAGTGGTAAAAACTGACTAGGTGACGAGGATGCTGGTTACAGGTGATCCCCAACTAACTGCTTGCCTTATACCTTCACTGAGACTGAGTTTCCTTATATGTAACATGGGAAGTTGAAATTGACAGGGCTCCAACGATGCTTTAAGTTTAATAGTCTATGAAAAGATGAGCAAACCTTCCTAACCTCATTTTATAGGGAAGTGTAACAATGGGCTTCTGTGTAGGTTTTGTGTACTGGTAAATAGCTGTAGAGTGTTGCTGGCCAACAGGAATGAACCTGCCCTTCCCAGAGGGACCTCTTGTGGTTTTGGAGCAGCCTAGAGCTAGTTCCTACACTGGCCTTGTCACAGACGGAGAGCACACAACCTTTTGCTTGCTGAGGGCCAGTCTCTCCCTTCTCATGCAAGGCTCAGAAAGTATTCGTACTGGAGGTTTTCTTAGCAAAAGTCCTCAGCACACTGTGCTCCCAATAAACATTCCTTTTCAGAATAGATGCAAGTTCGTCAGAACCTGGGTATATGTTGGTTGTGTGCAAATCGTCCCCAGATCAGCCTTCTGGAGATCTGATTCCCCCCAAGTAACTCATCTTCCCGGTGATGTTCTAACTCTGGGGGAAAGGAGGTGAGTGCCTCGTCTCAGAGGTAATGCTGAAGATTTTCTATAAGGATAGGATTCTGGAATATCAATCGTACACGTAGCTTTTTGAGAAGCTAGCATCTTTCACCAGTGGAGTCATTCGTTTATTTACAGATCTGCCTGAGCCTGTTATTGAGTAGCTTCCAGAGGGCTGGCATCGTGCTCTAGGGCTTCATAGGCTTTTTATAAAAAAGGTGTTTCTGACCTCATTTTTTTCATGGAAGTCAGAGTAGGGGTTAACCACGACTTGAATATATGTATTCACTTACTCAGGAGATTTGAGGTAGTATCCTTGGCCCAGACAGGTTAGACCAGGGCCTTCGGAATCTCAGCACCCTACCTCTCAGCCTGAAGCTTGTCAGACGCATATAGCAGTTTCTCCTGACATTAAGGACCTTTACAGAATTTATCAAAGCTTTACAAAGAATTTAGCATTTTCTAGTAGCCATGCTAAATAGCCTGGAGATGAGAGGTGAATAAAACTTCCTTTTCTCTGGAGAGCATTTAGTTTCTTTTAGAGAGTCAGACTTCCAGAGTTCACATTCAGGACTATTGCGTCTACCTCTGTGAACTTAGACAAATGTCTCAACCTCAGATTTTTATAAAATGGGGATGATGCTCATAATACTGAATGGAATTTTTTTTGTGTGAAGATTAAATATGTTAATTCATGTAGAGCTTAGCATGTATTAAGTTCTCTGTAAGTGCTAGCTACTAGTATTACTCCCTAATCTCTGAGTCAGCATATTATTCAACTGTAGCAAATATCTGATGAGCACTTGCTATGGCTATGTAGGGCATCTTTACAATAATCCTGTTTTCTTCTTCTTCTCCTTCTTCTTCTTCTTCTCCTCCTCCTCCTTCTCCTCCTTCTCCTCCTCCTCCTCCTCCTCCTTCTCCTTCTCCTCCTCCTCCTCCTCCTCCTCCTCCTCCTCCTCCTTCTTCTTCTTCTTTTCAATTACAGTTGACATTCAATATTATTCTGTATTAGTTTCAGATGTACAGCAAAGTGGTTAGAAAACCTAGTACTTTACGAAGTGGTCCCCCTGGCTTTAAGTACCCACTACATAGTTATCTCGATATTGTTGACTGTATTCCATATGCTGTAATCTACATGTCTGTGGCTATTTTGCAACTAATAATTTGTATTGCTTAATCTATTCGCCTTTTCACCCAGTCCCCCAACCTCTCTCCCCTCTGACAGCTGCCGGTCTGTTTTCTGTATCTATGAGTTTGTTTCTTTTTTGCTTGTTTGTTTATTTTATCCATTAGATTCACATAGAAGGGAAATCATATGGTACTTGTATTTCTCTGACTGGTTTATTTCACTTAGCATAGTATCCTCTGTTTTCTTGAAGGAAGTAGGAAGACAGTCAAGTGGGGAAGAAAAAGAGACAAGTGTGTATCAGTTTGGTAACTGAAGTAGCGAAAAAAAAAAAAAAAAGGGTTTCCAAGTACAAACCACAGACTGAAGAAGCAGGTTGAGTTTTCCCCCTCACAGTGTTATGGGCTTGGTTCTCTGAATCATCTTCTACCTCTTGGAGTCTCATCTCCAGGCTCCTTGTCTCCTTTCAAATCAATACATGAACATTCTCCAACTTTGCGATGTCATAAACCAACACAAATGGCCCATGTTATGCACAATCCTATAGTCATGTCCTCAAAATCAGAGCATTCTTTTTTAGGTAAAAAATGAAAACATTTAAAAAGAAATTCTACAACAGTCTATGCCACTTTTTGGTCCTGAGGATTCAAATTCTACTAATAAAGAAAGGAAAACTTTGAAAACAGCACAGAGATTGAGAAAGCTCTGGTTTTGGCATCAGCAGGACTGATCATGCTTTTCTTCTTAAAAGCTGAGAACATTTATTGAAGTCACTTATCCTCTCTGAACCTCCATTTCCTTCTCCATTAAATTGGGTATAACGATACATATTCTGCCTATATTTTAAAGTGTTGTGAGGCTCAAAAGAGATAACAGAGATGGAAAATACAGTTACAAAGCAGAAATTTGTTACAATAATTGTGATTTTACAGGAAATGCAAGATTTTCCCAAAGTATCCATGAGAACTCTTCCAACTGGATCCATTTTGCCCCAGATAGCAAAATAATTGCTCTTCTTAATAACAGAATCATGCAGAATGTGGGACTGAATGTAAGGGGATTCGATTCTTCTGTTGACTCGGTATGATTAGTCGCTATCTACCTACCTATAATAAAGTGCTTTGAGCTCCGTGAGGACTGACATTATTCATACAAGTGCCTGTGAACATACCCATTCTTATCACTGGCTGATCGGCTTTCCAGAGGATTCCTCTGGCTTGGGACACGCCCTGGCTCTGTGCGAATGGAACGACTACAGGAACCACACACCCAATTTTCCCAGGGCAGCTGCTCTGGGTGCTGCTTTATCATTCAACAAAGTTTGTTTAAAAAACACCCCAATTACCTCCGGATGCTTTGGGTTGAAGAGTCTCATTATCTCAATGTGGACATTCAGGCAGGACTGCTTGAGTCACAGACACTCCCAGCACTCACCTGGTCCCCTGTCAACTGGCAACTGGCTGGCCCAGGCCCTGCCATGGGCAGGATCCAGGTGGGGCAGCATAGCCTTATATTCTCACAGACTCATCACAACCACATTCTTGTGGTATCAGCTACTGCCTTATTTCATAGAGAGATAAAAGAAATGAAGACCTATTTCTGAAAAATAAGCATGGATACCCAAGACTTTGTGTTCACCTAGTCAAAGAAGAGATGAGGAAGGCTAGACGACAGAGTAGGAAATTACACTGTAAGGTCCAGGAGGGCAGGATTTTTGATTGTTTGGTTCATCACTCTATTTATAGAGTCTGACCTAGGATCAGCTCCTCACTAAATATTTGTTATAAACAAGTGAATAAGTGCATGAATGAATGAGCAGAGGAATGAGACTGAGTTTTAGGTTCGCCAGTGACTTTGTTATTGTTGTTGTTATTATTATTACTATAGTAAAACAATGTTTTTCTTTTTATTGTTATTATTAGTTTGTTTTTTAGTGCCATTTCTCAGGCAGGGGAAATTAGATTCAGAGAGATTAAATAGCTCAGAGGGATTAGATAGCTCAAAAATGGTGAAGTTGAAAATCACTCCTTAAACTTTTTTCTCCTAAAGACTCTCTAATATTCAAGGAAAACAAATAAATGCCCTGGTGGTCATGCTTCAAGTGGCTTCAAGTGACTGGTTAAAAGAGATTTATTTTAAAACTTCATGGAGACTTTGCTTTTTGTTCAGTTGTATCCAGTATCTCATCTCAATTTTGGAAAATCCCGTAAGTTTACCATGTGATTTCATGAGACCATTGGCCCATGAAACACAGATTTGGTGAACCCTAAGGAATGCCATTTGGCCTCTGGGACATGGAAGCCACATTTAGAGGTGTTTATATACCCTTTCTACATACCCTATAGATGCATGGGGTCAAGTGTGTGGACAAATATTACTGTAACATGTTGATATATTGAAACGGACTCCCTCCCACAACTGATGTCTTAATCTTTCTTCTCTCCTTTTCCTTCTCTTCTTCACTTTGCCATATCCTCTTCTTTTCCTCCTCTTTTCTTTATTCCCTGTATTTTCCTTTCTTTCTTGGACCTCTCAGAGATTAATAAAGTATGTCTCTTCCCCATGTCTCTTTAAGAGAAAAGATAGATAGCATTGTGTTTTTCAAGATCTCAATGGTTCTTTCTCTCAGTCATGTTTGTGAGTCTCTGTCTCTCTTTCACATTGAAGAAAGAAGATTTAACCGGCCAGAGTAAGCTGCTCTGCAAGCAAAATCTAAACAGGTCCCTGTGAAGATAGCAATCCACTATGGTTCTCCATCCAACATGTGAGTAAAGGATACCACCTGCACAGTGACTGGCGGATTTAGCAAGAAGAGCATTATTTGTACAGAAGAAGCAAGCCTGAAAAGGCCAAGCCAGGAGAAAATGTAAATAGAATTAGCAAAGGATATGGTTCTGGGGTGAGTGTTCAGCTCGAATGTTACTGTCCCCATTGTTGGTCTTTGATTGAAGAGATAGAGAAATGAGAGGAAGAAATAGAAAGAATTCTTTAATTCCTACCCAATTCTAAGGAGGGTGGGGTGGCACTGATCACATCCCTTGAACCAAAGTCCTAAGAATATGTAAGAAATTGTTCCAAAGTTGAAAGTTAACTGTCCACGTGATGTGGTGCAATGTTTTCAAGACTAGTTCATGCTTTGGAACATTTCTCTGGAAAAATGTGGTTGGATTCTGGTTCACAGTCTCCGTGGTGGGGGTCTGGGCTGAATGACAGGTGTAGTCAGCAAGAGTCTTTAACCAAACATAGTAGAATTGGCACCTTATGATTAGACTGTACAACTATGCAAAAGCAGCATGTGGTTTTGTGGTGAGTGAGATTACACTGGAATTTCCTCTGCTAATTCTGTAAGATCCACCATAACATTGTCAGCAACATAATGCATGTGATCTTTCAATTGACTACTTTGTACCCTGGGCCAAGTCCAAGTCACAATGAGTATGGCATGATGATAAATAATATGGCGTCTTCTCTCACAAGTAAAATGAACTCATCCAGGAATAGCACATCTGTTTGAAATAATGGTGATGAGGACAACATTAAAACATTTAATAAGCACTCAAGATATGTCAGTACTACTTTAAACACTTCACGTGCATTACAAATGTTAACTTGAACAACAATCCTATGAGAAATGTACAGAAAATCTGACAATATGCCCAAGTGCACCCACCTCACAAGTGGTAAAGCTGGGAAGTCACTTATAAAGTGACTAATCTTTTAGCTACAGTTACTACTTCACCTCTCACCCATGAAACTTCCTTCTGCTACACAGACCTTAACTTTGTTTTCACAGTATGTTTTGTTTGGGAGCCTCCCTAGTCAGTCTAAGCTGGAGAACTCCTTTGTATCCATTAAGACTCATTTAAGGAAATATGTGAAGATTTCTATGACTCTCTTGTGTTTGTACTTGGTACATGACTCCACCACTATAAATTATCATTTTGTGTCTACATGTTTGTCTTCTTGAGTAAAGTGTAAGCACTAAGTGAAGCAAATTTATGCTTATTTCTTCTTATCCTCAGGACCAGGACCAGGTCACTGCCTAATGAATGTTTTATGAGTGAATAATGAAAGAATAACTAAAATAACCTACTTACCTGAATAGAGCCAAAATTTGGACAGTAAGCAGAATAAAACTCTAGGCTACCCAAGTGAATGGTATAGCATTCAAGCACTGAAGTGCATGGATGGCCCTCAGAGAGCTGTGGTTGAAATGTATCAGATTGTATAACCATTATCTCTTTCTAATGGACTTTCCCCAATCTCTCTCTGATGATATAGCTCCATTGGAGCAACCATGCCCTTGTAATGAGACACCTCTTTTCTAGGCCACAGTGGCTAGTCCAGGAGACCTACCCAGCCTAGGTTGAGCCAGTGAGCTTTTTTTTTGGGATTGACTACTTTCTTGAATGGAGGAGATGTACATTTAGAGAGCTGTTGTCAATAGTTATTTTCCACCATTGGGACCAGGAAGCCAAAAATGTTCTTTGTTGTAAGGAGATAGTAAGGAGATACCAAGGAATAAAAGTCAAGCGCATACATTCAGAAAAATATCCTGGGTAGAACTCTAGTAGTACTCACCTGACTGAGATATATGGGTTCCATGAGAAAACGGCCATTTATATTGTGTACAATACTCTATTCTCTGGTCTAGCATGATAAGCATTTAATAATAAGGTGTTTTTTTGTTTTTGTTTTTTTTTTCCAGAGAATGAATAAGTAGGGTCCTGAGCAGAGAAAATATCTGAAAGAAGGAAAGGGACAGCTGGTGTCAGTTACTATGGTGCCAGAAGTTCTTGCATCTCATGTAGGATTTCTAGCATAGCTGATTCCATCATTTCAACTGAGAATCTTTTGCTCTGAAAAACACGTCAAGAGTTCATTTGGAAAGAACTTTTGTACATGTTGAATTCTGGGTGTCAGCTTGTGGAAATTCCTATTTACTTAGTCTGGGTGGGGTTCCAGAGTCTGCATTTTCCAAAAGCTCCCCAGGTGGTTCTGCTGAATCCCCACACCCTGTGTTTTACTCACCTTCCAGTTCCAAGCTAGACTATTTATTGCATTAGATGGGTGTTTTAGGTAACATCAATTTATTATTCATTTAACAACTACTTATTAATTATCAAATGTGTGTAAGGCACAGCATAAACTGATCGATTGCTCTGCTTTTAAAATTCCTATTAGGAAAACAATTTATACCTCCTTTAAATGAATAAAAAAGTAATACTTACACCTAAAACTAGTAACAAAATAACATTGAATGTAAACTCTAATTGAAAAATAATGTTTTAAAAAATACTTACTTTAGGATCAGAAGTTTCATGGTACCATCTCATTAGAATGTAAGAGAAATCCTTATATGTATGAAGTCACAAATTCTGACATAGGAGAGGGTCAGAGAGTACGGATTTTTTAAAAAGCGAATCTTTACTATCCTAAGCTGGAGGAATTTATCCTGATCCTTTCTGCTTGCTTCTCAGAGAGGTGAGGCACAGACCTTGTCCAAGCTAAACAGGAAAGCTGAAACTCTGACCATAAAGTAATCTGCACCATTGTGAATTATGAACTTGGATCTGAACTTAAAGATCCTGAAAGTCATGGGACTGGTGGATGCCTATTCAGAGGGGTGGTGGCTTAACTATGACAGGGAAAACATTGATTCAGGCATCTGGGGTTCTAGTCCCCATTACCGACTAGCTGAAAGCATTATAAAGCCATTTCTCCTCTCTGGGTCTTCATATCCTTATCTTCAGGAATTGCAGGTCAAGTTGTTATCAAATTTGAGGGCCTGAATTCCAAAGAATACTGAATTAGAAGAAAAAGTTATCATTTTGGCTGATCATGTGGTGTTAAGATGTTCAAAACCACAAACACAAAACTTGAATGCCAAAAGGCATGGCAAAACTTGATAGCTGGCTCATCACTCTAATATATGTATCATCTTTACAATTTGAATGAAAACAAAAAACTTTTAATAGAGTAGTTGAGGATGCCAAGTTAAGGAATACTGCATTAGATAATATCCAGTGGAAGATAAAAAGAAGCCATGTCTGAGAGTTCTTCAGTTCTCTTATCTGACCACACACAAAGTATACTTCTGATTCTGCTGTGTCACACAAGAAGATTAAATCTACAGATAATATGAGATTTGATAACAACCACTTATCTCCTGAGGACATACGTGCCAAACATCATCTTAGGCATTGTTAGAGTTACACTGAAAGGGAGAATGTGCGATAACTATGCCTCAGAGGTTCATCATGTTACTCTACTGCATTCTCTCTGCTCCTGCACTAGACTATGTGTAGAGAGTCACAAAGAGGACATGTGCACACCATGCTGACTTGGCAGGGGACTCATGTTCATTCTTCAAAACTCAGTTTAAGCAACACTTTTATTTTTTCATGATCAACCTTGATAAAACTGAAACTCTTCCTTTGTGTTCTCCTTGTCCCTTGGACATGTATGATTCTAGGTCTTGTCATATCTTGCTTGCATTGTCATCTTTCTCTTAGTAGACAGGAATCATGCCTTTTAAAGGTATTTTATTGATTTTTAGAGAGAGAGGAAGGGAGAAAAGAAGAAGATCGATATGAGAGCACAACATAGATGGGCTGCCTCGCACACGTCCCCTACTGAGAATTAACTCAGAACCTGGGCATGTGACCTGACCGGGTAAAGAACCAGCAGCTCTTTGGTGCACAGAGGGATGCCCAAGCAATGGAGCCACACTGGCCAGGACAGGATCATGCCTTTTGACTTCTGCATTTCTATTTTTTTTTTGCAGGGGGGGGGGGTTTGAAAATGACCTTTATTTATTTACTTATTGGTGGGGCCTTAACATAATTTTATTATTCTTTTTAAAATTTTATCTTTATTATTGAAAGTATTACCGATGTCCTCTTTTTCCCCCATTGACCTCATCCACCCTTCCCCCACCCCCAGGCCTTCACTACATTATTGTCTGTAACCATGGGTTATGCATATATGCATATAAGTTCTTTGATTAATCTCTTCCTACCCCCCTTCCCTCTGAGACTCGTCAGTCTGTTCCATGCTTCTATGTCTCTAGATCTATGATGCCTGCATTTCTCAAACATGGAACTGACTCATGCTCAGTACTTGATTACAGAGTAGATGAATGGGTCAATGGTTGACTAAGATCCAGAGATGTTCACATTCTACTTTATCATTTATTCCCTGCAATGGAGGGGCAAGGTGGATGGGTGCATGTCTCAGTTAAAATAATCTCCAGCTCTCTGCTCATCTTAGCAGTGCTAGGCTTTGGGACTTATTTTAGTGTCATCCCTGATTGTTCCCTTCCACCCTAATTGGAAGTATCTTCAGGTCTTTCATTCCAGGTGCACTCTTTTTTTTTTTTTTGGAAGTGCTATTTACACTCATGTCATTGGCATCATCTTTAGATCTGATGATAATTGCAAAGCCTGAAAAACAAATTCTCAAGAAAAGATGCTTTCTGGAGGGCTAATGAACTCTTGATGTGATAAGATGAAGACCCAAACCTTCATCTTCTGAGAGATGTTTGCTACTGCATGTGGCAGTTTCATGTCTCTGGAGGCTGATGGTCAGTAATAAATACTCAGTTCTGTGATTGATTTTCTGATTCTTGTAGTTGCTATTTTACTTTTTACTGCATAACTACTATGTCCCAAAATGTGAACTGCAATATCTCAAGCAGTCTTCACACCTAACTCTTACCCTCATCTGGCAGGAGAGATTCAGAATAAACAAGAACCTGCTCAAAGTCACACAGTTTCTAATTAGTGTTATTCAGCTAATTATTGAATGCCTATTTATTGTCAATCTGCATGTTAATAACCCTCCATCTTTCCCCCTCTGTTTGGACAGAGACTTTGGATATTTCATGAAGAAATTCTCTTCAGTTTCTGACCAGTTCACAGGGGTTGATTCTAATTAGGAGGAGTTGGTGCTGAGGACCTCTCAGTCCTGTGCTTTCACCAAATATAGAACTGGCACTCACTGTGCTCCAGGCAGTATATTAGACCCTTTAGGAGATGTAAAGATCAATAGGTTAGTTCCGCCCTCAGAGAGCTCAAAATCTATAATGGGAACAAATAATTTCACAAAGAATGATAACACAAGGAAGCATCTTAAAACTGCCATGGAAGTGGTATAAACTGCCTAGTATGGGGAATCAAAATTGGAATGATAATGGTTTTCTTGACATGACCAAGGAGGCTTCATAAAGGAGGTGATAGAGAATTAGGCCGCGAGAGATGAAGAAGCTTTCCAATGGCAGGGGCCAGAGGAGAACATGTGGGCAGAGGTCACAATGTGAGCAAAAGTCTACATTTGCAAAAATATAGAATGGGAATGAGAATACTCAAAGTTTCTGGATCACAGCATGAAGGAGAGCCAGAATTTGGAGTAAAATGGGAATTATAATGTTAGTGTTGGATTCTGAAAGGGTTTGAATGCAAAATTTAGGTGATTGGATCTTAACACTCTTGGAAAGTCTGTGGATTTCTACAATTTTATTTGGTAGAAGAGCCTCAAGGGGGAGTGTTTTTAAGAACTTAATTAAAAGATTTATGAATTGGGCAGGACCATGTAGGACAGACTGGAGGCAAATAGAACCTCAGAAGGTTTGTGCAATGGCTTAAAGTGAGAGGTGATGAGGACTTGAAAACAGATGGGGGTGGTGGGGATAGAGGGGAGAAGTGGCTGCCATCTCCTAGCTTTTTCATTGAAAACACAGGCATCATCCCTTAACACTTTTATTGAGATACCGGAAGTCAATTCCTTGTGAAAACTTCAATTAGTAGAATCATAGCTGCAAAAGATTCACTTTTCCCTTCCAAGCTTCTGTTTTGGCAAAAGGGGAATTCATTACCCTGTGCAAGCTCTACAGCTCCCGTCCTTTGTCTCATAAGATGGGTAGAGAATATAAATTGATGATAGCCTTCTTTCAACTTCTCTCTGTTTTAAAAGAATATCTGAAAGAAAATTTATTGGAGATTAGGAGTGAGCATGACATGGAGTACTGGAGGAGCCCTAGAGTGGGAATCAGGAAGTTGGAGTTCCTGCAGTGGGTCTGTCCCTATCTAAATGTGGCTTTGGGATGGGATAACCATTTCCTCTTTCTGAGCTTCCATGTCCTCCAAGATCAAATGACAGGGTTGGGGTTTATGAAGTTTCCAACCTTTCCCAGAGATAGAGCCCATGGTTCTGATATTCCTTCTGAAGAATCTAAGGTATGAATCAGATGCATGAAACATGTAGCAATGAGGCTGAGGCTGGAGTGAGGAGCTTAAGTCTTTGGAGCTCCATGAGACATGGTCAGAAACCCAATAGGCATTGCAGATTGTTAGATGATCCCAGATGATCCTTTAAGCTCATCATAGTGACATGAGTTTCCAGGCAGAAGTTACATACTGAGCGCCTTACCACCTTTGTGCTCCTGAGTTGTTAGAAAGTGGGAGCAGCTGGTGAAGCTACATTCTGAACATGGGGGTTTTCTTTCAGTGACTCATACATATCAAATTTGTACTTGCTTCAAGTTTCAGCACTAGTGGTTCTCTCTTCAAAAGATACCCTTTCTCCATACATTTGCATGATTTACTTCTTTTGCCTGAAAACCTATCACTTGGATTGGTCCCTTTCAAGGCTCTGGGAGAGATGCTAGCAGTGTGCTCACATGATCACTGTATATGCATAATTTACAAATGTAAGATATTTAAATTATAGTGGATTATGACCACAATCTTTCTTCTCTCATTTTTCCCTCTGTCACACTTTTTCTTGGGTTGGCGACTTTTGAAACTTTCTGCCTCACTGTCTTCATCTACATAATGAAAATAATGACAGTATCTACCTCTCAGTGTTGTGAAGGTTGAATATGTTCACACAGAAAAAGTGCTTAGAACAGTGAGTGCCTGGTATGCAGTAAGTGCCTCTTATTTTATTCTTATCACTATATCTAGAAATTGACAACATAGTAGACATATCACCAGATTCAAGGTCTGGCCAAACCATTATAGACCTTAAGTAACTTACTAATTCTAAGAACATCAAGCAGAAAAGGTTCAAACTCCTTCTCCTGTAGTTGAAATAACTAAGGCCAAAGGATATTAAGTGGTTTCTCCAAATCTTATAGCTAGGAGGGGTCCAAGGTAGGACTAAGACCTAGATTTTCTGAGAGTAAGTGAAGTGGCTCTTGAGCATGAATCACATGCCTAGGCTGCCTAGAGCAGTTGATCACTCCCTTCTTTAGTGACTTTTACACACCCTCGTCATTTGGGCTCAACCCCAGAGAACAGACTGGAGAAGAACAGGATGTCCCCAACAGCCTGCCAAGAACCCTGCAGAAACCTGTGATGCCTAGGGCCAAAAAACTAATTTTGAATGGGTTGTATTTTAGAATTTAGATTTCTCTTTGAGGCTAGTCCCTGGCTTTAAGGTATGGCCAAAGAGCAAAGGCTAATCTGAATTTAAGTCCCAGTTCTTGAAAGCTAGAGCCATATCTTGTTACCATATGCAAGGATAAACTTTGGATATATCGGATTATATAAATGTAAAACAAAACAAAAACATTGGTTGAAGAATACATGGGTGAATTTTTTTATAATCTCAAATTGGAGAGAGTCTTTGTAACGATGACACAAATGTCTATATGCCATAACAAAAGGATTGAAAAATTTCATCACCTTAAAGAACAAAAATATAATAAATAAATAAATTAAATCTCTGCATGGCAAAAAAAACCCCGCACAAAACAAAACAAAAATAAACAACAACACACAAAAAAACCATAAGTAAAATTAAAAAACAAATGACAAATTAAGAAAATTGCAACTAATGTCCAAAATAAAAGGTTAATGATTTCTTTAAATAAAGAGAGCTGCCAGACATTAACGATACAGAGATAACATTCCTTACCTATCAGATGGGCAAAAGTCCAAAAGTTTACAAAACCCTCCTTTGATGAGCTTTTAGGGAAACATAACGGAATTACTGGTGGGAGTAGAATCTATTACCTCATTGGAAGGCACTATGGCAACTTTTATCAATTACTTTGATCCAGTGATTTCACCTACACAAAATGTAATATGCACAAGTTTTTTTATTGTTTGTATAGCAAAAATCTAGAAGCAATCTAGGTTATCATCAAAGGAATGATCACATAAATCATTTTTCACCTCTACAGGGGAAGATTATATGGCAAAATGAGAAGCTTTTTAGGTACTGTCATGGAAAGGTTTTCAGGAAATATATCTCTCTCTCTATAAAAACCCAGGACCTGGAACAATGGAATGACCGAAACGACTGGAATGACCAGTCGCTATGATGCGCACTGCAGCAGCCAACCAGCCTGATCGGGGCCCCGATTGCCACCCCCACGCTGATCAGGGGCGGGGCTGGCCAGCCAACCTCCCGTGTCCCCTCCCCCCTCTGCCCCCACCCAATCGGCCCCCATGAGGGTGGCCAGCGGGACCCCATCCGTGCACAAATTCATGCCCTGGGCCTCTAGTATATAAATAAATGATATATTTTTATTGATTTTAGAGAGAGAGAGGAAGGGAGGTGGAGATAGAAAAACATTGGTGAGAGGGAACCATTGATTAGCTGTCTCCTGCATGCCCCTTACTGGGGATTGAGCCTGCAACCCCACAACCTGAGCATATGTCCTCACTGGGAATTGAACTAGTGACCTCTTGGTGCAAGAATGACACTCAACTGAGTCACACCAGCCAGGGCTCCAGGATATATATTTTTAAGTGAAATAGGAAAACACAGTATAGTTTATGTAATATATTATATTTTAATAGAAAGCAGGATAAAAATATGGAATTGTATTTGCTTGCATTTGCATAAATTATAAATGATATCCAAGAAAGCAAAATTAAACCACTTTTAGTTAGTGCTAGGGAGTGGGATGAGGGATGGAACGGTATGGACAGGAAAAAAAGGGAAGCAAGAGGACTTCCAATGAATGCCTTCTTTTAAATTAAATTTATTGATGTGATATTGGTTAATAAGGTCATATAGGTTTCAGGTGTACAATTTTATGGTACATTATCTATATATTGCATTGTGTGCCCACCACCCAGAGTTAATTCTTCTTTTGTCACCATATATTTGACCTCCTCTATTCTCTATTATCCACTGCCCCCTTCCCTTTGGTAACCACCATACTGTTGTCTG
Source organism: Myotis myotis (assembly GCF_014108235.1). Lineage (NCBI taxonomy): Eukaryota > Metazoa > Chordata > Mammalia > Chiroptera > Vespertilionidae > Myotis > Myotis myotis. Next base: position 65,190,176 of record NW_023416314.1, read on the forward strand.
TGTCTATGAGTTTTTGTTTTTCTTATTTGTTCACTTGTTGATTTCAGTTTTATATTATATATATGAGTGAAATCTTATGGTTCTTGATTATTTTCTGTCTGATTTATTTCACTTAGCAAGATATTCTAAAGATCCATCCATGTTGTCACAAATGGCAGTATTTTATCTTTTCTTATGGCTAAGTAGTTATTCCACTATATATATGTACCACATCTTCTTTATCCTATCATCCATCAAAGGACACTATCTATTTCCATGTCTTGGCCACTGTGAATAACACTGCAATAAACACAGGGGTGCATATATTTTTGCTAATAAATGTCTTTTAATTTTTTGGGTAGATACCCTGAAGAAGGTTTGCTGGGTTATGTAGTAATTGTATTTTGAATTTTTTGAGGAACCTACATACTGTTTTCCATAGTGGCTGTACTAGTTTACATTCCCACCAGCAGTGAATGATGGTTCCTTCTTTCCCAAAGCCTCTCAACCCTTGTTCTTATTGAACTAGGTGTGAGGTGGTATCTCATTGAAGTTTTGATTTGCATTTTCCTAATATCTAGTGAAGTTGAGCATCTTTTCCTATATCTCTTGGCCATTTGTATGTCTTCTTGGGAAAAGTGTCTGTTCAGGTCCTCTGCCCATTTTTTTTTAAACCAATGAATGTCTTTTTATACTGCTTTGATGAAATAGAAACAATTTGCCTATCCAAGAAGTAAAAGTAGATGTAAAAGAATTCCCAGCAGTGGCAAATATGTGTAAAGTGAGTTTGGACAAGTTGTTTAAACTTCATGAGTCTCAACTTTTTCATCTGCAAAATGAGGGAAATCAGAATCTGCCCAAAGCTTTCTTTCAGGACTTTGCAAAATCAAGCTCATTCTTGACTCAAGTCATTCACACTCTGTGCCTTCTGTGTAGAATGTGCTACCAGGAGGTTTTGGAGAACTCCAACTCTCACACCAATTTTCTCCTCAGAAGTCTTCTGTGGCCACTCTATATACTGTATTATAGTTCCCACTCTACTGGCCTATTTCTCTATTTTGATTTTTTCATAACTTCTCAATAGGGAGCTGAACTTCCCTTCTCTCTCTCTCTCTCTCTCTCTCTCTCTCTCTCTCTCTCTCTCTCTCTCTTCCTCTCTCTCTCTCTCTTTGATATGTTGCATCTCCTTTATTTAGTCTGTTGGTTTTGAACCACAAGAAGAGGGCATTGTTTGATTCTATCACAGTTGAGCTCCAAGGACCCAGAACCACGCCTCATGTCTGAGATGTATTTTTTTAAACAAATGAATGAATGAGTATTTAACCCAATGCAAGATGCATAGAAGAGGCTCAGCGGAGTTTAGCTATTTCTAGCATGGACTACATATCAGGGATTAGGCTGTGTGGTGCACTACCTCCCCATCTGTTATTTAAATAGCAGTTTGTATGACTATATTTATTTGTTTAACTATAGCAGTAAGACTTAACTTAAATGGATAGCTAGCATTTGGAGTAAGAATTTAAGACAATTCCATTCTCCTGCTTCCTGGATTGACCTTTCATATTTAATTAGACTTTTTGTGTTCTCACAGGATCATTGTAATCTCATTCTCATTTTGTTCCCAAATAGACAGGAACCAAGAAGCCTGTGCAACCAGGAGCCTGTGCAGTGCAAACTCAGAGTGAAAGCAGTTCCTCAGCTGCTGGTACCTTAGTGTCAGGTAATTGCTCATACAGTGGGGCCTTGACTTACGAGTGTCCCGACTAACGAGTTTTTTGAGATACCAGCTGTCTCTCCGCAGATTTTTTGCATTGAGTTGACAGAGTAATTTGAGTTAACGAGCTCCTTAATGAGCTCCTTAACGAGCTCGGTCTCAGAACGAATCAAACTGGTAAGTCGAGGCCCCACTGTACTTAGTTTGCATATCTAATCAGAGAGAAGGAGCCTAATTATCTCCTCCCTCTGGGAAGTCTCTGGAGAGAAAGCAGTGTGTGTTTTCTCCCCCCTCACCCCCATTAAGAAAAGTAATATCTTTGAACTTGATTTCATCTTGAGGATGAAAACAGAAGAGAAAAAAATATATTTTGTTTTTGTGTGCAAATATATATTTTTATAACCCTGGTTCCTGGTTTCATAGAGAAATGTTCAGAATGCCATAGGGAGTTAGACCCTTAAACACAATGTGTGTGCTGTGGTATAAGTTAAGTTTTCTCTACTTCACGTATTGCTTCCTTTGGGCCCTCTTTCACCACGTGCAATGAAAGGCTTATCTTCATGCTCAACTTGAAATGTATATACAATGTGAATATATAACATTAACATACCATTGTGTGTGTGTGTGTGTGTGTGTGGTTTTACAGTATGAGGTGGGGAGATGAGTTATTTTCTAACCACTTTACTTAATGTCACCAGCTTATCTGGCTAATTCCAGGCCCTTCAATAGCAAATTTTCAGGAGCTCATTATGTGGTTGATTACTTCAGTTTCCCACTACAGGATACAGACTGAATTAACGGGTAAACAAGCTGGGAGATTGATATGCAATATTACAAACGTTACGCAAGGGAATCTTTAAAGATTCTGCTTTGCACTTAACAGAATGACAGAGATGTCCAATGTGAGTTTGGAAGGCACAGGCTCTCCAGAGCTTCCTTTCAGTCCGTGTGTGTGTGTGTGTGTGTGTGTGTGTGTGTGTGTGTGTATTTCTTGTCTCCCTGATGTGCGAGAACATAGAATTTTGTGCAGCGGCTGCTTTCATGGATCAGGGAATTGTGGATGACCAAATGACTCATTTCAGTGTCAGAGACTGAAATCCAACCTTGTCATTTTCCTCATCTCAGCCTTCCTTCCCAGCATAAAGCAAACTGACTCTGATAAGCAGAGCAGGACCCAGAGGATAAACCAGGTGAATCAGAGGCATCGCTGCATGAGATTATCAAAAGCCCTAGGTAGGGAATGTGTCTTGCTCAAACTTGCAGCCTCCAGTAGGGTAAAGTGGGCAGTCACCTGACAGTACTTTTTAGTTTCCATATAACAATGCTTTAAATTCACAGAGCACTTTGAAATTTACCAATACATTTTATATTTATTATTTTGTTCAAAACAGATGCTAGTTCAATGCAGCCTTATTTTATAGGTAAGGAAAGAGACTCAGAAAGGTCACAGAGCACAGTTAGTGGCTCTGAGGGCTGGCACCAGCTCTTCTATCTCTAAATGGACTCTTCTTGCTCAGCCTCAGATGCCCTCATTTACAGTTGAAATAAAAATGACCGACTGAATGAATGAATGATAGTCAGGGTTGGAGAGGCTAGCCTGACAGAGAAGACCCAGATACAAGATCCATCAGGAAGCCCTAGAGAAATCCAGGCTGTTGGTGTTGAATTGCAACTTAAACTGCAGCAGGGGAAAATCCATTCACATGTTTTTATCTTAGGAGCCTTCATGCTCCTGATTTAGCAGGGGCCATGTGGGGACCTTATTCAAAGTACACTGGATGCTCAAAGCCAATTGGAGTATAGAGGCCCTGTTCAGAGTATGCCAGATGTTCAAGGCCACTCTGAGCATGTGAGTCTTAATCAGGGTGTCCAAGAACTATACACAGGTGCAAGAGCAAGGCCACAGTAATCTGTATGTACACTGCACAAGTGTGCCCTTCTATAACCCAAAAGACTGAGGTCACTATTTGGAAAGAAGCCTCTTTTATCTAAGTACTATAAAGTCATTACTGACCAGCCAGTGCCACCACTGGTGAGGCTGCTCCTATGTAAGGCAGGCTGCTATTATGTGGACCTGCGTTATGGAGACTATGTATTGTTACCTAACCGGTGTGCGGCTACCAGCTGTATGGGACTTTGCTTTGCAGAACTGTTTTGTCTGGTGGCTCCTTGTTAGTAATGGCTACATGGCCACTGGTTTCTACAATAAAGACTCTCTTATGTACCCACAAATTCTTATGTCTTCTCCATCGAGAAGGTCCAGTCCCCGACAGTTGGCATAGTGGAGCAGGATGAAGTTACTGGGTTCCAAACAGGCCACTATATTGAGTTCAAATCTGTTAAACACAACTGAACTAATAATCCTTGTAATTCCTGTCTTTCAGATGCCTCTTCTCGCTGCTCCTCTTCAGGTTGGCCTCTTGAGGTATGGGGAAGTGGCTTTAGAGTTTATAGTGAATGGAGTGGAAGAGTGAGTCTCTTGGATTTATGTGTGGGAACTTGTATTGCCGTCTTGTTCTCCGGTCTCTATGAAACTTTTCTGCCAACCTAGTTGTTTCTGGCATCTTCAGCTGGTGGTCCCTTCTCTCTTAGCACAGGAGGGGCACTGTGGTCTTTTCTGTTTCATGGCCTCACTCTGGTCTTGTAAATAAAATAACTTATAAATAATTTATAAATAAAATAACTAAATGAAATATATAATACATGAACTGATGATGAATGCTGCAGAAAAATAAAGCAGTGAGGGAGGGTAGAGGGAGTATGGGGGTGCAATTTAGGTTGGTTTGGTCAGGAAACATTTCACTGAGAAGATGACATTTGAGCAAAAACTTGAAGGAGGCATAGAAGTGAGCCGCATGGAATCTGGAAGAAGAAAATTCCAGATAGAAAGTAGGACTGTTTCTGGTATACATTGGAAAAACAGGAAGGATGTCAGTGGGGCTGGAAAGTAGAGGCAAGAGAAGAAAAATTGCAAATGAGGTGAGAGAAATAAAGGGGTAGGCTCATGATTGTGGGAAGGACTGTGGTTGAATTCCAGGTGAGCTGGCAGCCCCTGAGGTCTTGAGCAGAGGAGTGCTGGTTTCAATAATTGGTTGGTGGCTGTGCTGAGAATCTCCCTGAGATTCCACCTAGGGAGAAGGGTGGAAGCAGAAAAACCAGTTAGGAGGCTGTCACAATAATTCTGGTGGGAGGGATTTTAGTAGTTTGGATCAGAGTGGTAACAAGAAAGTGAGCATGAAATAATTGGATATAGATATATTTTGTAGTAGAGCCAATAGCATGAATGAATGGATTGGATGTTGGGTGGGATAGGAGGGGAAAAATCAGGATGACTTCAAAATTTTTGCTTGAGTAAGTAGAAAAATGGAAATACTCTTAATTGAGATGTGGAAAGCTATAGTTGGGTCAATTAGTAGGGGACAGTCAGGAATTCATTTTAAAACATGTTAATTCTCACCCTAGCTAGTTTGGCTCAGTGGAGAGTGTTGGCCTGTGAACTGAAGGGTCCTGGGTTTGATTCTGGTCAAGGGCATGTACCTTGGTTGCAGGTTCCCTGGCCCTGGTCAGGGTGCGGGCAGGAGGCAACCAATCAATGTGTCTCTCACACATCAGTGTTTCTCTCTGTCTCTCCCTTTCCCTTCCACTCTCTTTAAAAATCAATGGAAAAATGTCCTCGGATGAGGATTAACAACAACAACAATAAAAAACACACACAACAAAAACATGTTAATTCTGAGATGCCTATAAACATCCAAGAATATTTGTTGAGTAGGTATTTGGAGTGTGAGTTTAAGGGAGAGCTCTGAGCCATATAGATATATATAGGAGTTATCAGTATATGATCATGAAACTAGATGAGATCACCAAGGAAGAGAATGTAGACAGAGATAAAAAAAAAAAAAACTTAACATAAAAACATAACATAGCCTAACTTTTCCAGCACTCAAAACCTTTAAACTCATTTTCTGCCAGATATATCCACTTAGGTATCCCATAGGCACCTCAAATTTAACATGGCCAAAACTAAGTGCATATTCTGACCCCTTCCAAAATTTGCTATGTAACCACAGGACCAATATTCAGTTCAATGATTACACTGGGCAATATTTTTTGAGCTCTAATTGTGTGTCTGGCATTTTGCTAAACACTTTACATATACTATTTAATTCCATCCTTACAATACCATCTGAAATAGATGTTACTATTTTCTTTCTATTGCAGGTAAGAGACATGAGATTAGAAAGCTTGAATAAACTGCCCAGAGATATACAACTCATAAGTGGTGAACTTCGACCCCAAGTCTCTGGATTCCAGTACCCATATTTATAACTACCAAGACATACAGTATCTTCATATTTAGGAAGTATAAGTTTAGAGACTTGTATGAATGTTCAAATTTGTGACCTCTCACATTGTTTTGGATCATGGAATTCTTTCAATAATGTGATGCAAGCTCTGGAGAGTTGTCCTAGAAATATGTACATATGCAAAGAGATACAACATTTTGCATTCAATTTCACGGGCTCCTTTAAAATCTAATCTTGGACCCTGACCACTTAAAGATCTAAGATCGTCACAGAAGAGTTTCTGCATTGAGTCTCTTACATTTTTTCCACACCAACTACAAAAAACACTGAAAAATTTAAGTTACTGTTTTATTTATTTTACAAAGTATATATTCATATAGACAATAAATTAATACCACACATCTTGAGGAGCCTCCTTCCTACCTAGTCCTATCTACTCCTCCTCACCTGCCAAAGCATTGTATCACTTCCAGAGTCTCTATCCAGTGTCTCTTTAATGTAAATATAAACATAAATGTATTTGTTAGTTCTCCGCTCACCTATTCCTTTTTTTAAAACTCCAAGCTGCCTTTATTATTATTTTTTAAGGTAATGTAATATGTTCAGTTCTTTACTTTTATTGATACATACTGGGCATCTTTCAAGATTAATACATAGAGAGCTTTTTCATTACAATGTATTCGATCAGTCCCAGAGTGATGGACATTTGGGTAGTTTCTGTTTTCTGTTACAAGCAATATTCAGTAAATAACTGACAAAAATCATTTTGTACACATACAGAAATGCTATCAGATAGAGTTCCAGATGTAGACTAGCAGAGCCAAAGAGTAAATGCGTTTACAATTTTGATAGCTATTACAAAGTTGCTCTTTGAGAGCCAGAAACATTCTGCATACTCACCAGCAATGGAAGCAAGTTCCCGTTTCTTTCCAGCTTTCCCACAGCTGGCATAGTGTTAAACTTTTGAATTTTTGCCAATTGAATAGGTGAGAAATGTTATTTCAGCAGAGTTTTAATTTGCACTTTCATTTTATGGGAGGGAAGAGTGCCTTCTCACACGTTTAGGTTTGCATTTACATTTCATTTTCTGAGAACTTCCCTGGTTTCCATTTTTCAGTTGGATTTGGTTCCTTTGGACATTAGTAATTCTGTAAATATATGACTTAAGTAATACAGTTACTGAAATAAACATTACTAAATTGTATTCTACATGGCATTATCCAAGCTTCTATCTCTCTTACTATCTCTTTCTTTTGTACAGCCAACATGCCTACCGTGAGTTCTCATTGTTATTTCTCAATGCCATGAGGTTTTCTTATTGGCAGAACAAATCTAGCTGGATAATGAAGCCTGCACCATTGCCCCAAAGAAGATGAGATAGTCAACCCTTACCTGTTTGAAACTCAGAAGCTCATTTTTCCTTGAGTATCTCTGTGTGCCAAAGCATTTCCACAGAATATATATATATTTTTTTTCTGTGTTGATAATTTATCCTGGTTCATGACTTTCTCCACAATGAGCCTCTTTAGCTTTTCAATTTAGAAACAAAAACCCAAAACACCAAAGTAGTAAGTCAAGGAAGCCAGTAATGTTCTTTCTTTAATTAAATTTACGGGAAGCAAGGAAAAACTCTCCCACCAATGTTTACTCAATGGTAAACTTTGTTTGGACAGGCTCACTAGTACCTTTACCACTTATAATCGAAGAATGTATATTTGCAAGTTCCTAAATTTGCCCTGAAGGACATTTCTGCCAAGATATATTTGTTTCCTGTGTTTATAATTCACATGACAAATAAACCTCATTTTCAGCTTTCACAACTGTTGTCTCTCACTTGGTGAGTAATTTTTTCACTGTGCGGAACACTTACTGAAATAGTTCTGTTAAATTCTTCTCTCATTTCTGTGTAGAGATCGCTTGGATTCATTCACCTGGGAGATGGAAGCTATTACCGAATGAGATATTGCACTCCTACAGTCAAGCAAACCTTTTATTTTCAGTCCGAGAGCCATTACGTTCTCAGATTCTTCATTTCCATCTCCAATACCACAAGTCGGCTTTCTTTATTGGGCCATTTAAGAAAATTTATCTGTATTGTTGAAAGTATTGCAGGTCCCCTTTTGTTTCCACATTAACACCCCCCCCCCGCCCCCGCCCCCTACACCGCACACACCTCTCTCAGGCCTTCACCACACTATTGTCTGTATCCATGGGTTATGCATATATGCATATAAATTCCCCAGTTAATCTCTCCACGCCCCCCAACCCCACCCCCAACTTCCCTCTGAAATTTGTCAATCTGTTCCATGCTTCTATGATTGGGTCATTTTTTAAAAAATCACATTTTTTAAAAAACTACCTCCCTCCCCAAAAGGGGTTCGTCCCTTTGTGTGACTTACAATAGTCACAATGAATATAAAATAACTGTTCATAAATTATGGGCAGATGGCCAGGTTCACTCACTAACCAAATGATCCCCTTATGTCGACAGAGAGTGTGACAGAAAGTGTGATGTAAAGCAGTGGAAGGTGGCTGCATATATTAAGGCTGGTAAGATTGCCCAGGATCTCGATGTGCTTGCACTGTATGTGTCCAAAGGCTATAAACCTTAAAATATGATACACACCCCGCCCCATGACAGCGAGTGCTTTATTTCCATAAACTTCCACTATCCCCCTACTGATGTAAAGATGAATTTCATGGTAATCTTTACTAGAAGCCTCCCCATCGTTACATTCCCAGCTGGAGGGTAGAAGCTGCAAATTAACCACAAATGGATGCACAGAAGAGCTCAGTTAGAGGAATGAACCTCTTGGGGCTGGACCGAGAGCCCCAGTGCCTGTGGCCTTTCTGAGTCTCCAGCAGCCATTTGCCATTTGGATAGGTTAAAGGTGATGTCTCTGTTTTAACACAACTTGGTTTTCACATATTTTTCAGGTGTTCATATGTCTTTTGTGAATATCTTCCTGTAAAAATATTTTTTTTAGCTCTTCAAAGGAAGGAATATGTTTTACATGTACTTACCATAAACCTACCAAATTCATCTGTCCTCTCATTTTCTGGCACTTATAACTTCCAGGCACCACTCAGTTTTATACTTTAGAAGAATTAAAAAGAATTAAAAAAAAAAAAGCTTAGGAGAGAAGTTATAAATCTAGAAACATGACTGCTCTTGTCTATTACACTCTCACAGAGAGCAAGCCTATGTGTTCCTGTGGTGTGATGTCCAACACCTATCTTGCTTCTCTAGCCTTTTACTGAAGTGTAAATTCATCCTCAATATTCTGGACTTGCTTTAGGTTAGAGCCTGGCTGCAGGCATCACAGTCCCTCTGAGAAAACCTCGAGTCTGGAGCAAATCATTAGAATTAGAATTTAGCTCCAAGACCAGGCTCTTTGATGTGGCGGGAAAAGGGAGAAGGAGGCAGACACTGGATGTCCACCTCTAACCCTACACTATTGGATTTAGTTCATGCCATGTGGGTCCTCCATTTGTCAGAGGGTGAGTATAAATCACCGTGTGACTGACCATCCTCCTATGGCCTCCTGTGCTGCATGGGAGGGAACCAGGACATGTAGTCACTAACCTGCACCCAGGCTGGCTGTGGGGAGCAGACAGTATTTACTCATCGCAATTTCCTGGGGCCTGCCTTGAGTTTTATTCCTAGTTCCGCATCATATTGTATATGAGATTTGCTTCCTCTCTTGCCAAGTCATATTTAGATTCAATTAACAGTTGGCTCTTGGCATAGGGTTAATCTCCAACACTATTTAATAAGCCCTTACTGTATATTGCTCAATCAAAACTTAGCTTGCTTCTTTATGAGCTTCCAAGCATTATTCCACTTGTGGCTGGGGAATAGCATGCTATAGTGGTTTTTCAAGTTAGGACCTGGATTACTACCTTGTCATCTAAACCAGTCCATCCTGGTAAACACTGCTTCAAGGGTAGTGAGTCAGTCTTTCCAGAGGAGCAACAATTTTAATGGATTTGAGTCCATTAACAATCCTTCAGAGAGAACCTTGCAAATCTTGACAGACAGAGGACCTTGCATGTTTATACTGCCTGCTTCCAAAGGGTAGCAGACAGTACTTTGGAATATGAAGCAATATAAAGTCTATACATATTTTCAGCTCATGCCTCCAGCAAATCTTCAGTCTAGCTGAACAAGGTCAGATGGCAATTGATAAAATCATCCTCTGAGAGATCCCAATACCTGATCTCTACTCTTCCCTTCACACTCCCTTCTCCGCATTGACCTTAGATATAGAATGCTCTCCTATTTTTTTCTAACATCTTCCATCAAAACTTCCTGTGGATACTTGGGCTGTTTCCAGATCTTGGCTATTATGAATAATGCTGCTATGAACATAGGGGTGTATGTATTCCTTCTGATTGGTGTTTTGGAATTCAGCCCAAGTGCCCATGAGCAGATGACTGGATAAAGAAGCTGTGGCACATCTACACAATGGAATACTACATGGCTATAAAAAGAAGAAACTCTTACCCTTGCGACAGCATGGATGGATCTGGAGAGCATTGTGCTAAGTGAAATAAGCCAGTCAGAGAAAGACAAATACCATATGCTCTCACTAATACGTGGAATCCAATGAACAAAATAAACTGACAAACAAAATGGAACCAAAAACATGAATATATGGAACAGGCTGGCTGGCACCTGAGGGGAGAGAAGTGGGGTTGACTGAATAAAGAAGGTGGAGGGATTATCTAAAGAACATATATGCATACCTGATGAACAATAGTGGGGTGAAGGCCAAGGGAAGGGGAGGTTCGAGTGAGTGGAGGTGATCAAAGGGGGGTGGGGGAGAAAGATGGGCACCTGTGGTAATGTTAATATTAAAAATTTTTAATTAAAATAACTTTTTGGAGATAGCTCCAAGAAACCTCCCAATTCTCTATCTCATCCCCACAAAATAAAATTAGTCCACAGTCCTCAGTGGCACAAGAGCATGTTTTCACAAAACTGCTATGACACATCTTAGCACATTAAATCCATTTCTCTCCTGATAGACTAAAATCTGTGAAGACAGAATCTTGCCTTACTCATTTCCACGAATTCCACCAACCCTTATCATAGTGTCTTATTAGAGTAGGTATCACTAGATGAATAGGTCAAAGGAATCAATGAATTAGCAAATAGCTCTTTTGAGAAAAAGAAGTTCTTTCACTTTGAAGTGCTGACTGACCGGTAATGTATCTCCCAAGTGCATTTGCATTCCAAAAGTAACAGGTGGATAAAACCTTAAGCTCAAGTAATGCTATTTTAATCATGGCATTGCCAGACTGTAGATGAGTCAAGTGGTCAGGTGTTTGCATAAATTCTTTTTTAAAAATACATTTTTATTGATTTTTAGAAGAGAGGAAGGGACAGAAGAGAGAGAGAAACATCAATATGAGAGAGAACCATAGATCAGCTTCCTCCTGTATACCCCACACTGGGGATCAAGCCCACAATCCGGGCATGAACCCTGACCAGAATTGAATGGGTGACCTCTCAGAGCATTAGGAGGACACCAGACCAACTGAGCCACACCACCAGTGTTGAGTGTTTCCTTCCCACGTCCCGCGTGGGTCAGGGTTCAGGAACTGGAAGCAGAGCTGCACACAAATGAAAGAGAAGACAAGAGATAATTTGGGAATATTGGGGGGCCAGGCGGGCAAGTCCAACTCAAGGGGAAGGACTTCCTCCCGTGCTCAGGCCTCACCAAGCTTTTATTGATTCTGGGATGCACCCATAGCATAGCCCTTAGGCAGGTGACCCCCTGCAACAGGCAGACTAGCCCATCAGCAAGTATTTACATAATAATAAATGGGGGAGTAGTTTCAGCTACCACTGTCTGGACAAACAGAGGTGGCGCCTAGCTCTGACCTCTGCTAGGGCTTCAAAGGCACCCAGCCTTGGGGGGGGGGGGGGTCTCTGTCTACGCTTATCAGATAGTGAAGGTAGTAAACAGTTTCTCACACACTAGGGCTGCATGTATTCTTAGGTGGGAACTTTTGCAGAAACTTCTAGTGATGCTAAGTAGGTTATTGTGACCATGAATCCACTTCGGTACCTGGAAAGGTCCGTGAACATTTACCTGTTTAAGTTGGAGTTAATTCCACCTACAATAAAATCTTAACATTATCTTAATTGAAGTCATTCCTAGTCTGGCACCAGTGACTCCCATGGTCAGCCAGAACCTCTGCCACCAAAGCGTTGCATGACCATGAGTCACACTGCATGTGTGTGAGACTTTATTTCCTTATTTGTAAAGTTAGAAGTTGGATTCTATCTTCTCTAGAGTGCCTTTCAGCTAAATGTTTTATATACCCCAGGTAATGTACTTGCATAGAAACTTCCACCCTTAGCCTCTGTTTTTAGACTTTTTTGTTTATGTGTTTTGGTGGTTCCATTACTAGCAAGCTCTTCTAATGGTTATATCCTGTCTTTATTTATTTTTAAAAATTTTATTTATTTATTTTTAGACAGAGAGAGAGGAAAACATCAATTTGTTGTTCCACTTATCTGCGCATTCATTGGTTTATTCTTGTATGTGTTCTGACTGGCAATCAAACCTGCAACCTGAGTGTGTTGGGAGAAGGCTCTAACCAGCTGAGCACTGGGCTAGGGCTTGGTTATATTCTATCTTTATATAAGGTAATTATTCACATTTCTGTCCAATGCAATAGAAGTAATCTTTCAAAAGTGACTTTGCATATTTTTGCTCTCAATTATTTTTCACTCACTTATAGTTTTACTCCTTTTTCTTTCGAATATTTATTTATTTTGGAGGGGAGAGTCTATGGGGGTGGAAGTGAGGCATTTAATGTTATCCCCATGGACTGCATATAAGACATAAGGTAATATTTTCTACTTGATAAACACTAGAATGACTTATTGGGTGAATCTTAGATGTAATGAGTTCTTGCTTCAGCAAATCAATTAATTAATAATAAGGACTTCCGGAGTAAACTGTTGTGAGAAATTCGGTTCTGACTTGGCAGTAGAGTTCATATATAGGGATATGTGAAACTCAACAGGCAAAGGAGATCTTATGGTGTGGTCAGGATACTGATGGTTGAGTTTAGATTTTCTGTTGTGGTTTTGAGTAGAGAGGACAGAACTTGAGGAGTCTGGATGGCAATGCAGCGACTTCTTTGTATGTGGATGTACTGCCACCTGCTGGCCTTGTATTGTCATTGGCCAGGTTTTGAAGGCTACTTCAGTGGATTTTTAATATGGCCAGATCTAGATTCATTCTAGTAATGATTTCTTGTCTTGAGATCTTAGCAGGGTTTTTGATATATTTGTTATTGTTTTGCACTGGGATGAAAATCAAGATACATGGATTATAGTTCCAACAAGGACATAAACTTGCTCTGTGAACTCGGACAAGTTCCAAATGCTTTGGGTGGAGATTTTCTTATTTGCAAAATAGCCAAACATGGGTCATGCTTACTAAGTATTTATTGTGCTTTCAAAATGACATTTACTAAGTACTTTAGATGTATTATGCCACTTAGGTAAAAAAAAATTATATCCATTTACGAATGAGGAAACTGGCAAAGAGAGAGTGAGTAATCTGTTTGGTAAATGGCAGAGTTGGTGTTAACATTTCAGGAAGTTCTGATTTAAGAAAATATACCCTTAACCATAATGCTAAATGCTTTTAAAAAGATTTCTTCCAGATCTGGTTCTTTTAAAATCTTTTTTCTTAGTGAACTGATTGTAATAATAGGTAATGTTTATTGACAATTTGCAACTTGACAATGTGCTAAGATTGTGACATAAGTTTTTTTATTCATTGTTATAATCCTATGAAGCTAATTCTGTGATTATTCCCATTTTATGGAACAGGGCACTAAAACTTAAATTAGTTGATTTCTGACCTCCTTAATTGTTTACAGTGCCCATTTTCTTTCTGATACAACTGACATTAACATACCTTAAGGCTTTTAAAGGTGGTACTTGAATATATACAGTACTAGAGGCCTGGTGCACAAAATTTGTGCATGAGCAGGGGTGGGGGGGTGAGGGAGTGCCCCTCAGCCTGGCCTGTACCCTCTCCAATCTGGGATCTCTCAGGGGATGTTTGACATCCCTCTCACAATCTGGGATGGCTGGTTCCTAATCACTCATCTGCCTGCCTGCCTGATTGCCCCCTAACTGCCCCCCTGCTGGCCTGATCGCCCCCAATTGCCCTCCCCTGCCAGCCCTATCACCCCAAACTGCCCTTCCCTGCCAGGGAAATCTCGCTCCTAACTGCCCTTCCCTGCCGGCCTAATCTCCCACAACTTCCTTCCCCTGCTTGCCATCTTGTGATGGTCATCTTCTGGCGATCATCTTGTGACAGACATCTCGTGGCGGCCATATTGTGGTGACGTCATGCAAGGGAATCGCACGAAGGCATTGCATGAGGGTGTGACACCCCCTAGGCTTTTATTATATAGGATATACACTAATGTATATATAATAATATATATTTAGTACTTAGATATATGTTATATATATATACTAATACATATATATTCAGTTATCAGTCCAGAATTCTAAATTTTTTTTCTTACAGTTACATCAGTGTTTGCATCATATATTTTGAAGCTCTGTTATTAGGTTTATAAATGTTTAGGATTATGTCTTCTTGGTATAGTGACCCCTTTATCATTGTGGAATTACCTTTTTTTTTTTTTTTTATCCCTAGTCATTTTCTCTGCTTTAACATATACTTTGTCTAATATAGCTGCACCAGCTCTCTTTAGGTTTATATTAACAAGGCTTATCATTCTCCAGCCATTTAATGTTAACCAGTTTGTGTCTTCATATTTAAAGTGGGTTTCTCTTAGAGGCATAGTACTGATCTTGGTTTTTAAACAATAATAACAATTTTACTTTTAAATTAGTATATAGCACATTTACATTTAGAGTGATTATTGACATGCTTGGGCTCACGTCTCCCTTCTTGCTTTTTATTTCATCTGTTCTTTCTCCACGTTTGCCTCATTTTCCCATTTCTTTGAATTTGCCTTTGATTGAAAATTGCTCCTGGGGAGTGTAACCCCGTTTTTGGCATTTCTTGGACAAGTAGGGGGAAGAGAAATGGTCAGATCCTTGCAGGTGGCTGCAGTGAAGGAGCAGCAGAGCTTGCCCTCTGACCAATGTAACAAAGGGAAGCGGGGTGTGCACACGTTCTGGCCTGCCTGAAATGTAGCCACTATCCTTTTTGCTGGCCAGTAGGTTGAGAAGCAATCTCATGATTATGCAGGGGTGCCCTAGGAGTAAGTGGCAAAAGCTTACCTTAACTACTAAAGTAGTTCCTAGTTCAGGAGAAACTACAAATATGACTCAAATAAACAACTGGGGATATTAAGATATGGCCTTATGGTTTCATTTATCACACCAGCAGCACCGACTTTATAACTCCAGTCCTTGGCTGCATGCCAGGGATGAGATACTAGGCACCAAGGAGGTGACACAGCAATGAATGCAAGGTGGTGGTGGTGTAAGGTGGGACATCAACATCCAGAAGACACTGCCTGCTGGGACCATCTTCCCCAACACCTGGATTACTCCTGTTGAAATAAATGTGCATTTTCTAAAGAAGTCCATTTCTTGCTTTATGGCCAGCGGCTTGCCTGTTACATTTCTTTTTGGCAAAACTATAGGAAGAAAGTAAAAAATATACAGTCTAGTGGTGAGGATGTGTAAAATAGTTGATGGGGATGTAATTCCTTAGTCAGATCATGCATGCTGTGCATATTATTTCATATTTTGTTTTTAACATTAATGAATATATGAACATCTTCTCATCTGATTAGAAATTTCTTCCAACATGATTTTTAGTGTTTGTTCTTTTTCACATATAAAGTATGTTTGTGACGGAAGCCGGTCCATCCTTGCTGCTTGACACAGTCGCTGCAGGATAGAAACATCTGCACAGCATATGTTTCAAGGGACCTGGCGTATATAGCATACTGTTCTTAATATGTTTGCTCTCCTTAGCGCTGTGTGTTTTAACCAAGGTCACCTCTCTGAGAAAGGTTGTTTCCCCAGGTAGGGATTTTTCCCTGAAGTTAGGAAGGGAATGAAACTCCTTAACTAAGTGCCAGGCGGGTAGTTAATCACTTTAACTACAAACAATCATGCTTAAGCTACATAATCTTTACTCCCTGGAATGGAGATAAGAAACGCCCTAACCTTTGGAATAGAAATTGACAGGATTAAAATCAACTGGTATAAATACGGATGTAACAAGACAATAAACAGCAGAACCTCTCTGGAGATCCAGACCAAAACTTGGCTGGAGATCCTGGCTGGAGATCCTGGCTAGGCTGCTGATCAACTGAACACTGTCTCCGTGTCCTTCCTTCTTCGCCGACTCCGTCTACGCCTTTGGGAACCCCTGGACCTGCTGGGGTTGGACCCCAGCATGTTTGCACAGAGGACAAAATCTAAATTGCATAGGAGGAAATACAAAGAAATGTAAGTTTTACATCTCCAAATGGCTCCTTAGGAAGAGATTTAGTATCAAGAGACTTTTCTCTGGGGATAAAAGTATAAACAAACATACACGTACACATATATAACATAAATGAAAGCTCACCTGTATGCATCTCTGTTCTTATTTTTTTTTTAAGTCAAATATTTTACAGGATATTGTGTGATGCCAACACACACTGCTCTAACTCATTTAGAAAAATGTTTATTTAACATGTTCCTTATTGAAAAAAGAATATTTCTAATTTTTTGCAACAATGAATAAATTTGGTCTTATCTGTGCCATTCTATTATTTAAAGCTTTCCACTTTTAATGTTTGTTTTAAAAATATTTTATTTCATGGTGTGATTTTTAAAAATGTTTTGGGCATATGTAAAGTCTTCTGATAATTTAAAATTTTTATAATTCATTTTTATCTTTTTTGATGTTAATCTTTAGAATTATATATAATAAACTTCTATTTTTTAAATTATTACCTTAGAACAGCGGTTTTCAACCTGTGGGTCGCGACCTCTTTGGGGGTCGAACGACCCTTTCACAGGGGTTGCCTAAGACCATTGGAAAACACATATATAATTACATATTGTTTTTGTGATTAATCACTATGCTTTAATTATGTTCAATTTGTAACAATGAAATTGGGGGTCACCACAACATGAGGAACTGTATTAAAGGGTCGCGGTATTAGGAAGGTTGAGAACCACTGCCTTAGAATTATCTATATAGCCTAATTAACTGGTGATTGGCCAACTGGCCAGTAGCTATGATGTGCACTGACCACCAGGGGGCAGATGCTCAATGCAGGAGCTGCCGAGCTGCGGTGACTTGGCAGCTGTGTTTTTTTTTTTTTTTTTTAATATATTTCTTTATTGATTTCAGAGGGGAAGGGAGAAGGAGAGAGAGACAGAAACATCAATGGTGAGAGAGAATCATTGATCGGCTGCCTCCTGCCGCCCCCGTACTGGGGATTGAGCCCACAACCCAGGCACGCGCCCTTGGCCGGAATTGAACCCGGGACCCTTCAGTCCACAGGCCGATGCTCTATCCACTGAGCCAAGCCGGCCAGGGCAAGCTGTGGTTTTTGGGTGACGCACCTGAACTAGAGAGAAGGGAGCCTGATTCCGGTTGCATCACCGGAGAACCACCCTCTTGCAATCTGGGACCCCTCGGGGGATGTCAGAGAGCCAGTTTTGACCTGATCCCCACTGGCCAGGCTGAGGGACCCCACCAGTGCATGAATTCGTGCACCAGGCCTCTAGTATCAGTATAAAAGAGTTAACCATCAGGATATTTATTCTTATTTTTCTTCCATAGCCTGATCTTGGTAGATTATATTATTATCTTTAATGCTCCTAATGGGAAAATTTCCTAAATCTTAAGATACATTTATATGTAAAAAACTGGGTTACATTTATATAGTACTTACTCTCTACAGTGAGAGGAGGAGATTAGTAGACAAATAGTACCTATAAATTTTCCTCTTATTTCATTTTATTTGTGTTGATTATATTACTATATTAGTTGTATCATTATTGATTATAACACTATTGTAATATCACCATTTCCTATAATCCTTACAGTTTTCTGATCTTGGTTCTATCTGAGCATTCACTGTAATCAAAGTAGTATGGATTAACATTGTGAAGAATTCTGAGAACAGTTTGAATTTTTTCCTCTTCAATTAAGAAGAGGTATTCACTTTACTAGAATAAGCTATGAGTTACTTATTTTATATTTTTCTTAAGAAATATTGTTTACTTTTATTACATAGGTAAACATCTTGTTATAATTTGAAAAAATGTACGTTACCATCTTCCTTCTTTAAATTTGCCAGTTATTTGTATGTTTGATCTTCCTTTCTGCCTTATTTATCATGTTCTTTCTGAACATTTTGAAATTGTAGTTTATTTTTAAATTTTTCTCAAAGATTTCTTTAATGTCCATGGTTATTTTAAGAAGTGTCTATGCTCTTGTTTTTGTTTTGTGTCATGTGACTAACAATTCTCATTTTCTTTCCTGGGTTCAGCCAGCTTACTTCCCATCACCTGATATGCTTTTGTTACTTTTTCCCCCCAACCTTGCTATTCCACAGAATGGATGCTTTTATTTAAAAAATTGTAATAAAAAGATTTTTCTGTAATTTTCTGTTAATAGGGTACTTTTTTCCGTTATTTTCCACATTACCTTTTCTTTTTAGGTTTAAAAAATGTCATTTCCTTTTTAAAAAAATGTTTTTCTTATTGCTTTTTTAAAAGAATAACACATAAAAATACTTTCCCCTTGTATATAACATGATTCTAATTGCTAAATTATGAACATATCATTTTACACATATGGAAGAGACGGAAGATGGCGGCGATATAGGCAGACGCGTCCCAGGTCGTGTCCCGGAGCAAATGGAGTGAGCAGCTGAAACTAGTAACACCCACACCGAATTGGCGAAATTGCTTAGCTGGTGAGACGGTTTGCAGCCGGGAAGAGCAGAACTCCCCTGGAAAGGTAAAAAAAACAGGGATTTGGGCAGAAAAGTTTGCCAGACCTCTGAGCCCAGAGAGTCGGAGGGAGACCGTGTGGCAGACAGCCGCGTCCCTTGGGACAGGCACAGCCCCTGACTGGGGAAAGGAGAACCACGGGATTCCTGGCACCGCCAGGGGAGTTGAGAGCTGGGTTCTGTGATCACAGAGGACTGAGCCTAAAGGGGGCAGCCTGAAGAGCTGACCAGACCATGCAGTCCCGGTAAGAGAAGAAGCTTACAGAAACCAAGCCTTCCCTGTTTCCGCGGCCGGCGTTTGTTTGTTTGTTTTCACTGAACCCTGTTCATGGGACATTTCGGATACAGACACTCACCTATGCTGAAGAGAGGGAGAGTGTGCGGAGGAGTGGAATCTGGAAAGAGACTGAGGAGAGAAGGGGGGCTGGGAGAGGTGGCAGCGAATTGAGTGCTGAGACATCCCTGAGCCCAGGACTGGGGCAGCCATTCTCTCAGGAGAGTGAGACTCCTCCCCCCAGCCCCCAGGCAAGGAGCACAGCCACACCCAGATTCCACCCTGAACGAGATCAAGGATTAAAATAACCTGATCAGTCCCTGGGAGTTAACAGGGTCTGGCCTATAGAGGGATTTTCAATCCCAGCAACAACACAGCGCTGGTAACTAACTATTACGCAGCCAGCTCTGGGCAGTGAACTTCCAAGGGACAGAGAGGCCCTATAGCCTCAGAGGCCAACCCCAGAACACTGCCACCCAGAGGCTGACCCACAAACTGACTCTTTGCTAAACACAAAATAAGGCAGTCTGGGAAACAAATGCGGCCTGCTTTAAAATAAGGACTGTGGTTTACAACACAGAGAAACAGTGTATCGCAGGGAAACTCAACACTCTCCTGAATACCTGGCAGGTCTAAGGTGAGCCACACTGAAGAATAGAAGAACCGAAGGACCTTCACTACTGCATTTTTTTTTTTCTTTTTTCACCTTTTAACTAAGAAACCAAGTTTTTTTCTTTTTTTTTCTTCTTTTTTTTTTCTTTTCTTTTTTTCTTCTTCTTTTTCCATCACCTGATTTTACCCTTTTAATTACTACCTTCTTATTTTTAACCAGTATTATTACTGCTACCATTTTACCATTTTTTAAAGTGCCATTTTATTTTCTCTTTATTTTATTTTGGGATTAGTGTTCTCCATTCTATTTTCATCGTTATATTATTGGTTGTTTCTAGTTTGCATTCATCTCCAGGGAGCTGTTGCTGGAATTTGTTGGGATTAATGACTGTTCTATAGGAGTATTCTCCTCATATAAAAAGTCTCTTCCCCTCTTCCACTTCATTCTCTCTTTTCGCTCTTTTTTTTTTCTTTTCTTTTCTCGCTTTTATTTCCCCCCCTCCTTTTCCCCAATTTCATTTTTGCACTCCTTTTTTTTGGTCCCTACTTTTCTTTTCTTTTTTCTCTTTTATCTTTTTCTCTTCCTTCTTCCTTGTCCCCTAATTCTCTTAATTAGGGTGGTCACCTTTATTTGTGGTTATTAATATCGTGAATATATTTGTGTATAGTGCCTGGTATGTGGTGCCTTGTTGTGTTGTATTTTGTGCCTTTAAATCAATGCAGCAGATCCAAGCTACAGCAACCTCCTGAGCACCACACCCTCTGCTGAGGAACAGCAGCTGTATGTGAAACCTCGCCCCACCAGCCAGAAGAGCCACCACAGCTGTAAACAGCACCCACCAGAGGAGCCGCTGCCAACTGAAGAGCAGCTGCTACCGCAACCGCCCGAAGAGCAACCACAGACCAAGGAGTCACTGCCACCAAGGGGGCAACCACTGAACGACTCAATGTCTAGATATGTCAGTGAGATCAAACATGGGTAGACAAAGAAACCCCCAAAGGAAAGAGAAGGAGGACTCTCCAGAAAAGCAGCTAAGTAACACAGAGTCATGCAACATGACAGAAAAAGAATTCAGAATAAGGGTCCTAGAGTGCATAAACTAGATGGAGGAAAAAATTGACAACCTCTGCAAGAAGCAAGAAGAAACAGATGAAAAAATCGATAACATATGGAAGAAGCTAGAAGAAACAGATGAAAAAATCAACAACTTAAGTAATACCCAAGAAGAAATGAAGAGTGATATAGCTGCAATGAAAAACTCCATTGAAAGTATCAACAGTAGACTAGGAGAAGCGGAGGACCGAATTAGTGAATTAGAAGACAAGGAAGCAAAACACACCCAAAATGTACTGCAATTGGAGAAAAAAATTAAAAGACAGGAGGAGAGCCTAAAGGAGCTTTGGGACAACATGAAACGAAACAACATACGAGTAATAGGAGTACCAGAACAACAGAAGGATGAACAAGGATTAGAAAACCTATTAGAAGAAATAATATCAGAAAACTTCCCTGAGGTGGGGAAGAAAAAAGTCACACAAGCCCAGAGAGTCCCAAACAAGGTGAACCCGAAAAGACCCACACCAAGACACATCATAATTACCCTGGCAAATGTTCAGGACAAAGAGAGAATCTTACAGGCTGCAAGAGAGAGACGGAAAGTTACATACAAGGGATCTCCCATTAGATTGTCAAATGATTTCTCAACAGAAACACATCAGGCCAGAAAAGAATGGACTGAAATTTACAAAGTGATGCAAAGCAAAGGACTGAATCCAAGAATACTCTATCCAACAAGGCTATCATTCAAACTTGAAGGGGAAATAAGAAGCTTCACAGACAAAAAAAGGCTAAGGGAGTTTATCACCACCAAGCCAGCAATGCAAGGAATGCTAAAGGGACTGGTATAAAAATAAGAAATAAAAAGCGCCGAAACTGGTTTGGCTCAGTGGATAGAGCATCGGCCTGCGGACTGAGGGGTCCCAGGTTCGATTCCGGTCAAGGGCATGTACCTGGGTTGCAGGCATATCCCCAGTAGGAGATGTGCAGGAGGCAGCTGATCGAAGATTCTCTCTCATCCATGTTTCTAACTCTCTATCTCTCTCCCTTCCTCTCTGTAAAAAATCAATAAAATATATTAAAAAAAAAAAAGAAATAAAAAGCTCAGAAAGAAAACAGCCACACAAAAAAAGAAATGGCTACAAACAAGTACCTTTCAATAATAACTTTAAACGTAAACGGACTAAATGCTCCAACCAAAAGACATCGAGTGGCTGAATGGATAAAAAAACATGACCCATACATCTGCTGTCTACAAGAAACCCACCTCATTAGAAGGGACTCACATAGACTGAAAGTGAAAGGATGGGAAAATATCTTTCAGGCAAATGGAAAGGAAAAGAAAGCTGGGGTAGCAATACTTATATCGGACAAAATAGACCTCAAAGTGAAGGCCATAACAAGAGATAAGGAAGGCCACTTCATAATACTAAAGGGATCAATACAACAAGAAGATATAACCCTGGTAAACATATATGCACCCAATGCAGGAGCACCCAAATTCATAAAAAAACTCCTGGAAGATATCAAAGGCGAGATCGACAACAATACAATCATAGTAGGGGACTTTAATATACCACTGACAGCACTGGATAAGTCCTCTAGACAAACAATCAGCAAAGATACAGCAATCCTAAATGACTCACTAGATCAGATGGACTTAATAGACATTTTCAGAACACTTCACCCCAATGCCACGGAATATACATTCTACTCAAGTGCTCATAACACATATTGAAAAATAGACCATATATTGGGTCACAAGCAAATTATCCCCAAATTCAAGAAGATTGAAATCATAAAAAGCGTCTTCGCAGACCACGATGGCATAATATTAGAAATAAACTACAACAAAAACAACCCAAAATACTCAAACACCTGGAAGCTGAATAGCGTGCTATTAAATATTGATTGGGTTACCAATGAAATCAAAGAAGAAATTCAAAACATCCTGGAAACTAATGACAATGAAAACACAACAATCCAAAACCTATGGGACACAATGAAAGCAGTCCTGAGAGGGAAGTTTATAGCTCTACAGGCCTGTCTCAACAAACAAGAAAAAATGGTAGTAAATCATCTAACTCTACAACTCAAAGAATTAGAAAGAGAGCAACAAGAAAACCCCAGAGTGAGCAGAAGGAAGGAGATAATAAAGATTAGAGCAGAAATAAATGACATAGAGACCAAAAAAACAATACAGAAAATCAATGAAACCAAGAGCTGGTTCTTTGAAAGGATAAACAAGATTGACAAACCTCTAGCCAGACTCACCAAGAAGCAAAGAGAGAGGACCCAAATCAACAAAATCAGAAACGATAGAGGCGAAATAACAACAGACCCCACAGAAATACAAATGATTGTTAAAAAATACTATGGACAGCTCTACTCCAACAAACTAGACAACCTGGAGGAAATGGATAAATTCCTAGAAAAATACAACATTCCAAAACTCAATCAGGAAGAATCTAAAAATCTCAACAGGCCAATAACTATGGAAGAAATTGAAGCAATCATCAAAAAGCTTCCATCAAACAAAAGCCCAGGACCAGACGGCTTTACAGGGGAGTTTTACCAAACATTCAAGGAAGAACTAAAACCTATCCTCCTCAGACTACTACAAAAAATTCAAGAGGAAGGAACACTTCCAAGCTCATTCTATGAAGCCAGCATCACCCTAATACCAAAACCAGGTAAAGACAACACAATGAAAGAGAATTACAGGCCAATATCCCTCATGAACATAGATGCCAAAATCCTCAACAAAATCTTAGCAAATCAGATCCAGCAGTACATCAGAAAGATCATACACCATGACCAAGTAGGATTTATCCCAGGGATGCAAGGATGGTACAATATCCACAAATCAATAAACGTGATACATCACATAAACAAATTGAAAGAAAAAAACCACATGGTCATATCAATTGATGCAGAAAAAGCATTTGACAAAATTCAACACCCATTTTTGATAAAAACTCTCAGCAAGGTGGGAGTAGAAGGATCATACCTCAACATAATAAAAGCCATATATGACAGGCCCACAGCCAACATCATACTCAATGGACAAAAACTAACACCATTTCCCCTAAGAACAGGAACAAGACAGGGATGCCCACTCTCACCACTCCTGTTCAACATAGTACTGGAAGTGTTAGCCATTGCAATCAGGCAAGAAGAAGAAATAAAAGGCATCCAAATTGGAAAAGAGGAAGTAAAACTGTCCTTATTTGCAGACGACATGATATTATACATACAAAACCCTAGAGACTCCATCAAAAAGCTACTAGACTTAATACATGAATTTGGCAATGTAGCAAGATACAAAATTAACCCCAAGAAATCTGAGGCATTTCTATACACCAATAGTGAACTTTCAGAAAGAGAGATTATAAAAACAATCCCGTTTACCATTGCACCAAAAAAATTAAGCTACCTAGGAATAAACTTAACTAAAGAGGTAAAAGACCTCTACTCAGAAAACTACAGGACGTTGAAAAAAGATATAGAGGAAAACATAAACAGATGGAAGAACATACCGTGTTCATGGATTGGTAGAATCAACATCATTAAAATGTCCATACTACCCAAAGCAATTTATAAATTCAACGCACTTCCCATTAAAATACCAACGGCATACTTCAGAGATCTAGAACGAACTCTCCAAAAATTCATCTGGAATAAAAAAAGACCCCGAATAGCTGCAGCAATCCTGAAAAAGAACAAAGTAGGTGGGATCTCAATACCAGATTCAAGTTGTATTACAAAGCCACTGTTCTCAAAACTGCCTGGTACTGGCACAAGAATAGGCATATAGATCAATGGAATAGAATAGAGAGCCCAGAAATCGGCCCGAACCAATATGCTCAATTAATATTTGACAAAGGAGGCAAGAACATACAATGGAGCCAAGATAGTCTCTTCAATAAATGGTGTTGGGAAAATTGGACAGATATATGCAAGAAAATGAAACTAGACCACCAACTTACACCATACACAAAAATAAACTCAAAATGGATAAAGGACTTAAATGTACGACAGGAAACCATAAAAATTCTAGAAGAATCCAAAGGCAACAAAATCTCAGACATATGCCGAAGCAATTTCTTCACTGATACAGCTCCTAGGGCACTTGAAACGAAAGAAAAAATGAACAAATGGGACTACATCAAAATAAAAAGCTTCTGCACAGCAAAAGAAACCATGAACAAAACAACAAGAAAACCCACTGTGTGGGAAAACATATTTGCCAATGTCATATCTGATAAGGGCCTAATCTCCAAAATTTATAGGGAACTCATACAACTTAACAAAAGGAAGATAAACAATCCAATCAAAAAATGGGCAAAGGACCTAAATAGACTCCTTTCAAAAGAGGACATTCAGAAAGCCAAGAGACATATGAAAACATGCTCAAAGTCACTAATCATCCGAGAGATGCAAATCAAAACAACAATGAGGTATCATCTCACACCTGTCAGACTGGCTATCATCAACAAATCAACAAATTACAAGTGCTGGAGAGGATGTGGAGAAAAAGGAACACTTGTGCACTGCTGGTGGGAATGCAGACTGGTGCAGCCACTATGGAAGACAGTATGGAGTTTCCTTAAAAAACTGAAAATGGAACTGCCATTTGACCCTGTGATCCCACTTCTAGGAATATATCCCAAGAAACCAGAAACATCAATCAGAAAGGATATATGCACCCCTATGTTCATAGCAGCACAATTCACCATAGCTAAGATCTGGAAACAGCCTAAGTGCCCATCAGTAGATGAATAGATTAGAAAACTGTGGTACATCTACACGATGGAATACTATGCTGCTCTAAAAAGGAAGGAACTCTTACCATTTGCAACGTCATGGATGGAACTGGAGAGCATTATGCTAAGTGAAATAAGCCAGTCAATAAAGGAAAAATACCACATGATCTCACTCATTCATGGATAATAGAGACCATTATAAACTTTTGAACAATAATAGATACAGAGGCAGAGCTGCCTCAAACAGATTGTCAAACTGCAGCGGGAAGGCCGGGGAGGGTTGG
Organism: Myotis myotis; assembly: GCF_014108235.1. Taxonomy (NCBI): domain Eukaryota; kingdom Metazoa; phylum Chordata; class Mammalia; order Chiroptera; family Vespertilionidae; genus Myotis; species Myotis myotis. The sequence goes on from NW_023416314.1 coordinate 65,216,159, forward strand.
GGGGCAGGAGGTAGGGGGGGTAAGAGATCAACTAAAGGACTTGTATGCATGCATATAAGCATAACCAATGGACATAAGACACTGGGGGATAGGGGAGGCTAGGGGACTGTCTAGGGCGGGGGGATAAAATGGACTGTAATACCCTTTGTAATACTTTAAGCAATAAATAAAAAAAATATTTTACACATATGTCAGAGATGCAATTCTAGAGCAGACTGCTTTGGGGGTGTTTGTGGTTGGTTTAAGGGTTATGAAAAACACAGAAGAAATCGTTTCTAAAAATGATCAGGATTTCCACTTGGAAGTTATCAAATTTGAAGAATAATAAACCACAGAATGCTAAAAAAAAATAAATTATGAACATATCAATTATACATTTGAGGGTTATCTTCCATTAATTGAACAAATAGTAATACAACACCAATTATTGACAATCTTCTAAGGTGGATACTTAATGGGAGTTAAAAATGAGGTCCTCTGAAATATTATGGAAGTTGATAGATGAGATATCTGCTCTCCGTGATGGAATAAGCAATCAGGTTCTTAAGAAGGTAGTGACTGAGATAGTTCAACCTATGCCATCAGGCTATACACCTTCTTTTCTCTTGTGTGATCCTTCCAGCCCAAACAACTTCCTAGCTTCTCTTTCTAGCCCCTTGCTTTTGTTCATCTCATTAGCATTGCTTGAAATGCCTTTCCTCTTACCTTTAGTTATCTAAATTTTGTTTTTCCAGACCAATTCTTTCTTTGAAAATTTTCTCAGCTATTCCAGTTTTGGAGTCCAGTGACTGGTTATTATGTTTTCCTAGAAATAAGCAAATGCTACTTTGGGCTGCTGTCTTATTTTTATGTCTAGATATCTCCCCAGCTACCCTATAGATCTTTAACAATAATAAATTACACCAATGAGCACTGATTCTGTGCTGGACATTTTGTTGTAAGTACTTTAAATCTATTATTTCATTAAACCCTCCCAACATCTCTGTGAGCTAGAAACCATTGCTTTCTTTATTTTAGAGGTTAAGAGAACGAGGCACAGAGAGCTGTAGAAGCTTGCTCAAAGTGACACAATTAGTAAACTATGGATTGAGATTTTACACCAAGGAAATGTAGCTCCAGAATCCAGGCAGCAAATTACTTCATCCCAGCTGGTTCTGGCTGCTCAAAGCGTCATTCCCCACTGATAGAAGAAGGATCCCAAAGGGTAAAAGAAACCCCACATCATTGTTGTTGTTTTGAAACAATTCTCTCTTTAAGAAAAAGTACAGTTTAGAAATAATACTTGGTCCAGATGCCACCGAGATCATTTTAATTTTGTCCCCTTAGGTGTAAACTCTTGAGGTTTTTGTTCTTTGGGGACCTGGATCTAAATTATTGAAAACTCGTAGGAAAATGTCCCTTATTCTGGGAAGTTGGTGAATCAATGCGCAGGTCTCTTAACTCCCAGCCCCTTTAAGACAGGACCTTTGCCTCCTTCACCAAGTGCCTAGAAAGTCATGCTCTCGCAAAGGCTACCGCCATGAGGGGAGTTGACTGTTCCACTCTTACTTCCAGAAAATTTAAAGAAGTTAATGAAGATGCATAAAGGATATCCTTAAAGAAGTGAGTACATATGTGGGATATAAAACTGAAATGCATAGACACAGGCAACAGTCTGGTGGTTACCAGAGGGAAGAGGAGTCAGGTGGTAGTAAAGGGGGTCAAATACATGGTGATTGAAGGTGATTTGACTTTGGCTGGTGGGCACACATGCAATATACTGATGATGCAGCATAAAAATATACATTGAAACATTTTGTAATTTTACTAAACAATGTCAACCCAATACATTTAACTTAAAAAAAAGAAGTGAGTGCACTGCTTTTGGATAATGTGATATTTTTGAAATATGGTGGAGAAACATGAGATGAATCCTGGGAATGTAAACTCCCTGCCCCAGGCTCTCTAAAGAGAGCAGACCTTGGCATTTTGTTCACAACCTCATGAGACTAAAGAACTGGTTTGTGTGACTTTTCCTGAACTGAACTTCCTGTTTATTTCTTTATAATATAGAGATACTGTAATGTCTATGAGGTCACAGAATGTTAGGTATGAAAGAGCTAGAGAGATCCTCCTCTTTGTTTTAAAGAAGATTCAAAATGACTTATATTCAAATAAATAAATATATAAATCAGAAAGGAAGAAAGGACGGAATGAGGGATGGAAAGAAGAAAAGAAGATGGAAAGAAAAAAAGAAAGGGAGGAAGAGAAAGAAAGAAACTAGAAGCAGTCTGTATACCCCCCTATCCTCACACACCTATACAGACATATTTGGATGGGCATAAACAAAAAATTCATGCAATAGGTGATGCTCCTAATATAAACCGGGAATTGTCTTTGTGACTGCTGAAAATATACTCCACATAGTACTAAGCAAATGATCATGATAATAATGAAATAATCATAAATAGAATAGATAGCATCACTATGTCAAGTTCCACATGCAATTATTGTATAATTCAAGAGTACTATATTGTTCCATTTTATCCAAAGAGGACAGTAATTAAAGTGATAATAAATGTTACTTAAAACCAGACTTTTTTTCATATAAATTATCCTACATAGTGTTTTTTCTGTAATTTTTCAACAGTTTTCTCTTTGACTAATTAGTCAGAAAATAATACTTTCTTGAGAATGTTCCCTGCATAAAATATTATGCATTTGATATTTTACATATTTTATTACTATAATTGACATTGCCTGCCAGATTTCAGGATAAGTGCCTTAAAAGACATTTATAGAAATATGAGAAATCACATAAAATAATTTTACATTATTTTGGTGCAACAGATGCTTTATTTTCTATGCAGTTTCCATGACAACCTGCTGTCCAACATTTATCACTTGATCTCAAAGGTGGAACCTCTTAATTTCTTCACACATCACAGTCCCTTATATGAATAACCCTTTTGTCATTTGTGTGTTATCATCTCCACATCCTTTTATAATTAGTAGTAGGAAGTAGATTGATGCACACATCTATAAATTGTGTGTTGATAATGTTAGAATGGCACTGATTATTCAGCAAGAAAAAGAACTTCCCTGCTTAGTCTTTCCCAATGGCTGATGTTAGGATCTGAATAGTTCATTGGCTCTTACAGTACTCCCAGTGAGGGTATTCTTGAGTGGATTTTACTATTCCATCTAAGGTGAATCATAAAGAATAATTCTCATCTTAAATACAATTTTATAACTTGAAGGAGTTTTAGATAGTTGGACTCTTTTTATGAGAGAGAGTATGAAATCCAAAGAGATCAAGGGTAAATAGCCCAAGAATGTGCAAGATTTTTGCACCACTGTCCAGACCTAGTTTCTAGAATTATTATCTTCCAGTTCAACAACGTTTCAATAATTGTATATTGTAGATCTGATTAGCTAATCTGTCATTAGGTTAAAATATTATTTGTGACTGTGAATGATATATTTTTTATAATGAAAATGCTTTTCTTTTTCATAGCAGATTATAAATGACCAATGGCAGACAAGAATCAGACCGCAGTGACTGAATTTCTTTTTGTGGGCCTCACAGATCATCTCCCTCAGCAGATTGGCCTTTTTGTCATGCTTCTCTTCATCTATCTTGTCACACTGGGGGGTAACTTGGGGATGATCACTCTCATATGGATCTATCCCAGGCTCCACACACCCATGTACTTTTTCCTCAGCCACTTGTCCTTTGTAGATATTTGTTCCTCTTCCTCCATTGCCCCCAAGACACTGTGTGATATCTTTGCAGAGAAAAGAAGCATCTCTTTCATGGGTTGTGCTGCACAGATGTGGTTCTTTGGTCTTTTTGTGGCAACTGAATGCTTCCTCCTGGCTTCCATGGCCTATGACCGGTATATGGCCATCTGTAAGCCTTTGTTGTATACCCTCATTATGTCCCAGAGGGTGTGTGTGCAGCTGGTGGCAGGGCCCTATGCCATGGCTCTTATAAGTACAATGACCCATACAGTTCTCACTTTTTGCTTACCTTTCTGTGGTCCAAATGTTATCAATCACTTCTTCTGTGACATTTCACCACTGCTGTCCCTAGCATGTGCAGACACCCAGAACAATAGGTTGGTGCTTTTCATCTTGGCTGGAGCTATAGGAGTCCTCAGTGGCCTGATCATCACCATCTCCTATGTGTGCATCCTGGTGGCCATCCTGAAGATCCAGACTGCTGATGGGAGGAGGAAGGCTTTCTCCACTTGTTCTTCTCACCTGGCAGCTGTCTCCATCCTGTATGGGACTCTTTTCTATATCTATGTTGTGCCTGACTCAGGTTCCTTCTTAGATATCAATAAAGTGATTTCTCTATTTTACACTGTGGTCATCCCCATGCTGAACCCTCTTATCTACAGCTTGAGAAACAAGGAGGTGAAAGATGCATTCAAGAGGAAGTTTGAAAGAAAAAGTTTCTAATAGGTAGTTAGAATAGAATTCTATGTGTGCTGCACCACAGATGTTGGTACAGAATGCACAGAATATTGGAGTGGAAATCAGAAACTGCAGGTAAGTCCTGGCTCTGCTAGGTTATTTGAAAAAAAAAAAAGGAGTAGTTCTTAAATATTTTCCTGCCTTAGTCTTGTTCACTGTGACATCATGTGGTTTCAAAATATTAAGATGAATTGAGAATATAAATGTGCAAATATACTGGAAGAAAACTTAGGTAAATATATAATCATAGGTACATGAATACTATTTAATTAAAACTTTAAAACTAAAAGTTATTATGGAAAAATCAAAGCACCAGGAACAGTATTTAAAGACAAGCAATAAAATGAGAGAAAAATTTGTTCAGATGTGCCAAACAATATGATAATATTCCTTATTCCCTATTCAAAGAATATTCCAAAATTTACTATAAAAATAAAAACAGCGAATAAATGGACAAATGAATAGGCAGTTCACAGAAATGGGAATGCAAATTGCCAAAAAAGTATATGGGAAAATGTTCAACATCATTATTGGTCAGGTAAACGAAATTAAATGAAAATGCAATGCAGTGCCTTTCATAGCAGATAAAACGTTAAAAGTTTTCAATGATGGCGAAGTTCCTATTTGATGATGTACACTGTTATTTTTCCTGATGATAGGATGAATCGCCCCATTTCTACAAAATAACTTGGTAGTTTCTATTTAAAATGTATATGGCATTTGACCTAGAAATCCCTCCTTTAGAAATCTAGACTATAGAAATATAAATGCCAATGCTTAAGATAACACATATTTCAGCATAATGTGTAGTGGCAAAGAAAAAGAACAGAAATGACTTGAAGATCTATCATTCAGAGAAAAGTACTGTTTTTTTCTGTGAAATGTTGTGCAGTAAATAAAAACACTGAATTAGGTAATCATGGACTGACCTGGAGAGAACTATTGTATACTGTCACTGTTGGTGAAAAAAGACCAAGTTGAAGATCAATGTGCAGTACTAATATTTAAGAAAAAAGGAAAATCTATGTAATGAATGAAATATACATGTAAATGCACATGTAAATGAACATAGGGAGAAATATAAAGGATAATCAACAATATCCTGACTTTGATTACTTCATTAAGAGTGGTATTGGAGGTAGAAAAGAAGAGGTTTTATTCATACATATTTGAGTTGTAGCTTAATCAAGCCCTCTGGTCCCACTGGGGCTCGATTTAGATGTACCATTTTCCTCTGACTTTATTATTGGAGGATCAGCCAGGACCCAGGTCATATGGCAGGCCTGGCTACCTACTCACACAATGCCCTCTGTGCAAGGGCCCAGAATCAGACCAGGAGCTGTTTCTCAAAAGCCGGGACATTCTTTACTTCAGATGGCATAGAATTGCTCCTGTAACCCAGGACCTGCATCATTCTCTCACGGAGGCTTGTAAGAAGCTCCATACTGCTTGTTTTCCTGCTACTACAACTTGCATCATAGCGTCTGTTGCATCACGTGGCCTAGTGGCAGGACTGCTTGTACTTCGCCTGGGACCTGCTGTAGAGCCCTTCCTGCTCTGCATCCATAAATGCTGACAGCCTTCCATGCCATTGGGTATATGGGCTGGAGAAATATTCCTCCAAAACCCAAAGTGGCCTATTAGGACATTCTGATTCTTTCTCCATGAATTGTACCTTGTGTGTGTGTGTGTGTGTGTGTGTGTGTCGGGGTGGGGGGTGTTGTTCTAGCATGCCCACACTCCCTGAATACAGTCCCTGTTCTAGTTAGAAGAAGTCAATAGTTTGAATTTGTACATGTTCTATTTTAAACTCCCCATTGGAAGTTAGGGGAAGTGCTGGTTAGGCAGTTGAATATTTGATTCTGGGATTTTAAAAAGAGGGAGGCAATGGGGATAGAATTTGGGAGTATTACTGAAAGGATGACATTTAAAGCTTTGGGACTAGAGGAACTTTTATAGGAAATAAAGATAAAGAAAAGAAGATGCCCAGAAACTGATCCCTGGCATCTTCCAACATTTAGAAACTGGGAATATGAGGAAAATCCAGGAAATTAAACTAAGAAAGATGGGAATCAGGAGACTGTTGGTTTAATATGCCACCTAGGGAAATTGCTTCAGGAAAGAGGAAGTAATCAACAATGTGAAGTACTGATTATGTTTCATAACTTATCATTGCTTTTTCAATGTGGACATCATTTCAGACCCTGACAGAAGCAATCATGGAGTGATGGGGATGAAGGCCTGCTTAGAGTGGGTTTGAGTGAAAGTCAGGAGATGGAGTGGAGAGAGCTCTACAATATTACAAAGTAAAACATAGCAATGGAGTAGTTCCCAGAGTATTCATGAGATGCAGGTGAGAGTTTTTAAAAATATTAAACATTATAAAATAATTATGTCTGGGTGGAATGCTTTGGTAGAAAGGGAAAATTGAAGACACAAAAATGTGACAAAAGATTGGGGAATTTATTCCTAGTCTGAGGTATGGGAGGCAACCAGTTTATGTTTCTCTCACATATGAATGTTGTTTCTCTCTCTCTCTCTCTCTCTCTCTCTCTCTCTCTCTCTCTTATCTCATTCTCTCTCCTTTTTCTTCTCTCTTTAAAATCAATACATGCATGTCCTCAATGTGGATTAAAATCTTTTTTTTTTTTTTATAAAATATAAGTTAGAAAATTTTAAGTAAGCATGAGGTCAGGGAATTGATTGGCTGGCTTTAAATAGAATCAGATAGAAGGCCTTGAAGATGAGGAAGCATATATGCATGCAGGTGAAGATTACTGGGTGAGAGAAATGTGTAAAAATCTGTATCTGAAATAAATAAAGACCACATTTTCTTGTGCTGCTTTTTATAATCTTGATGACCTTGTCTATAATGCACATTTATTTTCTCTTTGATAGCATTTAGTGTCATTCTTTTAACTCTCATTTCTTTGGGAAAGTTTTTATCCAGCTGCATTAGTCTGCTATTGCTACAATAATAGAACACCACAGCCTGGGTACAAGGAACAAATTAATTCCTTTACAGTTCTGGTGTCCTACTCTTATGCCCTCATTCAACCATAATGACCTCATTAAAGACTCTATCTCCCAATATAGTCACATTAGGGGTTAGGGCTTCCATATATGCATTTTGGGGAAACACAATTTAGTTCATAACACCAATTATAGAGGATATTTTGGAACTTCAAACAATAAACACAAGGTGCTTTTTCTTTTATTAAACAATCTATGACCTAAAACCAATCATTCCAAACCAAAATGAGATCTTAAAGTCTCATCAAAACTTCTATAAAACCTAGAATTTTCCAGGTTTATGAATTCTAATTACATATGGATTAGAACTTATATGGAATTTAGTTGGTATAGCCCTGTTCTTGAACATAACTTAATGTGATTGATTTAAAGGTTAAGAATATTGTATATTTTACTGATCCCAGAAATGATTGTATGGGATTTTTGACCCCTAAGCATATGTTCTTTGTATAGAAGTGAATCTGCAAATGGACTTTGGGAGTTTTTAACACAATAGAGGACTTTCCCTAGTCATTCTGAATAAACCTAAAACAAGGTATTTTCAAGTCTATGTGTAGTTTTTTGTTTTATATTTGATTTTTTCAGACTTATGTCCAATCTCCTAAAACTACTTGTATTAACTCTCAGATGTAATATTTGAATTGTGATTTCTGTCTCATTGCATCAAGTGCTTCCTGTTCAAAGAAACTTTGTTCCATTTTTCAAGACGGCTTCAAGATGTATTTTTTTTTTCAGAAGCCCTCCTTTGAGAAAAAATTCCATTGTGAAGTAATATTGGTTCAGACTCCATATTATCTATTTTACTTTAATTTATTCTCTATGGATGTAGACTCTGAGGTTCAGAATTCTTCAGGGATGAGGTGCCAATTGACTCAAATGTGTACGAAATGTATGTATTTCATATTGTGCAGATATAAGAGTCAGAAAAAGGCAAGAAATTATTTAATATGTGTTGGTAGACTCTAAGGAAATCAGGACTAAGATCACTCATCTTTATCAGAATAAAAACAGAATTCATGATTCTTTAAGAACACCACATTGGAGAGACTCATTTCTTCTTGTCTGAGGCCAGAAGTCCACAAAATTTGAAGTAATTAAAAGAGGTAAGTCAGGGATTTTATCAAAGTAGTGACTCTCCTCAACTTTGGATTAGCCAAACTCATAAAATTAGATAGTTATTATTACATGGCCAAATTTAGTTTTTTAAACATTTCAAATAGAATATCTTGGCTCAAATATTCTTGTGCATGCTTCAGCGTAAACAGAAAATTTACATGATTTTTACACCTAAATAACAGGTCTTTAGGCCTATATGGGTTAACAAAATGTTTATTCAATCTCTCTATTTTAATCAGAATCCAGTGATATAGCATGGCCAATATTCCACTGCTGGTGGTTTTTGACATTTATGTTTTAAAACTAATTATTTATGAATTTTATTACATTATTTTTTCTCTAATAATATGAGTCCACTCATAAATAAAATAATATTGTCTGCAATAGGTTATGCTTTTGTTGAAAGCTTAGATTTGTATAAGAAATATCATTAAGTAATATCCACCATATGACTAAAGCAAACACAATCAACAAGGACATTACATAAATAATTGATTGGGGAGATAAAATAAATATGTGACCACTTTTGCCAACTACAGTTGTGCCATAAGGGCAATTCAATTTTATATTTAATATTATTAGGTATCATAGGACAATCTTATCCTTGTTTACAACAGGTGATTTACTGGAAGGTTCATATGTATAGAAATGTACATGACTCTGATAGTCCTTAGAAGCTTTAATGTGTGTGTATCATCTGAGGTTTGTGAAAATGCAGATTTTGATTGTGTGGAACTAGAGTGGGGCTTCAGAGTCTGCAGTTGTGATAAGCTCCTGGATGATGCTGTTGCTGTTGATTCATGGACCACACATTGAATAGAGTCTTCAGATGACTGTCCCACAGTGTCCTACACCATGACTTTTTGTGGGTCAATTAAAATGGTCTGCTCCCCCCTTCCTATTTACATTTTATGAGCAATATTAATTCATCAATAATAGTGATCAGGAACTTATCAATACTAGGCCTATGCCTTCAGGATAATATCCTGAATTGTGTTCATGTGGAACATAAGAAAATATAATTTCATTACTCTGAATTGGGACAGTGTACTTAACTTAATATGCTGACAGAATGCAGACGTACAAATGTTTTACGGATGAATTTCTCAACTTCTTAACTTCATTTGTTTTGCAATCTTCTTAACAAGCTTCTGTCTGATCACTGTCTGAGGGTGTTCCCTAAATGGATGGCTGTGTCTCCAAAATCAATCATTCGCTCTTGGAATTTTCTAAATTTTGAAAAATTTCTTACTCTTTTGAGCTTACATTTGTGATTTTATAATTGAAATCCCTCAGGATAGCATTTGTCTTCTGGGGCTACTCAGAGAACAAAGTGAAGCTGCCACTGTTCATAACAGCCCTTTGTCAGAATAGCTATTTCAGTATTTGAAGATAAGGAGGCAGTTTACTTTTTTATCTCCAGCCTAAGCTCATATTTCCACATAAGAGGACATCACCCAAGATGGTCACTGTTTTTGTTTGTGTTTGTCATTATAGCTGCTTTCCCCATGTTTCTTTGCTGAGAATCAGATATATACGTTATCTTCATAACTGTAATATGATACTGCCCCGGGATAATGTGCAATTAAAGAAAATATGGTTGAAATTATGGTGATAATTTTCTTTCTCTGGCATTTGTTTATTCAATTACCTAATTCCCTCCATGTACTCTGATAAGCACAGGGAATATAAATATTAATAAAGCAGATTTTCTTTGCTCAAGTTGCTCTATGTTGAGAAATAATGTAATATATTAGATAAGTGTTATTTGAAGGGATGTTATGGTGATACAGAATCATGATGAGGGAGAAACTAATAGTGACCTGAGGTTCTAGAAAAATTTAATAAAGGAGAGAAAAAAGGAGCATGGAATTAGGTTTTCAAAATTAATTATTGAAAATGTTATGAGCACGTATTATGTTACAGGTGTTTGGTAAGCTTTATTTAGTCCGCTCTTTCAAGTAGCCCTGTGAGCTAAGTAGTCTTCATTTCTTTTAAACATACACTAATAAGACAAAGCCATTTATGCAGAAAGATGCAGAGCCAGTGTTTGATTCTAGGTTCACTTGGTTCCAGCTTATGCTGATTCTTGTCTACTGTGCTCTTATATACAGTGGCATTTGAGCTGAAATTCTTTCTTATCTTCATAGCTCTTCTTGCTCTCTATCTGTTTACACCTTGAATAGTGTCCCCCAAATATTCATGGCCACCCAGATCCTCAGAATATGGCCTTATTTGGAAATATGCTTTTTGAAGTTCTAGTTGAGATAAGGCCATATTGAATTAGGGTGAAATCACACATCACAGATACTCAAGAATCCTATGAAGATACATTAGGATTTTAATGAATTTCCACCATATTTTTAAAGAGTAATTGGAAAAAATAGTTAAAATTTATAATGTTCCTCTGTCTTACACTAGTTAACAAAAAAATGCCCTTCATGGTGACTTAGAACAATGTTTTAAGTCAACCACAAACTGCATTTCCATTGAGATTTTCTTCATACATTGTTCTTACGATGTCCTTAATCTTCCATGAAAAAGTAGATATGAGTTAACCTACTTAATCTACAGAGCTCCAGGTTTTAAGGCAGCAACAATCACCCCCATAAATTTTACATATATACTAGGAATAAAAACATAGTAACATCAACTATGAGATATGAGAGTTGAATCACATTAATGTTTTCTTCTCAAAATATCTCAAATGCTATCAATATAAAATAGAATACACTGTAAGTAATTATACACATCCAAACCTTAATCCTCTTGAAATTTTGAAGCACACTAGAAGAAATTATCTGGCCATTACTGAGTAGCTCAGTTGCTTAGAATATTGTCCTGACATGCCAAGGTTGTGGGCTCAGTCCTAGGTCAAGGCACATACAAGAATCAACCAATGAATGCATCAATTAGTGGAACAACAAAATGATGTTTCTCTTTCTACAAAATCAACAAACAAAAAAGGTAATTTTCTCAATTTTTGGATTCTTCTCTGTAATAAGTATTCTGATTTTGAGTAATATCTGAAAACTATTATTGATTAAATTTCCACTATGAATTCTATGATACTTTAAACTTATTTTCAGTTACATTGCAAAAATTTTTTTTTTTTACATCTTTAAAGTCACTTTCAGGCATAAATTCTTTGGCTTTAGTGAAGTGTATATTTTGAACAAAAGTCTTTTCTTCTATATTACAAAGGTAGTATTTCTTCCCAGCGCACATTCCCTGACATTGAGTGGGGCTGCAGGTCCATCTCTACGGTTTCCAACACTCTTTAGTTTCAAGGTTTCTCCTACTCTTCTGCATTCTCATGTGTTGTTTAAGCTGTGAAAGCTGAATAAAGGCTTTGCCACACGAGTTACATTTGCATTGTTTCTGTCTGGTATGAATTCTCTGATACTGAGCAAGTTTTGTGTACTGGGTAAGGCTTTACCACCTTCTTTATGTTTGTTAAGCTTTGATCCAGTATGAATTATCAGATGTTGAGTAAGATATGAATGCAGAATAAAGACTTTGCCACAGATGACACATCTGTAAAGATTCTCTTCAATATAAACTCTCTGATGTTGCATGAGGCTTGTACAATAGTTCAAAGTTTTGCACATCCTTTATATTTTTACTGTTTCTCTCTAGCATGAATTCCCAGATATTGAATAAGCTTTGACAACAGGTTAAAGGCTTTGCCACATACTCTACTTTTGAAAAGCTTCACTCCAGTATGATTTCTCAGATGTTCAGTAAGGCCTGAACACCAATTATAGGCTTTATTACATTCCTCACATCTGTAAGGTTAGTCATCAGTATGAATTTTCAGGTGTTGAGCAAGATATTAATGCTGCTTAAAGGCTTTGTCACATTGTCTACATTTGTAAGACCTCTGCCCACTATGAGTTCCCTGAAGGTGAGTAAGCTTTGAGTGCTCATTTAAGGCTTTGCCACATCATACTTGTAAGGTTTCTCTCTAGTATGAATAGTATGAATGTAGAATAAGACATGGATGTTATTTAAAGGCTTGGCCACAGGCTTTGCATTTGTAAGGTTTCTCTTCAGTATGCATTATCTAATGTAGTAGTAAAACCTGAAGCCAATTAAATGTTTTACCACATTTTTTACATTTGTAAGGTTTTTCTCAGAATGGATTTTCTTATTTCTATTTAGATTGAATATTATATTTTAGACTCTCCCACATGGATTACACTTGTAAACTTCCTTCCCAGTATGAATATTCTTTTGTTCAGTATGACTTGATGATTGATGAAAAACTTTTTATCACATTTACTTCATTTGTTTGTCTACTCCAAAATATGAATAATTTGATGTATATTGTAATTTGACTTTTTGGTCTAAGAATTTTCCACATTATAATAGTTCTCTGGAAGCTGAGTTCTCTGATGTTTTTTAGGATTTAGCTGTTGGTTAAAGTTTTCCCACTGTTCATTGCATTGATAACTTTTGTCTCAATTATATGCACTCAGTATTATTTTATGGAATGAATCTTCTATTCCTGGTTTTTGCAACAAGACCTGGTTGTTCTCAGAGGACATAGCTGGGTGGATGGATATGGTCTTTTTTCCCTTTACATTCCAGGGCTCCTTCATTGGCTCCAAAAAGGTGACCACAACCGGCTTAAAGACAGCAAGACTCGGGAGATCTGGTTCCTGTAATTCTTCAAAATCACATCCACGTACAATTTTCACTGAGCTAGGTCCAGGCATCCCTAATCCTCCTAAAAGAAATCCATAGCCACATTCCTGAAGGTCAACAGTCCCTGAGAAGCAGCCATGTCATTCTGTTCCTGGTCCTGCTCCTATTTCTGGTTGTTTTCTCAGGTGGTGTGATGTTGAGGAGTTATTTCTGCATCATGAGAACATGTCTTCAAAGGCATCAGCACAACCCATTCATCTGCTTCCATCACACTCACAGGCAGAAGGACTTCGAAATGCTGAAAGGGCCACCCTCTCCTGTCCTTTGTTACAGGAGATTCGGGAACAATGAGCTTCCACACGGAGACCAAGCTGTGAGTTTTTTCTCTCCTGTCTTCATGCGCTTTCTCTTCTCATAGATGACCATAAACTCTACAGAAATTTTAATGCCCATAGTGACCCTCAGGCTTCATGTATGTAGGAATGTGGACTGATACTCTCAGGTTTAAACCAGAAAGAATGACACCAGGAAGGCCAGCATGACCATTGAGATTCCATAGCCACTTCTGGGTCTGCAAGAAACTCCATATTTTTAATACTTCAGATTTTTCTTCTCTATAAAAGTCTGTATCCCTCTGTGTATATTGCATACAATGATAAATAGCAGATCAAGAATTTTATTAGCATGTTGTTAGGATGTAGAAGTAACTGATAATAGGATTGAAGTAGATCATCCATATATGTTAAATAAGTAAAATCCATACACATTAATATAAATTGCCCAGACTGCACAGATAACTAGCACAATAGCCATACATAGAACCCAGAAGTTTGACTAATTCCATGAATGCTTGTTGTACTTCTCATGAGTTTTGAAAACATTATTTATAGGAGAGAAAAGTCATCTCCTTCATGGGTTGTGCTGTACAGATGTGGTTTATTGGTCAATTTGCAGTGACTGAGTGTTTCCTCCTGGCCGCCATGGCATATGATCGGTACATAGCCATCTGCAACCCTTTGTTGTACCCGGTTATCATGTCCCAGCGGGTTTGTGTGCAGCTGGTGGCAGGACCTTATGCCATGGGCATTCTAAATGCCATTATTCAAGAGACCTTCACTTTTTGCTTACCTTTCTGTGGTCCTAATGTGGCCAACCACTTTTTCTGTGACATTCTCCCTGTTCTCTCCCTGGCATGTGCTGACACTCAGAACAATAGGTTGCTTCTTTTCATCATGGCTGGAGCTATTGTGTTCTTCAGTGGCATGATCATCACCATCTCCTATGTGTGCATCCTGGTGGCCATCCTGAAGATCCAGACTGCTGACGGGAGGCAGAAAGCTTTCTCCACGTGTTCTTCTCACCTGACAGCCATCTGCATCCTGTATGGGACTCTTTTCTATATCTATGTTCTTCCTGACTCTGGTTCCTCCCTAGATATCAATAAAGTGATTTCTCTATTTTATACTGTGGTCATCCCCATGCTGAACCCCTCATCTACAGTGTGAGGAACAAGGAGGTAAAAAGTGCATTCAGGAGCAAGTTTGAAAGAAAAATGCAGTAGTAGGATTCAGTAATGAGTGGTAATTAGAGAGTTAGAAAATTGCCGAGTCTATCTATTATCAGGTTACTTGTATACTGTTTATGTTTCTTTACATCAGGCTTGTCCTTTGTGAAATGATGCAGAATAAAATAGAAAATGTAATTTGTGCCAGAAGAAAATCCAGGAGAACTTTTTTAAAAAAATATATTTTATTGATTTTTTACAGAGAAGAAGGGAGAGGGACAGAGAGTTAGAAACATTGATGAGAGAGATCGATCAGCTGCCTCCTGCACGCCCCCCACTGGGGATGCACCCGCAACTGAGACACATGACCGAAATTGAACCCAGGACCCCTCAGTCCGCAGGCCGACACTCTATTCACTGAGCTAAACTAGTTCAGCATCCAGGAGAACTTTTATATATTCTTATATGTGGGAAGATATTTTATGTTATGTTATAAGGAAAAGATCAACATAGTTCATTAAGAAAGGTTTCATAAACCTTGTTAAATGTTGAACAATGGAAAGTGAGAGAAAAATGGCAAAACAAGTGACTCACAATGAGTTAATGTTCAAATAGGAAAGTTTTGGAATACATATATAAAACACAGTAGGAAAATGAAACACAGCTGAGGAATAAACCAAGAAATGAATGTCTAATTGACACAATTGCAAATAGTCCTAAATTAAATATATATATTATAATTATGATTAAATATATTATATATTATATATATTAATTGTTTAACTCCACAATTGCTTGAGTAAATTAAATCAAAATGACAAGGCAAAATTTTTTTTCATCTATTAAATTAGCAAACATTAAAATGATTATTTGCAAGGCTAGTAAGGTTACCATTCAATATGAGCAACAATTTTATACATAGCTAATGTACTAGTAGCTATGTGTAAATAGCTACATTGCCATACAGTAATTGTTATTTTATGGTTGCTATTAAAATGCAAGGTACATAATCTTTGACTTAGCTGTCTTACATTTGGAAGTCTATGCTTTAGAAATAGGAATACAGAAACAAATATTACAGCATCTTTTGTAGAGGAAATAAAAAACAACAACCTGTATCTGCATTATTAGGAGAAAAATATTCTTTTTTTGAAGTGTTTTGCAGCTGATTATAAAAAGAATAAGTTCATGCTTTGATTTGGAAGAAACTCTCTGACAAAATCACTGATAGATGTGAAAGAATCAAATCAAAGCTTAATTTGTAGAACTGACCATAATTTATATAAAAAAAAAAAAAGGAAAGAAAAAAAGGTGAGGAGGTGAGGGTAAAATCCACCTAATGTGTAAATTATGTTGGTACGTAGGTATGTACACGATCATAGAGAGAAGTGTGAATGGCTACAGGCCAAGCTGTTAACATTGGTTAGTTCAGTAGTGTGACATTGGAGTAGGAAAGGGATCATTCTCATCTAAGTTGTTGAACTTGTTTTACAACAAATATGCTTAAGTTTATAATTAAAATTCACTTTTCAAAAGCTTCCATGTCAAAACTGAATGAATGATAGGATGAATAAATTAATGAATATATTATTAAATAAATAAATTGAGGGGTTGGGCTCAATGTCTTCTCTTAAGGCTACTCTACACTCCAACATTGTCTGATTTCATGAAGCACTTTTTAACATTGGTGAATTAAATCTCTCATTTTTTTCTCTAAGGATTTGAATCTTCCTCCACTTCCTGGAGTCTATGATTTTACACATAGTGGTAAGTTTTATCTTTATTAAAGATTTTGAAATAACAAAATGCTCTTAAAAATGACACAATGCAAATATGATGAAATATGAAAGTGTACTAAATATTATCTTATATATAGCCATATGAAAGTACATTTCATAGTTTCTGTAGCACCACATTTCATAGAAAAAAATGTCCGTTTCTCCTAATGTTACAAATTCAGTGTGTTTTTTTTTATTCCCCCTAAAGTTGATGTTATAACATTTCAAGTCATAAATTTCCAAATGTAAGATAGATAGGTCAGAGGTTATATGCAATTAACATTGTTAACTGTCACCCTTGTGTAATTTTACAGCACCATTTTACTAATTGTTAAAACTCTGGCTTAGGTGTGACAAAGGGTAATGTGTTTTTTTTTTTTTGTTTGTTTGTTTTTTTACTTTTATCTAGAAAGGTAAAAATTGTCTCTCCTAGTCAGATTTTGCTTTAAAGTATTTCATTCTGTATTTCCATTATATAACTTGTCTCAAGCCACAAGTTTGAGATCATCATTTCCTAGTATAAGACCTGAAGTATTTTCTGTCTTTTAAATTATTTCTTAAACATTTATGATGCAAAATCTAGTGGAAGGAGATTGGGGAGAGAACACCAGGAAGCCAGTGATAATTATAAATGGCCTTAATTGCGTTCCTCCAAATACATGCATATACATTCAATCAGACTCTCTTCCTCCTGCTTTAGTTATTGTTCTGATATTCTAATGTATTTTCCTTTAGGAGAATTCTTTTCCATATTTACATGGATAACTGTACTTGTTTTCCATATACTGATTAAATGTCTCTTCTACTCAGAGAAAGACCCTTATTTTCCAATCTAAATTAGAGCCCCTGTAGTTATTTTTCTGTTATCAGATCATATTACTTTTATTTGACTTTTTAAGTGCAACACAATGCACAATAGGATAAATTCTTGTTTTGCTTTTAATAGTGAGAAATGTTCCCATCTGATTTTTCATATTAGGCAGTCAGCAAAATTCAATGGAAGATGCATTTTTTTCATTTACCCTGTACAACGTTAAGTGGTTCTCCTTATTTTATAAAGCTTGAGTAAGTCCTAATACCAGTAGGAAAATCCTCTATCAATTAAGGTCTTCACATGCTGTGATCTAATTGGTAATATTAGTTTCTGGAGGAAGGTAATCAATTTTCATGAGGCATGATTCCTGAGAAGAAGTCATATATAATTCTTATATTTGTGAAGTGTATTTTGTCTCTGGCTTCTTTCAGAATTTTTTCTTTGATTTTCTATAGTTGGAAAATTGTATGCCTAGGTATAATTTTTGTCGGTATGTATCCTGCTTAGTATTCTGTGAGCTTCTTGGATCTATAGTTTGATATCTAAGATTCATTTGGGGAAATCCTCAGTAATTATTGTTTCAAATATTTCTTCTGTTTCTTTCATTCCCTTTTCTTTTTATAGCTCCATTTTTCACCGTGTTACACCATTTGCAGCTATCCCACAGAACTTATATGGTAGGCAGTCAGATAGGCATGAGCAGAGCAGGACAATAGGCCAGATATGGAATGTCACCAGGGCAGAAAGTCCTGGGCACCTAGAAATGGTTACCTAGCAATGGGCAGAAATGGGAGAGCGGGTAATAGAAATAAATATTGTTAATCAGGACTTCACCCGTAGGGTGCCATTTCATCCCATAGATCGTCTCAGGTTTCTAGGGTTTGATTCTCCGTTTGACCTTTATCCGGTGGCATGTAGCTAGCTATGTAGTAGACCCTGTACTCTGTCCTCCATTAGAGAAGAACAAGGGGGTTAGATAAAAGCCCTACCTGACTTTCATACAAGGACAGGAGAAGACCAGACAGGCCCCAATAGGTCAGCTCCAAGAAGAAACCCTCATCCAAGGGTTTGAAAGGAGCCCTAGCCCACACCATGGGGCAGTGTTTTGAGCCACCACTCAAAACTTTCTTTTGAGTGTACTTTTGCTTTGCTTGCTGAATAAACTTTTCCTTGAAAGTTTGAGGCTTGGCTCTGAATTTTTTCTTACTCAGAACTCAAGTACTGGGGTCTGCTTTTGCCTTTTATACTTAGACTAGAGGCCCAGTGCACAGGATTTGTGCACTGGTGGGGGACGTGGCCAGCAAGGATCAGCTGGCTGTGAGAGCACCGCTCATCCTGGTCAGCCAAGTGGCACTCCCACTGTGGGAGCACACTGACCACCAGGGGGCAGCTCCTGCATTGAGCGTCTGGCCTCTGGTGGTCATTGCGCATTATAGCGACTGGTCGACCGGTCGTTTTGGTTGTTCCACCGTTCAGTCGTTGGGTTTTTATTATAAAGGAGGATATTCTGATCTGTTTTGTTTCCACTCTTTGTTCTCTATATTTTTCATTTATTGAAGTTTCTATGATATATCCTCAAGCACACTGATTGTATTCCCCAGTCATGTCCAGTCTACTAATAAGCCCATCAAAGGCAGTTTCCATTTTATTTATATCTTTGATCTTAAGAATTTCAATTATAATTGATTAAAATTCCTGGCCTGGGAACTAGAAATCAAAGAGAACCAAGATGGTGGCATAGGTAAATGCCTTTACTTTCTGCCTCCCACAACCACATCAAAATTACAACTAAAATACAGAACAACCATCATCCAGAACTGCCAGAAAGCTGGCTGAGTGGAAGTATTACAACAAGAGAAATAAAAAAGAAAGCACACTGAGACTGGTAGGAAGTGCGGAGGCACAGAATGGGCTGGTCTAGCACCCAGGTATGCTGCTTTTTTAATCTGGAGGGAGATTGCCTCTGCAGAGGCCACGTGGAGGAGCAAGGAGTCCTAGGCCCACACCAGAACCCCACCCCAGGGTTTCAGAGCTGGGGAGAGAGGTCCCTATGGGCAGTAAGAACTACAGACCATAAAAACCAGTGCAGATTGGGGCTGAGTGACACAGGCTGCTGGAGACCCAGCTGCTCCTCTTAAAAGGCCAGCACCATGAACTAAATTTACAAGCTCCCACTTCCTCTGAGCTCCAGTGCCAGGTGAGACTCTGGGGACACAGACACACATGGGGAGAAACTGAACTGTCTGGCACTGGGGCAGGAACTCGGGTGGCTTTCTTCCAGACAGAGGTACTCACAGGGGTCATTGTTCCTGTGCTGGGACCTCCCTGGTGCAGGGCTAACTGGCAGCCATTTCTGTTTGCTCTGCCTTGGTGATTCCCTGAGACCCGCCCCACCCAATTTACAACTCCACCCAAGCTGTGCACAGCAGCTTTTGCACATGAATGGCCTGTCCTTTCTCAGGCTAAATCTCTGTCAAACAAGCTGAAGCTGGGTCAGGGAGCCCCAAACCTATCAATAAAAGGCCCAAGGCCAGGCACCAGCACCAGCCTGCCTTGCTTCACAGCTGGGCATCATCTGGACACTTCCAAACCTGATACAAAGAGAAGAAATCTGCAGATCTCTCTGTAGCTCCTGCTAGATAGCCCCAGGCAGTGGCTGACTTTGTACCTTCCTGGAGACCCAAGAACCAGGGTACCCAGTGGTCAGTGTGAGACCATACCAGATTACAACTCTTCACATCCATAAGTGACACACTCAAGGGGCAGACTCAGTGAGCACCAAAGCCCCACTGAAGCAAGTCCTGCCCCATAAGGATGTCTCCTGTACAGCAGCTCTTCCATTGTAGATACAGCTGGTCCTCATAGCCAATTAGCCTGGAGGTCAATTCCGCCAAGTGATACCAACAGCAATCAAGGCTCAACTACAACAAGACTGTGCACACAGCGCACAAAGGAGTGCACCAAGTGTCCACCTCAGGTGATTGGAGAGGCTGAGCCACTGGACCCTATAAGACACCTACTACACAAAGCCACTCTATCAACCCAAGGAGACTTAACAGGTACCCAATACATAGAAACAAACCCAGGGAAGCAGCCAAAATGTGGAGACAAAGAAACATGTCACAAATGAAAGAAATGAAAGAAAGCAAACTAATGGAAATAGAGTTCAAAACCAGTTATAAGATTACTCAAGAATCTTCTAGAAACCTCTGAGGAACTAGTGAGACTTTCAAAGATCGTAGTGAGAATGCCAAAAAAAATGGAAAAGGACCAGTCAGAAATTAAGCATACACTGACTGAAATAAAGAATAATATACAGGGATTCAACAGTACACTAGAGGATCCTGAGAATCAAATAAATGATTTGAAATATGAGGAAGCAAAAAACACCCAACCAGAAGAATCCAAAAATATGAAGACAGTGTAAAGAACCTCGGGACAATTTTAAGCATACCAACACCCAAATTATGGGGGTGCCAGAAGAAGAGAGATAGCAAGATACTGAAAACATATTTGAAGAAATAATGACAGAAAACTTTCCCTATGGTGAAAGAAATAGACTTACAAGTTCAGGAAGTACAGAGAGGAGTCCAAAGAGGACCACACCAAGACACATCATAATTAAAATGCCAAGGGCTAACGACAAAGAGAGAATCTTGAAAGTAGCAAGAGAAAAAAGTTAGTTACATACAAGGAAGTGCCCATATGACTGCCAGCTTATTTCTCAGCAGAAACTATGCAGGCCTAAAGGGAGTGGCAAGAAATATTCAAAGTGATGAATAGCAAGAACCTACAACCAAGATTACTCTATCCAGCAAAACTATCATTCAGAATTGAAGGTCAGATAAAGAGTTTCACAGATAAGAAAAAACTAAAGGAGTTCATCACCACCAAACCAGTATTATATGAAATGCTGATGGGTATTCTTTAAGAAGAGGAAGAAGAAAAAGGTAAAAAAAAATACGAACAACAAAATGACAACAAATACATATCTATCAACAATTGAATCTAAACATCAAATGAATAAAAAATCTGATGAAAAGAATAAACTGGTGAATGGAATAGAACCAGGAACATGGAAA
Organism: Myotis myotis; assembly: GCF_014108235.1. NCBI lineage: Eukaryota > Metazoa > Chordata > Mammalia > Chiroptera > Vespertilionidae > Myotis > Myotis myotis. Next base: position 65,237,597 of record NW_023416314.1, read on the forward strand.
TGGAACAGATTGACAATTCTCAGAGGGAAGGGAGTGTGGGGGAGTGTGAGAAGAGATTAGACAAAGATCTTATAAGCATGTATGCATTACCTATGGACATAGACAATAGGGTGGCGAGGGCCTGGGATAGGATGGGAACCGGGTGGAGGGGAGCTATGGGGAGAAAAAAGATGAACATCTGTAATAATCTCAACAATAAATATTAATTAAAAAAAATTCCTGGCCTGATAATTCTACATCCCTGCCACGTCTGGTTCTGTTACTTGCTCAGTCTCTTTAAATTGCATCTTTTGCCCTTTTGTATGCTTTGTAATTTCTTCTTGGTAGGCCTACATGATGTACTGAGTGAAAGGAATCGATGTCAATCAGCCTTGAGTGCTGTGGTGTCAAGGCAAAGGGGGCGGGGAGTGTTCTGTAGACCATGATTAGGTCTCAGTCTTTCAGTGAAGTGCTGCCTCTGCTTTGTGAACATCACAAGTGTTTCTAAGTTTCTTTTTCTCCCCCATAAATGGGGACAGGATGGCTAGAGTGGGCTAAAGTTAAGTATTTCCCTTCTCCCAAGTGGATGGCTGGAGGGGTCTGAAATTGGGCATTTCCCTGCCCTTGGGTCAATTAGGCTCTGATAATACAACCCAGAGTAGGCTCTGGTTAACTAGTTTCTCCTGAGGGTGAGCATAGGGACAGAGAGTGCTGTGGTGTATTTAAAAATGTTCCTTCTTGTTCTCCTCCTGCTGGAAGCATAAGGGGATTTCTTAAGATGAGCTCTTCTTAAAATCTCATAAAACCTGTCCTAGAACACTTAGAATCATGGGTGTGGTGAAATTTTCCCGGTAAAGCCCTGCTCTTGGGCATAACGTAACATGAATGATTTAGAAGTTAAGAATATAGTATATTTTACTGATAAACAGAAATGCTTGTATGGGGTTTTTTAACCCCTAAACAAATGTTATTGTGTAGAAGTGGACTTTGGTAGTCCTTAACCCAATTGAGGACTTTCCCCAGTCATTGTAAATAAACCTAAAACAAGGTATTCCCAAGTTTATGTGCAGTTTTGTTTCAACTTTCAGATACAGTATTTGAATTGTGAGTTTCTGTCTCTTAGCACTGAGTGCTTCTTGTTCAAAGGCACTTTGCTCCACTTCTCAAAGATGGCACCTAGATGTGAGTACTGTTTCTTCAGGTCCCTCCTTTGAGAAAAAAAAAATCCCATTGTGAAGTACTATTGGCTCAGACTCCATTCTATCTATTTTGCTTTAATTTATTCTCTGTGGATGTAGACTCTTGAGGTTCAGATTCTTCTGGGATTAGATGCCAATTGACTCAAACTTGCAAGAGAAATATGTACTTCATACTGTACAATATATGAGAGTCAGAAAAGGCAAGGAATTATTTCATATGTGTTAGTAAATGCCAGGTTAATCAGGATAGAGATAATCCATCTTCATGTACGAAAGTAAGAATAAAGTAAGAATTCATGATGCTTCAAGAACATCACATTTGCCGAAACCGGTTTGGCTCAGTGGATGGAGTGTCGGCCTGCGAAATGAAGGGTCCTGGGTTTGATTCCGGTCAAGGGCATGTATCTGGGTTGCGGGCATATCCCCAGTAGGAGATGTGCAGGAGGCAGCTGATCGATGTTTCTCTCTCATCGATGTTTCTAACTCTCTGTCTCTCTCCCTTCCTCTCTGTAAAAAATCAATAAAATATATTAAAAAAAAAAAAAAGAACATCACATTGGAGATACTCAATTCTTCCAGTCTGAGGCCATAAGTTCACAAAATTTGAAGTAATTAAAAGAGGAAAATAAAGATTTTATGAAAGAGGTAAGTCTGCTCAATTTTGGTTAAGCCAAAATAAAAAATTATATAGTTATTATTATATGGCCAATTTAGTGTTTTAAGCTTTCCAAATAGAATATCTTGGTTCAAATATTCTTATGCATTCGTCACACTAAACAGAAAATTTGCATGATTCTTAAACTTAAATAGCAGGTCTTTAGGTATTTTTGAGTGAACCAAATGTTCATTTAATATCTCCATTTTAATCAGAATTCGGTGATGTAGGATGACCAGTATTCCATTGCCGGTGGGTTTTGGACATATATGTTTTCAAAACTAATAATTTGTGAATTCTATTTCATTATTTTTCCTGTAATTGTATGAGACCATTCATAAATAAATAAAACTATTACCTGCAATAGAGTAGAATTCTGTTGAAAGCTTAGATTTGTATAAGAAATATCATTAAGTAATATTCACTCATATAACTAAAGCAAATACAATCCACAGGGATCTTCCATAAGTAATTTATTGGGGAGATAAAATATGTGACCACTTTTGCCAACTACAGTTGTACCATAATGGCAATTCAATTTTATATTTAATGTTATTAGATATCATAGGACAACTATTATCCTTGTTTACACAGGTGATTCACTGGGAGGTTCATATGTATAGAAATGTGTGTGACTCTGATAGTGCTTAGAAGCTTTAGAGTGTGTGTGTGTATGATCTGGGGATATTGTGAAAATGCAGAGTTTTAATTTTTTTTATTTATTTAAGAGAGGAAGGGAGAGGGAATGAGAAAGAAAAACTTCAATGATGAGAGAGAACCATTGATCGGCTGCTTCCTGCATGCCCCACACTGGGGACTGAGCCTACAACCCAGGCATGTGCTCTGACCAGGAATCAAACCAGTGACCTCTTGGTTTATAGGTGGCTCAACCACTGAACCACACCAGTTGGGCTGAAAATGCAGATTTTGATTGAGTTGAATTGGAGTGTGGCTTCAGAGTTTACATTTGTGATATGCTCCTGGGAGATGCTGTTGATTTGATTCATAGACCACACGTTGAATAGAATGTTCCGGTGACTGTAACACAGTGTCCTACATGTGACTTTTTGTGGGTCAATTGTTGGACAGCATCACCTGAGATTATCACTATTTTTGTTTGTGTTATCATACCTGCTCCCTCCATTTTTCTTTGCCAAGAATCAGACTGACATGTAAGTTGTTTTCATAATTGTAATATGATACTGTCCCGGGATAATGCGCAGTTGAAGAAACATACAGTTGAAAATATAGTCATAATTTTCTTTTGTTAGAATTTGTTTGTTCAACTACCTAGCCCCCTGCCCCTCCATGAACTTTGATAAGCGCAGGGGATACAAATACTAATAAAGCAGATTTTCCTTGCTCAAGTTGTTCTATGTTGTGAAATAATGTAATATTTTTGATAAATGCTGTTTTAAAGGGATGCTATGGTGCTATGGAATTATGATGAAGGCGATATTAATATTGACCCAAGGTTCTAGAAAAACTTAGTAAAAGAGAGAAAAAAGGAGTAGGGAATTAATTTTTTATGAGCACTTACTATGTAACAGCTATTTGGCTATTTTATTTAGTCTACTTTTAAATAGCTCTGTGAGATAGGTATTCTTCATTCCTCTTGAACATATGCTAGCAAGACAAAGCTATATATGCAGAAAGATGCAATGTTTGATTCTAGGTTCACTTGGTTCCAGCTTGTGCTGATTCTTGTCTACTATGCTCTACATACAGTGGCTTTTGAGCTGAGATTCTTTCCTGTTTTCATAGCAGATCTTGCTCTCTATGATATGTTTACACATTCTAGTAGTGGGTAGAAAAGTATCCCCCAAATATTCATGTTCACCCAGATCTTCATAATATGACTTTATTTGGAAATAGACTTTTTTGCAGTTGTAATTAGTTTGAGTTGAGGTCATATTGAATTAGGGTGAGGCCCAAATCCAATGACTGTGACCTTAGAAAAAGAGGAGAGGACATAGAGACACATAGAGAGGAAGGCAATGGGAAGACAGAGTCAGACAATGGAGTTGATCAGTCATAAGCCATGGATTACAAGGCACCAGACGATGGAGGAGATGAGGAAGGATTTTCCCCTGGAGCCTTTGGAAGGAGTGAGGCCCCCTGACAGCTTTATTTCACATGTCTGGTCTCCAGAACTGTGAGAGATACATTTCTACTGTTTCAAGCCACCATATTTGTGGTTACTTGGTGTGGCAGCCTTAGAGTACTAATAGACAAGTATTCATTATGTATTTATGTGTTGGTTTATAGTCTCGTGTCTGACTTGAATGTAAGCTCCATTTATTTCACAAATTGCGTAAATAAGTGTGGAACAACAAATAAGTATTTCCCTCGCTTCCCTCTCCTCTCACTCCAAAAAGAAAAAAACAAAAAACCAAAGTAATTATATCAAAATTTTAACTTTGAATTACTCTCTATAATAAGTATTCTGATTTAGAGTAATACCTGAAAACTATTATTGACTGACTTTCTACTGTGAATTCTCTGATAATTTAAAATTCATTTTCAATTGGATACTTTACTAAATTTTTTTACCTCTTTAAAGTCACTTTCAATCATAAATTCTTTGGGCTTTTGTGAAGTGTATATTTTGAACAAAAGTCTTCCTCGTAAGTAATATTCCTTCCCAGTGTACCTTCCCTGATATTGAGTGAGGCTGCAGTTCTTCCCATATTCTTCAGTTTCAAGGTTTCTCATACTATTAATTCTCATACTATTAAATGTGCTGATAAAGCTGTGAAAACTGAATAAAGGCTTTGCCACATTCTTTATATTTGTGTTGTTTTTGTCCAGTATGAATTCTCTGATATAGAGCAAGGTTTGTGTACTGAGTAAGGCTTTACCACATTCTTTGTGTTTGTTAGGCTTTGATTCAATATGAGTGATCAAATGTTGAGTAAGATATGAATGCAAATGAAAGACTTTGCCACATATGGTACATCTGTAAGTCTTCAATATAAATCTCACATGGATTATACTTTTTAAGATTTATCCCCAGTATGAATACTCCTTTGTTCAGTATGATTTAAAGATTGGTTAGAGGATTTGTCATATCTACTTCATTTGTTTGTCTTCTACACAATATGAATAATTTTATGTATATTGTGATTTGACTTTTGGTCAAAGAGTGTTCCTCATTCATAATTATTGCCTGGAAACTGACTTCTCTGATGTTTATTAGAATTTGACTCTTGGTTTAAATTTTTCCAATGTTCATTGCATTGATAACTTCTGTCTCCATTATATGCACTCAGTATTATTTTATGGAATGAATATTCTATTCCTGGCTTTTGTAAAAAGACCTAGTTGTCTTCAGAAGACATAGCTGGGTGGATGGATGTGGTCTTTCCCCCCTTCACATTCTTCATTGGCTCCAAAAAGATTACCACAACTGGCTTAGAGACAGCAAGACCCAGGGAGACCAGGTTCCTGTAGTTCTTCAAAATCATATCCATGTACAATTTTCACTAAGCTGGGTCTAGGTATTCAGCTCCTCCTGAAATAAATTTCCGGACATGTTCCTGAAGATCAGTGTTTCCCGAGAAGCAGCCGCATCATCTTGTTCCTGGTCCTGCTCCTGTTTCTGGTTGTTTTCTCAGGTGGTGTGATGTTGAGGAGTTATTTCTACATCATGAGAATGTGCCTTCAAAGACATCAGTGCAACCCATTCATCTGCTTCTATCACACTCACAGTCAGAAGGAGCTGGAAATGCTCAAAGAGCCACCCTCTCCTGTCCTTTGTTACAGGAGAGTCAGGAACAATGAGCTCCTACATGGAGACACAGCTGTGAGTTTTTCTCTCCTGTCTTCCTGTGCGCTCCTCCCATAGATGTCCACAAACTCTGCAGTAGGTGGCGCAGGTGCTGGGAGTTCAATGCCCATGATGACCCTCAGGCTTCATGTGTGCAGGAATATGGACTGAGACACTCCGGTTTAAATTAGAAAGAACGAAACCAAGAAGGCCAGCATGACCTTTGATACTCTGTAACTGCTTACGGGTCTGCAAGAAACTTCAGATTTTTAATACATTCTTTTCTTCTCTATTAAGGTCTGTTTCCCTCTATGTGTGTTGCATACAATGACAAATAGCAGATCAAGAGTTTTTATTAGCAAGAAGTAATTGATAATACGAGTGAGGTAGAAGGACTTTTCCATTTCAGTTATGTGAGGTACTAGGTCAAGTTGAATGCATGCAAGTTTTGTGCATTTTATTCATTTTTAGAGTTTTTCTGAGATGTGTATTCAGAAGTAGTCAGTACCCTTCCCCTCAACTGAAAGGAAATGGAAACTAATGTCAATGTTTAAAACCATGACATTAAAGAGATGGAAGGCAATAGTAGATAATCCATATAAATTAAATAAATAGTAAAATCCATAGACATTAAGTATAAATTGCCCAAGTTGCACAGATAACTAGCAAAGTAGCCATACATAGAATCTAGGAATCTAGGCATTTGACTAATTCCATGAATGCTTGTTGTACTTTGCATGATTTTTTAAAAGTTATTTATAGCATATTATGACTTGATAAAAGTGAGTAGCAAATGCAAGGGTATTACATACACACCTCCATAACTTTTTACATGTTTGAACTATTTGGTATAAGAAGAAAAGTACAATTGAGATGTAAAATTAAATATTTATACTATCTGAGGAACATAGATATTAATGGAAGCTAATGGATTCAAAGCCTTTGTTAATTATTGATCTATAAAAAAGGGTGTTTTGGGTTTTTTTTGGCTCTCATTCCAGATTACCACCCAACAATGGATGGTAAGAATCAAACAGCAGTGACTGAATTTTATTTTGTGGGCTTAACAGATACTTTTCCACAGAAGATGATTCTCTTCTTGATCTTCCTGATTGTGTATCTTGTCACATTGGGAGCAAACTTGGGGATGGTTGCCCTTATCTGGACAGATTCCCGACTCCACACACCCATGTACTTTTTTCTCAGCCACTTGTCACTTGTGTATGTCTGCTGCTCTTCTTCTGTTGCTCCAAAGATGTTGTGTGACACCTTTCCAGACAGAAAAGTCATCTCCTTCATGGGTTGTGCTGTACAGATGTGGTTTATTGGTCAATTTGCAGTGACTGAGTGTTTCCTCCTGGCCACCATGGCATATGATCGGTACATAGCCATCTGCAACCCTTTGTTGTACCCGGTCATCATGTCCCAGAGGGTTTGTGTGCAGCTGGTGGCAGGACCTTATGCCATGGGCATTCTAAATGCCATTACTCAAGAGACCTTCACTTTTTGCTTACCTTTCTGTGGTCCTAATGTGGTCAACCACTTTTTCTGTGACATTCTCCCTGTTCTCTCCCTGGCATGTGCTGACACTCAGAACAATAAGTTGCTTCTTTTCATCATGGCTGGAGCTATTGTGTTGTTCAGTGGCATGATCATCACCATCTCCTATGTGTGCATCCTGGTGGCCATCCTGAAGATCCAGACTGCTGACGGGAGGCAGAAAGCTTTCTCCATGTGTTCTTCTCACCTGGCAGCCATCTGCATACTGTATGGAGCTCTTTTCTTTAGCTATGTTCTTCCTGAGTCAGGTTCCTCCCTAGATATCAATAAAGTGATTTCTCTATTTTATACTGTGGTCATCCCCATGCTGAACCCCCTCATCTACAGTGTGAGGAACAAGGAGGTAAAAAATGCATTCAGGAGCAAGTTTGAAAGAAAAATGCAGTAATGTGATTCAGTGATGGATGGTAAATTAGAGAATTAGAAAATTCCTGCCCATTACCAGGTTACTTGTATACTAAATTGCTGTTTATATTGCTTTCAAATCAGTTTTCTCCTTTGTGAAATGATGCAGAATAAAAAATGAAAATATAATTTATGCCAGAAGAAAATCCAGGAGAACTTTTTTTTTTAAAAATATATTTTATTGATTTTTTACAGAGAGGATGGGAGAGAGATAGAGAGTTAGAAACATCGATGAGAGAAACATCGATTAGCTGCCTCTTGCACATCTCCTACTGGGGATGTGCCCTCAACCCAGGTACATGCCCTTGACCGGAATCGAACCTGGGACCCTTCAGTCCGCAGGCCGACACTCTATCCACTGAGCCAAACTGGTTTCGGCCAGGAGAACTTTTATATATTCTTATATGTGGGAAGATATTTTATTCCAGACCAGAAAAGTAAATGTTATAAGGGAAAGATCAATAGAGTTCATTAAGAAATGTTTCATTGACCTTATTAAATGTTGAACAATAGAAAGAAAGAGAGCAATTACAACACGAGTGACTCACAATGAGTTAATGTCTCAATAGGAAAGTGTTGGAATCCTATATCATAAAAGACTAAAATGCAAATCAACTGAATGGAGGAACGACCGGTCACTATGATGCGCACTGACCACCAGGGGCAGACACTCAATGCAGGAGCTTCCGCCTGGTGGTCAGTGCATTCCCACAGTGGGAGCACTGCTCAGCCAGAAGCCGGGCTCACAGCTGGTGAGCGTAGCGGCCGTAGCGAGAGCCTCTCCTGCCTCCACAACAGTCAGACATTCCCTGAAGGCTCCCAGACTGTGAGAGGGCAAAGGCCAGGTTGAGACCCCCCCCCACCCCAGAGTGCATGATTTTTGTGCACCGGGCCTCTAGTATATATATGAAACACAATAGTAAAATGAAATATAGCTGAGAAATAACCCAAGAAATGAATGGCTAGTTGATACAATTGGAAATGCAATGGTTCTGAATTAAAAAAAAAAAATATATATATATATATATAAAAAGCCTAAGTGACTGTTATGGCAGAACAACCGAACAACCAGAATGACCAGTCGCTATGATGCACACTGACCACCAGGGGGCAGACGCTCAACTCAGAAGCTGCCCCCCTGGTGGTTAATGTGCTCCCACAGGGGGAGCGCTGCTCAGCCAGAATCCAGGCTCACAGCTGGCGAGTGCAACAGCGGTGGTGGGAGCCTTTCCCGCCTCCGCAGCAGCACTGAGAAGCAGCAAGCAGGTGGGCAGTAAGGAGCAAGGTGTCCCGGACTGTGAGAGGGTGCATGAATTTCATGCACTGGGCCTCTAGTATATATATAATTATATTATATGTTAAAATGCTATATATATATATATATACATATATATATATATAATATATATATATCATATATATATGTATATATATATATATATGATATATATATATATATAACTCAACTTCACAATTGCTTGAGTAAATGAAATCAAAATGATAAGGCAATGCTCTTCGCTCCCTCCCCCCATCTATTAGATTAGCAAACATGAAAATGATTATATTCAAGGCTTAGTAAGATTACCATCCTATATAATAGAAGACTAATATGCAAATTGACCCTAACATCAGAACGACCAGAATGACCACTCGATCAGTCACTATGAAGCGCACTGACCATCTCTTGGTCCCTTTCCCCGGCTGGCAGGCTCCGAGCACCTGATGGACAACCACTGTGGGGCCAGGGCCAGGGCCAGCGAGTGGGCAGGAACAGCTGACATCTTAGTCCCTTCCCCTGGCAATCAAGCACCAACCATCCAATGGCGAATGGGGAACCGGGGGTGGATGGTGGCAGGGGTGGGGCTGACTACGAGTAGCTGGGGAAGATGGTCCTGATCGCAGGCCAGGCCTAGGGATCATACCCACACAAGAATTTCATGCATTAAGCCTCTAGTTTGGATATAAACCACAATTTTATCCATATCTAGTGTAACTAGGTGTGGCTAGCTACATTTCCGTAACACAATTTGTAATTTGATGATTTATATTAAAATTCACATTATCTTTGACTTATCTGTCTTACATTTGGCAATCTATGCCATGAAAATATGAATACCAGCATATTTTGTAGAGGAAATAAAAGGAAACAATCTGAATCTACATTATTAGGAGAAAATATATTCTTTCATGCAATGTTGTACAGCTAATTATAAAAAGAGTGTTAGATGTGTATGCTTTGTTTTGGAGGGAACTCTCTGGACATAATCATAGAATTCTGCTTTGCATTTCCCAAGATTAGAAAGGGGTCTGTGTCAAGAGGTTGGAGAATCGCCGAAACCAGTTTGGCTCAGTGGATGGAGCGTCGGCCTGCGGACTAAAGGGTCCCAGGTTCAATTCCGGTCAAGGGCATGTACCTGGGTTGCGGGCACTTCCCCAGTGGGGGATGTGCAGGAGGCAGCTGATCGATGTTTCTCTCTCATCGATGTTTCTAACTCTCTATCTCTCTCCCTTCTCTCTGTAAAAAATCAATAAAATATATTAAAAAAAAAAAGAGGTTGGAGAATCTGGTTCTTTTTTATTAATCCACTTATTGGGCTCTTATGAGATTTCAAATGAGTTAATGCTCTCATAACACCTTGAAAAATAAACATCTCCAGTGGTAAGACTAATGTCCTGTAGCAACATTCTTATGAATAGATGTTATCTGCTTTCTGAAATACTTTGAGTCATTTTTGTTTACAGAAATAAATCAAACTTCTTTGTATAATATTAAAATATTTATTAAATTTGAGCCCAAATTATTTTTCCCCTTTCACATTTGAAATTTGCATGCAGCCAAAGTGGATTATTTTGTCTCTCACAGAATCTGTCCGAATTTAGAGCTCTCCATTGCTTCATAGACAGCTTTATTTTTCTAGTCCACCTTATTTTTATTTAACTTTATCTTAGCTTCCATTTGAGACTCATCTTGTCTCAGACCCTATTTCCAAACCCCCTGGTTATAATGATCTGACCTTCCCAGTAGCTCATGAGCCAATCAGAGGGTCTTTAGTGCTTTTGTGTACCCAGAGTCACCTTCTGACTGTACTTTCTCTGAAGCAGGCTCTATTTTATTTTATTTTTAAAAAATATATTTTTATTGATTTCAGAGAGGAAGGGAGAGGGAGAGAGAGATGGAAACATCAATGATGAGAGGGAATCATTGATTGGCTGCCTCCTGCACATCCCCACTGGGGATCAAGCCCACAACCAGGGCATGTGCCCTGACTGGGAATCGAACCAGCGACTCGGTTCCTGGGTTGATGCCCAACTGCTGAGTCACACCTGGCTGGGCTGCAGGGCTCTGTTTTAAATTCTCAAATCTACACACTGCTCATTATGCAGCAGCTAAAGGCTCAACACTGGAATTTCAAAGTGTGTGTGTGCGCGTGGTGGTCTCAAAGGAAGATACAGTTTTGTTTTGTGCAATTACACTTGACTCAAAGTCCCCAAATTATTTTCTCATTAAATACTTTAAGATCTTCTCTCTAAGACTGATCTCCTGAGCTTATGGCTCCTTGAGGGACTTAGCTCCAATTCACAAACAGCCCTTTAGAAAAACTGGTATGTGTTGTGCAGAATGGAGTCAATGAACACTTTTTTAAAGTGCTGTTGGAAGGCCCAGGTTTCAAGATGGTATTATTCTATTGTTTATCTTCCTAGACACTTGAAGAAACTGAGAAGAATGACAAGTCTACATTTGCAGGGTAATTCATTTTCATATCATAAAATGTTAATTTTGTCATTCACTTAGACATAAGCAGGCAAAGTCCAGGGCATGTTTCTTCAGACAGGAAGGTTAAGCGATTTCCTAAATTGTCTTCAAGAGGCTAGATATGAAAAGTAAATTTAGAAGCCCAAGAAAACATAATCTCTGAGCCTACCAAGAATGAAATGTTGGTATAAATAGAATATTTAGTCTGTGTCATTTGGTTTAAATGACTTAACTTGAATGTATATTTTGGTTGAATTTTGCCTTTGGCATAAACGTACTGAAATGTGCTGCAAGATTTATGGGCTCATTGAATGTTATTGTTAAAAAACTTTGACTTCTCTGGGTCTTAATTTTTTCACGTAGATTGGGTATTATAAGTAGGAAATAAACCTATCAATCAGTTGGCTTGAATTCTCTGCTGCTCACACCCAGAGTCACATGCATACCTAGAATCATGATTTTTTTTTATATTAGACTCTTTGGATTGGGTGAGATTAGGAAAAATAAAACAGTATACATGTTGACATTCAGAAATGATTGGTTTCACACAATAGTTTGCGTTGGTCGAGTCCATGGATGGGTATACTCCAGTTTCATCCTCATAATTTTTTACACCTAAATTTATTGTGACACTCAAAGTGCTTTGCTTCCATCTTCCCTGAGTCATCATGAATAAAATATAAAGGACCTGGAATGAGTTTCTATGTTTAGAAAATTTTGAATTCTTGAAACATTTTACTATTAAAGTATAGTTTCTGACAAATCTTACACTTTACCCATTGAAGCGGTTTCTTTCTAAGCTCCATCGCCTGAAACCTCAGGAGGTCATCCCATTTTCATTTAATTAATTTTTTGGGTAACCAAAGTTCTTTCCAGCTTTCTTAGAAGAGAATATTGTTAGACTTCTGTCAATAGTTCTGCTGCTGAACACCCTGCTAATATTTTGTGTGATTATGCTGTTGGAATCGTTATGGTTATTTCAAGGTCCGAAATGTATGCCTCCCTTCCTCAATTTTCCTTTTTTGTACTACTGTCAGTTTCTCTTTTCTTACATCTCATCTATTCTTTCTCACAATTTTTTTTTTTATTTTTAATAAATACAAATTTCCGGGTCCCTTGTACTCTTCACCCAGTTTCCCCCAATTGTTACATCTTCCCAACAAATGTACAGCATGAAAAATAGGAAATTGACATCAATATGATGTCTGTGTATAGCTCTATATAATTTTATTATGTGTGTAGAGTTGTATTATCACCACCACATTCAGGATACAATTTCATCTCCACAGAGATCTCCCTTGTGCTACCCTGTTATAGTCACACCACTACCCTCTTTCCCACCATTCCTAATCCCAGGCAACAACTAACCTGTTTTCCAGCTCTAATATATATATATATATATATATATATATATATATATATATATATATATATATATGTGTGTGTGTGTGTGTGTGTGTGTGTGTGTGTGTGTGTGTGTATAATAGAAAGCATCACAGGGAGATGCTGTTGAAAATTTTTATCATTTTCCAAAGTCAATTTCTTTTCTGTTCCATTTTTAGACACCAGAATTATGTTTTTGACAACACAACTAATCATTTTTTTCTAGAATCTAAACGAATTGATGAGGAAGTTATATTCCTAACACCTTTTATCTAGAGTGAGAGTATTAGTCTGAATTAATTAAATTCACACAATACTTTTTTCTATGAAATGTTTTTAAGATAACCTTGGTTCAATGCAGGGATTTTTAGAAATGTAACCTCATATATTTAGAGGATTTACCTTAGATAATCTCCAGAGATCACTTCTACATCTAAAATTTTATAATTCTCCAAAATCCTGCTTTGATCAAGAAGGAAACTGAGGGACCCAGTGAGATTCAGTGACTCAGTATCGCACAGATAATTGGGAGGTATGACAACCACTAGGGGAGAACATGAGTGTTATTTGTCAATCTAACCTATGAAATGTAGAAAAATAAAAGTTAAATTCTGATTTAAAAATGAGAAGCCCTTAATTACCAAATGATTGCAAAGAAAAAAATATTCTCTTTCTTATTCCAGATTAAGTCAGAGAAATGGATGACGGAAATCAAACTTTGGTGATCGAGTTTTTTTTCATGGGCTTAACGAATCATTTCCAGCACCAGGTTGTACTCTTTGTGATATTTCTCTTGGTTTATCTTGTCACTTTTCTGGGAAACTTGGGGATGATCACCCTCATTTGGATAGATTCCCGACTCCACACCCCTATGTACTTTTTTCTTAGCCACTTATCCTTTGTGGATGTGTGTTCCTCTTCTGTCATAAGTCCCAAAATGTTGACTGACATCTTTGCCGAGACAAAAGTAATCTCTTTCTTTGGTTGTGCAGCCCAGTTATGGTTTTTTTGTCAGTTTGTAGTGACTGAGTGTTTCCTCCTGGCTTCCATGGCATATGATCGATATATAGCTATTTGTAAACCCTTGTTGTATACACTCTTTATGTCCCAGCAGGTTTGTGTGCAGCTGGTGGTAGGGCCATATACCATAGGTCTTATAAGTGCCATGACCCATACGACATTTGCCTTTCGCCTACCTTATTGTGGTCCAAAAATCATCAATCACTTTTTCTGTGATCTCCTCCCAGTTCTTTCTCTGGCATGTGCAGATACCCAGGTCAATAAATTTTTGCTTTTCATCTTGGCTGGAGCCCTAGGAGTACTCAGTGGCTTGATCATCTTGGTCTCCTACATTTACATCATCTTCACTATCCTGAAGATCCGCTCTGCTGATGGGAGGTACAAAGCCTTCTCCACCTGCTCTTCTCACCTGACAGCTGTCTCTATCCTTTATGGGACACTCTTCTTTATCTATGTATGTCCGAGCTCTGGCTTATCCCTGAACATCAATAAAGTAGTGTCTGTGTTTTATACAGCTATGATTCCCATGTTAAATCCACTTATCTACAGCCTGAGAAACAAGGAAGTCAAGGATTCATTAAGAAAGATGTTTGAAAGGAAGAAATTCCTGATGAGCAGATAAACTAGAATACCATTTGTACTACAGATCGACAGCTAATCTACATGCAATATGCAAGAACATGGTCTGGGTGTTGGGAATCCTACTTTTGTGTTGAGAATCACTCTGTATTATTCTGTGTAATTGACAAGTCATCTAGTGTCTTTAGGTTACATTTTTTTTTTCAGTTTGATTTTCTCATTCAGCAAGAATAAATAGGAGAGCTTTAAATTGAGCTTTTATTGAACTCCAAAAATTTAAAAATATTCTCAAGTTTTGTGAGTAGGAAATGAGAAGTTCTTTGTTAAATTCTACATGCTGTAGTCATAACCAGTGACTTAATAATACTTCCGTTTTGCTTTACAAGTTGTTGAGATCCATCAATTGTTTGTAAACTTGACCTTGACTTTTAAACATAAACTTAAAAAGTGTATTATGCCAAAAGGTAAAAAACTTCCAATTACATGATATATAAGCTCTGGGGATGTAATGTACAGCATAGTGACTATATTTGACAATACTGTATTGCATATTCATAAGTTGCTAAGAGATTAGATCTTAACATTTCTCATCACAAGAAAAAATTGTAACTATGTGAGGTAATGGATATTAATTACACGTATTTTGGTAATCATTTCATACTCTATACATATATAAAATCATTATGTTGTATGCCATGGATTAACACAATGCTACATGTCAATTATATGTCAATAATAATGAAAAACAGTGAATTATTCAGGAAGTATGTAATAATTGCATTCTCTAATACTGCCTCTGTGTTTGGAGTAGATATTTTACGAAGGCCTTTTTTTATATCCCCCTACTAGATTCGTGCACCCAGGGGGTTCCTTTGCGTGGCCTGTGGGGATCCGGGGAGGAGCTCCTCCATTCATCCTGGCCCACTCACCCCGGCTCACTCATCCCGGTCAGCTGAGTGGCGCTCCCGCTGTGGGAGCACACTGACCACCAGAGAGCAGCTCCTGTGTGGTCAGTATGTGTCATAGTGACTAGTTGTTTGGTTGACCAGTCATAAAATCACTTAGGCTTTTATATATATAGACTAGAGGCCCGGTGCACAAAAATTTGTGCACTTGGGGGGGAAAGGGGGTCCTTCAGGCTCAGTGGCCAGCAAGGCAGGCGGGGAATGTTGGTTTCCTCCGTCACTGAAGCAAGCAAGCCTCATGTTAGTTTCAAGCTGCCTGGCTGCCGGCCACCATCTTGGCTGGCAGTTAATTTGCATATCTCGCTGATTAGCCAATGGGAAGGGTAGAGGTCGTATGCCAATTACCATGTTTCTCTTTTATTAGATAGGATACTCTCTGATCATAGTAATAACTAATTGGTATTTTGCCACTGCAATTACACGGGTAGTGCATGTTAAGTGAAGAATGGATTATAGATCTTTAATAAAAAGCTAGTCATTACTATTATTATTTATTAATTTTGTGTCATAGGCAGGGCATTAATTCCTTTTTCATAAAAGATGAGCTGAACAGTCACAAAGAATCAATGGGTTGTCCAGGACCTCATAATTTGTCTCACAGTTTAATTTTCCCAGGCACAATATTCTTTCAACCATACTTCTGTGCTTTTATTTCCCCTTGAACATAGCAACAAATCTAGGAAAAGAGGATATGGGGCTTATTTCTTTACAATTGTAAAACTCTCTGAGATCTACACTCTATCTTCTCTTTCTTTGAAGTTCTTCCTTAAAGGACATTTCATATTAGTTCACTGACTTTGAAGGTTGTAAATAATCTCTAATGCTCTAAACCTTTTCTGGTCTGTTTTGTTTATTTCACCATGCCTTTTGCCAGTTTGGTGTCTGTGTTGGGTAATGACTTGGGTTCAAGATGCTAATCATTCATTTTTAAGGTTAACACTGTTTCTTCAATTTGTGTTAATAAAGATTCCTTCAAAATGACCATATATCCTCAATTCTTAAAAATTTAGTTTTGCCCTGGCCAGTGCAGCTCAGTAGGTTGGAGAATTGTTCCATGCACCAAAAGGTTGCAAGTTTGATTCCTGGCCAGGGCACATACCCAAGTGGTGGGTTTGATCCCTGGTCAGGGTGTGTAGGGGAAGCCACTGATCCATGTTTCTCTCTAGCATAGGTATTTCTTTGTCTCACTTTCTCTCTCCCTCTCCTTTCCTCTTTCTCTAAAAAAACTAAAATAAAATCAATAAAAACATGTCCTCAGGTGAGGATTAAAACATATTCCTGCTTTATAAAAAATTTAGTTTTAAATATTTAGTGTTATTTAAGAACATGAGGGCCAAACTATGTTTTACAGAATGTGCTTTCAGTACCTGTGACATACACTTTCACATTCTTCATGAAACATATTTTCTCCTCATTTTACTCTTTAGTCATCACCTGTTAATATGGTCTCAGCAAATACAGAATGTTCAAATAAAGGCTAGGCAGCAATCCTAGTGAAAAAACACTAATAGTTCTTTCTTAAAAATGTTTTTACACTTTGCCACTAGATAGCAGCATCAGCTTCTCAATCACAATGAACATTTTCTTTAATAATTGAAAGCATTATTAAGACAGGAGGCTTAAAAAATAGCTTTCAAAGTCTAATTATTAATTTTTGAGGGAAAAATCATACACAAGTTTTGTGTGCTTGGGCCACTCATTTACATATATTCATGCCATAGGAAAGAACTGCTTCTTTCATCAGGATTTTTAAAGTGCATGGCACATAAAAATTTAAAGTTTCTGATATAATCTAACATTCTTACCTTTCAAATTGTAAAACTAATGTATAAAGGGCAAGGAATGATTTTTCTGTGATATGTAACAGAATTTATTATTGTACACCTGTTCTAGAAATACATAGCTCAGAGATCTTTACTCCATCCAACATTCTTATAAGTACTTCTATTATCATAATGATAATAAATAAAAAGACTTTCATAATGATAATAAATAAAAAGGCTCTGTAACATTAGCTGTAAATATGTTTCCTAGTGTTCTTTGCTACTTTAATAATAAATAAAATTATTACAATTTCTATATTTTTCATTTTTAAAAATGTGTCTTTATTGTTTAAAGTGTTATAGGTGTCTCCCTTTTTCCCCCACATTGATCCCCTCCACCCCACTTGCATGCTCCCCTCCCAGGTCGTCAGGCCACTATTGTCTGTGTCCATGGGTTATTCATATATGCATATAAATTCGTTGGTTAATCTCTCCCCTCTTCCTCTCCCACCTTCTCTCTGAGATTCATCAGTTTGTTTCATGCTTCTATGTATCTATTTTGTTCATCAGTTTATTTTGTTCATTAGATTCCACATATAAGTGAGATCATGTGATACTTGTCTTTCTCTGACTGGCTTATTTTGCTTGGCATAATACTCTCCAGGTTCTAGTTAAACCATGCCTGATACTTTAGATGCCTGAGTTCCTCCCCTGCATCAGCACCTGACTTTATGTATAAGGGTGACTAATATGGACTACTGCAGAATCCAGAGAGAACTGAGTGCCCTCTCCTCCCCATCCAAGAGGGATTACTTAATTAAATTGAATGCACATTTTGAACAGCTATATTCACTAAACCACATGTTCATTTCTTTCCTTACTCCCTTTTGGGATAAGTCAGAGCAATCGAAACAGAGAAATGATCAAAGCTATAAAATATTTTTACAGCAACAAAACCTCAAATGTCTAGATTTAAAACTTTCACTGTGTTTTAGACAAAAATAGATAAAAAGAATTCCACAGACCCTACAGGAAATTTTTCAATTGTAAGGTTAATAAAATGATCTTTAAGTGTGAAGGTAATCATAACTCGCTACCAAAATATGGGAAAAATAAAAAAACTCCCAGTCTTCTTAACAATATTAATAATAAGGAATAAATAACTAAAGTACAGCATCTAAAGAGTTTTCAGGGGTGAAATAAATGACTACAGTTAATAATATTGTATTACATATTTTAAAGTGGCTGAGTAAATCTTAAAAGTCCTTATCACAAGAAAAAATATTTTTTAATTATACATAAGGATAGATGTTAATCAGACTTATAGTGGTAATCATTTTGCTATATATACAAATATGGAATAATTATGTTGTACACCTGAAACTAATATAATGTTATATGTCCATTATACCTCAATAAAAGGTTCTTTCATATTGAATCAACAGAAAGTTATAGAAACTTAAGCTTTTATAGAAAAAATTGCTTTAAATTAATACAGCATATATCTTTGTGAATAAATGTTTCCAAATTTTCAGGTAGAAACCCAAAATAGGATTTTTTTTAATGAACCTCCATACTGTTCTCCATAGTGGTTGTACCAATTTACTTTCATACCAGGACTGAATGAGAGGTTTCTCCACAACCTTTCTTACACTTGTTATTACTACTTGTCTAGTTGATAATAGCCATTCTGACAGGTGGTATCTCATCGAAGTTTTAATGAGCATTTCCTTAATAGCTAGTGAAGTTGAACATCTTATATACCTGTTGGCCATTTGTGTGTCTTCTTGCAAGAAATGTCTATTCACATCCTTTGCCTCCATTTCTTTTGCTCATCCTCACCCAAGGATATTTTTTTCCACTGATTTTTAGAGAGAGTGAAATGGAGGGAGGGAGGTGGAGAGTTAGAGAGAGTGAGAGAAATGTAGATGTGAGAGAGTCACATTGATTGGTTGCCTCTTGCACACACCCTGACTAGAGCCAGGGATGGAACCTGCAACCAAGGTATATGTCATTGATGGGGAATTAAACCTGCAATCCTTCCATCCTTGGGCCGATGTTTAACTACTGAGAAACACAGGCCTGGACACCCTGCCCATTTTTCTTTCTTTTTTAAAAAAATATATTTTATTGATTTTTTTACAGAGAGGAAGGTTGTGGGATAGAGAGATAGAAACATCAATGAGAGAGAAACATCGATCAGCTGCATCTTGCACACCCCCTACTGGGGATGTGCCTGCAACCAAGGTACATGCCCTTGACCAGAATCGAACCTGGGGCCCTTCAGTCCGCAGGCCAATGCTCTATCCACTGAGTCAAACCAGTCAGGACACCCTGCCCATTTTTCATTGGACAGTTTGTTTCTTTGGTGTTAAGTTGTATGAGTTCTTTATGTATATTTGTCAGAGCTATTGTTTGCAAATAATTTTCTCCAATTTAGTTTGTTGCCTTTTTGTATTGTTGGTGGTTTCTTTTGCTGTGCAGAAGCTTTTTGATTTGATATAGCCCCATTTATTTATTTTTGCATTTATTTTCTTTACCTTTGGGGTCAAATTCATAAAATCCCCTCTAGACCAAGGTCCATAAGTGTAGTACCTATGTTTTCTTTTATGTAATTTATTGTTTCAGGTATTATATTTAATTCTTTGATCCATTTTGAGTTAATTTTTGTATTTGGAAACTAATAGTAGTCTAGCTTCATTCTTTTGCATGTGGCTTTCCATTTTTCCCAGCACCATTTATTGAAGAGGCTTTCTTTTCTCCATTGTTTTTGTCTCCTTTGTTGAAAATTATTTGTCCATATACATACATGCGGGCTTATTTTTAGGCTCTCAGTGGCTAAGACATGGAAACAACCAAAGTGCCCTTTGATAGATAATTGGATAAAGAAGATTTGGTACATATATATACAATGGAATACTACTCAACCATAAGAAAAGATAAAATATTGTCATTTGTGACAACATGGATAGATCTTGAGAATCCCATGCTAAGCAAAATAAGTCAGACAGAAAAAGTTAAGAACCATATGATTTCACTCATACGTGGGATATAAAACTGAAAGCAACAAATGAACTAATACGAAAAACAAAAACTCACAGATGTAGACAATAGTCTGGTGGTTATCAGAGGGAAAAGGGTGGGGAGTAGTAGTAAAAGGGGATCAAATATATGGTGACGGAAGGCACTTTGATTTTGGATGGTGAGCACACCATCCAATATACAGATGATGTATCATAGAATTGTACACTTGAAATCTATATAATATTATTAACCAATACCACCCCAATTAATTTAATAAAAAAGATTACATCAACATGTTAAGAAATTAAAAAGAAAACAAAACGAACCAACAAGACCTTTAGAGTAAGGAATTGTATTTCATGCTGAAAGACTTGTATTTGTTTGTTTTTTTCTTACCCAGGTTAGAACCAAAATTCAAATTTCCATATTGACTCTGTTTTGACTCAGAGGTGAAGCATATTTCTTGGAAATAAAAAATGTATTTTCTTTTTCCATAGGCTAACAGTTCAGATGTAATAGCTAAATTCTAAGAACAAATTAATACATTATCAGAAGTTTTTCTTTTCCAGTTCTAGCTTACAATAGTTAAACTCTTTACATATTTTGGACAAAAACTTGAAAAATTATTTCTTTGGCAACATGTAGTAAGTGGTACATCTGAGGAAAGTCCATTTTCTTCATTCTTAGCACTTGTTTCCAAGACATTAATGCAGAAGAGAGAGGGGTACGACCCTCTCTGTGCTTTAACTTGCAAAGGATTCCATAGAGTTTCCTTGCTTAACCCATAACTAGAGGTAGTAGAGTTATATTTAGTTAGAAACAAACTTTAAATGATCAGAAAACAGATCTCATTGGACTTACTTAGGATATGAAGCAAAACTTTAATTGCATTTTCCCTTAGTGGCCTCATTCCCAAGATATGGCATGCTTTGGGAACAGAGCATTTTCAATAACAATAAGACAGAAAGAAATGATGCAACTTTTCAAGGAACTTTTAGCTAACCAATGAAGGCTAAATGTATTTTATAGTGAAGTCATCCATATTTTCTTTTTGGAAGAAGAGAAAGAATAAAATCAAATGAGCATTGAAAATTCTGCCCCTTCCCATATTAAGGGAAGGGATGAAACCTGAGAAAATTGGCTCATTTTTACTTTAGTTCTGCTTGTCATCTTGAAAGAAGAGGGAGGGAACCTATTAGAATGTAAGTTGAGATCTTCTAAATCATCTTCTTTTCTTCATTCTACTTGATTTTTTAACAAGTTCAAAAGAGCATAAATTATTTTAAGTAAATTTAAAAATAAATTACATATTTGGTTCATGGCCAGGATCAGCATGATCCTCATCTTTGTTAGATGTTGAGCAAGACCTAAGATGAGAGCATTTATGTAGAGAAAAATTTAAGTTCTGAAACCAGATCAAACTAAGTATGAAATTAGACATATATTTTAGCAACAGGGTAAGGGGAAAATATAGGTCTGAATTTACTCCATCCCTGTCTAAAACAAAAGGGTAATTTCTTTGCTAAAGGAAGACTAACATAGGATGTGTTGATATTATCCCAGTGCTCTGAACATGAGAGTCAATTGTGTCCCCAACTCTGTGGTTTGACCTGTATGGAGAACTGTCTTCTATTCTAAGCACCAAATAAAAAAAGAGAAACTAAAATTTGCATAGCGGGGTAGAAGGCTTGGGCAGGTGTAGAAAGCAAGCTTGATAGAAAAGAGTTGAGGAGCTTCAGGCAACTGTCAAGTGGAAGACTGAGATATAGAGCATGACTGATCCTGGAGGAGCTAATAGACTCTTGAAGAGGTTGAAGCAAGAGGTGAATGTGATGAGTAAACAGTTTGACTGGCCATTTCATCTTTCTCTTTAATTCCCCCAATGCCAACGATATAATGTAAACTGTATTTTTTGGCTTCAGAGGAGGTGTTGCTGGTTAAATAATAAATTTCAAACTGGAAAACTGAAGGAAAAGTGTCTAGTATAAGTCTAATGTTGAACTCTGATGTTCCTGGGATCATATATTTTTTAAAAAGTAAAGTATAAGTAGCTTTATGAGCACATGTACATTTATTCTCTTATTCTATGTGGGTGAGGATTTTCAGCGATCAAAAACAATAATAGTTTTAACTACGTTGAATGAATGAAGCATTCAAGAGATTAGCTGACTTATTCAAGGTTACCCTTATAGTAGGTGACATAAGAATCTAGGGAGATACAGAAATGGGAGAATGTAGGCTCTTTTCCAAATTTCTTCCCTGTACTGTTGCCTTAAAGGTGATAGCTAAATTCAGCACTTTCTATGATCTCATGGCCACTGGCTGGAAACTCAACACCAGAAATAGGAAACCAGGATGTCTTATCCTGTATTCATATTGGAATGAGTTTTGGATACTTTTTAAATGAAAGGAATTGTAAAGACATAAACATTTTAGTGTGAGAAAGGGAAGAGCACAGACCATTTTGACAGGCATTTCAAAGCCCAGCTCTGCCAGTCACTAGCATTATGAATGTGGATTGAGCTTCAATTTTCCTCTTATATAAGATGAGATAATGACATTTAGCTTGCAGATTTATTAAAAAGAGTATGTAAGGTAAAAATACTAACAATTATTGTGCACTTCTTTAGATGCTCAGTAAAACTGTTAACTGCTTTGGATGTGTTGTCTCATTTAATCCTCACAACCATTTACAAGGTTGGTTTACTATTATTATTCTTGCTTCACCGAAGAAAAATAACTCTCCTGGGATGAAAGGAAGTGGATGCCAGAGCAGTTGGATAAAATGCATTTAAACTTAGGTTAAAATAACAAAATGCAAAGAAAATGGCCTAAATATGAGTGGCTGCTCATTCCTTCTCCAGTTTGCCTCACTTCCACTCTCCTGTATCAGTTCACCAGGTGTGTGGCCATATGGTAAATTCGTTGATGTTCACTAAAGTGGGCATTAATAGATATCTATTCAGAAACCATCTAGGCTCAGTTTGTCAACTGAGAGGATCTTGAACAAGCTGCTCTTATTTATAAGCTTTTATTTTTTCTCCATTGTATTGATGACTTCTACAGAGTCTTAAATACTATAGCTGCAGGGCTGACCTTTGGCTCTGGTCTATATTTCATTTTGCATCCCCAGCAGCAGCATGTAACTAACTCATGTTACTCCTAACACTCTTTCAGTTTCTGGGTCTTATTTTTGAAGACAGGTTTACCAAATCTGCTGTGACTTCTCTGCTCTTCTAACCACAACCATTCAATGGCCAATGAAAACTACACAAGGATCACCGAGTTCATTTTTACAGGTTTGAATTACAACCCCCAATTGCAGGTCTTTCTCTTCCTGCTCTTTCTGAGTTTCTACATCATCAACCTAACAGGAAACTTGGGTATGATTATTCTGATACGGATCGATAACCGCCTTCACACACCTATGTACTTTTTCCTCAGCCACTTGTCCTTTGTGGACATCTGCTTCTCCTCAGTCGTGAGCCCTAAGATGCTCACTGACTTCTTTGTGAAGAAGAAAGTCATCTCTTTCTTGGGGTGTGCTTTGCAGCAGTGGTTCTTTGGGTTCTTTGTGGCAGCAGAGTGTCTTCTCTTGGCGTCCATGGCCTATGACCGCTATTTAGCCATCTGCAACCCACTATTGTACTCAGTTGCCATGTCTCAGAGACTCTGTATCCAGCTGGTGGTTGGTCCCTATGTCATCGGGTTTATGAACACCATGACTCATACAACAAACACATTTCGTCTCCCATTTTGTGGTCCCAATATCATCAATCATTTCTTCTGTGATGTGTCCCCCCTGCTTTCCCTTGCATGTGCGGATACTGAGCTCACTAAGTTGGTAGTTTTCATCGTGGCTGGAGCTGTGGGAGTCTTCAGTGGTCTGACTATCGTGGTCTCCTACATTTACATCCTCACTGCCATCCTGAAGATCCACTCTGCCGATGGGAGGAGCAAAGCCTTTTCCACCTGCTCTTCTCACCTGACAGCCGTCTCCATCCTGTATGGTACTCTTTTCTTTATCTATGTACGACCTAGTGCAAGTTTCTCCTTGGGTCTCAATAAAGTGGTGTCCGTGTTTTACACAGCAGTGATCCCCATGTTAAACCCACTTATCTATAGCTTGAGGAACAAGGAGGTCAAAGATGCCATCCACAGGACTGTCGCTAAGAGGAAGACTTGTTGGGCCCAAAATCTTATCTAGAAAGGCAATTAGGGGAGGATTCTAAATGGACAGACTAATTGTGTGGATATCCAAGATTATAGCCACTTGCAAGTGTTTCTTTGTTCATCTCTCCAATCATTCATTCATTTAGTCAATTAGTGTAGATTCATTAAGTCCTATATGTGATCTTTTCTATGCAATATTCCAATATTATAGTTCAAACTCACAGTCCATTTAATTTTGCTTCTCAGTCTGATTATTTCCCAAAAAGCTTTATTTAATTTCAGTTATTAATTTTTTTTATCATTCTGCTAATGTTTTCTCTTCCTGCTGACTCCATGGTAACTGGAATTTTAAAATGCAGTACTTTAGGTTTTACACTCACATCTAGCTTCCTTCAATAGGAATCTGAAGAAAAAAGAAGAAAAGAAATGAGATCTCATGTTTAACCTCATCAGTGGAATAAAATCCTTGGCTGTAAACACCAGTTTTAGGGGTGACCTTAGGACAAAGAACTATATACATCTCAGGGACTGAAAACCAATCTGTGTTCCATTCTGACAGATGGGGTGGTCCACACAGCCTCTTTAAGTAATGAAGAGACTTGTGCTCATTCTAATGCAGTTTATACCTGAAAAAGCTTCTTATAGAAAAGGTAAACCTTATCTTTTCTTAGAATTCAACTTTTCTGGTAGATGCTCAGAGGATTACCTAAACTTCTCTATATGGGGCTTGGTTGTGTGTGTGATAGTGCCTTCTAAACACTGTTAATAAATAAGTTCATTACTCAGTCAGTACAGAAAAATATGGTTGTATTTAGACTCTTTATCCAGATCGCCCTGTTCCTAGTAAGGCCAGTAGATTTGTAGCATCACAGGCAGTATATACATGCCACTCAACTTGATGGTTATGACTCCTGGGCAATGTGTGTGATAGGCAGCCTTGATCTGAGCTCCTCTTAGAGACCCAGGAATGCTACCTAATTTATATTATCTTTCTGGATTTATCCTTATCTCTTGATGTTGACATAAAGACATGAAAAAGGGATAGTTTCACTGAGGAAACAGGTCAGCTTTTCTAGATGACATTATAATGTCATAGCTAAATTGTTATAGAAATTTTCTCAGAATTTTAAGGAACTCTTAGGTCTGCCTTTTCCCACAAAATAAGTTTAGCAAACCTGATTAAGAAGCTTTCTCTAAAAGTCACAGCCTATCACTATTTAGATTCAGAAATAATTTTTCTAAATCTTTGAGCACTTTCTATATACAAAGTATTGTGAGCTATTTTCTATTGGTTTTCATATAAGGCACAATCTCTGAAAATTGACATCAATCAGTGAGTACTCACACAATCATAGCATGCTTTCTACCTATAGGGGCCTTAAAGACCAGTTTATCCTAACCAAATGACTGGCTCATCATTGAAGCTTGGGGTGGTCGTGGGAGGGGAAATGTTTTATCATCTTATGTACTGTAAAGCCCAAAATATGACTTGCCATCAATATATTTATGGAAGGTCCATTTAAACTTCAGGAACCTTGTTTTAGAGTGGGTTTCCTAGATGGAATAAAATTTATTCCAGAATAGTTATTGGAAATATCAGAAAAGCAAAATGATCCCAGCTGGCATGGCTCAGAGGTTGAGCATCTACCTATGAACCAGGAGGTCATGGTTCAATTCATGTTCAGGACACATCCGTGGGTTGTGGGTTCAATCCCCAGTGTGGGGCATGCAGGAGGCAACCGATCAATGATTCTGTCTCATCACTGATGTTTCTATCTCTCTCTCTCCCTCTCCCTTTCTCTATGAAATCAATAAAAAAGAAAGAAATGCAAAATGATATAACAAAAAGAAACAAAATTTAGAATTGGAAGACCTCATACATTTATATATTCAACAAATAATTATCAAATATGTTCTGTGTGCCAGGCACTGAGCTTGGTGTTGTAAACAACAGTGAAGAAAATGAACAGCATTCCTGTATGCAAAGAGTTGACAGGATAGCATATCTAAGAGGTACTTCTGTTTATTACCCTTTGGGTGTATCAGTCAAGTCCATATGAGATAAATGGAAGTAATGATAGTATCCACTGTATCATAGGACTACTGTGAAGATTAAATTAGAAGATGAAGATGGAATCACTTAATATACTTCATAAATGTATATTTTCTGATTCCTAATAAAAACTATTAATTGAAAATAACAACACTTTGGAACCAGGATTTTATCCTAAGTGTGACAGATTCCTCCATACAGGTTCATTTGCAGGATCTTAGATGCAACAATGGGAGGGAGAGTGGAGGCAGCATGGTATAGCCACTTGAATTCTAATCCTAGACCCATCACTGTAATTTTGTGATTTTTAGGGTTGTCTTTTAATCCCAACTATAAACTAACAATAACAGTGTCTAATTTACTGAGGATTTGTAACCAGTTGCTTGAAGGAGCTGAAGTTCACAGGGTTTAAGTAGGAGGAATTTTCATTATTTTTTTATCATTGCCCTTTCAAAATGCTGGCTGATGTGTCATCTCAAACCTCCTGATCACTCACTCACATCACAGATAGATCTAATAGTTTTTTCTTTCACTTGGAAGTAAGAAACAAATGCTTTCCATTTCCCACTATTAAAAGTCAAGTTCAGACCAGATCAAGATGGCAGAGCAGGTCAATGCTTTGCTCTTCTCTTCCCATTACCATAAAAATTGCAAATAAAGTGTAGAACGACC
This sequence comes from Myotis myotis, assembly GCF_014108235.1. NCBI lineage: Eukaryota > Metazoa > Chordata > Mammalia > Chiroptera > Vespertilionidae > Myotis > Myotis myotis. The sequence continues at coordinate 65,264,550 of NW_023416314.1, forward strand.
ATCAGTAAGTCTAGCTGAAAAGAATTGCTATAACTAAGAATTAAAGAAGAAGCCACATTGAGACTGTGAAGATATTAGTCAAAAAATTGGATTACATCCATGAAATTTAAAATAAGTCAAGTCCATGATGATGTCAACTTCACAACACTTTCCAAATTAAAACATCCTTCCTCCCCCATCTCAGGTTCTAGAGTGGTGATAAAAAGAGGCAGATCTGAATCTCTATTATTGCTGCCCATCCCTTCCACTCTGCTGGGATGGAAAGAAGAGGGGAAAGAGAGCAGAAAAACACTGGCTGGGATTGTTGGGATCTGGTGTCAACATCTTTTAATGACAGAGGCATGATTACTGACTCTTTCTCTTGGGGATTGTCCTAAGGAAATAATTCAAAATGCAAGGTGGGATGGTGTTGGCACCTTTATCCAGGGATGTGTTTTTCAATGTGTATATACAAAACCCAAGTAACCCCTGGTTTCATTAACTAGTAGGTACAATTGGCATTCTCTTTCCTTTAATGCTAAATTATGATGAGCTCAAGTTGTTGATGCAAGATGCAGAGTGTTATGAGTGTCTCTTCCCCATGTATACCCTGAGCAACCCAGGGGGAGAGAAACAGTTTATACTGTTGCTCTCCTGCCTTCTCAGCTGCTATTGGCTGCTTCACCCACAGGTTCCTATTCCCATTACTATAAGTCTTCTCTTATACCTCTCAGTAGTGGCTATTCTTCAAAGATCCCATCATTTTCTCCCAAACCTGACAACAGTCCCACTTTATTTTAAGTCACCCACAGCATATTTGAGGCCAGGCTGCAACTTCTATTGGGACTTTATTAGAGGCTGGAGATAATGAGAGAGATGCGCAATTCTGAGGATAATTTGGAGCTACAACATAGATCCCCCTGAGTCTGTGAGTGGCTTGCTTTGTGGACAACAGCAGGACAGTCCCATCAGGACAAAATGTCCATTCATAGAACATTTGCTTAAGGCTTGGACTTATCATCGGAAAACACCACATGGAAGTCCTCACAGTTATGTCCTGATTGAATTCAGCCAAAATGAGTCATGTTCTTTGTACAGTTTTTTCTCACACACACACACACACACACACACACACACACACACACACACACACAAAAACACACACACACACACACGTGTGTGTGTGTATATATATATATATATATATATATATATATATATGTATTACAAAGAGATAATCAGTAGAGACATACAGGTGCATAACAGGAAAGAAAAGTTCCACAAAATATACTTAGTTTTACTACCTGAAATACCTGTTTATTACTAAAATCCAGCCAAGCACCCATTTGTAAGAATGGTTTTTACATTTTTAAATGGTTAAAATAACTGAAAAGCAGAATGATATTGCATGACCCATGAAAATAATTTGGAGTTCAAATTTCAGTGTCCATAACAAAATTCCTATTGGAATACAGCCATCTTCACATCGGAGTTTTTCCACAGCAATGCTGTAGACAGTATGGACAGGATGACACTTTGTTGTGGGCACTGTCCTTTGTATTGGAGAATGTTTAGTCTCATCCTAGACTCTACTCATTAGATGCCTGTAGCATTCCACCCCAGTCATTACAACAGAACGTATCCAGGTCTTTTCTGTGGTGAAAATATATGTAAGCCAGAACCATAGCTCTATGGCTTGTCCCTGCTGCTTTGGTGGTTCAAGAGCAGAGTTGGGTGGCTGTCAGGGGGACAGTATGCTAGCAAATTCTAAAATATTTACTCTATGGCCCTCTATAAAAAAGTTTGATGACTCTTACTTTATTCTACCATGTGTTTTTTCTTCTTTCCTAACAATGCTGGTCATGATCTACTAAATTGATTTAATTTCCCATTAATAAGATTCCAACTGCTGTTTGAGAAATGCTATTCCAATGCAGCTCCAAAGAGACAGTATATTGAATATTGGATAAGAGCATAAGACTTAGAACTAAATGTGGGTTCATATTTCAACTATATTACTTAAAAGCTGAGTGAACCTGAGCAAGTTACATAACCTCTCTGAGCTTTTGTGACCACATATAGAGAGTGGGAATGATAACAATAGCAGTTACATAATTGTTTGTTATTATTATTGGTGTTTTTATTAGGGTCCTCAGAGAAACAAAACTGAAAGGATGTGTGTGTGTATATACAATGAAATTTATGTTAAGGAATTGACTCATAAGGAAAAAAATGGCGGCGGTATAAACGGACGTGTCCTGTGCCTTGTCCTGGAGCAGATAAGGGTGAGCAGCTGAAACGGGTAACATGCAGCCCGAATAGGCAGAGGATTTTCAGCTGAGAGACTGTCTGCAGCTAGGAAAGACCGAGAACCCCCCAGGAAAAAAAGGACGGTTGGAGACTGCGGCTGAAGCCTCTCCTGGTGCGCCAGCTAAGCAGCGGAGACTGCGCCATCTTGGGTGGTTGTTGCCGGCATCCAGAGACCAGCTACTAACCTGGAAACAAGGGATTCAAGCAGCGTGACTGCCTGAACTCAGAGGAGCACTGCTTCTTCTCATGGAAAGGTTGGACATCCCCTAAAGGTGCGGTTTGCAGTTCGGGTTGGAGGGAGGACCGAGCTCGCGCGCGCGCGCGGGGCTGAATCTGCGCCCCACAGAGTCTGCAGCCGTTGGGACCAGCGTGACCCGCGAGTGGGGAAGGGGCCCCACAGGGCTGCTGGCAGAAGGGAAAGCGAAAAATGAGCCCATATCTGGACTGGATGTAAAGGAGCAGCCTTGGACTTTGCCAATCTGCTGGCTGCTTGGTGCCAGGGGCGAGTGGGCGCGCGGAGACTGCGCACGGAGACTGTGCGCAGACCTGGAAGGTGGAGGCTTGCGAATTCGCACAACTATCAGGCTCTTGTTACAGTTCCCCTTAGATCCGTGCATTTGATTATTAAACCCAGTGCATGGGATTCCCCAGTTGGGGTCATTCGCAGAGCCTGTAGGGGAAAGTTCTTTTTGGGGAGCCTGGGAAACAGCGGGCAGTGGCAAGGAACCAGCTCTGGGCAGTGGTCTTTCCCCGAATCGGTTCCGAATACCATAGAGGAAAAAAAACAAAACAAAAAAAACAAACCCTACTGATAGAGAGGACCTATAGCCTCGGAGGTCAATCCAGACACACTGCCACCCAGAGGCAGAGCCACGAACTGTCTCTTCTACGATCACAAATAAAGGCAGTCTGGTAAACAAATACAAGCCGCCTTAAAATCAGGTCTGTGGTTTACTGCACGGAGGGACAGTGTATCGCAGGGAAGTTCAACACTCCCCTGAATGCCTGGCAGGACTGAGGTGTGCCAAAAAGAAGAGTGGAAGATCTGAAGCACCTTCACTTCCGAATATTTTTATATATATATATATATATTTTTAATTCTTTTTTCAGCATTTCATTAAGAACCTATTTTATTTTTTTCATCACTTGATTTTACCTTTTTAATTACTACATTTTTTTAACCAGTATTATTGCTATCCTTTTACCATTTTTTCAAGTGTCATTTTATTTTTTATTATTATTATTTTTTTTCTTTATTTTATTTTGGGATTAGTGTTATACACACTATTTTCATCGTTCCTTTAGCATCATTTCTCTCTAGCTCACATTTACCCTTAAGCCAAAACTCTCTTCCTCACTTTTCCTCTTTTGTTGTCCTGTTTCTCTTACCCTATTCCTGCTTTGGATTTTACCTATTTCTTCTTTCTACCCACTGTCTAAATTTCACCCTACTTATATATCTAATTTCCAATCCCTCGCTCTCCCCATACAAATAGCCTCTTCCCCACCTCTATTTCATTCTCTTACTTTTTTTTTTTTTTTTTTTGTCTTTTTGTTTTTTTCTTCTCTCCCTTTTCCCAATCTCATTTCGGCACTCCTTTTTGTTTTTTATTTTTCTCTTTAATATTTTTCTCTTTTTCTTCTTTATCCCCTAATTCTCTTCGCTCGGGGGGGTCACCTTTATTTGGGGTTATTAATATCGTGAATGCATTTAGTTTGTTGCCTTGTACGTTGTGCCTTGTTGTGTTGTATTTTGTGCCTTTGAATCAGCGCAGCAGAGAGAGAATTACATAACCAAACACCTTGAGAAGAGAAATCATGGTGAAACAAAGAACCAACCCAAATATGAAAGAAAAACAGGCATCATCAGAAAAGGAAGTAAACGAAATGGAGGCAATGGAGGCAAGCAACCTGTCAGAGAAAGAATTCAGAGTAATGGCCATAAGGTGGATGAAAATAATGGAAGAGCAATTCAACAATATGTGTAGGAACCAAGAGGAAATGAAGAAGAACCAAGAGGAAATGAAGAGAAACCAAGAAGAAATGAAAAACAACATCACTGCCATAAAGAACTCACTAGAAAGCATCAATAGTAGACTAGAAGAAGCAGAAGACCGCATCAGCGAGCTAGAAGACAAGGTAGAAAAAAATACCCAAACAGAACAGCTTCTAGAAAAAAAAATTAAAAAGCAGGAGGAGAGCCTAAGAGAACTATGGGACAATGCTAAACGAAACAACATCCGAATAATAGGGGTGCCAGAAGGAGAGGAAACTGAGCAAGGAATAGAAAACCTGTTTGAAAAAATAGTAACAGAAAATTTCCCTGATATAGGGAGGAAAAAACTCACACAAATCCAAGAAGCTCACAGAGTCCCAAACAAAATGAACCCGAAAAGACTGACACCAAGGCACATAATAATTAAATTGGCAAACACCAACGACAAAGCAAGAATCTTAAAAGCAGCCAGAGAGAGACAGAAAGTTACCTACAAAGGATCCCCCATCAGACTAGTGACCGATTTCTCAACAGAAACACATCAGGCAAGAAGGGAATGGAATGAAATATACAAAGTCATGCAAAGGAAGGGTCTGAATCCAAGAATACTATACCCAGCGAGGCTATCAATCAAAATTGAGGGTCAAATCAGGAGCTTCACAGACAAAAACGGTCTACGGGAGTTTATTACAACCAAACCAGCAATGCAAGAAATGCTACAGGGTCTGCTGTAAATAGAAAAAACAGGAAACAAAGAAGGAACGCAGCGGTAAAGAACAAAAATGGCGACTAACAAGTTTCTATCAATAATAACTTTAAATGTAAATGGATTAAATTCCCCAGTCAAAAGGCATAGGGTAAATGAGTGGATAAGAAAACATGACCCATATATCTGCTGTCTACAGGAAACCCACCTCAGAAAAAAAGACGCACACAGACTGATGGTGAAGGGATGGAAAAAGGTTTTTCAGGCCAATGGAAGTGAAAAAAAAGCCGGGGTAGCAATACTTATATCTGACAAATTAGATCTCAAAGTGAAGGACATAAAAAGAGATCAAGAAGGCCACTTCATAATACTAAAGGGAGCAGCCCAACAAGAAGAAATAACTCTGGTAAATATATATGCACCCAATATAGGAGCACCCAAATACGTAAGAAATCTTCTGGAGAAGATCAAGGGAGAGATTGACAGCAATACAATCATAGTAGGGGATCTTAACACCCCATTATCTTCACTGGACAAATCCTCTAAACAGAAACTCAGCAAAGAAACATCAATCCTAAATGACTCACTAGATCAGATGGAATTAATTGACATCTTCAGAACATTTCACCCCAAAGCCACAGAATATACATTCTCCTCGGGTGCACATTTGTCATCTTCAAAGATAGACCATATATTGGGTCACAGACAAAGTCTCTTCAAATTCAAGAAAATTGAAATCATATCAAGTATCTTCTCAGACCACAAAGGCATAAAACTGGAAATCAACTACAACAAAAACAATCCAAAAAAATCAAACACATGGAGACTAAATAGCATGCTATTAAACAACGACTGGGTCACCAGTGAGATCAAAGAAGAAATAAAAAACATCATGGCAACAAATGACAATGAAAACACAACAATCCAAAACCTATGGGACACAGCAAAAGCAGTCTTGAGAGGGAAGTTCATAGCTCTACAAGCCTACTGCAAGAAACAAGAAACAATGAGAATAAATGACCTAACTCTACAACTCGAAGAATTAGAAAGAGAGCAACAAAAAAAGCCCACTGTAAGCAGAAGGAAGGAAATAACAAAGATCAGAGCGGAGATAAACAACATAGAGACCAAAAAAACAATACAAAAGATCAACAAAACCAAGAGCTGGTTCTTTGAAAGGATAAACAAGATTGATACACCTCTAGCCAGGCTCACCAAGAAACAAAGAGAGAGGACCCAAATAAACAAAATCAGAAATGAAAGAGGAGAAATAACAACAGAACCCATAGAAATACAAAGGATTGTTAGAAAATACTATGAACAACTCTACTCCAACACACTAGACAACCTGGAGGAAATGGACATATTCCTAGATAAATACAACCTTCCAAAACTTAACCAGGAAGAATCTAAAAATCTCAATAGGCCAATAACTATGGAGGAAATCGAAGCAGTAATCAAAAAGCTTCCAGCAAACAAAAGCCCAGGGCCAGATGGCTTCACAGGGGAGTTTTACCAAACATTCAAGGAAGACCTAAAACCTATCCTCCTCAGACTATGTCAAAAGATCCAAGAGGAAGGAGCACTTCCCAGCTCATTCTATGAAGCCAACATCACCCTAATCCCAAAACCAGATAAAGACAATACAATGAAAGAGAATTATAGGCCAATATCCCTCATGAACATAGATGCCAAAATCCTCAACAAAATCCTAGCAAATCGGATCCAGCAGTACATCAGAAAGATCATACACCATGACCAAGTAGGATTTATCCCAGGGATGCAAGGATGGTACAATATCCGCAAATCAATAAATGTGATACATCACATAAACAAATTGAGAGAGAAAAACCACATAGTCATATCAATTGATGCGGAAAAAGCATTTGACAAAATCCAACACCCTTTCTTGATAAAAACTCTCAGCAAGATAGGAATTGAGGGATCATACCTCAACATAATAAAAGCCATATATGACAAACCATTCCCCCTAAAAACAGGAACAAGACAGGGATGCCCCCTCTCACCACTCCTGTTCAACATAGTACTGGAAGTACTAGCCATTGCGATCAGACACGAAGAAGAAATAAAAGGCATCCAGATTGGAAAAGAAGAAGTAAAACTGTCCTTATTTGCAGATGACATGATACTGTACATACAGAACCCTAAAGACTCCATCAAAAAATTATTAGACTTAATAAATGAATTCGGCAATGTAGCAGGATACAAAATTAATGCTAAGAAATCCATGGCATTTCTTTACACCAATAGTGAACTTACAGAAAGTGAAACTACAGAAGCAATCCCATTTACCATTGCACCAAAAAAATTAAAATACCTAGGAATAAACTTAACTAAGGAGGTAAAAGACTTATATGCTGAAAACTACAGGACACTGAAAAAAGAGATAGAGGAAGACATAAACAGATGGAAGAATATACCGTGTTCATGGATTGGTAGAATCAACATCATCAAAATGTCCATACTACCCAAAGCAATTTATAGATTCAATGCAATCCCCATTAAATTACCAACAGCATATTTCACAGATCTAGAACGAACGTTCCAAAAATTCATCTGGAATAAAAAAAGACCCCGAATAGCTGCAGCAATCCTGAGAAAGAACAAAGTAGGTGGGATCTCAATACCAGATATCAAACTGTATTACAAAGCCACTGTTCTTAAAACAGCTTGGTACTGGCACAAGAACAGACATATAGATCAATGGAATAGAATAGAGACCTCAGAAATCAACCCAAACCACTATGCCCAATTAATATTCGACAAAGGAGGCAAGAGCATACAATGGAGTCAAGACAGTCTTTTCAATAAATGGTGTTGGGAAAATTGGACAGATACATGCAAAAGGATGAAACTAGATCACCAACTCACACCATACACAAAAATAAACTCAAAATGGATAATAGACTTAAACGTAAGACAGGAAACCATAAAAATACTAGAGGAATCCACAGGCAGCGAAATCGCAAACATATGCCGAAGAAATTTCTTCTCTGATAATGCTCCTAGGGCAATGGAAACTAAAGAGAAAATAAACAAATGGGACTACATCAAAATAAAAAGCTTTTGCACAGCAAAGGAAACCATCAACAAAACAACAAGAAGACCCACTACATGGGAGAACATATTTGCCAATGATACCACCGATAAGGGTTTAATTTCCAACATTTACAGGGATCTCATGAAACTTAACAAAAGGAAGATAAACAATCCAATAAAAAAATGGGCAACGGACCTAGATAGACACTTTTCGAAAGAGGACATACAGAAGGCCGAAAGACATATGAAAACCTGCTCAAAGTCACTAATTATACGAGAGATGCAAATCAAAACGACAATGCGTTATCATCTCACACCTGTCAGAATGGCTATCATCAACAAATCAACAAACAACAAGTGTTGGAGAGGATGTGGAGAAAAAGGAACCCTTCTGCACTGCTGGTGGGAATGCAGACTGGTGCAGCCACTGTGGAGAACAGTATGGAGCTACCTCAGAAGACTAAAAATGGAACTCCCATTTGACCCAGTGATCCCACTACTAGGAATATATCCCAAGAAACCAGAAACGCCAATCAGAAAGGATATATGCACCCCTATGTTAATAGCAGCACAATTCACCATAGCTAAGATTTGGAAACAGCCTAAGTGCCCATCAGCAGATGAGTGGATTAGAAAACTGTGGTACATATACACAATGGAATACTATGCTGCGGTAAAAAAAAAGGAACTCTTGCCTTTTGCAGCAGCATGGATGGAACTGGAGAGCATTATGCTAAGTGAAATAAGCCAGTCAGAGAAAGATAAATACCACATGATCTCACTCATTTGTGGATTATAGAGAACAACATAGACTGATGAAAAGGGACAGACCCAAAGACTGAGAAATAGCAATCAGGCTATCAATCCCCAGAAGGAAAGTAGGGGAGGGCGGGGGTAAGGGGAAGAGATCAACCGAAGGACTTGTATACATGTATATAAGCCAAACCAATGGGCATGGACAACGGGGGGATGGGAGCATGAGTTTGTGTGTGGGGGGGAGGTTGGGGGTTAATGGGGGTGATGAGGACACATTTGTAATACCTTAACTAATAAAAAAAAAAAAAAAAAAGAAGTGATTACAAATAAAAAAAAAAAAAAAAGGAATTGACTCATAAGATTATGAAGGAAAGCAAGTCCAAAACCTGCACGTGGAGCAGGCTGGAGACTCAGGGAGGAGCTGATGTTACATTTCAAGCCCAAAGACCATCAAGCCGAAGACCCAGCAAAAGCCAATGCTGTCTTTAGTTGCTGCAGAATTCTCTCTTGATCAGGGAAGATCAGCCTCTATTCTATTCAAACCTTCAACTGATTTAAGGCCCATCCACATAATGGAGGGTAATTGTACTAAGTATGAGGAGGATCAGATTCTGCCAGGGTTGTGGTGCCTCTAACTCCATGACCTTGAGTAGATAAATTCTCCATTCCACTTCTTTGTTCCCTCATTTGCCAAAGAAAGGGTTCAGCCTAGAACATCTCTAAGGTAGTTTTTGCTTCTAACATTTCTGTGACACACACACACACACACACACACACACACACACAAATGCTGTAGGAGTTTGAAGCCTGAGGAATCAGCCTTTAACTCTTCAGAGAAGCCATTACAGCAGAATGCTAACAAACTACGTTTGCCAGTGTGAGACTGGGCTGCAAAGCCCAACATTGTTACTGATCCCCTTTCTAATAAGATGCCTTAGGCATCATTGAGATTGATTAAGTCACTCAGATTCCAGCAATTACTAAACTTGAAAGAAATGATTTGCCTCATTCCTAAACAAGTTTCAGAGGAACTAATTAATCAGGGAACTTTAAGTAAGAAAATTTCCTGGGTCATAATTGCTGTTCAGGAATTATAGATGTTTGAAAAGAAGAAATTCCTGATGAGCAGATAAACTAGAATACCATTTGTACTACAGATTGACAGCTAATCTACATGCAATATGCAAGAACATGGTCTGGGTGTTGGGAGTCCTACTTTTATGTTGAGAATCACTCTGTCTTATTCTGTGTAATTGACAAGTTATCTAATGTCTTTACGTTACTTTTTTCCCCCCAGATTTTCTCATTCAGCAGGAATGAATAGGAGAGCTTTAAATTGAGGATTATTGAACTCCAAAATTTTAAAAATATTCTCAATTTTGTGAACAAAATTTTAAAAATATTCTCAAATTTAACAAAAGGAGATGTTCTTTGTTAAATCCTACATGCTGTAGTCATAACCAGTGACTTAATAATACTTCCGCTTTGCTTTACAAGTTGTTGAGATCCATCAATTGTCTATAAACTTGACCTTGACATTTAAACATAAACGTAAAAAGTGTATTATGCTAAATGGTAGAAACTTCCACTACATGATACATAAGCTCTGGGGATGTAATGTACAGCATGGTGACTATTTTTAACAATACTGTATTGCACATATCCCCTACTAGATTCGTGCACTCATGGGGTCCCTTGGCGTGGTCTGCAGGGATCTGGGGAGGAGCTGCTCCACTCATCTTGGCCCACTCATCCCAGTCAGCTGAGCGGTGCTCCCACTGTGGAAGCGCACTGACCACCAGGGGACAGATCCTGTGTTGAGTGTCTGTGCCCTGGTGGTCAGTGCATGCCATAGTGACTGGTAGTTTGGTTGACCAGTCTAGGCTTTTATATATATAGACTAGAGGCCCGGTGCTAAAAACTTTGTGTATTCGGGAGAGTCCCTCAGCCCGGCCTGTGCCGTCTCGCAGTCTGGGACCCCTCCGGGGATGACCACCTGCTGGCTTAGGCCTGGAGGATTGGGCCTTAGCTGGCAGTCAGACATCCCTGTGGCAGCCCAGGAGCCCTTGGGGGATGTCCACTTGCCAGCGGGGATCAGGCCTAGCTGTAGCCAGACATCGTTAGTGCTGCTGAGGAGGCGGGAGAGGCTCCCACCACCACCACTGTACTGGCAGCTATCAGCCTGGCTTGTGGCTGAGCAGAGCTCCCCTTATGGGAGCACACTGACCACCAGGGGGCATCCTGCATTGAGCATCTGCCCCCTGGTGGTCAGTGTGTGTCATAGTGACCAGCAATTCCCAGTCGCTCTGCTGTTAGGGTCAATTTGCATATTACCCTTTTATTATATAGGATAGAGTCCTGGTATATGAGTGGGGGCCAGCTGGTTTGCCCTGAAGGATGTCCCGGATCAGGGTGGGGGTCCCCTCTGGGGTGCCTGGCCAGCCTGGGTGAGGGGCTGATGGCTGTTTGCAGGCTGGCCACAGCCCCCAGCCACCCAAGCTCCCATTGGAGGCTGGCTGGAAGCAGGTATCTGGGATTTATTTAGCTTCTATAATTGAAACTTTGTTGCCTTTTGCGGAGGCCACAGCTGGCCAGAGCAGGCGGGAAGTTTGGCTTTCTTCATCGCCGGGACAACCAAGCCTCTTACTTGCTCCACCTCCGTGGCTTCCGGCCGCCATCTTGGTTGGGTTAATTTGCATATAGTTACTCTGATTGGCTGGTGGGTGTGGCTTGGGTGTAGCGAAGGCATGGTCAATTAGCATTTTTTGTCTTTTATTAGTGTAGACTAGAGGACCGATGCATGAAAATTCATGCACTGTAAGGGGGCCCTTCAGCCCACCTGCCCCCTTTCACAGTCCAGGAGCCCTTAGGGGCAGGAGGCAACCCAGCGATCAGGGGAAGGCAACACCCCTATCACACCTCTACTGCTGCCACTGCCAGCAGCGCAAGCCTCAGGCAGCCTTGGGCGGCTGGGAAGTAGATATCTGAGGCTTGCCTGCACCTCAGGCCGGCCCTGGGTGACTGTGGGGCTGAGGGCAGGTCCGGCCTCACTGTGTGCCTGCCGCCCCCAGCTGGGCTGAAAGGACTGTGGGACTCCGGTGGCAGGTGCATGAGTGGCCGGACCTGCCTGAGGGCAGGTCTTGCTGCACTGCCTGTCTGCCATGTCCCTCGCTCCCCCAGAACTGAAATGACTGGGGCACTCTGGTGGGCTGAGGGAAATAGGCTCCGCCATCTTTGTGACAGTCAATTTGCATATTTCCACTTTATTAGATAGGATACTCTCTGCTCATAGTAATAACTAATTGGTATTTTCCCACTGCAATTACATGCGTAGTGCATGTTAAGTGAAGAATGGATTATAGATCTTTAATAAAAAGCTAGTTATTACTATTATTATTTATTAATTTTTGTGTCATAACAGGGCATTAATTCCTTTTTTTATGGAAGATAAGCTGGATAGCCACAAAGAATCAATGGGTTGTCCAGGACCTCATAATTTGTCTCACAGTTTAATTTTTTCAGGCACAATATGCTTTCAACCATACTTCTGTTCTTTTTTTTTTTCCCTTGAACAAGGAACAAATCTAGGAAAAACTCTCTGAGATTTACGCTCTATCTTCTCCTTGAAGTTCTTCCTTAAAGGACATTTCATATCAGTTCACTGACTTTCAAGGTTGTAAATAACCTCAATGCTCTAAACTTTTTTTGGTCTGTTTTGTTTATTTCACCATGCCTTTTGCCAGTTTTGGTGTCTGTGTTGGGTAATGACTTGGGTTCAAGATGATAACTATTAATTTTTAAAGCTAATAATGTTTCTTCAACTTTGTGTTAATAAAGATTCCTTCAAAATGACCATATATCCTCAATTCTTAAAAATTTAGTTTTGCCCTGGCCAGTGCAGCTCAGTAGGTTGGAGAATTGTTCCATGCACCAAAAGGTTGCAAGTTTGATTCCTGGCCAGGGCACATACCCAAGTGGTGGGTTTGATCCCTGGTCAGGGTGTGTAGGGGAAGCCACTGATCCATGTTTCTCTCTAGCATAGGTATTTCTTTGTCTCGCTTTCTCTCTCCCTCTCCTTTCCTCTTTCTCTAAAAACATAAAATAAAATCAATAAAAACATGTCCTCAGGTGAGGATTAAAACAATATTCCTGCTTTATAAAAAATTTAGTTTTAAATATTTAGTGTTATTTAAGAACATGAGGGCCAAAGTATGTTTTACAGAATGTGCTTTCAGTACCTGTGACATACACTTTCACATTCTTCATGAAACATATTTTCTCCTCATTTTACTCTTTAGTCATCACCTCTTAATATGGTCTCAGCAAATACAGAATGTATTCAAATAAAGGCTAGGCAGCAATCCTAGTGAAAAAACACTAATAGTTCTTTCTTAAAAATGTTTTTACACTTTGCCACTAGATAGCAGCATCAGCTTCTCAATCACAATGAACATTTTCTTTAATAATTGAAAGCATTATTAAGACAGGAGGCTTAAAAAATAGCTTTCAAAGTCTAATTATTAATTTTTGAGGGAAAAATTATACACAAGTTTTGTGTGCTTGGGCCACTCATTTACATATATTCATGCCATAGGAAAGAACTGCTTCTTTCATCAGGATTTTTAAAGTGCATGGCACATAAAAATTTAAAGTTTCTGATATAATCTAACATTCTTACCTTTCAAATTGTAAAACTAATGTATAAAGGGCAAGGAATGATTTTCCCATGATATGTAACAGAATTCATTATTGCACACCTGTTCTTAAAACACATAGTTCAGAGATCTTTACTGCATCCAACATTCTTATAAGTCCATCTATTATCATAATGATAATAAATAAAAAGACTTTCATAATGATAATAAATAAAGAGACTTTGTAACCTTAGCTGTAAATATTTTTCCTAGTGTTCTTTGCTACTTTAAAAATAAATAAAATTATATAATTAAATTATTATTATTTCTATATTTTTTATTTTTAAAAAATGTATCTTTATTGTTTAAAGTATTATAGGTGTCCCCCTTTCTCCCCACATTGACCCCCTCCACCTACTCCTGCGCTCCCCTCCCAGGCCTTCAGGCCACTGTTGTCTGTGTCCATGGGTTATGTACATACGTATATAAATTCTTTGGTTAATCTCTTCCCTTTTCCTTTCCCAACTTCCCTCTGAGATTCATCAGTCTGTTTCATGCTTCTGTGTATCTATTTTGTTCATCAGTTTATTTTGTTCATTAGATTCCACACATACGTGAGATCATGTGGTACTTGTCTTTCTCTGATACTTGGCTTATTTTGCTTGGCATAATACTCTCCAGGTCCTAGTTAAATCATGCCTGATTACTTTAGATGCCTCTGTTCCTCCAAAGGTGACTATATGGACTACTGCAGAATCTAGAGAGAGCTGAGTGCCCTCCCGTCCCCATCCAAGAGGGATTACATAGTTAAATTGAATGCACATTTTGAACAGCTATATTCACTAAACCACATGTTCATTTCTTTCCTTACTCCCTTCTGGGATAAGTCAGAGCAATCGAAACAGAGGAATGATCAAAGCTATAAAATATTTTTACAGCAACAAAACCTCAAATGTCTAGATTTAAAACTTTAACTGTGTTTAGACAAAAATAGATTAAAAGAATTCCACAGACCCTAGAGGAAAATTTTCAATTGTAAGGTTAATAAATAATCTTTAAGTATGAGGGTAATTATAACTCGTTACTCAAAAAAAATGGGAAAAATCAAACAACTCCCAGTCCTCTTAATCCTATCTAATAATAGACAAACAAGGTAATTGACCGTACCTTCCCTATGCCTCCTATTGGCTAATCAGCATGATATGCAAATTAACCGCCAAGAAAGATGGCGGCTAATTTGCATCCTGAAGGTGGGGCCGGCAGCCCGGGAGTCTCCCGCAGGACTGGATCCTTTACTTGGCGAGGCGGGGCGGCAGCGTGCAAAGGGCCAGGGCAGCCGGGGTTGGGCAGGGTAGGACGCCTGGCTTCCACCCAGCCCGAGTCAGTCTGGGCAGGTGAGCAGTGCGCGCTGGCTTCCTGCCCTGACCAGGCCGCTCCGGGCCTGTGGGCAAGTATGCAGAGAGCCTCTGGACAGGGGATGCGGGCCGCCGGAGGGCTGGCTGTACTCCCCACATAGCTGTGGTGGCAGCTGTGAGCATGCCAAGCGGAATCTGCAGGCCCAGTTGAAGTAGCGCCTGCAGGCCATCAGTGCTGAGGAGTGGCTGCACAAGTCCCACCTCCTGGCCCACAAGGTGCAGGATCGCCGGACAACCACCCTGGCAGGCCAGACTGACGTCCTCCTGGCCACATCACGGGGGTTTGCAGATCTGCAAAGCCACAGGCCTCCGGTGTGCAAATCCTCTCTTCCCCACCTTGCGTGCAAACATCCCCCAGCATACTGTCACTCTTGCATGCCTGCAACAGTCACAGAATAAGGCGTGCACAAGTTCCCCCCGCCTCTCCGCCGCACTTCCATCAACCCCAGCATGCCTAACACCCCCACAGGATGTACACACATCCCCTCTGACACGCTCATGTCCTTTGGAGAGTGTCTGGGTGTTCTGGGTGCTGAGGCTGAGTGCCTGTGAGATGACAGTGAGAGGGCAGAGTGGTGATGCCCTGTTCCCGCAGGAGGCCAGTGCAGTGACGAGATCACCTCTGTGGGGTTAATGCAGGTGCTGAGGTGGGAGCAGGAGCAGATAGACACACCTGGTGGGCACGGGTGGCCCTCGCTGAGGTGCCTTCAGTCAGGGTTCAAGATCAAGAACCCAGAGGTGGAGAGGAATTCCATCCTCTCAGTGAAACAGTGGGATAGTTGGAGTGACTGAAGAGGAGGAATGTGCACTTTGGTGCCAGCACCCATGAGTGAAGGCTGCCCCGACTGAGCCTCGCTTGCTTGGGGCTTAGTGCACTCCTGCCAAGCAGCGGATGACAGCATGTGCTTTTCTGAATTAATGAGAGAAAACATTGATTGCCCCACTGCCCAAGAAGGTGGAAAGTGAAGTGGGGAGATATGTGGGGAGTGAGCGAGGTTCCCTGTCTGGGGGTTCCAAATCTACTGTTGGTTTCTTTCACCGCTGACTAGAGATATACAGGGTGTCTCCCCAAAATGTATGCACACTTTGAATACCTACTAATTCCAATGGTTTTAAGCATGAGAAGAAAGAAACAACAATGGAGCTGTTATCTGTTAAAAGTGTGGGCACAAACAGGCAGTCAGACATTCCCTGAGGGGTCTTAGATTGGAGAGGGTGCAGGCCAGACTGAGGGGCCCCTTCCCCCCATCCCCACCCCAGTGCATGAATTTCGTGCACGGGGCTACTAATATTATTAATAAGGAATAAATAACTAAAGTACAGCATCTAAAGAGTTTTCAGGGGTGAAATAAATGACTACAGTTAATAATATTGTATTACATATTTTAAAGTGGCTGAGTAAATCTTACAAGTCCTTAACACAAGAAAAATGTATTTTGTAATTATGCATAGAGATGGATGTCAATTAGAGTTATTGTGGTAATCATTTTGCAATATATACAAATATGGAAGTATTTTATTGTATACCTGAAACTAATATAATGTTATATGTCCATTATACCTCAATAAAAGGTTCTTTCATATTGAATCAACAGAAAGTTATACAAACTTAAGCTTTTATAGAAAAAATTGCTTTAAATTAATACAGCATATATCTTTGTGAATAAATGTTTCCAAATTTTCAGGTAGAAACCCAAAATAAGATTTTTTTAATGAGCCTAAATACTGTTCTCCATAATGGTTGTACCAATTTACATCCACACCAGGAGTGAATGAGAGGTTTCTCTATAACCTTTCTTACACTTGCTATCACTTGTATAGTTGATAATAGCTATTCTGACAGGTGGTATCTCATCAAAATTTTGATGAGCATTTCTTTAATAGCTGGTGAAGTTGAGCATCTTATATATCTGTTGGACATTTTGTGTGACTTCTTGGAAGAAATGTCTATTCACATCCTCTGCCCCCTTGTTTTTGTTCATCCTCACCCAAGGATGTTTTTTCCACTGATTTTCAGAGAAAGTAAAAGGGAGGAATGGAGGTGGAGAGTTAGAGAGTGAGAGTGAGAGAAATGTAGATGTGAGAGAGACACATTGATTGGTTGCCTCTTGCATAAACCCTGACTAGAGCCAGGGATGGAACCCGCACCTCAGGTATGTCATTGATGGGTAATTAAACCCACAATCCTTCTATCCTTGGGCCGATGCTTTAATTACTGGAAACACAGGCCCAGACACCCTGCTCATTTTTCTTTCTTTTTTAAAAAAATATATTTTATTGATTTTTTAAAGAGAAGAAGGGCGAGGGATAGAGAGATAGAAACATCAATGAGAGAGAAACATCAATCAGCTGCCTCTTACACACCCCCTATTGGGGATGTGCCTGCAACCAAGGTACATGCCCTTGACTACAATTGAACCTGGGACCCATCAGTCCACAGGCCAAAGCTCTATCTACTGAGCCAAACCAATTAGGGCATCCTGCCCATTTTTCACTGGACAGTTTGTTTCTTTGGTGTTAAGTTGTATAAGTTCTTTATATATATTTGTCAGAGCTATTGTTTGCAAATAATCTTCTCCAATTTAGTTTGTTGCCTTTTTTTATTTGTGGTTTCTTTTGCTGTGCTGAAGCTTTTTGATTTGATATAGCCCCATTCATTTATTTTTGCCTTTATTTTCTTTACCTTTGGGGTCAAATTCATAAAATTCCCTCTAACACCAAGGTCCATACATTTGGTACCTATGTTTTTTCTATGTAATTTATTGTTTCAGGTATTATATTTAATTCTTTGATCCATTTTGAGTTAACTTTTGTGTTTGGAGAGTAGTATTACATACTACTAATAGTAGTTTAGCTTCCTTCTTTTGCATGTAGCTTTCCGGTTTTCCCAGCACCATTTATTGAAGAGGCTTTCTTTTCTCCATTGTTTTTGTCTCCTTTGTTGAAAATTATTTGTTCATATACATACATGTGGGCTTATTTTTGGGCTCTAGTGGCTAAGACATGGAAACAAACAGTGTTCTTTGATCGATGATTGGATAAAGAAGTTGTGGTACATATATACAATGGAATACTACACAGCCATAGAAGAGATGAAATATTGTCATTTGTGACAATATGGATAGATCTTGAAAATCTCATGCTGAGCAAAATAAGTCGGAAAAAGTTCATAACCATATGATTTCACTCATATGTGGGATATAAAACTGAAAGCAACAAATGAACAAATAAGAAAAACAAAAATTCACAAATGTAGACAATGGTCTGATGGTTATCAGAGGGAAGTGAGTGGGGAGTAGTAGTGAAAGGTAAAGGGGGTCAAATATATGGTGACGGAAGGCAATTTGACTTTGGGTGGTGGGCACACCATCTAATATACAGATGATGTATCATAGAAATGTATACCTGAAATGTATATAATGTTATTAACCAATGCTACCCCAATTAATTTAATAAAAAAGATTACAGCAGCATGTTTAGAAATTAATAAAAAAACAAAACCTCTAGAGTAAGGATAGTATTTCATGCTGAAAGACTTGTGATTTTTTTTCTTACCCAGGCTAGAACCAAAATTCAAATTTCCATATTGACTCTGTTTTGACTTGGAGTTGAAGCATATGTCTTGGAAATAAAAAATGTATTTTCTATTGCTATAGGCTAACAGTTCAGATGCAATTGCTATATTCTAAGGACAAATTAATATATTATCAGAAGATTTCTTTTCCAGTTCCAGCTTACAATAGTTAAACTCTTCATATTTTTTGGACATAATTCTGAAAAATTATTTCGTTGGCAACATGTAGTAAGTAGTACATCTGAGGAAAGTCCAATTTTCATTCTTAGAACTTGTTTCCAAGACATTAATGCAGATGAGAGAGGGGTACTACCCTGTCTGTACTTTAACTTGCAAAGGATTCCATAGAGTTCCCTTGCTTAGCACATACCTAGAGGTAGTAGAAAGTCTATATCCAGTTAGAAACAAACTTTAAATGATCAAAAAACAGATCTCATTGGACTCACTTAGGATATGAAGCAAAACTCTAATTACACTTTCCCTTAGTGGCCTCATTCCCTAGAAATTGCATGTTTTGGGAACAAAGCTTTTTCAATAACATTAACACAGAAAGAAATGATGCAATTTTTCAAGGAACTTTTATCTAACCAATGAAGACTGAATACATTTTATACTGAAGTCATCCATATTTTCTTTTCGGAAGAAGAAAAAGAATAAAATCAAACGACCATTGAAAATTCTGCCCCATTCCCATGTTAAGGGAAGGGATGAAACCAGAGAAATTCGGCTCATTTTTACTTTAGTTCTTCTTGTCATCTTGAAAGAAGAGGGAGGGAACCTATTATAATGTAAGTTGAGATCTTCTAAATCATCTTCTGTTCTTCATACAACTTGATTTTTAACAAGTTCAAAAGCGTATAAATTATTTTAAGTAAATTTACAAATAAGTTATATACTACATATTTGGTTAATGGACAAGATCGGCATGATCCTGATCTTTGTTGGATGTTGAGCAAGACCTAAGACAAGGGCATTTATGTGGAGATAAATTTAAGTTTTGAAATAGATCAAAATAAATATGAAATTAGATATTTTAGAAACAGGGTAAGGGGAAAAGATAGTTCTGAATTTACTCCATCCCTGTCTAAAACAACAGGGTAATTTCTTTACTAAAGGAAGACTAACATAGGATATGTTGGTATTATCCCAGTGCTCTGAACATGAGAGCCAATTGTGGCCCCAACTCTGTGGTTTGACCTGTATGGAGAACTGTATTCTATTCTAAGCACCAAATGAAAAAGAGAAACTGAGAAACTAAAATGTGCATAGAGGGGCAGACGGCTTGGGTAAGTGTAGAAACCAAGATTAATAGAAAAGAGTTGAGGAGCTTCAGGCAACTGTCAAGTGGAAGACTGAAATAGAGTGTGACTGATCCTGGAGGAGCTAATAGACTCTTATTTTTTTTTTAAATATATTTTATTGATTTTTTACAGAGAGGAAGGGAGAGAGATAGAGAATTAGAAACATCGATGAGAGAGAAACATCGATCAGCTGCCTCCTGCACATCTCCCACTGGGGATATGCCTGCAACCCAGGCACATGCCCTTGACCGGAACCGAACCCGGGACCCTTCAGTCCGCAGGCCGACGCTCTATCCACTGAGCCAAACCGGTTTCGGCCTAATAGACTCTTGAAGAGGTTGAAGCAAGAGGTGAATGTGATGAGTAAACAGTTTTACTGGCTGTTTAATCTTTCTCTTTAATTCCCCCAATGCCAAGGATATAATGTAAACAGTATTTTGGGCTTGAGAAGAGATGTTGCTAGTCAAATAATAAATTTCAAACTGGAAAACGGAAGGAAAAGTTTCTAGCATAAGTCTAATGTTGGACTCTGATATTCCTGGGCTCATACTTTTTTAAAAAAGTAAAGTATAAGTAGCTTTATGAGCACCTGTACATTTATTTTCTTGTTCTATGTGGGTGAGGATTCTCAGTGATCAAAAACAATGATAGTTTTAACTAAATTAAATGAATGAAGCATTTAAGGTTCATGGAGATTAGCTGACTTATTCAAGGTTACCCTTATAGTAGGTGACATAAGAATCTTAGGAGATACAGAAATGGGAGAATATAGGCTCTTTTCCAAATTTCTTCTCTGTACTGTTGCCATAAAGGTGATACCTAAACTCAGCACTTTCTATGATCTTATAGGCTTCCCACTAATGGCCACTGGCTGTAAACTCAACACCAGAATAGGAAACCAGAATGCATTATCCTGTATTCATATTGGAATGAGTTTTGGATCCATTTTAAATGAAAGGAATTGTAAAGACATAAACATTTTAGTGTGAGAAAGGGAAGAGCACAGACCATTTTGACAGGCATTTCAAAGCCCAGCTCTGCCAGTCACTAGCATTATGAATGTGGATTGAGCTTCAATTTTCCTCTTATATAAGATGAGATAATGGCATTTAGCTTGCAGATTTATTGAAAAGAGTATGTAAGGTAAAAATACTAGCAATTATTTTGCACTTCCTTAGATGCTCAGTAAAACTGTTAAATGCTTTGGATGTGTTGTCTCATTTAATCCTCACAACCATTTACAAGGTTGGTTTACTATTATTATTCTTGCTTCACAGAAGAAGAAAAATAACTCTCCTGGGATGAAAGGAAGTGGATGTCAGAGCAGTTGGATAAAATGCATTTAAACTTAGGTTAACATCACAAAATGCAAAGAAAATGGCCTAAATATGAGTGGCTGCTCATTCCTTCTCCAGTTTGCCTCACTTCCACTCACATGTATCATTTGACCTGGTGTGTGGCCATATGGTAAACTCAGTTGATGTTCACTAAAGTGGGAGTTAATAGATATCTATTTGGAAACCACCTGGGCTCAGTTGGTCAACTGAGAGTACCTTGAGCAAGCTGCTCTTATTTATGGGCTTTTATTTTTTTCTCCTTTGTATTGATGGCTTCCATAGATTCTTAAATATTATAGCTGCAGGGCTGACCTTTGGCTCTGGTCTATATTTCATTTTGCATCCCCAGCAGCAGCATGTAACTAACTCATGTCACTCTTAACACTCTTTCAGTTTCTGGGTCTTATTTTTGAAGACAGGTTTACCAAATCTGCTGTGACTTCTCTGCTCTTCTAGTGGAAACCACAACCATTCAATGGCCAATGAAAACTACACAAGGATCACCGAGTTCATTTTTACAGGTTTGAATTACAACCCCCAATTGCAGGTCTTTCTCTTCCTGCTCTTTCTGAGTTTCTACATCATCAACCTAACAGGCAATTTGGGTATGATTATTCTGATACGGAACGATAACCGCCTTCACACACCTATGTACTTTTTCCTCAGCCACTTGTCCTTTGTGGACATCTGCTTCTCCTCAGTAGTGAGCCCTAAGATGCTCACTGACTTCTTTGTGAAGAAGAAAGTCATCTCTTTCTTGGGGTGTACTTTGCAGCAGTGGTTCTTTGGTTTCTTTGTGGCAGCAGAGTGTCTTCTCTTGGCGTCCATGGCCTATGACCGCTATGTAGCCATCTGCAACCCACTATTGTACTCAGTTGCCATGTCTCAGAGACTCTGTATCCAGCTGGTGGTTAGTTCCTATGTCATCGGGTTTATGAACACCATGACTCATACAACAAACACATTTTGTCTCCCATTTTGTGGCCCCAATGTCATCAATCATTTCTTCTGTGATGTGTTCCCCCTGCTTTCCCTTGCATGTGCGGATACTGAGCTCACTAAGTTGGTCGTTTTTGTCGTGGCTGGAGCTGTGGGAGTCTTCAGTGGTCTGACTATTGTGATCTCCTACATTTACATCCTCACTACCATCCTGAAGATCCACTCTGCCGATGGGAGGAGCAAAGCCTTTTCTACCTGCTCTTCTCACCTGACAGCCGTCTCCATCCTGTATGGTACTCTTTTCTTTATCTATGTACGACCTAGTGCAAGTTTCTCCTTGGATCTCAATAAAGTGGTGTCCGTGTTTTACACAGCAGTGATCCCCATGTTAAACCCATTTATTTATAGCTTGAGGAACAAGGAGGTCAAAGATGCCATCCACAGGACTGTCGCTAAGAGGAAGACTTGTTGGGCCCAAAATCTTATCTAGAAAGGCAATTAGGGGAGGATTCTAAATGGACAGACTAATTGTGTGGATTTCCATGATTCTAGGCTACTTGCAAGTGTCTGTGGCTGGTTGACATTCCTTTCTTTGTTCATCTCTCCAATCATTCATTCATTTAGTCAAGTAGTGTAGATTCATTAAGCCCTGTATGTGATCTTTTCTATGCAATATTCCAATATTATAGTTCAAACTCACAGTCCATTTAATTTTCCTTCTCACACTGCATGCCCCACATGGGGGATTGAGCCCACAACCCAGACATGTATCCTGACCATGAATTGAACCATGACCTTCTGGTTCATAGGTAGATGCTCAACCCCTGAGCCATGCCAACCTCTTTCAATGACAGAAGCACGATTACTGGCTCTTTCTCTTGGAGATTGTCCTAAGGAAATAACTGAAAATGCAAGGTTGGATGGTGATGGTACCTTTATCCAGGGATGTGTTTTTCAATGTGTATATACAAAACCCAAGTAACCCCTGGTTTCATTAACTAGCATATTTGAAGCCAAGCTGCAACTTCTATTGGGACTTTATTAGAGCTTGGAGACAATGAGAAAGATGTGTAATTCTGAGGATAACTTGGAGCTACAACATAGATTTCCCCGAGTCTATGAGCGGTTTACTTTGTGGACAACAAAAGGATAGTCCCATCAGGACGAAGTGTCCATTCATAGAACATTTGCTTAAGGCTTGGACTTATCATCGGACAATACCACATGAAAGTCCTCACAGTTATGTTCTGATTGAATTGAGCCAAAATGAGTTCTGTTCTTTGTACAGTCTTGTCTTCATGTAAAGGTGCTTCCTGTAGAGTCTCAACTTACAATTCCTTAAGAGAATCTAATTAAGGAGAACAACCCGGAGGGATTTCATAACCCAATTCATACTTAGAGAAGAATTATATGTTTCAAACACATCCTATAGTTATATATATATATATATCTCAAAGAGATAATCAGTAAAGACATACAAGTGCATAACAGGAAAGAAAAGTTCCACAAAATATACTTAGTTTTACTACCTTCAATACTTCTTTATTACTAAATTTCAGGGATTGCCAAACTATAGGCTGTGGGCCAAATCCAGCCCAGCCCCCATTTGTAAAAATGGTTTTTACATTTTTAAATGGTTAAAAAAACTGAAAAGCAGAATGATATTGCATGACCCATGAAAATAATTTGGAGGTCAAATTTCAGTGTCCATAACAAAATTCCTATTGGAATACAGCCATCTTCACATGGGAGTTTCTCCACAGCAATGCTGTGGACAGTTTGGACAGGATGACACTTTGTTGTGGGTACTGTCCTTTGTATTGGAGAATGTTTAGTCTCATCCTAGACTCTACTCAGATGCCTGTAGCATTCCACCCTAGTCATTACAACAGAAGGTATCCAGATCTTTTCTGTGGTGAAAATATATGTAAGCCAGAACATATATTTCTCTATGGCTTGTCCCTGCTGCTTTGGAGGTTCAAGAGCAGAGTTGGGTGGCTGTAAGGGGGACAGTATGCCAGAAAATTCTAAAATATTTACTCTATGGCCCTCTATAAAAAAGTTTGATGACTCTTATTTTTTTCTACCGTGTGTCTTTTTTTTTCTTTCTAAACTATGCTGGTCATGACCTACTAAACTGATTTAATTTCCCATTAATAAGACTCCAACTGCTGTTTGAGAAATCCTATTCCCATGCAGCTCCAGAGAGGCAGTATATTGAATATTGGATAAGAGCATAGGACTTAGAACCAAACATGGGTTCATATTGAGACTATGTTATTTAATAGCTGTGTGAACCTGAGCAAGTTACATAACCGCTCTGAGCTTTTGTGACCACATATAGAGAGTGGGGATGATAACAATAGCAGTTACACAATTGTGGTGCTTGTATTAAGCAGGGTCCTCAGAGAAACAAAACCGAAAGGATGTGTGTATATATATACTATGAGATTTATGTTAAGGAATTGACTCATAAGATTATGAAGGACAGCGAGTCCAAAACCTGCACATGGAGCAGGCTGGAGACTCAGGCGAGAGTTGATGTTGCAATTCAAGTCTAAAGACCATCAAGCCGAAGACCCAGCAAAAGCCAATGCTGTCTTTAGTTGCTGCAGAATTCTCTCTTGATCAGGGAAGATCAGCCTCTATTCTATTCAAACCTTCAACTGATTTAAGGCCCACCCACATAATGGAGGGTAATTGTGCTAAGTATGAGGAGGACCAGGTTCTTGCCAGGGTTGTGGTGCCTCTAACTCCATGACTTTGAGTAGATAAATTCTCCGTTCCACTTCTTTGTTTCCTCACTTGACAAAGAAAGGGTTCAGCCCAGATCATCTCTAAGGTAGTTTTTGCTTCTAACATGTCTGTAATGCAAAAAAATGCTGTAGGAGTTTGAAGTCTGAGGAATCAGCCTTTAACTCTTCAGAGAAACCATTACAGCAAACAAACTACGTTTGCCAGTGTGAGACTGGGCTGCAAGGCCCAACATTGTTACTGATCCCCTTTCTAATAAGATGCCTTAGGCATCATTGAGATTGATTAAGGTACTCAGATTCCAGCAATTACTAAACTTGAAAGAAATGATTTGCCTCATTCCTAAACAAGTTTCAGAGGAACTAATTAATCAAGGCAACTTTAAGTAAGAAAATTTCCTGGGTTATAATTGCTGTTCAGCTCTGAAAGTAAGTTCCTGGGGCCTGTCATAAGTCATTCAGCAAAAAAGGATGGACCTTTTTAAAATGATTTAAGGCAGGAAGGCCATATTCCAGCATTATTGTTTCATTGGTTGCTAACCTGTATTCTTGAGATTTGTTTTGTTTTGTAAACTGTGTATACACACACATGCACACACATAATAAAGCAAATATATGACAGATAAAACTTTATACTAGCTTAGGGAAAGGTTCCAAAATGATGAAGGTTAATAGTTACATATTAAAGTGCCAAGAATTAAGATAAAAATAAGAGTTTTGTAATGAAAATGCGTGTGAAATTATGCAAAAGAGTGATAGACCCTCTGGAAATAAAACACAAACAAGATACCCTGTGACAGACAATAGTGTGGTGAAGGCCTGGGAGGGGCTGGTGCAGGATGGAAAGGGTCATTGGGGAAAAAAAAGGACATTTGTAATACCTTCAACAATAAAGATAAATTAAAAAAATAAATATAAATAAGTCTCAAAAAAAGAAAGATATCCTGTGCACATCTTCAGCGGAGCTCTTTGACTCCTTGAAATCCAGATATGTTCTTCCTAATGAACATTGGACCTTAATTTAGAACTGCTCTGGTGGAGGTAGAGCTAGCCATTCAGGTAGAAAAGTAGAATAGAGAGCTAAATGCTAGAGTGCCTGAGATATACAAACTGCATTTTGAAGAGTTCTGATGATATTAAACCTGTCATTAATTCTCTTCCTGGTTTGGGGCAAGTCATGTAACCTCTCAAAATCACACTAGGAAATTGCTTTGCTCTGTAGTTGTGACACTCTACATTATAAAAGATAAAGATGCTAATTGACCATACCTTTGCTACACCCAAGCCACACCCACCAGCCAATCAGAGTGACTATATGCAAATTAACCCAACCAAGATGGCAGCTGGCAGCCACGGAGCTGGAGCAAGCAGGAGGTTTGGTTGCCTGGGCGTTGGAGGAAGCCAAGCTTCCTGCCTGCCCTGAGCTGGCTCATGGCAACAAAGTTTCAATTATAGAAGACAAATAGATCCCAGATACCTGCTTCCAGCCAGCCTCCACTGGGAGTTTGGGTGGCTGGGGGCCTGGCCAGCCTGCAAACAGCCATCAGCCCCTCACCCAGGATGGCCACACCCTCATGGGGTAAGGGTTCCTCCTGGGGGGTTTGGCCAGCCTGAAAACAGCCCTCAGCCCCTCACCCAGACTGGCCAGGCACTCTAGCAGGACCCCTCACCCTGAGAGAGTTGTGGCCAGCCTGCAAACAGCCCTCAGCCCCTAACCCAGGATGTCCAGGCACCCCAGTGGGGACCCCCACACTGAAGGTGCTGTGGCCAGCCTGCAAACAGCCATCAGCACCTCACCCAGGCTGGCCAGGCACTCCTATATAATAAAAGGGTAATATGCAAATTGACCCTAACAGCCTAATGACAGGGAATGACTGGTCACTATGACACACACTGTTCACCAGGGGTCAGTGTGCTCCCATAGGGGGAGCTCTGCTCAGTCACAAGCCAGGCTGATGGCTGCCAGTACAGCGGCGGTGGTGGGAACCTCTCCCGGCTCCTCAGCAGTGCTAAGGATGTCTGACTGTAGCTTAGGCCTGCTCCCCGCTGGCAAGTGGACATCCCCCAAGGGCTCCCGGGCTGCCAGAGGGATGTCTGACTTCCAGCTTAGGCCCAATCCCCCAGGGAGCGGGCCTAAGCCAGCAGGTGGTCATCCCCGGAGGGGTCCTAGACTATGAGAGGGCACAGACCGGGCTGAGGGACCCCCTCAAGTGCACAAATTTTTGTGCACCAGGCCTCTAGTCTATATAATAAAAGCCTAATCAACCATTATGGTGGAACAACTGGTAGCTATGATGCACACTGACCACCAGGGGGCAGACACCCAACACAGGAGCTGCCCCCTGGTGGTCAGTGTGCTCCCACAGGGGGAGCACTGCTCAGCCAGAAGCCAGGCTCACAGCTGGCGAGCGCAGCGGTGGTGGCAGGAGCCTCTCCCACCTCTGCAGCAGCGCTAAGGAGCAGCGAGCTGAGCACTAAGGAGCAACAAGCAGGTGGGCAGTAAGGAGCAAGGCATCCTGGACTACAAGAGGGATCCTGGACTGCGAGAGGGTACAGACTGGGCTGAGGGGACCCCCCCCCCCGCCTCCTGGTGCATGAATTTTGTTCACTGAACTATAAACTCCACAAGGACAAGGACTCTTTCCACTTTGTTCATGATTGTATCTCTGGTAAGTAGTATATTATATGTTTTGGAGTTGTGAAGACCTGCATTGGAAATTTGTCTGTATCTGCACATCACTAGCTATATGACCTAGCACAATTTATTCAGCACCATTACTATTCTTCAGCTACCTCAACTGAAAGTATTCCTGGGGCTTATTATAGTAACTGTTCCCAATTTATTTGTGATTATTTTATGCTCTCTCTTAGATGAAACTCCAAGATTTTATTATTCTCCTTGAAATCAAGAAACCTGATTTTGTAGCAGCATCTCTTACTGTCATTTCCAGACTCTGAGGACAGTGTCAAAGATTTTCAATTATCTCACTAATGCATTTACTTATGCTTGATTAAAATATCCTTTGGGTACTTTCAAGGGATATGTTTAGAGCAGTGGTTCTCAGAGTATAGTCTAGGAAACTTTGGGGGTTCTTGAGGCAATTTCATGCAGTCCATACTCAGTGTTTCCATAACAGTCCAAGATATTACATACTGGCTTCATATTTCACATTGAAATTAACTTAAAAATACGAGTGTTTTGTTATATTATCAAAGAAGAGTATCACAATTATCTAAAGACTAAGTAGTCTTCCATTTTCTTTTTTTCTCTTTTAGTTTTGCTGATTGTTTTTGACTTTTAATTTCTTTATTAAGGTATTACATATGTGTCCTTACGCCGCCCCCCCGATTACCCCTCCCCACTCATGCCCTCACCCCTCTGTTGTCTGTGTCCATTGGTTAGGCTTATATGCATGCATACAAGTCCTTTGGTTGATCTCTCCCCCTTACCCCCACCCTCCCCTACCTTCCCGCTGAGGTTTGATGTTTTGATCGGTGATTCTCTGTCTCTGGATCTATTTTTGTTCATCAGTTCATGTTGTTCATTATATTCCATAAATGAGTGAGATCATGTGATATTTATCTTTCTTTGACTGGCTTATTTCACTTAGAATAAATGTTCTCCAGTTCCATCCATGCTGTTGCAAATGGTAAGAACTCCTTTTTTACCACAGCATAGTATTCCATCATGTAGATGTACCACAGTTTTTTAATTCAATCATCTGCTGATGGGCACTTAGGCTGTTTCCAAATCTTAGCTATGGTGAATTGCGCTGCTATGAACATAGCGGTGCATATATCCTTTCTGATTGGTGTTTCTGTTTTCTTGGGATATATTCCTAGAAGTGGGATCACTGGGTCAAATGGGAGTTCCATTTTTAGTTTTTTGAGGAAACTCCATACTGTTCTCCACAGTGACTGCACCAGTATGCATTCCCACCAGCAGTGAACGAGGGTTCCTTTTTCTCCACATCCTCTCCAGCACTTGTAGTTTGTTGATTTGTTGATGATAGCCATTCTGACAGGTGTGAGATGGTACCTCATTGTCGTTTTGATTTGCATCTCTTGGATGATTAGTGATTTGAGCATATTTTCATATGTCTATTGCCTTTCTTCTGTCTTCTTTTAAAAAGTATCTATTTATGTCTTTTGCCCATTTTTTGATTAGTCTTCCCTTTTCTAATTGTATATCTGTTTAAGAATAAATTTTCTTTATATAAAATCAAAACAAAATGCTCAGTATGTTGAATTTAGAATTATTCATAAGAATTAGATGATCTTATGTAGCCAGTTTTAAAAATTGCAAAAATATAAAACTGTTATTTCTCACTATATATTTTTTTGGTATTGAAATAAAATTATCTGTATTTATTAAACTATTATTTACATTAACATATATTGGGCTTATTATTTTTTTAAATGAATTAATAAAACATATCAAATTTCTCAGTTTTTATTTCTGAAATGGTAAATATTGATAGATATAACCCATTTTCAGAAAATCTGTTTTGGGGTCTCATACTTTTTAAGAGTATAAAGGGTTGCTGAGATCAAGAGATTTGAGAACCTCACATTTAGCTGATGGTTGAGTAGTTTATATGATCATAATTAACTAGAGGCCCAGTGTACGAAATTTGTGAACAGAGGGGGGAGTGTCCCTCAGCCCAGCCTGCACCCTCTCCAATCTGGGACCCCTCGGGGGATGTCTGACTGCCTTCTTCAGTCCAGGACCGTTGGCTCCTGACAGCTTGCCTGCCTTCCTGTCTAATTGCCCCTAACCCCTCTGCCTGCCTGCCTGATCACCCCTAACCACCTCTGCCTGACTGATCGCCCCTAACTGCTCCCCTGCTGGCCTGATCACCCCTAACTGCCTCTGCTTTGCCCCACATGCAGGACCCAGGATTCCCTCCTCTAGCCGGTTGCAGGCACCTGGGACCCAGCCTTCCCTCCCTCTGGCCAGCTGCAGGCACCCAGGACTTGAGCCAGCTTCACCTTTGCTGGCCACAGCCACAGGGGACTCTGGGCAAGCAGCTCTGCCCGGGCCGCAGCTGGAGGCACCTGGGACAGTGGGGTGGGCAGCTTATCCCTCTCCTGGGCCATAGGTGCAGACACAGCCACTGGTGCCCAAGATCATGGGGCAGGTGGCTTGTTCCTCTCCTGGGCCACAGCCTGGCTGGTCCCCATTCCTCACTCATGAGCTCATTTGTGCCTGGCTGGTCCCCATTCCTCTCTCTCCAGTGTTGAGTGTCTGAGCCTTACAGAGTGATGGTGTGATGGCGTGACAACCATTTGCATATTAGCTTTTTATTATATAGGATCTACACCAGCATATCTATCCCTCTAACGTTTTTGATTCCCTCCATAAATTATGGTCTATACTTTAGTTGTACTAATTATAGGCCTTAGTTGATGTTATTTCATGATTTATCTGCTTTATAAAACTCCCTTACTATTCTTTCTTATCACTCTGCTTGTGACAATTAGCACAGTCCCACCACTCCTCAGGGGCATCCCTGTGTCCTCACAGAGCATTCCCTGCACTCCCCGTCTGGGCTATGCTTGGATGTAACTCTCTTGGACCTAAAACCAAAGAGGTGTATTGAGGAGAGAGACTGAAAAGGTACTGACAGCTCCAAACTTTCTTCACTTCCTGGAGTTCACAATGCTTTTCCTCAGAACCTGCAACACTATTCTTTTTACCGCCCCCAACAACTCCCCACCTTTGTCACCCACTTTCATTACTGAACTTTTATTATTATCCTTCAGTTTTCAGGTCAAATGTAACTTCCTCAGAGAAATCTTCCCTAAGATCGAACACTATGTCAAATGTTGTATATAATCACCTGACACCTGTTGTTATGACTCCACACACTAGTCCTAATTTGTAAGTATAAATTTATATGCATGTTTGATGACTTTTCCTATGAGGTCATAAGTTCCACAAGGGCAGGCACTATATATTTCTCACTATTTTATTTTTGCTTGTTTTTTCCCCCATTGATATTTCTTAATATATTATTATGTGTTATGTCATGTAATCTTTATAACAACTTTATGAAGACAAGTTATTTCCATTTTATAGATAGAAAAATTGAGGCTTGCCACTCAACCATTACAAAGCTCACCCAATGCCTTACCTTGCCCCACAGTTGTATCGCCCTCAACATCCCAATGTTGAGTACCTAAAAGTTGCTCAGTAAGATATATTTTAAATAAGTAAATATAATCATGGTCTGATGTAGAGGTAAAAATTTGCTCTGACCACATAAATTTTATTCTGTTTTTCAATTTCAAATTCTCCAAACTCTGTCTCTTGATTTCATTGTTTGTAAATGAGATCATTTTATTAAGTGACAGTCGAATATGTTTCAGAACTAAAATTGTATATTTTTTCATTATCATTATTATTATCATTATTGTTATAGACTGCAAATAATTCTTGAGTATCTACTATATGAAGACTATTCTGTTGGTTATTCCTTTCTGCTGAATCCTCTTTTATCTCAAATGTATGAATAAAACTCACAAGGCAAAGGGGCTTTAGAGGTTAACTGGATCAATTATATTAATGGTGAATAATTTCTCTCTACTTCATCAGGAAAGGTAATTAAGCTTTATAATTTGTCACTTGGCTCCAGAATAGCACACAGAGGTACACTTTTCTGTTTGCAGCATATCCCAAAGGTATGCTCAGGCTTATATTTTCTCCCAGCATTATTAGCATTGGATTGAGGATTTCTGCAGTTGAGTAGAAGGCATTTTTAAGGTAATGTGAGAAATTCTGGACTTGAGTTGAAATTCAAATGAAGTAGTAATTGATGTTCATGTAGTAAGTATTATGTTTAATTAACCTGGGGAAAAGGTCAGTAAGTCACAATATGAACAAAAGACAAAACGAGTCTTAATATAATGAAACTATATAATAATTTGACTTTGTGAAATAGAATAAAGTTTTATTTCCTGTAATTACATTTGGTGAAGGAAGCTGACATATCTTTTCTTTAGGCCTTATTTTCTCTTTCAGTGAAACAAGCAATTAGATGTGTACTTGATGGGTGTTTTTGTTCTCATAAACCCTCTGTAGCTGTGTGTGACCTACCATTGTTTTTTGTGTGATCTCACAGGAAATTTATTGGCCCTTTATAGTAGGTCAACCTAATAGTAAATGTGAATATTTTAATGAGTTAAAAATATTTATTTTGCTACATTAGGCAGTGCATGAGGTAGGAGCTTCTTAAGAAGAGTGCAAATATATATATATATATATATATATATATAATAAAGCTATATCTTCAACAATATACTGTACATTTATAATTAATATATAAGTCAAGATGTATCTGATTAATGTAGCAAACTGAATGACAGGGATGGCAGGTGCACTAAGTCTGGAGGGGACTGAGAGATCACTAAGGATCAGTTCCTTTTGGGTGATCACCCTCAGAGCTGTCTGCCTTTTAAAGAGACGTCCTGGTGAAGGGAGATTAGAGAAGACAGGGAGGAGAGATGTTTGGTGGGGAGATGATATCTGAGCATCCCTTGACTATAACAAGGCATGCAACCATATTTAAGTCTACAAATTAATGGCAAGTAAATGTAGCACAAAGAAACTCTATTTTTAACTATTTTATTTTTATTTTTAAATATTGTTGGGAGTATTACAGATGTCCCCCTTTCCCTCATTTTAAAATGCCAAGGGTTAAAACACTCTCTTTAGTGTCTACCTATATAATACTATAATTCAATATACTATGCCTTAAATTTCCCTCATTCTCTTTACAAAGAAACTTGGGAGAAATGATTTCAAAGTTAATATCAAGAATGGTAATGTGCTGCCTAATTTTTTTTGGATGGTGGCTTATCTTTTGGACATTACAAATTACATATATGGGTTCCTAGAAAGTTTCCAGTCAAGTGTGTGATTTGCACAGAGCAGTAGATAGGACTCATGGTGTGCAACAGGTTTATCCCTGCCTCATTTTATGTCCAGGTCTTGTTTTTCCTTTTTACATTTTCTTAATTTACGCTATTTACCTGTGCCTTATGGCTCATGCTAAGCCACCTTCAACCCTTTTTTATTTGTAAAAGCATTGATAAATATACATTGACATGTATGTTTATTTTATATTTTAATAACTGTAGAAGAAAAGAAGAGATATTAGGGAAGAAATGTCTCTTGAAATATTCAAACCCAATTGTAATTTTGCAAGCAAGCCCTGCAATTTCCCAGCTCATGGAAAGGCCTCATATTAAAGAAGGGAAGTTTCTACACGAGGACACAACAACTCTAGGGACATCCTTGTGAGACAAAGCAAATAGCGTATCTGAAGGACTGAATACAGAGATGAAGAAATCATAGAGAATGTACTGTGTAGTTTTAACTCTTAGTTTTCAAAGTGCTTTCTCATAAATGTGAACTTTAAAAGTCCCACTAATCTGAGAAAGGTAGATAAGAGAATAGAATTTGGAAATTATGCTTATTTAAAATTGGCAGCAGCTAACCCATACCAGAACCCAGTTCTTTTGATTCTTACTCTTAAGCTGCTTCCGGAAATAGGCTTTGTTAAAACTGATCTTAGCAGCTGACAGCCATGAAATACTAAGGGAATCGAAATGTCACTCATTCCAATCCCCCTTTGCTTAGGATGAAGAATTTCTACTTTGACTATGACTCTACCATTAATATTTATTGTAAAGTTAAAAATTATAGATTCTTGCCATCAAATAGATACAGTTACAAGAGAGAATTTTTTTTTTCTAGCTCAATTTTAAGTCCATAGCTGAGTATATGACCAAGATTAAGTTACTGCCCCCCCCCCCCAGCATAAGAGATTTTTAAAGATTTTGATTGAACAGCAGAAATACTGCATCTTCTGCCATTTCAGAGCCCTGACGATCACAGTTTAGCCATTTTTTTTTTACTGTGGTGTGTACTGGGTTGTAACATAGACCAGCAAAGATGGTGCTTTTCGCATTGCTGGCAACAGTTCAGCTACTAGTTTCTACCTCTGAAGGCAAGAAGACTGTTAGAGGTCAAGTTCCAGAACTTCCTGTGTTAATACATTACCAAAAACTTGGCGGCTTAAAACAACAAAAATGTACTCTCTCATAGTTCTGGAGGTCAGAAGTCCAAACTTAATATCACTGAGACAAAAATAAGGTATTGGCAGGACCACACCCGACCCAGAGACTCTAGTTGGGATTCCATTCCATGCCTCTTCAGGCTTCTTATGACTGTTGGCATCTTGTGGTTGTATCTCTCCTCCTTCTGCTTCAGTGGTCCCATTGCTTCCTCTTGTATCTGTAGTCACATCTCCCTGAGCCTCCTTCATATAAGGATGTTTGTAATTGTAGTTAGGGCTCATTGTTATAATCTACACATCTCAAGATTCTTCACTTAATAACTCTTTCCCCATATAAAGCAACATTCACAGGTTTCAGGAATTAGAATTTGGATATTTTATGGGCCATTATTCAGCCTACCATATTCCCCTAAATCATTCAATTTGGCCAGCTTAGTTGTTTTTGCATTTGTTTTTTTTGTTTGTTTGTTTGTTTTTTGTTGTTGTTGGGTTTTTTTTTCCTCTTGATCATCTAGGACAGTGATTTTTAACCTTTTTCATCTCATAAACTAATTACTAAAATTCTGTGGCACACCAAAAATATATATTTTTGCGGATCTGACAAAAAAATAGGTACAATTTTGATTAAGTCACACCAGACAGCTATTGCTGTGTTGACTGTTATCATTTTAAATTTGAGAATTGAAGGGAAAAGAGGTCAGTGCCCTTGACTAAATAATCAGGTATTGCATGTTTTAAAAATTCTGTAGCACACCAGTTGAAAATTGCTGCTATAGGAAATTTAAACACATTGTAAACACAATTATCAATTGATTAATATTTTTACTTCCTTTCAGAGTATATTTGACATTCAGACAAGTAGCTATGGCCTCAGATTCCTATTACCTAAGAAAATCTATTATTTTATTCAAATTGCACATTTTTTATTTATGAAAATCCATGTTCTTGGTTGTGTGAATAAAAAGTTGGATAAAATATAATCGCATTAAAAAATTCATAGCAAAATGAACTTCCAAGGATATGCAATATAATATTAGAATAATAAAACTGTTCTTCATGGAATTCTCTGGAAAAAGACAAAAGGATTCAAGGACCCAAAGAGAAACCAACATATCCTTTCTAACTCCCCTTTTTATATCTTCCACATGGTCCTCAATTACCCTAAGTGCAAATAAAAGACAAGAATACAAATCACCCTCTCTAACAAGAAGAAAAATAAGGTGACACATGCTATTTTCATAATAACTGATCTCTTAAGCTAGCATAGAACATTTTTTTAGTTATTCAACAAGAATAATTAACCCAGTTCAGCATAAACATGTCTCACAATGAACAACATATATGCATCTATTGGGTTTTTCAATGATCTAAAATTGCCAATGATGGGGGAACTTATACATATATCTTAATTCATCTTTTCACAGAGAGGGACCACAGAAACTCAAAAATCAATGGATGAGAAAAATTTCACCAAACTTAAAGAGTTCATACTTTTAGGGTTCACAGCTGACTTATGGTTACAGCATGTGCTCTTTTTCATCTTCCTCATCATTTATATCATCAGTCTTTTAGGGAACATCACCCTGATTTCTCTGATCTGTGCTGATTCTCGGCTCCACACACCCATGTATTTCTTCATTGGAAACCTTTCATTCCTGGATCTCTGGTATTCCTCTGTCTATAATCCAAAAATCCTTATGACCTGCATCTCTGAAGACAAAAGCATCTCCTTTGCTGGCTGTTTGGCCCAGTTCTTTTTCTCAGCTGGACTGGCCTATAGTGAATGTTACCTGTTGGCTGCCATGGCTTATGACCGCTACGTGGCCATCTCCACCCCGCTGCTTTATTCCCAGGTGATGTCCTCAAAGTTATGTACCAGTCTTGTTGCAGCTTCCTACCTTGGTGGCTTTCTTAACTCAATCATCATTACCAGTGAGACATTTACCCTGAACTTCTGTGGGGACAATATTATTGATGACTTCTTCTGTGACCTGCCCCCCCTTGTAAAGTTGGCCTGTGACGTGAAGGAGAGCTACCAGGCTATGCTCTATTTCATACTTGCCTCCAACATCATTACTCCCACTGTGCTCATTTTTGCCTCCTACCTCTTCATCATCGCTGCCATCTTGAGGATCCGCTCCACCCAAGGCCGCCTCAAGGCTTTCTCCACTTGTGCCTCTCACTTGACAGCTGTCACCTTGTACTATGGTTCAATTCTGTTCATTTACTCCCGACCAAGTACTAGTTATGCCCTGGAAAGGGATAAAGTGGTGTCAGTTTTCTATACTGTGGTGATTCCAATGCTGAATCCTTTGATCTATAGCTTAAGAAATAAAGATGTTAAAAATGCACTGAGAAAAATAATAGACAGAGTGCCCAGGCCTGGTTGATCAGTTGGTTGGAGCATTATCCCATATGGCAAAGGATTGTGGGTTCGATTCTCCGTCAAGGCACATGCTTAGGTTGCGGGTTTGATCCTGTTTGTTCAGGGTGCATATGGAAGACAACTGATCCAGGTTTCTCTCTTACATCAATGGAGCTCTCTCTCTCTCTCTCTCTCTCTCTCTCTCTCTGAAATCAATGAACATATACTCAGGTGAGGGGAAAAAAAGAAAATGGTGGACAGAGCAAAGTGTTTTTAAGTGAAAATATTTGGTAAAAAATGGCTGTATTTTATTTTACAGATTATCTTCATGTCATTAGTATCAAATATACTTTAAAAATAAACAAATAAAATCACTGGATAATGTGGAAATATCGGTCTGCATTTTTGTTTTTTTGAATACATTTTTAAATAAGCGAGGCTGGTGCATTTGGAAAAACTTCTATGTCTGTTGGCTTGGAAGAGAGTCCATGAAATTATTGTGATTCTGTGAAGGTTAAAAGAGAAAACAATATTTGAATTTTCACTTCAGAGTTTATAAGTTGCCTATATATAAATATTTTAATCTATATATGGGAATAATAAAATTAGTTATGAAATCACTGCCAGCATTAGATGGGGTGAATGATTTGCTTCAAGTCATTGTAGTTCATAGGTAAAAAATAAAATAAAAATAAAACAAACCCAGAACTTCTGAGTCCAGAGGTTCTTACCCCATTTGTTGGGCGAGAGAGAGTCAGGAGTTTATAAGTAAATTTCTACTGTGAAATGCCCTTAGAAACAAGTTTATTTTTTTCTTTTCTGATTCTCATTTTTTTTTTGCTTGCCATGATACAAAATTTCTTTAGTAATAGATATAAGAAAGAACAAATTAGTGCCACTGAGCTTCCAATAAAAATACTTTCCCCAACAATTAAAAAATCAAGAACAAAAGTATAGCAGCTGTATAAAATACCCAGAAATGAAAATGTAGAGAGAAATAGAGAAATGAGTAGAGAGATATATACATTAAAAAAAGCTTTACATCCAAGATTCAGAGTGAAACTCTCTACTAGGTAGAATTTCCACATCTTGGGAGGGGAAAAGAGGAAAGAAAGAAAGAAAGAAAGAAAGAAAGAAAGAAAGAAAGAAAGAAAGAAAGACTCTGCTACTTTAAGCAATGATCAACAAAAATGAAGGTTCTCTGCATGTTTGAATTTCTTTGCTTCTTCAGTTTTGTGCATGAATTAATAAAAATTAGAAAAGATTTCATTGTGCTGGATCACATTTTCTCATTTTAGTAGTCATTTTACGTGAAAAAAAAAAGTTGTACCAATATAAACAGTCTTAGTGTTGATAACCAAGTGTATTCATTTGCTAGAGCTGTCATAACAAACTACCACAGACTGAGTGGCTGAAACAAAATCTATTTTCTCACAGTTCTGAAGGCTCAAACGCCAAAATCAGGATGCCATCAGGGTTGATTTGTTCTGAGGCCTCTTACCTTTGCTTGCAGATGACCACCCTTTTGCTTTCTCCTCTCATGATCTATTCTCTGTGCACAAACATCTCTGTGTTTCAGAGATGACAGGTGACTTAAAATCGCACAGGTGATAGTGACAGGCTTGGTCATCACAGGACTCCTTCATCCAAGGCCAGTGAATTTTGCATTTCCAAACCTGTCACTCCTTTGTCAAATTGTATGAGACTAGGTGAGTTAGAAGTTTTTAAGGACTTTCTCAAGACTGCAGAGCTACCAAAGTGTAGAATCAGAATTTAAACTCAGTTCAACTACGCAATAATGAGTCTGCCTATGCCAGATGTGTCTCTGCTCTCAGCTAGTCTGCTTGTATATCTGTGACTAGCTGTTAGGTCATTGGGGCTGAATGATGAAGATGAATGCACTAACATGTGAAGGGGCGCGCTTGCTTTTAGCTGTGGTCACAGAGAGAATGTATCGAAATGTGTTATTATCCAGCAAAATCACCCAAGCTTATTTACATGGTAGAAGGATTTCAAAAGTGAGAAGAAAAGCATGCATCCCCTCTTGATACCCAAGCTCGGCGTCTGCATAGTGCTGTCTATGCTGCAAAACATTAGCCAGAACAAACCTCAAGGCTATCCTAGATCAAGCAGTAGAATAACAGAATCTACTCTTTAAAACAGGAAATCAGTAAAGAATGTGTAGGGGTTTTTTTTTGTGAAAAAATATGTCACATAGATCACTAGTTTGTGGTTTAGTTTACATTTCTTTCTTTTCACTTGATTTTAGCCAAAAGGCCGAGAAATGATGCACATCCTTTTCTTTTAGTTAGGTATATTTTCTGTCCAAACACTTGACCATAAGATAGGGTCTTTTAGGACAGTGTCCCAAGCTTTCATCAAATTTATTTCTCCACCCTTACCAAGATTTTGTAGTTTCTTGTGTGAAAATAGAGGGATGCTTTCATAACCTATGCACCTATAAAAGATATACCTGGCTTAACAGTTGAGAACATATACCCTTGGTAAAGACAGTTCTGGGTTCAAATACTAGCTCTGCTGTTGACCAGGTCTGTGACTCCAGAATTGTCTCTTAACCTCCATGGGGATCATCATAATACTTACATTATACAGGTGTAGAAAGAATTAAGTGGGTTAAGATTAAGGCTTAGAATACTAACTGGAACATAGTGATATATATATATATATATATATATATATATATATATATATATATATATATATAATTGTAGCAGGTGTATATTGATATTTACAATCAATCAGCACAATGCATGACACATAAATTCTCAGTAATACATAAAGGATACTGAAAATATTTTGAGTACTCACTATGTACCTAACATTGGGTTGGGTGTTTTCATGCATATCTTCTTTACCCAGACAACCTGTCAGAGAGCTTTATTTTTCTAGTCTGGTGAGACTGAGGGACTTTCCTGGCATTAAACTATTAATAAGTGAAAGCTTTAATTTCAAAATCATATTCTAATACTAGTTCCTGGGGTCTTCTGAAGTCACAGAGTGAAGTTCTATTATTCTAGAGAGTTATGGATAAAAGTCCATATGCCTCCTAGTAACTGTTGACTTAATTGATATCTTTGTTTATTTCTTTCAATAGAAAAATCACTAAATAATTTTCCCCCTAAGTCTTCATCTGGCATTCTTCTCTGTGGACATGAAAGTGAGAAACTTCACCATCCTGACTGAATTCATCTTGGTGGGCTTCTCAGCAAACCCCCGGTGTCAGTTGATTCTATTTGTACTATTTCTGACACTCTATTTAATAACCTTGTCAGGGAACATGACCCTGGTATCTTAATTCATATTGATTCCCGCCTGCACACACCTATGTATTTTTTTTTATCAGCGATCTGTCATTTTTGGATTTTTGGTACACCTCTGTGTATACTCCCAAAATCCTGGCCAATTGTGTCTCAGAGGATAAATGCATTTCCTTGGCTGGATGTGGAGCCCAATTGTTCTTTTCCTGGGTTGTAGCCTACACTGAGTGCTATCTCCTAGCAGCCATGGCGTATGACCACCATGTGGCCATCTGTAACCCATTACTTTATTCAGGTACTAGGTCCAGCTCTCTGTGTACTAGACTTGTAGCTGGCTCTTACATAGGAGGGTTCTTGAATGCCATAGCCCATACTGCTAATACTTTCCATCTGAGTTCTTGTGGTAAAAATATCATTGGCCACTTCTTCTGTGATGCACCACCATTGGTAAAAATGTCTTGTACAGACTCCTAAGTCTATGAAAAAGTCCCCTGGGTGTGGTGGGCTTCACAGTCCTCTCCAGTATTCTTGCCAGTCTGATTTCCTATTTAAACATCCTTCTGGCTGTTCTGAGGATCTGCTCAGCCTCTGGAAGGCAAAAGGCCTTCTTCACATCTCATCTCAGTCATGTTCTTCTATGGATCCTTGCTCTTCATATATTCAAGGCCAAGCTCCATCCACTCCTTGGAGAAAAACAAAGTGGCTGCCCTGTTCTACACTGTGGTCAACCCATTGCTCAACCCTCTCATCTATAGCCTCAGAAACAAAGATGTCAAAGAGCCCTTCTGGGAAACAACACAGGCCGTAAGGCCACAGAGATGAATGCTATCTTTTTGAAGAATGCTCTCATTGCACTTTCCAAGTTATTGGCTTATAAACAGACATGTTGGTAAATATTGCAACATTTCAAGTAAATGTAAATTATATGCAAAAACAATGAAACATTAATAAAACCACTGTTTAATTGTTTATATTATTTTGTTGTGATTAAACTATTTTAAACCTATAATATTGGGTTGTTTGATATCCCAAAATATTCTATTTTGCTTCTTAGCAGCACTAGATTTTCATGAAATTTATCCTTTTAATGATCTTTTTGAGGTATTAGAAAGAGAAAAGAGGAATTGGGTAGTTTTCTGCACATAGTTTGACTTTGAGGCTTGGAAAGTATACTTTATTGTATGGAAAAATATTTGGAATGGTTAAACTGATGGAAATTTACTTAAGATTTTGTAAGTATTTACTTTTAGTAATGCATTACCTCCATATTCTTTCATAAAGCTCTAATTGAGTACATAGAAAATATCTTTGGAAAATTTGTGTCTTGTACATCAATTTAATATTAGACAAAATGTTTAAGAGTTGTTTAGATTCCATAAAACATCACCACAACAAAAGACCTTACTAAAATCCATGGAGACATATGTGTCTAGGACAGTGCTTTGTCCTGAAAGAGTGATCTCCACAGAGAATGAGTACCTTGCCATATTCTCCCTCATTTCATATATCACATATTCCCCACGAAGGAAGATAAAAACAAGTGGAACTAAGCTGATACCAACCAACCAACAAACAAAAGCCCCACTATATTCTAGGACTGATAGTTATAACCACTTCACCATTTGTACTAGCGCTGACATTTCTGATCTTTCTTTTCATCTGCATTCATTAAATAACACATCACTGCCCCAAATTTTTCATCATAATATTTTTAATTTTTCTTATTCTTTCATTTACACAGTTCTGTAGGTACTGGATAATAAAGATTAGGGGGATTAGCGGTATGTTCCACAAATTTCCAAAATTCATGTAACATCTTCAGTTTCCATAAAGCCCATCATGTAGGTAAAAAAGTGGGTCAATCCGATAGGAGATACTTAAGTCAAATTTAATTCTTTGGGATTCCAGATATAATACATACACTGCAACTTTACATTAAGCCATCATGCTACTTTAAAAAACTATATTAATTGAATCTATATTTTATAGTATAGATTATAATTTTATCACTAAAGCAAAACAAGTTAATACAAACAAAACCTTTTTCATTGGATTTATTTGAATATAAAAGGAAGTATTTTTTAATATAGTCCTCCAACCTTATCCCAAAGCAGGTCATTTTCCTTGAGCACTAATTTGAGAAATTTATGTCAATTTAGGCTTCAGATAATGTGAACCTGCAGAATTTTTTCATAGCTTCCTTCCGTCTTTATTTCTCAGACTGCAGGTCATAGGGTTCAACATGGGGAACAGCACAGTATAAAATGTAGATACCTTTTTGTCCTCTCAAGGGAATAGCTGGAACTTGGGTGAGAGTAGATGTAGAGAATGGAGCCATAGTATAAGGTGACAGAGATCAGGTGGGAGGAGCATGTGGAGAAGACTTTGAGGCAGCACTGGGTGGAGTGGAACTCCAAGATGGCAGTGATGATGAAGAGATAGGAGGCAAGTATGACCACAGTGGGGGTAATGACGTTGGAGGCCAGGAGAAGTACAGCACAGCTTGGTAGCTCTCTTTCACATCACATGCCAACTTCACCAGGGGTGGGACATCACAGAAAAAGTAGTCAATGACATTGTTACCACAAAAACCCAACGTGAATGTGTTGCTGCTGAGTATTACTATGTTCTCAAAACCTCCAGTATTGGAATA
Organism: Myotis myotis; assembly: GCF_014108235.1. Taxonomy (NCBI): domain Eukaryota; kingdom Metazoa; phylum Chordata; class Mammalia; order Chiroptera; family Vespertilionidae; genus Myotis; species Myotis myotis. The sequence continues at coordinate 65,306,689 of NW_023416314.1, forward strand.
TAAAACCAAACAGATGCACAATCTCCTTGACATGGCCTGTGTATAAAGAAGGGGTTTGAAAATGGCCACATAGTGGTCATAAGCCATAGCAGTCAATAGGTAACACTCATTGTAGGCCAGTCCAGCAGCAGAGAAGAAGAACTGGACTACACAGCCAGCAAAAGAGATGCTTTTATATTCAGAGAATAAATCAAAGACTTGCCCTTAGAGGAAATATATATTAAAAAATTTATGGGATCTCATCAATCTGTATTGGTGGGATTTGGGGAAACATGTTTGGGATTGGGTTCTAAAAGTGTTAGCCCAATGAAAATGAAATGTAAAGATTAATCAAGTCAATTTTATCAACACAAGGAGACAAGAGAATACAATGGAGTAAAGGCAGCCTATTCAATAAATAGTGCTGGAAAATTGGATAGATATGTGCAAAAAATGAAACCAGATCACCTTCTTACACCATACACAAGAATAAACTCAAAATGGGTTAAAGACTTAAATGCGACTTGAAACCATGAAAGTCCTAGAAGAAAACACAGGTAGTAAAATCTCTAACATTTCTCTTAGCAATATTTGTCCTAATTATATCTCCTCAGCCAAGGAAACAGAAGAAAAAATAAACAAATGAGATTACATCAAACTAAAAAGGTTTTGCATAGCAAAGGAAACCAACAAACAAAACCAACACCCCCCCCCCGCCCCAATGAAGACTCTTTCTGTTGGTTCTTTTTGTCACTGCTCTATCATTTGTAAAAGCATCCATGTTTTCTAGACACAACAAGTACCTGTATTTTCTCACTAGAAAACATAGATTGAGCTATGCTTTGGAAAGTACTGATTATTTCTGGTGGGCAGTATCAATAGAGATACAACTTTATGTCTGAAATGTGTACACGCAGAATATCATGGGGTACAATAAGTTATCTTTTTTTTTTTGGTATTGAAAGGGGTGATCTGAGGTGTGTCTCTACACCAAGCATGTCAAACTCATGGCCTGCAGGCAGCATGCCTTGTTTTTTTGGCCCATGTTAGCCTTTGAGTTTGACATGCTTGCTCTACACTGCTTCATGAGCTGTAACTAATAGATTGGCTGAGTGAGCAAGGACTTAGAATAAGACTGGAAACTAGTGACAGGGAAGTCTGGGAGAGGTGTGTGGATAGATCTCTTGGAGAGGGTAGTGTGAAGATATTCATGTTCCATTATAAATGTCTACCAGAGGGCACTGGTTGCAGAAAAGACATTCAGTAATCAAGGGGACAAATGATCCACATTGAGAATGTTGGTAAGTTTCTTTCCCTGGAAAGCCCTGTTCTTTAACAGTGAGAACATTGCAAATGAGCCATGGCAGCAAAGACAGAGGGACAGGTTAAAACAGCAACCAGGTCAGGCATTACTCTAGGTTTGGTATCATGGGCTTTACCACAAGTGATGCCATTTTGGGCTTGTGGTGTTCTCTTTAATATAGTTAATGGAATAGGAATACCCTTTTCCCTTACTTTTCACACAACATATAGACTTACACATTGGATTATAAAAAAGAATCTGAAGGCTAAACCTCTGGACTGCCAATTCTACACTTGTCTATTAGCCACTGTACTTTCCCTATAAGGTAACATCAGGAATGTGCTTTTGGAAATCCATGATATGATTGGATAATTTTGAAGCAAGCAATTGTCACTCCATAGAATTACAACCACTAGAAAACTTGATAAATACTGAGTATTTTATCCCTAAAACTCTTTGGTGTCTTTAATGACGAATGGGGCTGCTCTATACTTTAGGACAAGCATTGTGTTTCCCTGATATTTGACTATATTGTACTGGAGGAAGGATTGGGGTAGAAAGATTATTGATTGTAAGTATTCAAAATGGATGGTGTGATGGACTTTCAGAATATCTGAGAAAAACATATTTCCCCAGCTCTCAGGCTTTCGTCTTTACCTACGATTGATACCTGACATCCTTGTTTCTTAATTAAAAATTTGTAGTTTTGAGAACATTCAAAAAGGAGTTACTAATATATCGTCTTCTATTGCCTGTCATTGATATATCAGGGTTAATGAGACTATTCTCTAATAAGGGCCTGGGGATGATGGTGGAAAGCATGGAGACTCTTGGCATCCAAGGAAAAGATGAGGGTCTAATTAAAATGAGAAGAGAAGGAGAAAAAGGGATGGGGACATTTTAGAGGGAAGCAGGAAAACAAACCTGTAGACATTTTGACCTTGCTGATATTAGGTTTAGCAATTGATCCAAAACTGTCTCTTTCACAGGATCCCAGAGTCCTATGGCTTCCCTGAGGCCTGAAAGGATGTCAATATGTGAAACTTACATGCCCACCACTTAAAAATATTAGGCAGAGGAGATCAAAGGGATCCAGAAATTATTTTGTAAAACCAACCATTTGCCTGAAGGAAAGACTGAGGATAGAAAAGAAAGGGGTCTTGGTTATTGGTGGCAGCAGTTTCAGAGAGATAATACAGTAACTGGAAGCACACCAAACTCCTTGTTGGCAAATGTGTACCTTGTATTTGTACCCTCCAGAACCTGGAATGTACCTAGCACTTCCAAGTTTTTGCTGAATATGAGTGGATGGATGCTGGGCTGAGTTAGTCATTTCTCACACAAGCCCCATCCCCAATGTATTTAACTAAATTTTCTCTGACTTCCTTTCAGAGTAGAGAAATATTCAACATTTAGACCTGTCATTCCTCATGACCATGAAAAAATATGCTTAAGAATGATGGGCTATTTATTTCCCCTATCAAATCCTGTCTTCATTTCTAACCAATATTTGAATACATTTTAAATAAAAAAGCAATGAACTGATGAACAAAAACAGATCCAGAGACAGAGAATCATCGATCAGAATGTCAAACCTCAGAGGGAAGGTAGGGGAGGGTGGGGGTAAGGGAGAGAGATCAACAAAAGGACTTGCATGCAAGCATATAGGCCTAACCAATGGACACAGACAACAGGGGGGTGAGGGCATGAGTGGGGGGTAGTGGGGGGATAAGGACACATATGTAATACCTTAATCAATAAAGAAATCAAAAAATATATAAAAAATAAAAAAGTAATGAATCTTGCTCAGTGCATCTTTCAAAAATATTAATTTATATTTCCTTCAGATAACAGAGTTATGGGTTACATAAAACTCTTCCAAAATTAAGATTCACTCAACAAATAGATGGTACCTTGGGTAGTGTTTATTGGCAAAGTATTTGCATTTTTTAAATTTTCTGCCACCATTCCTCTATCACTATCATTTATCTGTGATAATAACATGTTTTCATTTTTTGTTATTCTTGAGGTTTTTTTCCAACTAGTTTTTTGAAAGCAGCTTTTACATCCTTGTTCCGTAAACTGTAGATCAAGGGATTCAACATGGGGATGATGATAGTGTAGAACACAGATGCCCACTTATCTTGGTTCAGGGAGTAGCTGGATGTCGGCCTTAGGTACATAAACATCACTGTGCCATAGAAAAGTGTAACGCCAGTGAGGTGAGATCCACAAGTGGAAAAAGCCTTAAGGCGGCCCTCAGCTGAGCGCATCCTGATGATTGCAATGAGGATGTAGGCATAGGAGACGAAGATGATGAGAATGGTGCTGAATTCAATGAAGCCACACAGACTAAAGAGCAAGATCTCGCTGATGTAGGTGTCTGAGCAAGAGAGGGCCAAGAGTGGTGGGATTTCACAGAAGAAGTGGTTGATAATATTGGAACCACAATAACTCAAACTGAAGGTGAGGGAAGTGTGAGCTACTAAACTCACCAGACCAGCCAGGTAAGAACCCAGCATGAGAACCAAGCAGACTCGCTTAGACATGAGCGTGCTATAGTGGAGGGGTCGACAGATGGCCACAAAACGGTCATAGGCCATGGCAGCCAGGACATAGCACTCAGCATCCACAAAACCCACAAAGAAAGCAAACTGGGTGGCACAGCTGGAGAAGGAGATAACTTTGCGCTTTGTGAGGAAGTCAGCCAGCATCCGGGGAGCAATGGCTGAGGAGTAGCCCAGGTCCACAAAGGAGAGATTGCAGAGGAAGAAGTACATGGGTGTGTGAAGCTGAGCGTCTGTTATGATGAGGACGATCATACCAACATTCCCCACGACATTGACCAGGTAGACCAAGAGGAAGACCACAAAGAAGATAATCTGCAGCTGAGGGTCCTGTGTGATGCCCATAAAGATAAACTCAGTCACCACTGAGTGGTTTTCTTTATCCATTTTTTCCATTTCGTGTGGGCCTGGATTTGGTTTATTGTTTGGGGTGATCCTTAAGAATCTTCCCAGTGATTATATTCTATGACTTACAGGGTGAAGATGATGGTGGTGTGTCCTCTCCAGGTGCCCAGTCAGAATAGGAGTAGATGTTAGTGTCTTGGGGCTTGTAAATTCTGTTTCTCCAAAGACCTTAGTGCTCTGAGGTCACTTGTCATATGGTACCAAGGCATGACCTGACCTATGCATTTATCTGCCTTACTAATCAGTAAAGAAGAACAGTTTTGAGTGTCTCTTCCTTCCTCCTAAAACAAAGCAGATAGATATGAATAAACATGAACTCTCATTGCATATAGGCACAAAAATTAAATAAATGAAATATTCAAGGATCTCAAAGTATTACACATGACATCGCATACATACACACATTTACAGAAAGTGAAATACTTCGAGCAGAGGGTGAAAAATATTAGAAAAGGGAAAGGATAATAATTTTGAAAAAGCAGAAGTTACTGAGTATTAACTGTAGGCCAGAACTTTGAATGCTTTGCATATATTACCTAATATCATCCTCACAACAACCCTATGAAGTAGGTATCACTATTATCTCCATCTTATATAGGAAAAGAATAAGACTGGATATTAAGTAACTTCAACAAATTGGACAACCAATAAGTAGCAGAGCTGGTTCTATCTGAGTAGAGTCTCGAGTTCACTTCACTTTATTGTTCTCTGTCTGTATGTGATTTTATGAAGGTGAACTCTCTTTATTTTTATTCCTGCCTTTCCCCCCTGTCTTGCCTATCATGCATGGGCATAGAATTAGTCTTTTAGTTTCCCTAATCTTTAGAAGTATCTAGGGGTTTGGCATAGGGTATAACGAGGCTATGTCTTTGGACAATTCTATTGCCAACCAACAGGTTGTTCATAGCTCAGTTCAAAGTTACAATTCAAGGATCCCTCACTCAGGGAGAATAGAGAAAGCATTATTCGACTCTGCGGGTACATAGGAGCATACATTTGCTATTTTCTCTTTAATTGGATGAATAGCTGGTCCATGGAAAAATTCTAAAAAGGAAGTGGGTAAAACCAAACCAAAACAAAATAAATGCAGTAATTAAGAAATAAATAACATCCCCTATCTAAACCTGAAGGCAGATATCAGAGAGTATCTACTTTAATTGGTTTATTGCTTAGGAAAGACAAGAAAGCAGGTAGAATTATGTATTTTTTGTGGGAGTGTATACATTCATAATAGGTTATCTTAATTCTAAGGTGGATGAAAATAGTGCTTCCTATCATATATATTTATATATATCTACCTACATGAGACTAACATTAACTAAAGTTCAACCCCATCTGACACTTGAAGAAATAGTAGAATAGTGAGTAAATAAGCATATTTCACAGTTAACAATAATTCAAATGTTTAAAACAAGCCCAGCAAAATATTGCAAGTATAAACCATCTGTATTTTAGATTTTGATGTATCACCTGCTTTTGCATATTTAAATGTAAAGAGTACTGAAGTAAGAGTTTAGAATCCTCGTCATAGTCTTGTTTTTTCCACTAATTATTTATTTGGACTTTGTGAATTCCTGTATTAGACTCAGCTTCCTTAACTGTGAAATGAATGGAGCGGAGATAGAAAACTCTATGGAACTTTCCAAATCTGGATTTTTTTTTAAAATCATACTTATTAAAATCATGATATACCTAAAAGCCAACCCCCCAGACTGTGTCTCTTTTTGAAATTTTAAAATGGCATGGACCTGGTGCCAAGCAAGCACACTCTCGAAGGAGCACTGGGCAGTGTAATGCTCTAGTCCAGTGATGGCGAACCTTTAGAGCTCGGCGTGTCAGCATTTTGAAAAACCCTAACTTAACTCTGGTGCCGTGTCATATATAGAGATTTTTTGATATTTGCAACCATAGTAGAACAAAGACTTATATTTTTGATATTTATTTTATATATTTAGATGCCATTTAACAAAGAAAAAATCAACCAAAAAATGAGTTCGCGTGTCACCTCTATCACGCGTGTCATAGGTTCGCCATCACTGCTCTAGTCCCAGTAGGTCACAATATTTTCTCTTTTGTCACAAATACTGACCTGTGACCTGACCTGTCTTCTACCTGTTGGTGAGGGGTTGAATGTCTCATCTTCTCTTGATGAATGGTACTGAACAGATATTCTGAGAAGTTTCCAAAGACAGTGAGTCACTCTGGTATTTGTCTGAGCTGCTTGCTCATCCCACCTTGGCTTCTGTGTGCAAGAGGTATTTAATCCCCAGAGTCACAAATAATCCCCAGAAGAAATATGATGAAATGCTTTCTGCAATCCTAGGAGACCCAAAGGTTTGATGAACTGTCATTCCCTGAAGATTTCACTGTTTTCCTTAAGCCCCAATAATAAAAGAAGGAAACACAAGGGGATTCATATCACCACTCTAGTTGTGATTATTGAGTCCACCATAGGGCTGCATGGATTCCTTTAATAGCCTTAAGCTGCCTGTTATGGTGTGATTATGATGGTAATTTAGAAAGGTCTGTTTGCTGATGCCTGAAAATCCTTTCAAAGAGGATGATACTTTTTGTGCTATATGGATGGTTCATATTTAAATGTACATGTGGCAGCCAGTAGTATATGGGATACCCAGTGGTGCTTACTTTTCATAAAGGTTGGCTAGCACTCCCACAAGTATTATTGGGACAGTATTAAATTTATAAATTGACTTAGCAGAATTGCCACCTTTATGTCATTAAGTCTGGCTATCAAAGAGCATGTATGTCTTCATACTTCTTCAAATCTACTCTGGTATCTCTCTAACATTTTTCTTCACAGACGTTTTGCACATATTTTCATCTGGTTTTGCTTAAGGCTTTTATGTTTGGCAATCATGAATGAGAGCTCCTCTTCCACATAAATTCCCTAACTGGAGGTGTTTGTGTTTATGAAGTTATTAGCTAAGTTAACATTTTGTTAATTTACTAATTTTCTCCCTCTCTTCTTGATTTTGTCAGCTATAAAATCTATTTCAGTAAACTTTATTTGTGGCTAGTGACTACTATGTAAGTGTATAGGTCTGCACCCTTTCAGACCCAAATGGTGTCTTTTTATAGCAAGCTCCTTTTGCTTTTTATTTTGTCCCCTCTACTTCTGAAATAATATTCATAGATTATTTAACTTACCTACATATATAATTTAAATAGGAGAAACAAAAATTAAATATAGTAATAATAATGCTTGCCTATATATTGAAAATCTTCATAAATGTGACAGTTAAAAAGACAGGTTGATACTGGTTTGTTGTATAGGCACCTCAAACAATTTTGTAACTTTCTAGCTCATGGCATCAATTTCTGAAATGATTAACAGCTCCTTGTAAATAAAGTCCCAAGCCAGTTTTTGTTCTCCTTGATTACTTAATAAATGAATTTGTGGCAAATTTGTTATATATAAAATTCTACTCAATATTTCATATTTATACTTAAAATGTGTTTACATGTAAAATAGAGGTTGGTTCAAAGCTCTTTGAGATTTCTTGTTTTGCATCCTGGGACTGACTAGGACCTATCATATATCCTGTCCATGATTAATTACTCCTTTGTTACCCAGTGTCTCATTCTACTACTCTGTTATCACCTAGGGTCTTATATCTTGTGTTCCTCGCCTCTTAGTGCCATGTGACCTTTCTTCTAATTACACAAAGCTTAATCTCATTTAATTCATCACTGTTTGTTTTTATGTAAAACTAATTAACACTTAATTGACAGTTATTTATTTAGTTATTAAATAAATCTTCATTGTTTGCCAGTTATGTTTCAGATTCTGTGTTGACAGAAGCCTACTATATTTTCCCTCCAAGATGCCAATAAATTCAAATTTTGCCTAATTGCTAGAGATAAAGTAGCATGACACATCTTTTACATCTTTGTGTTCCCCCAGCATTTAGTAAAAATTGCATTGATTAAATAGTACTTAGAGATAAATTAATTAGAATGTCTTCTCAAAGTGACAAAGATATGTAAATAACCATCAGATATTTATCAATTTGTTTCAGACTCCGTGTCCTTGTTTTTGGTTCTTAATCCTCACTGGAGTATATATTCTTTCCCCCATTGGTTTTTTTTTAGAGAGAATGGAAGTGAGGGGGAGAGACAGAGAGATACACATTGACTGGTTGCCTTGCATGCACCCTACTGGTGCCAGGGATCGGCCTGCAACTGAGATATGCGCTCTTGACCTGGAAGCAAACCCATGACCCTTCAGTTCATAGGCCGACGCTCTGACCACTGAACCAAACCAACTAGGGCAGACTCTGTGTCTTTTTTATGCAAGTTATAGTGGGACAAATGGGAAACCTGGTAAGTCTCTATCTAGGCTACATAGTCTGAAACCATTTCTTACTCTGGAGAGTAGTGAATAGTGTCAAAGTAGAAGAAACTTTATTTATTAATTGTCATCTATCCATATGCATTTGATGTGACAACTCACAGGCATTCATTTATTTTGTCAGAGTCATCCTAGGCATTAGCATTCTCAATTAAAAATGAAAAGCTAAGGCATAATGAGGTTTAGTGAATTATCCAAAATCACACAATCAGCGAGACACTGAGCCAGAACTGAAAGCAAAGACAGCCCTTGTTCTCACTACCTCTCTGCACTTTCTTTAATCAGCTCCTCTCTCCATGATCCAGGTAGGCAAGAACAGAGGTAGAACCAACCTGCTGTCTTTGTGGATTCTTTCAATGCTTCCAAGGCGACCAGAACACCAAATATCAAGGGAGACAGAAAAAAAAAAAGATGCTTAATAATTGTTAGGAATATGGGACTGAAAATTCGCTCTCCACTGGGCCCAGGTGTCCTGAGGGTAAAGGAGAGAAATATAAAAGAAACATTTTGTTTTCCTTAGTTTCAGAGAGGACAAACAAGTAGATTAAAATGAGGTGACATGAGAGATAGAGTCTCCAGAGACTAAAGAACAGGAAATACATTCTATTTAAAATAAGTCAGGATGCCTACTCCACAGTCTGATCTGGAGACTCTGTGATTGTAAATAACTTTGAAAAATATTACAGCTGCTCTTCAAAGATATATTCTATATTTTGGAGTGTATTTTACCATACCATAATATAACGAACTGGGATACTTACCTTTAAGGAGAAGTAAGAGAAAGAATGACTCAACCTCTGCTGAATGAAGAATAACTTTCTTATGATAGGGAAGGTTTCAGTTTTCCTGTCCCTGTAACAGATGGTAGCTAAAGTCCATTCCAACTGTACCTTCTGCTTAACCTGGAGTGAGTGCCATCTCTAAGAAGGAAGATTTATTTTTTCCTGCTTTTTTTGGTGTGAATTTGGGCATTGAGTAGGTACAAGCAAAGTGATCAAATAGAAGTCCAGCAGTTAAAAAAGGTAAGGAAAATATATAAAATGTTTTGTTCATGTAACTCACTGAACTGGAAGGAAAATTCACAATGCTGTTAATTTCTCCAACTGTTACAGGGTCAAAGTCTATGTGCTCAATGTTTTAAAAGGCTAAAACTCAAAATGTCAGTTTGGATTAGATCCTTTCTATCCAATGGCAGCACAGATATTGGGTTACTTTGGTCCCATGTTTTAAGTTTGGACAATATATAATAAATTCTTGCTGTGAGTGAGAAAGGAATTGATACTTTGACAGCTTGACTAGTGCAGTTTTATTTACCAGTCAATAATATGAGGCCAAGGAAGGAAGAGGAAGTTGGAGGGGAAGTGGAGAAGAATTCCACTAGAGCTATTGCCTAAACTTTTACTGTAATTTAATTCCTGTAATCCTATAAAACAAAAGCCTAATATGCTAAGTGTCCAGTTGTCCATTCAACGAATCAAAGCATAATATGCTAATGATATGCTATGGCCGCTCAACCGCTGGCTATGATGTGCACTGACCACCAGGGGCAGAGGCTCTGATTGGCAGAGTAACTTGCTGCTGGGGTCTGACTGATCGGAACTGAGCGAGAGGGGCCAGACACACCCTAGAGCCCTCCTGCAGTCCCTCCCTGCTGGCCAACCTCTCGTGTCCTTCCCCAGCTCTGATTGTGCACTGGTGGGGTCCCTCAGCCTGGCCTGCACCCTCTTGCAATCCAGGACCCCTCAGGGATGTTGGAGAGGCGGTTTTGGCCCGATCCTGCAGGCCAGGCTGAGGGACCCCACTGGTGCATGAATTTATGCACTGGACCTCTAGTTATCTAATAATTGGTTAATGCCAGAAGTAATTTTAGTCAATGAATATGAAGCCATTCTTCTTGAGGTCATTAGTAAGTAGGCAGCATACTCATAACTCAGATTTAGTCTTTCTATGTCTTTTGACTAGACATCAAGTCCAACACACTTTTTAGTATATTTTTCATGTTGCACTCTTCTGTTAGGCATATGATATATGTCAGCAAAAGTTGTTTATAGCTCTATCATGTATTCATCTGACCAAATGCCATATTCTGTCTTCTCTCTTATTGCAGCTCAAATGATCAGATATATGAAAGAGGTTCAAGTCAGGAATCAAACTGAAGTGACAGAGTTTATCCTCTTAGGACTCTCGGACAATCCAGATCTACAAATTGTCCTCTTTGGATTGTTTCTGTTAATCTATATGGCAACTATGGTGGGTAATTTGGGGATGATTGTGTTAATTAAGATTGATCCTCATCTCCACACACCCATGTACTTCTTTCTCAGCAGCCTCTCCTTTGTTGATATCTTTATTTACTCATAATATAAATGAAAACTATTTGTTGACATACCAAAAAGCTTCACATATTTAATGTATACAATTCGATGAATTTGAACATATGCATATATCAATAAAGTTGTTTTAAAAATCTATTAATGAAAAAACTGGAATGGAACATGTAATGGCAATAAAACAGTTAAGAAAACACAAAGTTCCTGATCTCATGAAACTTATGTTCAAATAAGGTTGACTTTATTGTTTATACCAAATGTGTGTGTATGTATGTATGTATGTATTTATGCACAGGTGTGGGTGTGTGTATGTGTGTGTGTGTGGGTGTGTGTTTGATATGGCTATGAGTGGTACTTTGAAGACAAATAAAGCAGGCAATAGAATAGAGAACAGTGGAGTCAGAGAAGAGCTTCCTGTGGAAATAACATTTGATCAATACCTAAATAGGGATAATATCATGTGAATGTCTGTAAAAGAGCATTCTAGGCATGCTACATTAAATACAAAGGCCCTGAGAAAGATTATGCTTGGTTTGCTAAAGGAAATGTAAGGACAAATATATGTGGGCCAGAGTGAGCAAATGACAGGAGAGAAAAAACTGACATCAGAAAGGTGTTGTGAAGGAGCAGTAGGTCACATAAACCTTATAGGTCATATAGGCTTTAGACTTCATTATTTTCATATCACCCTGTAATAGCTGTTTTCCCCCAACTCTAACTGCAAGATATGAGGAAGTGACAAGATTGGTTTTGCTGGCTACTCTACTAGTACCAAAGACATTGTCTGCTCCATTAAACACATTCACTATATTTTATTGAATGAATCAATTAATGAATGCAATAAGAACCATATTTCAGTAGAAATAAGTAGAGATCATATCTTGAGTGGAATTCTGAGGTTTTGAGACAGGATGTGGTCAGTTATTTACCATTTAATTTATTGTTGTGCTCAATGGAACCTCAGGATCATGACATCATTTTTGCATTTCTCTAAATACCTAAGTTACCCTCCAGAGTATACATGATTCACTGGGGAAGATGTAGTTCAATTATTTCAGTGAAAAAAAAAATGCAAGCTTTAATTTTTGATCAGCACATTGCTAGCCTTAGACATTTGTAGAGACTAAATCTCATGAGACTGATCATGGCTTTTATAAAGGTGACCCTCTGCCTTGAATTCAGTTGTGGCATTTTCTAATCATTGTTGAATTCATGACTTAATTCTATCAAAGCTATAAAGATCACATTAGGAAACAGAAAATGTGTATTCATCCAACAAACAACAACAAAAAAAGATAAACTAATAACCACCACTATTTCCAGTGAATATTTCTTTAGGACAAAAGGTAAGATGATTTAATTTATCTCAAAGTGTTCAGATATAGAAAATTTCCAAGAGAACTCAAAAAACATTCAAGTAATTAAAAATAAACATCTCTTTTGTAATATGTCTGAAACACTGAATTTATTGTTACCAACTCAATTAGTGTGATCTTGTTTAGAAGAGAAGAATTTAGGATCACTAGTAACAGATGAGAATTTTATAGAATATTTAGTATATGCATACACATACATACACACATGAATGTATGTATACTTGCATATCTGTGTGTATATATGTGTGTGTAAACAAAATTGAATTAAGTTTGTGTAGAAAGAGTGCCAAAACACCTGACATATTTACTGGTAATGTCTTCTGAAGGGCATTAAATAAAATAATTTCATGCTTTTTATGTAAAAATTGAAAAAATGCTTATAATTTTCAGTCTTCATCATATGTATATACACATGTATGTGTGTATGCACACATATAGGATCATATATATCACAGAGAATATAATTTTATTTATGTCAATTTATATGTTTATTAGATATGTAACATATATATACATATTAATATATATGCATAAAGCAGAGCTCTATGAAATGGCTGCAAAATTTTAAATGTGGTTATTTTACAAGAAAAAAAAATATCTGATTCTAGGGACAGAAAGATCAGCCAAGAGACTACTGCAATAATCTAGATGAAAGATGATGTTGTCTTGGGCCTTGGTGGTAGGAATGGAGGTGGTGGAAGGTAATTGGCTTATTAATATATTTTAAAAATAGAGGCAACATATTTATTGGTAGAATGGTTATGGAATGTGAGATAGAGAAGAGATCAATATTTCCAATATTTTTATTGGGGGAACACTTTGTAAAGTATACGATTGTCCAACCACTATGTTGTACACCTGAAACCTAATATAAAATAATATTGAATGTAAAAAAAAAAAATATTTCCAATATTTATTTGTAGTAATTTGAGCAAATGGAAGTATAGAGTTGTCATTGATTTGACGTAGAGAATGCTGTGTTTAGAGCAAATTAAGAGAGAACATAAAGAATTCAGTTTTGGGTGATGTTGAGTTGCTATTCTATATTAACTCAGATATGTAAGAAGTTTAAGTCTGGAGTTTGGAAAAGAGGTCAGGTTTGGAGATATGAGTTTAGGTGTTATAAATATATAGATGATATTTAAAGCAATGATATTGAACAAGACCATCAAGGTCAAGTATAAATAGGAAAGAAAGGAGAATGAGGACTGATTTCTGAAGTATTTCAACCTTAAGAGTCAGAGGAAAGCAGTGGAATAAGCAAAGAAGACTGAGAAGGAGCAACCCATACGGTAGGAGGAAAACTCCCAGTCTGGTGTTCTGGAAGATTAGAAAAGAAGCTCTTTCAAGGAGTAATAAACAATAAACTCCATCAAATGTTACTGATAGATTAAAAAAGGTGAGGGCTAATTGATCACTGGGTTTGGCAAAATAAAGATTCCTGATGACTCAGGCAAGATCAGTTTCCATGGGTAATGTGGTCAAAACCTGATTTGAGTGGGCTTAACAGAAAACAGAAAAGGATACAGCAAGTACATTCAACTGAATCATATTTTAAGTTGCCAAGGAATTGGATGGTAGCTGGTGAAGACAGAAGGATCAAGGGAAGAAGAGAGAAAGTAAGGAGGTGTAGTAGGATATAGACTAATAGGGGTCAATCATTGAAAACTTTATACACACACACACGCATACATGCATATGTTAAATATTAAATAAAATAGGTTACTGAGTTTCCTTAAGGAAACTTTTTCTTAGTGCAGTAAGAAACTAAAGAGGTTTAATACATATGTTCTTAAGACATCCTAGAAGCAATTTTACTTATAGCAGAGAATGAGCTACTTGATTTTCCTGGTGTTTTTCTGTACAACTTATTTCCTTGATTTCTTTCTTATCCCAGCAAATGAAGTATCCATTTTGAGACAAAGGTATGAGCAACCATTCAACAGTGACTGAATTTATTCTCCTGGGATTCAGCAATCATCCAGAGCTACGGTGTCTTCTTTTTATGGTGTTTCTAGTCGTCTACATCATCACTGTGTTCGGAAATCTTGGCATGATCCTATTAATCAATATTGACTCACGTCTCCACACTCCAATGTACTTTTTTCTCAGTAACTTGTCCCTTGTTGATGTCTGTTATTCTTCAGTCGTTGCGCCTAATATGCTAGTGAATTTCTGGGTGGAGAACCCGGTCATTTCATTTAGTGAATGTGCCACACAATTCTTCTTTTTTGGTTCTTTTGCTGGTATTGAAGGCTTCCTGTTGGCTGTGATGGCTTATGACCGGTATGTGGCCATCTGCAAGCCTCTTCTTTACACAGTCACTATGTCTCCTCATCTTAATGTCATGCTGGTGTCGGCCACATATCTTGCAGGCTTTCTGAATGCTTCCATTCACACTGGCTTCACCTTCCGGCTGTCTTTCTGCCACTCGAATGTCATCAACCATTTTTTCTGTGACACTCCACCCCTCCTGAAGCTCTCTTGTTCTGATACACGTGTCAACGAGATCGTCATTTTTGCTTTTGCCAGTTTTAATGAACTGAGCTGCCTTCTAACTATTCTCATTTCTTATCTCTATATCCTCGTTGCCATCTTGAGGATCAATTCTGCCAAGGGGAGGCATAAAGCCTTCTCCACCTGTGCGTCCCACTTGATGGTGGTTACCATCTTCTTTGGCACAATCCTGTTCATGTATCTGCGCCCCAGCTCCAGCTACTCAATGGACCAGGACAAAGTGGTGTCTGTGTTTTATACAGTGGTCATCCCCATGTTAAATCCTCTCATCTATAGTCTGAGAAACAAGGAGGTCAAAGCTTCTTTAGGTAAAATTTTTAAAACAACCTCTTTTCACTTCTGTGCTTAGAATGGCAAAGCATAGAATTTTAGCACACTGAGGGCATGTGGGAATGAGCAAGTCCACCTTCATTCATTCCAGCTCCATTTCATTCTATAATGAAGCTATTTTTTTTTCCTGATAGTGGAGTTGGACCAAATGTCCCAGGCATCCGGGGAGCATGATGACACTATAAATCCCACTTATTTCACAAAATCGATATGATTGAAAATAATCCAATATACATATTCAGAGTTATAAAGCCCAATATAAAAGTAGGTGGGACAGAGATAGAATGAGTGGTGGGAGGAATGACTCCATCTCCTCACCTGTTTGATGACTCTGAGTTTGGACAGTGGTATTTTAACTGCCAGAGGACAGGTGATAAGGAGTAGGCTGAGCCAGAATCCATCCAGAGGACTAAAACCAGGCTCAGAGACTGCCTCTTGTCCCCAGTGAGCCAGGAAGAAAAATCAGAACTTAATCCCAATAAGGTGCCGAGGTCAAGTGTTTTTAACCTGGGCAAGTGATCTAGACGACAGGGAATGATGGGAACAAATGACAGCATAAGTAAAGATAAAAGGGAATCACAGAACAAGAACGAGGCTTATGGAGCAGAAGTTCTGAGACTTACAAAAGAAGTATTCTCTATAATTTCTGAAGATGAAATGTCATGTTGTTTGATCTTTGAGTAAGCAGTTTAAACTTAAAGAGCTAGGGCAAGTTCTTTAGGAAATAACCACACACATCTATTTTACTGCTGGCTACGATGTAATTGAGACAAGTTTAAAGCTTTCAGTTGGTTTAACTGGTATTTTCGTAATTGGGCTGTCTCCCCAGTAGGACTGGATTTTCTTTACAGAAAGTGACCACTGACATGCCGACAGAATATGTTTTAAACTGGCTGGGATTGGGTATAATATACTTGGTGTGATCCCAGCATATCCCTTTGCCATTGAAAGACTAAATAGATCCTAGTACAAAAGCAAACACTTAAAAGAGACTCAGTAATCATTTAAAAACTTTTATTGGTAGTTTATTATGGAGTCATGGAACTGTGACAGCAGATATAAAGAGGTTCTAAGAATCATTCCAATGAAAGATGCAGGGTGATGGAAGACAAACTGTTGCTTCTGGCATCTGAAATGTTAAGTGCCCAATAATGACAATTTCATAAAGGCAGTGTTAGAAAATTTCTCTTATACTTGGTTGGATTATCTGTTAGATAATTTTTTTTTTCAAAAACAAGCTGTCTTCTTTGAAACTAAACATTTTAATAAACAGATGATATTTCAGTGTCCTATATCTGTCATTTTACAAAAATGTGATCTTAACATATAATAACAGAGTATTCAGGACATTTTTCCACGAAGGAACATAGAAACAAACCTGGAAGACTCAGTGGCCCCAGGTCTCTCTCTCTCTCTCCCTCTCTCTCTCTCTCTCTCTCTCTCTCTCTCTCTCTCTCTCTCTCTCTCTCTTTCTCTCTCTCTCTCCTCTGTAGTTCTCATTTTATGTCTCATATTATGGGTTCACTTATTCTCTTTCACAGACTTTTCACATCCTGGCCTAAAATTTACATACTTTTAGGACAACTGCATTGCTGTCCTTTAGAAAGGCAGCTGTTGCCTGAAATAGATCAAATGTTTATCATGCTGTCAACTAAGAATATCCAAACCTGTAGAGAATTTTTATGAGTTTATTTTAGCCAAACTGACAACATTGCCAGGAAGCAAGATTTCAAAAGCTCCAGAGAATGACAGTTTTGCTTTATTTACACATTTGGAGTTAAGGAGGGAACATAAGGAAGATTACATGAAAGTGGAACAAAGGAAGGCACAGACTCAGTAAGATTATGTGCTCCCTGGAGGGTGGTTACACCTCTCGGGTGTGAAAAAGAAGATGACTGGTATTTCAAAGATGTGTTAAACTAGATGCACAAGAACAATGGACAGGGCTTGATTTAGGCAAAGATAAACCAACCATTCACTAAAGAAATTTAGCCCTAGCTGGTTTAGCTCAGTGGATAGAGCGTCAGCCTGCAGACTGAAGGGTCCCGGGTTCCATTCCAGTCAATACTTAAATACATACATACTTTAGGACAAATTTTCATCAGAGTGAAAGCAGGCATTCTGCTTAAAGAGGGGTCATGTCTTTAGTCATTTTGTATAAAACCAGGGAACCTCACGTTAAAGAGCCAGAAAACGAGGGCTCTACAATCTCACACTGAGGTGCACAATCCTACAAGGAACATCTTTTTCATGGGATTTAGTCAGTATATTTTCTTCTTTAAATGTTATTATTTTACTTGTGTAAGGAATCAGGATAGAAGAGAGAAAAGTTTCTACTTCAATTTGGAAAAAAAAATGTGGCAATGCTTAAATCTTCTCAAATGTGATAAGGTGATAAACAAACTACATTTTTACTAGTATATTGATAAAAAGATTAGCTAGCTAGCTTAATTAGGAAGTTTTAGGTAATGGGGAGGGTCCATGGGAGAGGAATGCATAGATGGAAACTTGAAGATGCCAAGGTGTTTATCTTACTTGTACAGAGGATAGAGAAATGCTTTGGGCAGATGGAAATATTTCTGTCCTGAGCAATTAAAACAGCCATAAACCAAGGACAGACAGGGTATCTCTGGCTTGAGCAATTAAAGTGATCATAAGTTAGATCAAAAGTAGCCCTGGCGGGAGCAGCTGGGAGAGCTATAAGATAGGATATCTCCAGCCAGCACAACTGGGAGAAAACTATAAGATAAATCAAAAGTGGCTCCAACCTAAACAGATGAGATGACCAAACGAGGAAAAGTGCGGATGTGAGGGTCGTGGGAACTGATTACAGGGCTAAAGTCCCATATAGAAAAGAAGGGTCCCCAGCATATTAAAACCTCAAGACAAAGAAGGCAGTGGTCACCCTTCTTAGGGACCCTCTGTCCCTCCAGAAGGAGCAGAGACTTACGATTAGGAATTTAGAGGACACCTTCTTTAGGTGGCCCCTCTGCTCCAAGAGGACAGAGTTTTAGGCTTAGAATTTAGAATTAAGGTTTAGAGGTAGTATTTGCTTGCAATAAAGTTTCTGTACTTTTCACCTACCACCTTTTGCCCGTGGCTTCATTCTTTGAATCCATCTGGACAAGAATCAGTGAAAGAAATCAATCTTGAATCCTGCTCAATAAAACAACCCAAATCAGTGATATATAGCTTTATCTCATTGACTGATTTCTCATCCTGTAACCCAGCATTTGGAGACATAACAAAACCAGAGACAACTCTCTTATCTTAGACTACATTTGAACTCCTCTTTATTGACCTGGAACCATCAGTGCTCTGGAAGATACAGACCAGAAAAAAACATCTGAAGAGTCCTTTATTCTCCAGAAAATGCAGCTCCAAATAATGTTCAAATAGTTTTTGTTCTACTTTTGACTTTCCTCCTAAAATATCAATTTTATGAATGATCCTGGCTCTCAGACCCACTTTAATTCCTGGCATGTTGCTGAAATTAGCTCAATGGAGCAAACTGGTTTCAATATAAATCCATAATGTTCAACTTTCAAAGGGTCCTTACCCCTGACCAGTACCTCTACTTCCTTCCATTGGTTATGTGACTCTTCTGCTCTCAACACCCTTTCTGTTCCCCAAATTTCTCATGGACTTCACCTTCCTTTTCCTCTCTCTCATAAGATGACCTCACCTCGGTGTTTAGAAATATTGAAGGCTTCTGATGAGAATCTTCTCATCAGAATCCTCTCAGGATGGTGGGGGTGGGCTAGAAGAGGTCAATAGGGGAAATAGAGGGACATATGGAATACTTTCAACAATAAAGATAAAAAAATACAAAGCTTATCTACCCATATTTTTCTCCTTTCATAGTATTACCTGTAATGGCTAATTTTCCTATTTGTGCTAAAGATTTTCATGTGCTCAGTCCCAATCAGTGTACATAGATGTTAGAGACTTTGGCCTCAAAAGAGAAACTAGGATCTCAAAGCCCCAAATTAAGGTTATGCCCTTGAGGAAAAAAAAATGATGACTTTAATTGGTTCTTTAGAATTATTTTATAAATACTCTAGGGAATGTACCTAAGGAATATATTATAAATCTTCCCATCTTGTTTTTATAAAATATGATAAGTCAACTTTCAGAGGTAGGTCATTTTCTATGTTTATTCACTAAAAATATGATTGCTTTTCAGTGTGGAAATTAGTACCCCACTAAAATAGAAAACTATTTTCAGCAATTGTACTTGATTTTTTATTGATATGATAATATTTCAGGGCATGTCTAAAATTCCATTATTATATGCAAGGTCTTTTGATGTGTATGTAAAAGCTAAATAAAATAACTTTATGGTGTAATTCTTAAAGCACAATTTTTCTAGTCATATCTTATTTTTACAAAGATTTGATAGATAGTGGTTTCAGCAGTGAATGAAACCCTGTTAACTGTGCTTTCCTAGACAAATATTTTCATGTGTGTTAGTTGTGTGAAAACTGGGGATACTCCCCATTCTTCTCCAGATATTTGCATTCTGTTCAAATTTTACCTTCTCAGAATAGCCATCTAAAAGCATCCCACCTTTATTTTTCTTCATAGTACTTACTTCTAACTAACATTATTTACATATTTTTCTCTATGTGTTGTACCTTTTCCTACAATATATGCTGCATGAAGATGGGGAATTTGGTCATTGCTGTCACCTCAGAACCTTACCCAGAAAAAAAATTAATTTTTGTAGTGTACATGAATAAATAGGTGATTTTACAAAGCAGAGAGAACAATTCTTCCTTCTGTATCCTCTTAGCTATACAGGATTTGGCAAAAGTAGACATACAGTTGCTCATATGAAAAATAATACAATTAATAAATAATAATACAAGAATAAACCCAATGCTTCACATACTCACATCTGTAACCTAATTTTGCCACAACCTGTATATTAAGAGATAGATTTGCTATTTCAATGTTTTCTGAAGAAAATTAAATCAAACAACTAGGGGTATCAAGTGAAAATGCTGTGCTGAAGATTTATTTTCTATATTATATCTGAAAAATAGGATATCAATTTGAAGGAACCCTAGAAATCTAACTTTATTCATTTTTTCCATTTGAATGATGCCTATGACCTGCTGCTTTTTATATCAGATTTTAATTCCTGTGCTTTTTCTCCCCCACAAAATTAGAAAAACAATACTAAACATGGACTTCTCCAAGAAGAGAGGTATAAATGTGTGCATGTTTGTCTGAAAGAAAAAGAGTTTGAGATATAGAGAGAAAGAGACAGAAAACACAGAGACACAGAGAAACATATTTGTGTAGAAATTCTGATGTGTTATTGAAAGGAAAAGAGTAAGTTCCTATTCGATGGATCAATCAAAGAGTAAGTGATAAAATGGCTGGGATAAATAATAAGATGGATGAGATAAATGCCAAATCTTGATCAGACAGAATTTTTCACTTTTTTTTGTGTCACTTTCAGTTTTCAAAGCATAAGAAAATGTCTTCCCAAAACCACACTCCAGTGACAGAATTCATTTTCTTAGGACTCACGGATGATCCGGTACTAGAGAAGTTCCTGTTTGGGGTGTTCCTGGTGATATACCTGATCACTCTGGCAGGGAACATGTGCATGATTGTGCTGATCAGGGCCAACTCCCACCTCCAAACTCCCATGTATTTCTTCCTTAGCCACCTCTCCTTTGTAGACCTTTGCTATTCCTCCAACATTACTCCAAATATGCTGTACGATTTCCTCTCAGACCAGAAGACCATCTCCTATGCCGGGTGCTTCTCACAGTGTCTTCTCTTCATCGCTCTGGTGATCACTGAGTTTTACATCCTCGCTTCCATGGCATTGGATCGCTATGTAGCCATTTGCAGCCCGTTACATTACAGTGTCAGAATGTCCAAGGACATTTGTATCTCTCTAGTCATGGTCTCTTATGCTTTTGGCTTTCTCAATGGACTTTCTCAGACACTGCTGACTTTTCACTTGTCCTTCTGTGGCTCTCTTGAGATCAATCATTTCTACTGTGCCGATCCTCCTCTTATCATGTTGGCCTGCTCTGACACCTATGTCAAAAAGATGGCAATGCTGGTCGTTGCTGGATTTACTCTCTCAAGCTCTCTCTTCATCATTCTCCTGTCCTACCTCCTCATTCTTACAGCCATCCTGAAGATCCGTTCTACTGAAGGCAGGCAGAAAGCCTTCTCTACTTGTGCTTCCCACCTGACATCAGTCACTATATTTTATGGAACCCTTTTCTGCATGTATGTAAGGACTCCATCGGCAAGGTCTGTAGAGGAGTCCAAAATAATTGCAGTCTTTTATATTTTTTTGAGTCCAATGCTGAACCCATTGATCTACAGTCTAAGGAATAAACATGTGATCCATGCCATGCAGCAAATGACTAAAGGGAATCTCTTCCACAAAAATGCAGTTTAGGCATCAGTTAATTTGAAATCACCAGTGTCTGTGATAAAATAATGATTAGAGCCTAGAAATAATTGAGAGGGGTTCTAAATGCAATAGAGTTCCCAGTTCCAATTGCTTTTTAAAAATTTTTTATTAAATTTATTGGGGTAACATTGGTTGATATAATTATATAGGTTGCAGATGGTACAATTGTATAATACATCATCTGTATATTGTATGGTGTGTTCACCACCCAAAGTCAAGTCTCCTTCAGTCACCATTTATCCCCCCTATACCCTTCTCCACACCCCACTCCCACCCTCACTTCACTCTGGCAATCACCACACTGTTGTCCTGTGTCCGTGAGTTCTTCTCTCTTTTTTTCTTTTGTACTCAAACCCTCCACCACCACCCCTCCCAGCCCACCACCTTCCCTTCGACAACTGTCAGCCTGCTCTCTATGAGTCTGTCTCTATTCTGCTTGTTATCTTACTTTGTCAATTAGATTCCACATATGAGTGAAATAAGATGGTACTTGTCTTTCTCTGAGTAGCTTATTTCACTTAACATAATGCTCTCCAGGTCCATCCATGCTGTCACAAAAGGTAAGATTCCCTTCTTTTTTACATTTTAGTAGTACTCCATTGTATAAATGTACCACAGCTTTCTTACCCACTCATCTATTGATGGACACATGGGCTGCTTTTAAATCTTAGATAATGTAGCATAACACTGCATTGAACTTTTTCTATTGTCTAAATCTTTCATTGAATGCTACCTCAAAATTTCATTAGAGATAAATAGAACATAAATTAACAAGTATAATATGTGATACTCTATTTTAATTTAATGCTAACTTTTATATCACTACCTTTTAATTTTCACAAATGAACTAGTAGGAAATTATCTTCATTTTATAACATTTGGAGTCTTATGCACAGAAAGATTAAATGGCCAACCCAACGTCACTCAGTCACTAAGTAGCACACAGATAAATCCATTGATTTCCCATTCTTTCTCTTTCCAACTCACAGTGCAGTGGTGAAACTCCTCAACACACTGCAAATGCTGGATAGCATGTTGGGGACAATAAACTGACATGGTCATTGCTATACACTAATGTAGATTCCTTCTGATATTTCAGGTAAACGTGATAACTTGTGTGCAATATAAGTAGAATTGTCTTACCATCCCATGTAATGAAGGCCATTGTGCTACATGGTAGACCTATTTAGACTGCATTTTATGAATATATTGTCCAAATTGCAAAAGCACACAGGTTTATTATAGATAACTTGGAAATGCAGACAGAAAAAAAAGCAATATTTATCAGCAGATAATTTCTGGTTTTTTTTTTTTGCATTTCTTCTCAATATTAGTAAAACAAAATTGGAATCATTTACCATATACAAGTAAGGGCACTGATGTTAACTTGACAATATATTGTTTGTACTTTATACAGACTAAATATTTTTATAGACACCATTTTAATGTAGTATAATACTTAATAGTTAATTCATATTGAACTTAGTTATTAAAATAACTAATAAATGTATATTAATGGTAGAAAAAAACAAAGTGAAAAATATCAAAAGATATAAGACATGAAAGCAAAATTTACTTGTAATTTCCTACTTAAAGAGAACTCTTTTCAATATTTTGGTGTATTTTTTCTACTTGATTTATCTTGCAAAATATTATTCCAACATGTTGATGTATCCTATTATTTTTAAGACTATCTAGTATTTATGTACATATTTCTTTGATAGCTCCTTTAGAATAGATACCTAGAAATGTAATTGCTTAATTAAATGTTTTGTACATTTTCAAAGCTCTTGCTAAATTTTTCTATGGGTAAAATGTTCTCCAGAAAGTTTTTAACAGCTTATACTTATGACTAGTAATAGTTGATAATAATCATTTAATAATCATTTAATTGTATCATCCTTTTAAGATTATTTGCTTCTTTGTTGTCTCAACTGAAATTCTTAGGTAGGGATTCTATTTTATTTTGACAGAAGAATTTTCGAAATGTATATTTGACAAATAAAGAAAATAATCAGTTTGATGAGTGCCTTTCATATTATTTCTGATAACTTCTCACATAAAAATATTTAGTTTTATTTAGAAAATCTTTATCAATTATCTTTTGCTTTGTAGTTTTCTCAATCTTCAATTTAATAATCAAGTATCTATATTATATTATTAATTTTTCAGGACCATATTTTGTAGAACTATCTTAAATTACTCTGGATACAATCTTGTATTTTATAATGTTTTAAAATTCTTTACTCCCATTTTTAACTCATTTCTTTCTATTATTTATTAAGCAAACCTTTGTTTACCCACTGATGTGTTATCTTCATTGTACACTAAATAAATCTATTTCTGGCCTAACTCTGCTATTCCTTTGACTCATCTATATATGTGCTTTAAGCCAAATTATTGCAAATAATGTAGATTTAAACTGTGCTAACTCTTATTAGAGAAATTCCATCTTTGTTGTTTTTTCTTTCAAATTTATCTTAGAGAATGCAAATTTGATGCTTCTAGGTATTCAATATTTTTAACCCAGAAATTATGCATATGATGGTTTCGTCTAGGAAGTATATGAAAATCACATGAAAATAAAATATGGCTACATATACAATAATATCCATTGTAAATTATTTGGAAAATATACAAACATATTTTAATTTTAGTAGTATTGTTATAACTTGGTCCCCAGATTTGATGGATATATGTATGGAATGGAGGCCATAATAAGATCTGCCTAAGAATGAAAGTTTACAGGTAATTTTTTAAATTTATTTTTTGCTAGAAAAGCAGATAGGTGCTTGTGACATCACTAATGAGAACAACATGTAACCTTGGCATCTTAATATTGTATATTGATTAGCACTTTTACACAAATATTTATTTTTGCACCATTCTAGTGTCCCTAATGCAACATTATTTTTCAACAAAGATATCTAAACACAGAATCTTATACCTAACTAGATTGTCCTTTGTTAGCAACTGTCTCCCCAAAGAATTGACATGTCCACACATACTCCTTAGCTGTGAGTTGAGAAACACTGAAAAAAATTTATGTTGATCTGCATTAAGATAAATATTAAAATTTTAAATAATCAAGAGCACATATTTTTGAGGTTAGTTGCAGTGGAGAAATTTACAGTTGAAGAGTCATTCAAATTTAATCATAAAACTACTTAAAATTAAGAGGCAATTAATGTTTTGGAAAGTATTTGCTCCAGATAAGATAAGGCTGTACATTTATTAAGATAGGATAAGATCAAAGAAATCAATCAAATTACTAGAACACTGTGATATAAATAAATGTAGAAGGTTATGTATAGAAAACTGACACAAATACAAAAATGCTAACATTAATTAGTCAAAAGATTAGTAATAAAAATGTGAAATAAGATACCCTTTTGTGTATTTACCTTTAAGAGAGTTTAGGAAGACTGGCACTTTCTCTTTTAAGGGTATCAGGGAAAACAATTATATACAGCTTTTCTGGAAATCAATTTAACATTATATTTTAAGGAGTCTTAAAAAAATATTTGTACACTTTCACTCAGCTATCCCAATTTTAAAAATGTGCAGAAGGCATAATAAAGCCCTTGAAGAAGATTTTTCATTGTAACGTTTGTGTTATAAATAAGAAAAAGCAAGGTCGTGATGCATTAAATATAGGCAGCCCTCTTTTCGCAAGGTACCATGATAACGAAACTTGTGAAGACTGGAAGTGTCTCCTTGCTTTGAATGGGTCTCAGTTACCACAGTGCTGTGCAAAGTGAGGACAGCCTGCATTGAATACTTGGCTGGACACAGGCAGATGGCAGCCGGAACAGAGGTTGGTTGTACACAACTGGATCCTTTATAAGGGTGTGTTGGCTAGAATCATAAAGAAAAGTGACTGTCACATGATGGGCTTTTCCATTTAAATTTAGCCAGACATTAAAATGAAGAAGCTCCCAGTTAAGGCAAGGGAAAATAATTTTTTATAGCTTTTTATAAAAAAGAAGGGCACAACAATGTATACATTATGATAACTTGCAAAATACTAGAATTAAAGAAAAGTAAGTCTTTTTCTTTATATCTATGTACCAAATTTCTAAGATGAACAATTACTAATTTTGTGAGTAAGAAAACAAACAAACAAAAACTGCATATTTCCAGGATCACCCAGATCCCACCATCTAGACTAATAAAAGCCTAGGTGGTCCTTGCACCCTCGCATGCGACATCGTCACAAGATGGCCACCACAAGATGGCCACGCGCGCAGTGGAGGTGGGGCCCAGTGGCTGCTTTGCACGGTGAGGCCTGGGGGAGGGCAGCTGTGGGCGATCAGGCTGGCAGGGGAGAGCAGTTGTGGATGACCAGGCCAGCAGGGGAGCAGTTAGGCGTCAATCAGGCCGGCAGGGGAGTAGTTAGGGGGTGATCAGGCCGGCAGGCAGAAGCAGTTAGGGGCAATCAGGCAGGCATGCAGAGGCAGTTAGGGGCGATCAGGCAGGCAGGCTGGCAAGTGGTTAGGAGCCAGTAGTCCCAGATTGGAGAGGGTGCAGGCCGGGCAGAGGGACCCACCACCCCCACTGTGCACAAATTTCGTGCACTGGGCCTCTAGTTTAAAATAAAAGAATTTTATTTACTGATGTGAGAATTTAAGTACGAATGTAGGAAAAAGCAGGGGTTCAACACTATTCCATATCAGCATTGAGCTGGATGGTTATCCAGATTCCTTCTAATCTAAACTGCCATTATTTTCTCCCTTAACAATATTGTGCAAACAAACAAACAAAACAGCAAGGGATAAGCCTACACTTACATGTTCAATCATATAAGAAAGTAGGCAAGAACATACAATGGTGTATAGTTAATCTATTCAATAAATGGTGTTGGGCAAATTGAACAGATACATGCAAAAAATAAAATTTCTCTCATCATTGATGTTTCTATCTTTCTTTCCCTCTCCCTTCCTCTCTGAAATCAATAAAAAATATATTTAAAAATAAAAACATATTAAAACAAATAATGAATCCCATCACTTCATGTTTCTTGGGGGCTTTGATTCTCTGATGATATAGGATGTGCAAAACAATAAAACCATAGTGGCTGTTTATAGTCTGAATGACTTTCTACTAGAAATAATTGAACCACAGGGATTTGGTCCCTATATAACAATTCTGTTATAAACTCTTCAGATTTTTTATGTCCATGCTGTCATTGGCAAATCACTCTTCTTTCACAGGTATTGTAAAATCTATTTTGGGATCTAGAAATATTGTATTCAATAAAATAAAATCATGAGCTGAAACATATTCTGATGAATTAGTAATTATCTTGAATTAAATTCTACTATATCAGACTATTCTCAGAGTACAAGTATTTTAAATGTACAATGGAATAGTATTTACAATGAGAAGATAACTGGACAAAAGAGAACATTCATTCTATCAATAATAATCAATTGCCTTCATTTGGGAAAACACTGGTTTAGGTTCCACTGAGGCTGTAACTACATAAACTCCTTGTTCCTAAGGAGCTCACACTTTGATGTTGAGTCTTGTTTTAGACTGGATCTGGGTTTCTTTAACCAAAAATTATAGTAGCTACAATTTATTAAGTGCTTACTACATGTCAGACATTTTTTAAAAAATATGTATTTTATTGATTTTTCACAGAGAGGAAAGGAGAGGGATAGAGAATTAGAAACATCGATGAGAGAAAAACATTGATCAGCTGCCTCCTGCACACCTCCTACTGGGGATGTGCCCACAACCAAGGTACATGCCCTTGGCCAGAATCGAACCTGGGACTCTTCAGTCCACAGGCCGACCATCTATCCACTGAGCCAAACCGGTTAAGGCACCTGTTAGACATTTTTAAAGTTTTACCTTGTTGAACTCTCTGATATGGAGGAAATTGCTATTAGTAACCAAATTTTATGCATGAGGAATCATAGGCACAGAGAGATGAATAATCTGCCCAAGCCTCACTAGGAATTAGAGGAAAATGAGCATGCATTTCAAGGTCAGGATACAACTTGAAAACAAACTTGAATTTAGAGGGTCAGGTAGACAGATTCTAATTCTACTTTTTATTTGTATTTTTTAATCCTCACCAGAGGATATTTTTCCATTGATTTTTAGAGTGAATGGACATGAGAGAAACACTCCGATTGGTTGCCTCCTGCATGTGCCCCCAACAGGGCCCTGGTCGGGGAGGACCCTGCAACCGAGGTATGTGCCCTTGACCAGAATTGAACCTGTGACCCTTCGGTCAGTAGGCTGACACTCTATCCACTGAGCCAAAACTGATAGCTCCAGATCCTAATTTTATAAAAACCTGTGCTATACATCAGTTTCACTTCCCTAAGTTCATTCAGCTGTGAAAAACAAGTGAGTTCTAATATTGATGCTTTAGATACTACAAAAACAGGTATATCAGAAAACAATGGGATCACAATTTCCAAGAAAGCAATGCTGAAAAGTATTGTTTAAGGAAATTGTAAGCGAACAAATGTGATAAAGACTTGCAGCAAAGATAAAGGATTTTCAAACATGAATAGAATTGCAGAAAGCATTTAACAACATACTGCCCAGTGTTAATGCAAAAAAAATTCAAACCTGTAAAGAATTTTTGTGAGTTTATTTGAGCCAAACTGTTTACAATTGCCAGGAAGCAGAATCTCAAAGTATTGGGATAATGCGCCAGAGAAGGGCAGTTTTTCACCTTGTTTTAAGATTGCAATCTAAGGAGGAGAGGTAAGTGGGTTACATGAAATCCACTGGTGGTAGGTTAGGAAGGCTGGAGAAAGCAAAGGTGGGGCAGGCCTCTGGGATTGGATAAAAAGTAAAATGATAGACACATACTTCTTTACTTAGGTGAGTACAGAATAGTTAACGGTCAGTCAACAATTAACATGATAACAATAACAATGAAGGGATTTATGGTCTCAGTCCCTGGTTGTGCCCTGAGGGATCTGGAAAAAGGGAAGTTACAAGTTACCCTGACATTTCACAGGTATATTATCTTAGATGCAAAAAGACAATAGGCTCAATTAAGGTAAAGATTGACCTTTGTCCGGGAAGATTCTGGCCTAGGACATGACTACCCACTATAAACTGCTTTTAGTTAAAGTTTTAATTTCAGACCATCTTTTGTGGTTTCCTTAGGTCTTTTGAGTTTGCAAGACTGCCATGCAGGCCTTCTCTGAGCTTATCAGGTTAGCATGGAGCTCCTTTTTCATCCACACTTAATATAAAAGAGCTCTGTATTAATTTGGATAGTGAAAACATCAATTCCATGCTTCTGAGGCTACTTTTTATGCCACAGGTATTTACAAGTTTGAGAGAAGAGGAAGAAGTCTCAGATGACATGATGAATGACAAAAGACATGAATCTCTATTTCCTTTATTTAGATCTCATTTGAAGCCAACCAAACACAATGTCAAAGAACTACACAGTGGTGACTGAGTTTATTCTCCTGGGTCTGACAGACAGAGCAGAGCTGCAGCCTGTCCTTTTCATGGTGTTCCTGGTCATCTACCTGATCACGGTGACTGGCAACTTGAGCATGATCTTGTTAATCTGGACTGACTCAAGACTTCACACTCCAATGTACTTCTTCCTCAGTCACCTCTCCTTTGTTGACCTCTGTTATGCCACCGATGTCACTCCTCAGATGCTGGTTAATTTCTTATCCAAGAGAAAAACCATTTCCATCATTGGTTGCTTTATACAATTCCATTTCTTCATTGCCTTGGTGATCACAGATTATTATATGCTCACAGTGATGGCTTATGACCGCTACATGGCCATTTGCAAACCCTTGTTATATGGTAGCAAAATGTCCAGAGGTGTCTGCCTCTCTCTCGTTGTGATTCCTTATACTTATGGCTTTGCAAATGGTCTGGTCCAGACCATCCTGATGCTTCGTCTCTCCTTCTGTGGACCCAATGAAATCAACCACTTTTACTGTGCGGACCCACCTCTGTTAGTCCTTGCCTGCTCAGATACTTATGTCAAAGAAACTGCCATGTTTGTGGTGGCTGGTGCCAACCTCACCTGCTCTCTCACCATGATTTTTGTATCTTACATTTTCATTTTCGCAGCCATTTTGCGTATTCGGTCTGCTGAGGGGAGGCGCAAAGCCTTCTCTACCTGTGGGTCCCATCTGACAGCTGTCACTATCTTTTATGGGACGCTGTTTTGTATGTACCTGAGGCCCCCTTCGGAGACTTCCGTAGAACAGGGGAAAATTGTAGCTGTGTTTTATATCTTTGTGAGTCCTATGTTAAATCCTCTGATCTATAGTCTGAGGAACAAAGATGTTAAAAAAGCATTCAGGAAAGCTATCCGAAAGAAATTGTTTGCTAAATAAAGTAGACATTTCGGTCACAGGTGTGCAATAAATCATTATTATTGGGCCAATTAATGAGCCTTTTCAATGACAGAATCACTTTCTGTCACTGAATATGTTTTATCTTCCACAATTAGCATATGGAACTTGGAAGAATGTGTCAAATTATTTATTAGCATTTACAGTATCATGTCAGTGAATTAAAAAAAATAGTGCATTGAAACTCAGAGGCATTACCGGAAGGCATTGTTACTGCTCTTTAAAGTCAGTAAAGAACAGATGATTGCATCCATGATAGTCATATTGGTACAAAGTTATAAGAGACAGAATTACCATTGATGCTATGGCAATGACCATCTATTAGATTTCTATAGTGCTTAATAATTTTAAAACTATTTTCCAGAAACTTCTTAACCATGGCAGATGAGTTTTGTTTTCTTCTTCCTTTTATACAAATTATATAGCAACGAAGATCTTTGGGTATCTGACATTTTTGCTCTAAGATGAAAATGCCACATTTTCTTTAGAAAGTGTTTTATATTTTATTATTATATTTTTAACAATATGCATCCCCACCTAAAAACTGGTTGTGTGGTTTAATTTGTTAATTTTTTATTGTGTACTATTTCCAACATACAGTCAAAAATAAATAATAGAAAGACAACCTGTGTAAGCCCTAATTGATCATTAGTAAATGTTTTCATAATGACATTTTTGTTTCAAATATTTCAGAGACTCAGATATTTCTAAAAGTGAGTCTTCCCTGACTGATTCTTTTTTCTTCCCATTTCTTGCATTAAGCTCTATTATTAATTTAATGTTTTTTATTCTTATGTAGAGTTTTGTCATTTGATAGTGTTTCTGTATACACAAAATTATATTATTTTCTACATTAAAAACTTGATAATACATAAAATCACTCTATGTATTCTTCTGCAATTTATTTCATTTTTTACTACATATACATTGTTAGACATACATGCTGAATCATGCCTTAGACTTATTCATGCTGAATCAGCAGCATTTTCAATGATATATAGGGTGGGGCAAAAGTGGGTTTACAGCTGTGAGTATGGTAAACAATCAATAAAGCTATTTATAATATTCATAAACTGCATATATTTGTCCATATGAACAACTGTTGACCTAAAACTTTTTCCCCACCCTGTATTCTATGTCAATATATATGTGTCACAATATATTTATCTATTCTATTATTGATAGGCAATTACATTTTTCTGTTTCATGATAATGTATAGAAATGTATATATGCATCTAAGATTCTAATTTCTAAGTCATGAGCATCTGTAAATTTACTACACGTAGTCAAATTATTTTATCAAATTACACTCCTGCCAATATTATGTGAGAATATCCTTAACTCCACATTCTTGTCAACACAATATACTGCCAGACTTTAAAAATATTTTCCAATTTGTTGGTGCAAAATATAGTCTCAGTTCTTGTTTAAACTTTTGAAAAAAAAATTTAATGCAAATTTTAAAAAAATATCTTTTCATTGATTTCAGAGAGGAAGGGAGAGAAAGGAGAGAGAGAGAGAGAGAGAGAGAGAGAGAGAGAGAGAGAGAGAGAGAGAGAGAGAGAGAACATCAATGATGAGAGAGAATCATTGGTCGGCTGCCTCCTGCACACCCCCTACTGGGCATTGAACCTGCAACCTAGGCATATGCCCTTGACTGGAATCAAACCCGGAGCCCTTCAGTCCACAGGCCGGTTCTCTATCCACTGAGCCAAACCAGCTAGGGCTCAGTTTTTGAATTATGGTTACAAGAGAAGTTAAGTATTTGTAAATGCTTGATGCTAATTGGAATTTTTCTTTTTTTAAAAAAGTTGTATGCCCACGTTCTTGTTCACTTTTCAGCTGGGCTATTTTATCTCTATTTTCCACATTTGTTATAGCTCCTTATGTATTCTGTACTAGGTACTAACTTTTTAATGATCTATGCAAATATCTTCAACCTTTTTGTAGTTCGAATTATATTTTTGTGTATGATATATTTGGTGGTGTGGAAATTTTTCATTTTCAGGTAGTTCAAATTTATCAATTTTCTTTTTATGGTTGTGTTTTGAATATTTGCTTTAAACAATGTGTTCCTATCATAAAGATACTAGAGGCCTGATGCATGAATTCGTGCACAGGTGGGGTCCAGCCCACCAGCCCCGATTGGGGCTAATTGATCCCAGTTGGCAGTGGGAGGGGATTCAGGAGGTTGGCTGGCTGATCCCGCCCCCTGGTTGAACTCCCAGTTGAACTCTGGGTGGAACTCCCTGTCAAGGGGACAATTTGCATATTAGCCTTTTATTATATAGGATTCTTCTACTCTTTCATTTTTTAAAGTTTTGCTTTTGCATACTTAAGTATTCTTTCTGCTATCATAAATATTGAAAAATAGACTCTAGTCTTATTTTTAAGGAAAACAATTTTCTCTGTTTTAATACTTCATACCTTTCTCATTACATTTTTAGTGTAAACTCTGTCATGTATCAAGTTTTCATATATGTATCAGTCTGTTTCTGGGTTCTTTATTCTAGGACCAATTCATCAATCCCTTCATTACTATAAACTACTTTATAAGAATAGCTTTACCAACCCTCATCTGAAAGCTTGGAACATTATTTTCTTGAAGGATCTATGACAGAAGACACCTTTAAAATAAATAGAAGTACGTATAATCTCTCCAGAGTCTACTTCCATCATTTCTCCAGAACAGCGGTTGGCAAACCGTGGCTTGCAAGCCACATGTGGTCTCTGGCCCCTTGAGTGTGGCTCTGCCACAAAATACCACATGCAGGTGTGCACGTACAGATTGAAACTTCATGGCCCATGCACAGAAGTCGGTTTTCAGCCTGGGCGAGTCTATTTTGAAGAAGTGGTGTTAGAAGAAGTGGGGGGTGTCGGTTGGTCGGGCGATGGGAGACGCGGCGCGGGGGAGGGGCGCGTGATTCATGCACGAGTTGAGTGAGCCAGTCAGTGAGCAGTCTCATTGTGCAGTGGTTAGTGCTAGTTGCATCCGCAAATCGCACATGGGTGACAAAAGTACCTACTCGAAGCATAAAGTTACCTGTATTTTTCCAAACAACTGCAAATCCTACAGGCATTTTTGTCATCAATTTAAGAATTGTAATTCTTTTGTGTTGGTGGCTTTATTATTATAAAATGAAACATTTTTTTAGGTGCCCTGTTTGACATGGCTACAAAGAAGCAAAGAAAAATGGAAGACAAAAACCATGAATTTAAAGTTGAATGTACCTACCTATATAGTTTAAGCTTAAAAAATTTGGCTCTCAAAAGAAATTTCAATTGTTGTACTGTTGATATTTGGCTCTGTTGACTAATGAGTTCACTGCTCCAGAAGGCAGGTGAAACCAACTTCATTGACCCAGAAATGGTGTCTATGAGAATGAGAAATAAATTTATTTATGGCCTCTATTTAGTCCTGTATTACCCTCTTATTTTGGTAGTCACCTTCACAAATATTCCTTACCTATGGTTTAATCTATTTTGCAAGACATCATCAGTTGTAAATGTCTTGATTATTCTTTCTTTCCTATCCAAACTGGGCCAATTTCCTAGCTGGAAGGTACCATATCTGGATTTAAGAGCCAATAGGGCAAAGAGCCACAGAAATGAGGTGTTGTGGTGTTATTTTACTCTTTATGCATCAAAAATAGTACATTTCCTGCTGGGCGATTTGCACACCCAACCATGTCATGGCATCCTTCTGATCATCTTTGGCATTTCCTTCCAAGATACACAAAATTGCCATTTGTAAAATAAATATAATAATTCTAATAACCCATGGAGCTATGTGAGGATTAGCTAAGTGAGTGCTTGTAAAGTACTAAGCCTAATGCATAGTACATGTTAAGTATTGAATGCTTACTACTTATAATAATTACCCACATCCTGTTTTCTTTGTTGTAGTTTCCTAAACAAATTAGTTACTCATTCCATCC
Organism: Myotis myotis; assembly: GCF_014108235.1. Lineage (NCBI taxonomy): Eukaryota > Metazoa > Chordata > Mammalia > Chiroptera > Vespertilionidae > Myotis > Myotis myotis. Next base: position 65,340,624 of record NW_023416314.1, read on the forward strand.
ATCTTCTTAATTTTTCAGAGATAAGGAAATGAGCTCAATAAAATGCAGTTACCTGGGAGGAGATAACCAAGATTCATTTTTTATTCACTGAATTAAGTGCATATTGAACACTCCTTAAGTTATTCAGAAAGTGTTGATTGATCAACTATTATTTTCCAGGGCCTATGCTAAGTGTGAAGATTACAGTTATTGCCCATAGGGTTTGCAGTCTAGTGGGCAATAGAAATATTACCAGGGGCAGAGTGTTACAATGCGTGGAGGGAGGTCAGGCTCAGCGCTGTGGAAGCAGAGGAAGCATCTTTAAGGAAGAATTCAATCTGAGCCTTTCCTACTGCCCAAACCAACTCGATTCTGATGAGAATAAGGAAAACACTGACTCGGGGATAGCTAAGGGAATATTTTAAAAGTGATGCAGGAAGGAAGGATAAATTGTGACTATAGCTTGAGGAATGGCAGTCTCCTACAATTGATAAAGTACTCAACTTGGTATGTGAAGACCCTGTTTGTTTCACAATCCTGTTCATAGCAGACCCTACTCAAAACATCAGTGTTTATGATAGGGAACATTGATCTGGATTTTCAGAAGAGATAGGAAAAAAACACACACAAAAAACCCAAGATAAAAAACCACATGTAAAATCAGACCATCATCAAAATGTTGAGATGGCACCTATTTGTGTCTTCCACAGAGGTCTTAGAGGTCTTAAATTCAAATGGTGAATTTAAAATTATAGAAAATACTAGAGGCCCGGTGCACAAATTTCATGCATGGAGGGGGGGGGGTGTCTCTCAGCCCGGCCTGCACCCTCTCCCATCAGGGACCCCTCAAGGGATATCCGACTGCCAGTTGGACAGTTGGACATCCCTCTTGCAATCTGGGACCGCTGGCTCCTAACTGCTTGCCTGCCTGCCTGCCTGCCTGGCCATCCCCCAACTGCCCCCCTGCTGGCCTGGCTGCCCCCCAACTGCCCCCCTGACAACTGGCTGCCCCCAACTGCCCCCTGCTGGCCTGGCTGCCCCTCAACTGCTGGCCTGGTTGCCCCCTAACTGTCCGGAAGGAAGTCGGGCATCCAGGAGATGTCCGATCGCCTGGCCTAATTAGCATATTACCCTTTTATTAGTATAGATGACTATTGCATATGATTAGCTTTCTGTTCCTAGAGTGCTCCAATTAAACCCAAGAGGGTGATTCCCAAAGTAACACTCATTGCTGATACTTTTAAGCCCTTCTGAGATTTCCTTTAAGAGCAGATCCATCCTACATCCAGATATAAATACAGCTATGTTTACCAGCTTAGAGAGGCATCAAGAAACTTCCTTAATCAGAGTTTGACAAACAGGTGCTTATCAGAACCAGAAGTAAGTCTTTTTACTGTCCTTATTTTGAGTCAAAAGGAAATTATATTAAAGTCTCAAACAGAGATCCATGGATTATATGCATTTTTCCATCCTCAAAAGTCAGATATTTTTTTCTGACTTTGCAAATCAGTAGGCTCATGAATTTTGAGTTTTAGCTGTGAATGAGAACATGCCTTTCTCTCAAGGGCTGTGGGAAAAGAAGTAGAGAGGGAAGCTCAACTATAAAAAGTCTTATCTCTATTTCTTGCCCTACTCATTTCTTGCCTACTTTATTTAAATACTTTTTCTAAGTACGTTAAATGAGTTAACTATTTTATTACTCTTGACAATTGCATTTCCCATTTTATGGTTAGGAAAACAACAAAGACAGGTTAAATACCCTGACACTGGCATGGAATTCATAACTGATGGAGCCAGAATCAGAATCACTAAATGGAATTAGGTTCATGAAATTCTGACTTTCTAAGTACTAAAGTATTGACTCATTAGACATGTTAAAGCAGGCCTGGCATAATCTAATTAGATTTATTTATTGTGAAAAAGTTGCATCTGAGCTAAATGTTACTCAAGTTCACAGAGTAAGTTGGTCGCAAAGCTGGAAAAAAGGTTCCAGACCCACCCAGAACCTTTATTTGATTGATGGAATTATTCTGCAAACAAAGAAAAAAACTCATTGAGTGGCTTAGTGCTCCCCTTGTCATGAGCATCTGATCATAAGGGCAGCTTGCTGACAAGTTAGGCATTAGTGTACACCTGTAATGAGGGTTGATCCACTCAGGTTGCATGTGCCAAGTTAACACAAGACAATGTGCTGGCCCTTAGATCCACCTCTCACTCTGGAACACCATTGTACACTCTTCTTTCCTTGAGATGCTCTCCTGAATTGATATTACTTGCTGACTATTTGTCTCTAAACATTTTATAATTTGAATTCCAATAATTTCTTTGCCTTAATTATTTGTTAGAACATTTCTAAGATATCATGAGAGAGAGAAGAAAGAGAGGGCAATGAGGAAGAAATGGAGGTAATCCCATTCACCCTCTCTCCTTTAAACAGAAAAATCATTTTGAAAACAGATTAGAAGTAGGCAATTTTTCTTCATCTGTAGTTTCCAATGGCATAGAATTGATATATTTCCCTGAAGACAAAACATAAATCTACTTTAGTCACACACACACACACACACACACACACCCCACTAGCAATTCCAAAGGAAGACCACACATGGTATCTTAGCACCTTCTCTTTATCTTCCTAGAACACCCTTCTTAAAATCACGTTATTGCTTGTTCTCCTCCTCCTTTAGTTTGTTGCTAAGTCACCTTTTCATGATTTTTTTTTTTTTTTTGCTGATGCTACTTTTTAAAATTTGATTATCATTTCCCCAAACCTTATTTTCTTTACTTTTCTCCATAACAGTGCCATTTAAAACACCATGTACTTACTTGCAATAATATCTGTCTCTGTCCACTAGAATATAATTCCAGAAAGGCAGGGGTTTTTGAAGTTTTTGTTCATTGTGTATCTACAGTGACTAATCACATGCTATGTTAAGTACCCATAATTGCCTGTTTCATGAATACTTAATTTGATGTCCATGATGGCTTGAGAAGGAGACAAAATAGATATTATCCTCCTCCTTACATTGGGAAAATCAAATGACTCATGCTGAAAGATAATTATATGTTCCCAATAACTAGTATTAATGTATGCAACAAATGTTTATTAAGTACTTAATATTTTAGGTAGAGGAGATATTATTGTCACTGTCTTTCTCAAATTTTTACTAAAGCAACTTTTAGTGACATTTTGAAATCAGGCAAGAATTGGGAAGGTTTATAAAACTTAAGTATGAGAGAAAGGTCGAAAAAATGAAAGCATCTTAAGAGAAAGGAAGAGGGGACTCAGCACTAGTTGTGATACAAAGGAGAGCTAAAAATCTATATAAATTGTGACACTTCTAGGAAAATACAAGTTGTGACTAATTAAATAGTATCTAAAACATTTCTTTTATTTATAAACACACTAGAGGCCCGATGCACCAAATTCACGCAAGGGGCTCAGCCCTCACAGCCCCAGCTGCCTCGGCCGGCCCTCACAGCCTCAGCTGGCCCTCGCAGCCCCAGCTTCATCAGGAAGGTCATCTGGAGGGTTGTCCGGAAGATCATCTGGACGATCATTCTGCTGTTCGGTCTAATTAGCAAATTAGCTCTTTATTATATAGGATTATGTCATTGCTTTAAACCATCCTCAGGATACTAGGTGAGTGTTCATTTGATTTCACTATTCATTGTTCACTTATTTACCATATGTTTATGGGACCCTGTGACCATGCTTTTCTAAATTGTGATTCTGGGAACATCTGCATTAGAATCGTCACGTCAGACTTTCTGAAGCAAAACTTTTTTTTTTTTTTTTTTTTTTGTAATTTGCTTGATTAACAAATTTTCAAGCAATTGCTTAAAAATCCCGTAATTCTTCTGAGGATATGACACCATGAAAAGTTCATGGAGATATAGAGATGAGTAAAACATTGCATGCAATTTATTCTTTCATGTGTACACTATTTTTTCTTTTCTTCTTAAGTACAGTATATAAATATGTGCTTAGAAGTAACAGTACAACAGTGGACTGGAATAAATTAGTGGTATGAGGGGTATGTTGGAAGAGGAACACAGAAAGGGACGAGTTCAATCTCATGTATGACAGAGTGGAGTGAGAAGTGTCTCACAAACAACTGGCCTTGAATTTGACCTTTAGAGGACAAGTAGAATTTGAGAGGCAAAAATAGTTCATGAATAAAGGGGATATGTATGGGTATATGAATATAAGCTGTATATATCAACTTAAGGATGGGTATAAGTATAGGTAAGGATGGGTATAAGTATCTATAGGGATAACTGTAGGTATAAGTGTAGATAAGTATAATAGTAATTCAATATAAAGGCAAAAATATAAATGGTTTAGTAGAAGCACAAAGTTGGTTTAGTATAGTATTCATTTTGAATTATATGGATTTAGGAAAAAAATTTCAATAATCAGTAACATTATGTGTGCCTTCATGTCTGACCTTATCACATTTGTTTCAGGTTCAGGCACAGATTCTCAGAAAATGTCCATCACAAATGGCAGTGCAATAAGAGAATTCATTCTCCTGGGGCTCACAGATCGCCCCGAACTCCAGCCTCTCCTCTTTGTGCTGTTTCTGGTTGTGTACCTTGCTACTCTCTTTGGCAACCTGGGCATAATAGTGTTGATCAGACTGGATTCTCGCCTTCACACCCCTATGTACTTCTTCCTCACCAATTTAGCCTTTGTTGACTTGTGCTATACCTCCAACGCCACCCCACAGATGTTGGCTAATTTTCTTTCAGAGAGGAAGACCATCACCTTTGCTGGCTGCTTTACCCAGTGTTACATTTTCATTGCGCTCCTTCTCACAGAGCTTTACATGCTGGCAGCCATGGCCTATGACCGCTATGTGGCCATATGCAGCCCTTTGCACTACAGTGTGAAAATGTCCAGGCAGGTCTGCACCTGCTTGGCCACATTTCCTTATGTCTATGGCTTCTCAGATGGCCTGTTACAGTCCATCCTGACCTTCCGCCTGACCTTCTGTAGATCCAATGTCATCAACCACTTCTACTGTGCTGACCCACCACTCATTAAGCTTTCCTGTTCTGACACTTATATCAAAGAGCTTGCCATGCTCATATCAGCTGGCTTCAATTTCTCCAGCTCCCTCACCATCATCCTCGTGTCCTATGCCTTCATTATTGCTGCCATCCTCCGGATCAAATCAGCAGAGGGAAGGCACAAAGCATTCTCCACCTGTGGTTCCCACATGATGGCTGTTACCCTATTTTATGGGTCACTCTTTTGTACGTATGTAAGACCACCAACAGATAAGACTGTTGAGGAATCCAAAATAATAGCTGTCTTCTACACCTTTGTAAATCCAGTGCTTAATCCGTTAATCTACAGCCTGCGGAACAAAGATGTGAAGCAGGCATTGAAGAATGTCCTCAGACGAAATGTGGTCACTAGGATGGCAATGCTTCCATTTCCCAATAAACCATAACACTAAACCTTGGGCTCAAATGTCCTTGCATACTGATGATAAGTCTGGGTATTCTCTATGGGTCTGTCCCAAGGTAATCTGTAAAACTCAGTTCTGGGCAAAAGTAAGTGAGCTATACCCTTGCCCCTCAATGTGCGGTCCTTGAACCGGCAGCAACAGCATTACCTTGGAGATTTTAGAAACGTGGCATCACATTCTGTACCTCAGATCTATGATATCCAAATCTGTGTTTCAGCCTAATCCTATGTGATTTGTAAATACATTAAATTTGAGCAGCAGTGCTCTCAGTGGAAACGTCCTCTTGGAATGACCTGGGGCACTGGTGTGCTCTTATTGTTTATAACAGTAGACAGGATAAACATGCTTTCATCCCAGTTCCTTGAATTCACTCTGTTCTTATTGCCATCTATTTTTAAGAAATATGTCTTCCCACCCCAACTTACTAAGTAAAACCATAAACTATGGGTCAGAATAATGGTTTCCTGTTTATGTGCTTGAGAAATGTTCAGTATGTGACTGGTAGAGAGAGGACTAGAATCAGACTGGAATCTTTCATAAACATGAGTTTGTGGATCTAGTTTGTGGCCTCTGAGCTATAGGATTCTACTTTCTTCCTCTGAATTGCAACCCTGGATCCATGAACTCAGTTCTAGGAAAAAGAATGAATTCTTTCTGTAGCACCTGAATTCGAAAAATTTAATACTTAACTGAAGTTATCTTTTCTTTTTTTTTAAAAAAATAAATGTTTGGATTATTGATTTCAGTCTCACATTTTTTGTCATATACTAGTAAGTTTTTGTACATTTTACCTAAACACTGTTTTAGCTGAAAGCTACTATTTTTTAACAGTTAAGTTTGCTATATTTTCTTATCCTCTTGGTGACTTTTTCTTTCATCTATGGATTACTTAGCAGAGAGTGGTTAATGACCATACATTTGGGACTTTAAAAGAAATTTTATTGTTACATGTTTGTAAGTTCTCTGGTCAAAGACCTTGTCTTATAATTTTATTCTTGAAAATTTATTGGCTAATATTTTTCCAGCTTTATTGAGATATAATTGACATATAACATTGTTTAAGGTATATATTGGAAAGTGATTATTACAGTAAGGTTGGTTAAGACATCTATCATCTATAATTACATTTTTTGTTGTTGTAGATAGATATTTGGTAAATGGGAAGAAAAGGTAGTATATCATTTTCTTTTACTCTGTTCTCATCTCTGGGCAAATGAATCACATACTGATAAAGTAATTGCTCACCAGGTTTTGAATAATATATTACTTTCCAAGTCCTGGACCTCACACCTTGAACTAATTACATTACAATTCAATTCATTATGTTATCTTGTCCAAATGATTTTACTTACTGGGTTTTGTAATTTAACCACTTTATTCTAGATATGAAAGTCTTTTTAGCAAACAGTAGTCGTTTTGTTGAAGGGACTCTATAAAACACAATTTCAACTGGGGAAACATCAAAGTCCATGAATTATATCATTATTTTATGTCTTAAATTTTTACTGATTTGATTGGAATGAATGGTGATCCACAAGGCAAAAATTCTATGAGAAACTCCTAAAACAATAAGCTCAAAACAATTACAATCTGATGCAATTCCATTGTGCATAATCCAAGACTCTAATGACTATGAGTCGACATAAATTACTATTCCCCTGGAGTTTTCTCTTGCAGTAGTAACATGATAATCATTTTTCCAGGGTGTGTTGAAGAATACTTCAGGGATAAAAGTTCCAAGTTGTAAGTATATAAATCATTCCCAGCAGCTCATTCCTTGGACCATTAGTGTCTCTGAGAAAATCTTTCCTGGGTCAGGTAGGTATGAAAATTCTGACTTCCATGCTTGCATTTTATTTTTATTTATTTAATTAAAAAATTTAAGAAATTGATTTTAGAGAGAGGAAGGGAGAGAGAGAGAGAGAGAGAGAGAGAGAGAGAGAGAGAGAGAGAGAGAGAGAATGAGAAACATTAATGGGTTGCCTTCCATAAGCACTCTGATGAGGGATTGAACCCACAACCTGGATATGTGCCCTGGCCAGGAATCAAACCCACCACCTTTTGGTGCATAGGACAATGCTCCAATCAACTGAGCCACATAGGCTAGGTCTGTACTTTCTCTTCTTGTTTCAGTTTTGAATCTTCACGAGTAGGAGTCAGGTGACAACAAAAGCAGCTTTGAATGTTAGTATAATTTCTCAGTATATATTATTTAGATTGGTCACTAGACAAGATAAAATTTAATTGGAATTCCGTGTTTACTATAATCATTTTACTTTATAAATACCATTCTCTTTATTCATTTAATAATTTTAGTGCACAATAAATAACTGTATTGGAGTAAGCAGTTGACAATCTAATAAATTATTTTTAGAATAATATCTATTGAAAAAACAGTTCCCCCTCCAAAAAAACAAAAAAAAAACCAAAAACACAAACAAACAAAAAAAACCCAAAACACTTTGACAAATAATTTTTAAGAAGGACAAATTCAAGCATAATTATACTCATTCTATTAAAGTAAAACTCTCATAAAACTTTATATTATATTATCGGAGAGATAAACTTTTGGGGCAAATTTAATATTCACTAAATATTATATGACTATAATGAGTGTGGGATTTGTAACTACATAAATGATGAGTCAGAATTTCCAAGTGATGGCAATTTTAGAAATTATTTAGTCAAAGTCTGATACTGAATAAATGAGGACTCTGTAGAAAGAAAGCCACTATGTTAAGGTAAAAGGAATGTTTTCTAATGCACTTTTACTGTTGTATGATTGACTGGTATGAAGTCACAATGTACAACATGATCTATAATTTAGGTTCATACATTGTACTCAGGTAATCCATCCTGCCCTTATATGTGTGAGACACTGGAATAAAAAGACCAAGAGAGGGAGAAGGTGCTGGAGTTCATATGGCAGAGTGCTCTAATCTGGGAAATTATATTCACATGGCATGCTTGGCTCCATCACCTATATGACTCAGGTAGTTTTTTTCTTTATTTTCTACCTTAAAATATAATTTTCCTCAGCTATTCTTGCAAATTTAAGTCTTAATGACTTGTTGTGGTAGTTTCTGGACTAAATTACTAAAACTAAAAGTCAGCAACTCATTTCTATCTATTTTCTGGGCTTCTTCCTTTGACTTCAATAGCTAGCCCCTAGTCTGTCAGTCTATCTTATGGGAGTACGACAATGGTGACCTTATGTGTATGAAACAGTACATATGACAGAGTCCAATGTGATCCTGCTACCTTAGACATTTGGATTTTAACTGGAGCCTGAAGAGAGCAAACTTTTCCCCACTGAGATTTGCTTAGCCCAAAGAGAGCATTTGAGCTCCAGGCTCTTTGAACAAGTGAGTTTAGGAAAGGCAGCCTATTCTTACCCCTCTCCTTTAGGTTCAAGTGCATGTCGGTATATAAAAGGTTCTGAGACTTCCTGCAAGCCTGGATCCAACTCCCTTTCCCCCTCCAAACTCAGCATTTTAATATTTATTTTTATCATAGACCAGTTTTTGTTGCCCATTATTCACTTGTTTCGCTGAACACAGTTATGGAAATATTAATCTAAAAACTCAGGTGACAGAACTGTGTTCAGTGGATAGAGCATTGGCCTATGCACTGAAGGGTTCTGGGTTCGATTCTGATCAAGGGTACATGCCCAGGTTGAGGGCTTAAACCCTGGTTGGCATGCAGGAAACAGCCTATCAATGATTCTCTCTCATCATTGATTTTTTTAAAAAAATCTCTCTCTCCTTCTCCCTTCCTCTCTGAAATCAATAAAAAATATTAAAAAAAAACTCAGGTGACAGCAAGCTTACTTTTTATTTGTGCCCTATTTTCCCCATTCCTAATTGTACTTGTTCTATCAGTTGCAGGATTCTCCTAAAGGTAAAATAGATTAGAATGGCATAATTGCTTTGTAAAAGTGAAGTGTCTGTGGGCATGAGAAAAAATACTATTATCAAAATATAGCCTTTCCTTTCATAACTGTAGAATGTGGTTGCTAAGCCTATTTACAGGAAAGAGTAGAAAATAGGCAGATTAAATACCAATCTAATTTTTTTTACATTTTTATTTTCTTTATTGTTGTCTTTATTAGTTGTTTAATGTAATATGATGATCCACCAGGTGCTACTATTTGGAACATGGTTGTAGAGATTTAAAGATTAGATGAGTATCTGCATGTCACAATAATAGAAGATTTCATTACTAAGCGAACATTTTCCTAATGAACTTGTTCTTCTGGTGAGTGAGGAAAGAGCTCTTTTGCTATTGACATAAATCCTGATTGTCTAATGATTGCATTTTCCTGCCAAAGGCCAAAGTTGTATATTTAAGCCTTGCAAATTCTATGTCAAATTACCAGGGGATGTTGGTTCTAATTTATCACAGTAACTTGGGAATAACAGGGAATAACACACACACACACTCGAAAAAAACAACATCAAAGACAAATTCAAAGAGCTTTCAGGAGTGTTCACACTCTTCTGAGCTTATAGTGGGGCCTTTCAGTTTGTTCCCATGTTTGCCACATCTTTTTTTTTTTTTCCTTTATTGATTAAGGTATTACATATGTGTCCTTATCCCCCTATTCTCCTTGTCTCCCCTCCCCTTCATGCCCCCCCCCCCCCGCCCCCGTGCCCTCACCCTCTAGTGTCTGTGTCCATTGGTTATGCTTATATGCATGCATACAGGTCCTTTGGTTGACCGCTCCTCCTAACTCCCCACCCTCCCCTGACTTCCCTCTGAGGTTTGACGGTTTGATGGATGCTTCTCTGTCTCTGGATGTTTTTGTTCATCAGTTTATGTTGTTCATTATATTCCACAAATGAGTGAGATCATGTGGTATTTATCTTTCTCTGCCTTCTCTTAAATGTTTCATTTGGCACAATTGAAAATGCATGCCTGCCTCTAGGTGGAGTATCTTTGATTTCTCTTGAAAGCCTGCTGTCTCTGCATAGACCAACTTCACTAACTGAAGGGCCTACACTGGTCCTAGAAAATTCTTAGTTACCTTTAAGCCCAGTTGAAGGTTATCATTCTTTGATACCTATCCTGATGCCTGAATGCAATTAGTGTTAAGTGAAAAAAAGGGATAAGCAAACAAAACTATGATCTAAGTTTTGACTATTTCTCTTTTCCTCATCTATGTCTCTCTTGCTCTTATTCATAGAAACTCTTCTGGATGAAAATTTTTCCATCAGTAATTTATGGGCTTATCAGTAATTTTAATTTTAGGCCTTTATTTCCAATTTCAAGGTTCTTATCTATTCATTTAGGGATACCACAACCTCCTATAGTTCATGGATTATGCAGTCAAACAGGTCCAAGGGAATTTGCTTCAAACCTCTATAATTTTAAGCTCTCTAATTCAGTAGGGAGTGCAGTACTCAGAGGTTGAACTTCTAAATATGCACAATGGCTAATGACTGAAAAACATTTTCAAACACATTACCATTTTGTCCAGAAACAAATACCGAGCTCAGTGATGAAGCCGGTGATTTTACGTTGTGTACTGCATGTGGCACGTTGTGGTTCAATCCATTTTTAGACAAACTATGTGTCATAATTCCCATATTCCAAAACAACTTGGTGTCACAAGGGTCATTTTATTTGGGAATCATCTGAATGTTATATACCTAGGTAATAGGGACCTTGACCTTCTTTTAAAAGTTCCCACTCCTACAGTCTCAGATTCCAATAATAGCTATGTGTGAGGGTGCCTGAGAGTGGAAGAAGAAGAGAGAAGGAAAATGAGAGAAAGAGAAAAGAAACATATGATGGACTTCTCATTCACTTCTTAATTTATTTTCATTCATCTAAGTGAGCAATGCTGGCACCTAAGAAAATGGTCAGAGGAAATTCTACCTTGGTGACTGAATTTATTCTTTTAGGATTAACGGATCGTCCAGAGCTTCAGCCCATCCTCTTTGTGCTGTTCCTGGTGATCTACCTGATCACTGTTGGAGGGAACCTGGGCATGTTGGTATTGATCAGGATAGATGCAAGACTCCATACCCCCATGTACTTCTTTCTTGCCAGTTTGTCCTGCTTGGATTTGTGCTATTCCACGAACGTGACTCCTAAGATGTTGATGAACTTCTTATCTGAAAAGAAAACCATTTCTTATGCTGCGTGTTTAGTCCAGTGTTATTTTTTCATTGCCATGGTGATAACTGAATATTACATGCTAGCTGTAATGGCTTATGATAGGTACATGGCCATCTGTAGCCCTTTGCTTTACAGCAGCAAGATGTCCAAAGGCGTCTGTATCCGCCTGATTGCTGGTCCATATGTCTATGGGTTCCTCAGCGGCCTGATGGAAACCATGTGGACATATCGCTTGACTTTCTGTGGCTCCAACATCATCAATCACTTCTATTGTGCGGATCCACCCCTTATCCGACTCTCTTGCTCTGACACTTTCATTAAGGAGACATCCATGTTCGTGGTAGCAGGATTTAACCTCTCCAACTCCCTCCTTATTATCCTCATCTCCTACATCTTCATTCTCATTGCCATCCTGAGAATACGTTCTGCTGAAGGCAGGCAGAAAGCTTTTTCCACCTGTGGGTCCCACCTGGTGGCAGTGACTGTGTTTTATGGGACCCTCTTCTGCATGTACGTTAGACCTCCCACGGACAAGTCAGTGGAGGAGTCCAAAATCATTGCTGTGTTCTACACTTTTGTAAGCCCTATGTTGAACCCCATCATTTACAGTCTGAGGAACAAGGATGTGAAACAAGCTTTGTGGAAATTGGTTAGAAGAAATGTACTTTTGAAGTAATATCCCAGTGTATCTTTCTTTAAAAATTAAATAAAAGATATATTTATAACAGCTGGATCTGACTTTAACTGCATTTATAGTAAAATCAATTTTAAATTGTTGATGAAAGCTCTAATATAACTACAAAACTTAAAAGACGTGTACAGAGGATGTGTAGTTTTCTATGAGACATGTGAATGCATTGTGTATGTAAAGAGGGGGGAGTTATATATGCATGTGGGGTATACTTCCTCTTCCTATATACATTTTTACATTTATAACTTTATATATTACTTTTAGATTATAAAACATTCTTAGAGTAAAACATCAAAACTCTAGAAGAGTATAAAGTAAAAGAATAAAATATATTTTTTCTTTATCCTGAGCTTCCATTGTCATTTCTCAAAATTCTCACTATTAATAGTTCTTAAGTTTTAAGAAAATTTCTATATATCTACAAATCAATATATGGTATGATTGTATATATACACATATACATACAATTTTAATACACATGTTGACTATCATGAGCTAATTTTTAGTATTTTATAATTCTGTAGCATTTACAATGTAGGGGTTTTGATCCCATGGTTTACAGAAATGTCACCAAAATGCTGTTGAGGCTTGCTGTCACCTCTAGGAAAAAGAACGTACTATAACACCCCCATGTCCTTGCCTGACATCCATTTATTTCTCTCTGCTTATGAGAGTTATTTTTAATAAGACATTTCCTTCTTCTGCCCTAACAGGAAACAAGAACCTCCAGACTATTTGTTTTAGATATAACTTCTGAAACAGGCTAAGAATGGCCCTTATAAAAATATATGGCTTGTCTCAGAAAGAATTGTAATTTCTGTAGAGCTTATTATTGTCATTCTAGCTTCCTGGGGCCTAGGGTTGTATGTCTTCCCTCATCTCTGCATATTTATTTACTTTTCAGGAGATAGATATTTGCTATTTGTACCACAGTTCAAATTTTACCTACAATTATCCTTCGAGGAGTTAATTCTTTGGCGATGTTAACATTCCAGGTGACTTTGCAACGACATAACATAAGCAAAATCAATGAATGTGTACTGAGCATTTCCAATAAGCCAAGTACTGCTCCAAGTACTAAGGCACCTTTAGGAGTTCTAAGATTGTATAGGTTCTCGAGTTCACGAAGCTGTAAAGAGAAAAATCAATACAACTTGTCAAGTGTTTAAAAGATGGAAGAGCTAATGCAAAAGAGGAAAGAAGCAATTTATTCCCAGCATACTGAAGATAGTCTTGTGGTTGTGCAAGACAAAAACTTAATCATTCCTTGTGCTCCTGCTCCAAAATACTCATAGCCTCCAGTAAAATGTTATGTCAGAACATGCAGGTCTGAACAAAGTAAGTGTTAGAACTGATTGGTGATCACATATGTTAATGTTGCTGCCAGTGGCAGAGGAAAAGTCACAGAACTGTAATGAGTCATCTCCAACTGAGATATTTTTTCTCAGCTTATTTCAGTTTCTTTCCCAACTTAGAGCCTATTTTTGCTCAATATTTTCTGTAGGATAACATTTTAATGTTCATTAATTGTATATTATCCCATATAATTATTTCAAACCCTCTTATGACCAGATGATATTTAAATAACTTTATACCGAAAGCCAGACTATCTACAAATTATGTTAAAATACATATATAAACAAATAATTATTTTTTTTGCACATGATAGAATTATGTTTCTCTTTTGGGTTTAGGTGAAAGTGTGTTGCTATTTCTGGACAATGAGTTAGATTAGAATTCATATGTATCAATTCTCAGTTCAGCATATAATTGTTGGTAAGAGAACCCTTCAGTGGGTTTTTTTCTTTCCATGGTGAGCATCATGGGTCCTTGAGTGAGGAGATGTGAAACAAACCTCACTGTCAATTCAAAATAGAAACATAGAATGAACGAGAAGTGCCCTTTGTTTTATAAGCTACTACAATATGTTGAGTTACTTATTTCTAGGAAATAGCCTCTTCTGACTCATACAATATTAATCATATAAAATTTAAACAGGTGGGATGCATACCATATAGAAATTAAACACCACAACCCCCCCCAAAAAAAATCACAATTGGGAATTTATATTCTTCCAGTCTTTTTTCTATGTTTTTACATATATGCATGTGTTTAGTTAAAATCATTTATTGTAATTATTGTTTTAATTACTAATGTAAACTATGTATATTGTTTCAAAAGTCAATTAATATTATAAGACTTATATGAGTTTTTGTCTCACTTCTTACTCTTGTCTTCCCATAGATATCATCTTCCTATTATTTCCTTTGGTAATTAACTCATTTTAGATTATATTATATGTCTAGTCATTGATTTTTCAATCATGACCATGATTGACTGACACCTTTTTTATTAAAAAAGAAAGCATTATAATTCTTCCACAAATACCTGCATTCCTATCCAAGAGCCACCACTTCTTTCTCCTCATCTTCACAATCTGGCCACATTTGAATTTTTTCTTAAATAAATATTGTTTTTTTTAAACTACTATGAATATATCATTAGTGATACTTTAATACTATGAGTAACACTAAGAGCATTGCCAATACTAATTACTAAGATCGTTAGTAGTACTATGAATGTCATTCTCTGTTTGCAGAATTGTTTGATTTTCATAGAGCTGACAGTTGTCTTTACTTTTATCGTTGTGTCCACTTTCCCCAGAACTTTCACTGAACTATACAGGACCTTCTGTAGAGACAAACTGCTGGATGACCTATAATAGGCACACTTTCGCCCCGAGGCTTCTATCTTACTCTTGGATTTTGCACGGTTGCTTTCTAGATTGGTTGCTGAGCTGCTATCTGGAGACAGTGATTGCTATCATTGGTTTAAAATGTTTATTAACTGAACTTATGTTGATCACTGGGCAATATATTAGAACTGGAGATTCAACAATAAACAAGACAAAAAAGTCCTCTATTAAACTTTAGGAGGGACAGAGTCAGATAGCAAACAAACAGATAGAATATCTCATCCATCATACTTTTAACAATAAAGATAAATTAGAAAGGAATGTCTCAGGTATGGGTAAATGCTGTGGAAAGAGTAAGACAAGTCAATATGGAAGATGGTAACTGGCCACATCAGAAGCGAAGGTCATGCTAATGGGTCAGCTTCAATAGATGGGAAAGGACTGTTGGAGAAAGTGACATTTGAATTGCAGTCTAGATAAACAGCATAAGGCAATCATAACCAAAGTCTTTGGGAATTGTAACCAGGAGAATCAAAGTTTTAGGCATGAAGCCTGGCACGTTGGAATAACAAAAAGAAAGGCCCTGAGCTTAATAAATGGGAGAAACAACAGGTGATGCAGATGCCAGAAAACCAAACATGGGAGGCATGGTAGAAACAATAAATTAAATCTAGTCTTTCATGTATTTAACATATATTTGTTGATTATTGTCTATATGAAGCACTGTTGTTGTCACTGGTAGTTACCAGTGTCTCACATTCCATGTGTTTTTCTTCTGGAAACTAATCATTTGTACCTAGTATTATTTCTTTAAGTATCCCATCAATCTGCAAACTTCTTTAAGGGACAGATATGTTATTCATATTTGTATTCTGGGGAGTAAACAACATTGAACTTTGCACTGAGAACATATTTAGTGTGAATTAGTTAAAGGACAACCAATGTAGTAAATAAGTTGGAGAACTTGAAATGATGAAGACAATGACCTGAATTCAGTTTCATGAGTTATGTCCCCAAAGTATTGTAAATTTGTTTTTCATTATTGTCTTAAATATTGCCCTACTACTGAGCAGACAAATGGTCTAAACATCAATGAATTATAAAATACAGAATTAAAAAATCTTGAATTGAGAAAGTGTAGTACTACCAATTACTATTTCTCCCCATGAGAATGCTCTTCATTGGGATTTCATTTTTAATTGTTTCTTAAAACAGTTAGGGATTCTCCTGAGATAAATGCTGTCAATAAGTTGGGTATAAATCCTATAGCACTGGCAAGAATTTGACCTTTGTGGTCACTAAGAAGACACACATTTTTACAGGTAGGAGAGGAAATGTGTTTACATATTAGTTTTCAATATCTAGCAATTTAAGGATTTGCTTCACTAGACTGCATACTTTTTAGATATTGATGTGTTGAAATAGGCAATTTCACAGGAAATTTGCACAGACAATGCATATTCTATGAGAAAAAATCTATAGGGTGGTTGCTCGACCCTGTCTTTCTCTATCTTACCATTGTTTTTGCATCATCCTGGGAGAATTTCATACTATGGATCTCCAACAGATGTTTCGATAAGATTAGTTTCAAACAACATTCTTTTTCTGTTTTTCGTTTTCCTAATTTCTGGGTATCTTCTGCCATCAATTTCCACAAGAAAAAGACAATTAGAAAATTTAGATCCATGAAGTTTATTAATAGTTTAAAATTTTTCCGACTTCTCAGAATTAAAGTATATGCTCATAAAGGCATTTTCTTGTGAGCGTTAAACATATGGAGAAGTTAGCTTCAGTATATGCAGCTTTGAGGTTTAGACTAGAAGATCACTAAGTCCTTTATGGTTCTCTTACTTAAAAGGTTCTAGATTCTTTTCCAATGTCCTGTTTCTGTCTAAGATCTGTTTTTTGTTTTGTTTTGTTTTTACAAACCATGCTTGTACTCCAGAGAAACTCCCCCCACCTCGAATTTTTTTTCAGCCAAGATACTTGAACTATGAATCAGTCTGATAATAATAAAAAAACCAAATTGGGTCAAAGGTCTTACAACAATAAGCTGATGAAGAGTATTCTGATCCTTCTTTTGCCAGGTGCCACATGCAGCTACTTGACTCATCCAGGTTTCTAACTGCATATGAGTGTCTGCTGTGTTTCTTGATGCTTAGCGGCAGTCTGACAGATCTCCCATGAGCTATATCTGTATATTAGTTGTCTCTGCCATAGCCCCACAATTCTAGAATTAAAATATGGTTAGTTATAATTTTTTCTACTAAAACATGATGTTTGCCTATAGCCAGTGAGATCTAAGCAAACTTGCAAAGATCTTAGACACAAGTCAGTACTATAATCTAGATAATGACTGGAAAAGTTGCTCATTGGGCATAGAGTTCAAAGAAGAGCTCTTGGTTTCCTTTTTACCAATTGAATCACAGTGCCTAGGCACTATCCTAGGTTCTTGGAGCAAATTTCCTCCTAGTTTTAAGTTAGGGCACTGATACCTTGGCTGCCTGTCTTTCTTCCTTTCTTCTCACTCTTCCATCTCTTACCTTTGTTAGAATGTCTGGTTTGTCCCTATCATCTATACCTAAAAAAGAAAGAAAGAAAGAAAAAAAGCCAATTCTATTTCAAGATCCTATTTTATTCATATATATTTTTCCTGGTAGCTTACAGTGCAATCATTGGTGCAGAATAAGAAGCAATAAAGTTTGTTAACTTTGTATCCCCACCTGTTACCTGTGGAAGTGGGGTTCTTGCATGGGAGGATGAGCGATCTCTATTTTGTGGAATTTAACCCCTGAGTTTCCACTGCCCCATTTCCCTCTGTTCCGCCATAGAAAAAGTTCAATCTTGTCTTCAGCAGGGCAAGAATTAAGGCCACGGCCCAGAGTCTCCACTCCATAATAAAGCACAGTGCAGTCCAGCATCCTGCGTGTGGAGTCTGCATGGCCCTGGGCCAAGCAGCTACTTAAGACCACATGGCAGGCAACTGCAAGGGCGACTGCAGGTCACAAAGCAAGGGGATGCAAGGGCAAGAACAAAACAAGAGAGAGAGAACACTTTGCCTTGGGGATTTTACCCTTCCAAGAATATGCGTGCTTGCAGTGGCTTCACCCTTCTAGCCAATTCATTGTTTTCCAGGCTAGACTGACTGGCAAGCACTTCCCTATGTGACCCCAACTACACTGCGCTTGCACCTATATCCCTCTTTGTTTGATCCCTTCCCCCAGTGATCTACAGGGAATGGATTGGTGGTTCCCTGGGAGCCTGAAGCTGTAGCTTCCTGGTGAAGCTGTCCTGATGACTATGCTGACACTGCTGGCTTCCCCTTTGCTCTGTTCCTATTATTAATATTAATAAATTAACTAATTATAATGATAAAAATTGAATTTAACATTTTTGGCAAAAGTTATTATCTTTCTCCAAGCAGTCCATTCAACTGAGGAAGTAGCATGTTACAGAGGAAGAACACTAAACTGGGAACTATATTTTATTCCTCTCCTCCTGGTTCTTCCATTTCTGAGCTGCGAGCCAGAATTACTTGCTATAAGCATGCATACATGAATGGCTTACAAGGTTTTTATAAAGTGTCTTAAAGTGTTTTATGACTTACAAAATTTAATGTTAGTAAAATGGGTATAGTTATTGAAATACCTCATTATATTTAATAGCTATGAGGATAATATATAAAACCAAAAGGTCCAAGAAATCATCTGTGTTTCTTGAATGCAAAATGGTCTGATATAGTATCTATTCCATAGGACATTTAGAATAAAATAAAATAATAAATGGAAAGTACTTTAATATGGTGCATGGAATATAAGAACCCAACAATTATTATTATTGTTGCTGCATTGTTACAACTTTAAGCAGCAAATTAATAAGATTTTTTAGTTTCACTTATATTCTAGGGCATGTGAAAAATGAAGTACTGTCACATCAATATTCTGATTCTGTTCAGAGAATATCACAAGTTTTACACAGTCTTTGACAAATTATCTGATAATGACATTTGCTAAAGTCAAAATTGCCCCACAGAATAGAATATTTAGAAACAAACTTCAATTTATGCAATTGCTAGCTGTAAAATTTTGTTTGGTAATTTGTACTGGGTGAGATAGATAATACATCAGTAAATCACCAAACTGGGAAATATGAGATGAAGGTCTGATGGGTTATCTCATCTCCCTACAATTCAGTTTTTCAGTATTCAGAATGATCTTTACCTGTGTTATCTTTAAAGTGATTGCTAACCTTCTATGTATCTATGTGTATATATGAAAGAATGCAGACAGGAACTCGAAGCATTTCTAAATTTATATTATAATATTTTCTTTGACAGATAACTTATTTAGATTTAAAAAACTTTTCAAAGTATTGAGATACTTAAATTTATAATTTTATCTTTAGGCTCCAACCTAACTGCACAGTGTGATTACAGATACAACCTGAATGAAAATCATTCTGTTGAAAACTTTTAGACTTGCTTTAGAGTATATCTGTTCATCTCTAATTATGGAAATGCTACTGAGATAACAGAACTAAGGCCTTCTGGATTTTTTTACAATATTTAACCTGATAGCCCTAGCTGGCTTTGCTCAGTGAATATAGCGTTGGCCTGAGGACCAAAGGGTCCCATGTTTGATTCCTGTCAAGGGCACAGACCTTAGTTACAGGTTCTCCCCAGCCTGGGCCCTGAATGGGGCACATGCAGGAGGCCACTAATTGATGTGTTTCTCTCACATTGATATTTCTCTCTGTCTTTGCCTCTCTCTTCCACTCTCTCTAAAAATCAATGGAAACATATCATCAGGTGAGGATTAAAAAAAACAAAACAAACAATATTTAACCTGATACAATATTCAGTGATTAAAAAATTCCTTTATATCTCTCCTTAGATAAACTAATGCCTCTCCTATGAGACATAGAAATGTCCAGAAGAAACTACACTGAAGTGACAGAATTTATTCTCTTGGGCCTAACAAGTCGTCCAGGGTTGCAAGTTGCTTTTTTTGTGCTGTTCCTCATGGTCTACATAGTCACTGTGATAGGAAATGTGGGCATGATTGTTTTAATCAAAATTGATTCTCGACTCCACACTCCCATGTACTTCTTCCTCTCAAGCCTGTCTGTTCTAGATCTGTGTTTCTCCCCAAATGTCACCCCCAAAATGCTAGAAAATTTCTTATCAGAGAAGAAGACCATCTCATATGCAGGTTGCTTGGTGCAGTGCTATATCGTCATTGCTGTGGTCCTCACAGAGCACTGCATGTTGGCTGTCATGGCATATGACCGCTACATGGCTATCTGTAATCCACTGCTCTACAGTAGCAGGATGTCCAAGAGTGTCTGTGTCCGCCTGGTCATCGTCCCTTATGTCTATGGCTTCCTCCTTAGCGTGATGGAGACCTTGAGGACCTACAACCTCTCTTTCTGTGGTGCTAATGAAATTAATCATTTCTACTGTGCTGATCCTCCTCTTATCAAACTGGCATGTTCTGACACCTACAGCAAAGAGCTATCGATGTACATAGTCGCTGGCTACAGCAACGTCCAGTCCCTCCTGATCATTCTCACATCCTACATGTTCATCCTTGTTGCCATCCTTAGAAGCCGTTCTGCAGAAGGAAGAAAAAAAGCTTTCTCCACATGTGGCTCCCACCTGACAGTGGTCACAATCTTCTATGGAACCCTCTTCTGCATGCATTTGAGACGTCCCACAGAAGAGTCGGTGGAACAGGGCAAAATGGTGGCTGTGTTTTACACCACAGTGATCCCCATGCTGAACCCCATGATCTATGGCCTCAGGAACAAGGATGTGAAGGAGGCATTGAGAAAAGCAATCTGGAGACAAAAATTGGGGAAATGAAAGTGCTCAACTGTCATTAAAAATATTTCTAGACATAGCTAGATATGATATTATTGGGTTAGGCATCTCTTTTTTTTAAATATATTTTATTGATTTTTTTACAGAGAGGAAGGGAGAGGGATAGAGAGTTGGAAACATCAATGAGAGAGAAACATCGATCAGCTGCCTCCTCCACACTCCCTACTGGGGATGTGCCCACAACCAAGGTACATGCCCTTGAC
Organism: Myotis myotis; assembly: GCF_014108235.1. Classification (NCBI taxonomy): domain Eukaryota; kingdom Metazoa; phylum Chordata; class Mammalia; order Chiroptera; family Vespertilionidae; genus Myotis; species Myotis myotis. The sequence goes on from NW_023416314.1 coordinate 65,361,676, forward strand.
CGGAATCGAACCTGGGACCCTTGAATTCCTCAGGCTGACGCTCTATCCATTGAGCCAAACTGGTTAGGGCTAGACATCTCTTTTTAAGAGAGTTTTACACAATACATTTCTCACATTTTGTGTCAGGTAGCTGATGAGGTTAAAATTCCTGAACAAGTGCTTGAAAATGGGAAGAATAAGAGGTAACATTTAGGCAATTCATACACATTCCTATATGGGCTAGTGTCATTTCTTACAGGAAAAAAAATAGTGGTTTAAACAAATCTAAATTTTCACTTTATTTTGTTTTTCTGTCAGGTAAAAAAAAAAATCTGGAAGTAAGCAGTCTCCTATTTGTATGCCAGCTTTATTAGATTTGGTCTCTGAGTCCTTTACAGCTTGTTTTTTTTGTTGTTTGTTTGTTTGTTTTTTAAAGATGGCTTGCATTCCTACAGTCACTTTATGATGCACAATGGCTGCTCTGCAGCCAGCCCACATGAGCAAATGATTCAAATGCTCTAAATGTTCTATACAACATGTTTTCTCAGATCTTTGGGGCCAACTTAATCATATTCTCTAACCTCCCTGCAAGAGAGTTCAGGAAATTTTTATTCCAGGACACCATGTCAGGCTAAAACATAGGGTTCTACCATCGCCTCTTTGATGAATAGCAATGTACACCACCCCGCTTTTAAAAAATACCTCACTTTCAAATTTTACTCATTTAAGCAATGATTACCTAACCCACTTCCAATGACTCCCAATACTTGAATTGAGTAACACTTTATTTCACAGGTGATGGGAGGATCTTAGATACCTGAAAACGTCTCCACCAATGTTCTTGAGTGAAATCCCTTTTAAAATATTTTGTCACATAAAAGTTTTTTCTCAGAGTCTCAATATTACAACTAAGTAAGCTTTTGTTTTCATTTTGCAGAATCATAAAAATGCCTTCATGGATGTGCTTTCTAAATGCATTTGGCTGTTGTAAAAATCAAGATTTTATAAAAGATTGTGTTTTCTTTATGTAGGCTAATGATACTAATTAATTCAATAAACTTTATTTATATGTGAGCATACTTAGTATCCTATGATATCCATGTAAGATCCTATTTGTGTCTTACCTTATAATGACTATTAGAAGGTGATAATACAATCTTGTTGGTGTTTTGGAACACATTTAGAGTGTGTGTCCATAAATATATTTAATCAAGTTATCTTTAGAAAATTTGGAGGAGATGTGGAGATATATTCACTCTTTTTCCCTCCTCAAGTCCATAAAGACTATGATATAATAAAACACATACACTAGTCATACAGTGAAAATGAAACTCCTTTTGGGTCAGAAATTGAAATTTTTGGTCTGCTCTGTTAATAGTTGTTGGGCAATAGAGTGAGGTAATTAACAGTATAACTGGAATCAAATTCTGGAATCAGGAATCTATTTTTTGATTCATTGAGTGTGACCTTGAGTAAGGTACCATTTTCTAAGACTTGTTTTGGGTTTTCGTGTTTTGTTTTGTTTTCTATAAAATGGCAATAATACAATTACCTAAGAAGATAATTATGAGAATTAGATTAAATTAAATTAGCAGTGTCTGGCATGTGTTAACTTTAATAAATGCTGTATTGTTGCTATGATTAAGTTTCTAGTTTGCCTTGTTTATAGACTGAGTAAGTTGAAGCATATATATTTTTCCTGCTTCCAGAAGCTACAATTTTAATTATAAGGAATAATATCATTCCCTCTTTCTCTGGAAAAGCCAAGTGGCATAGACTCTGAGCACAGAACATAAGATGACCTTATTCAAATTGAGTAACACCATCACCAGATTTAGTGTGATGCAAACCCAAAACAAATATTGTTATTTGATCCTAGACACATCCAAAACAACTTGAGATTGAAGGGAAATAAAATTGTGCAAATCTGTTATTGAAAACACAAAATTCAACAGTCAACTCTTCCTCTAGAGATGTACTTCCTCCAGGGTCATTTCTAGGGGAAGCTTCTTAATTGCTTCTTTTTTTTTTTTACTAAGGAAAAGATTTAAAGGAAATGTCTCTATGGACCTCCAGTTTCCCTTTTGCCTGGTATATATAAGTTGTTTTCCATCTCTTACACAGCATTCACTTTTCAACTCTGCATCCTAACTGGAGATATTTCTCTTCATTCTCAGGTTGGTATAAAAATGAATCTGCCTAGAACTGCCAGATGAAGGTTGTATATTGGATTTTTTTAAATTAATTAACATCAATTATTCCATATATGTTATCTGTGGGTATAGGTGTGTTATTTGTATATGTGAAAGAAAGAGAAATGAGGGAGAGATTTCTATAGAGATTTGATTATTACAAACTATTAATGGAAGCTATAATTTTCAGGAGTTTATTTAATAACAATTGTCCTTTGTATATTTATTGTGTGTTAATGTATAATATATCTTTCATGCTTGTAAGTACACAATGAAATGAATATTATTATTGCTGTTACATCATATTAAGGCATAGAGAAACTAAAAACAAACAAAAAATAAAACCTTCCCAATGTCATGGAGCTAGAATTCAACCAGACAATAGAAACATAATTTTTTAACTTTATACTTAATATTTTTCTCATTCTTGGTCCTTTGGGGGAAAATCTATATCTATTGGAAACTTAATTTAAAAAACAGAGTGTTACAATATAGAAAATTTGTGTATATATTTTTCCTTTAAATGGTGAAGAAAATACTGTCAGTGCTTCTAAGATCCCAAATTCTCTATTTCTTTCCAGACTTTGTACTCTGTAAGATAAGACCTAACTACTCCATTTTTCCCTGTCAGTTCATCATAGCTGTTCCCCGGCGAACCACCAATCAGGCTTTCATGTATTTAGCTTTTGCAAAATACCAACACCCCCATCTTTTATACCTCCTTGTGATGAAACATCTGTGGTACTATGCAATCAGATCTGACTTTCCAAATAAAAATTTCTCTCTTGCTAATCTTTACAAAATGCAGAAAGGTGAGCAGCTCCTTATTTTACTTTTGAGTCTCCAAACATAACAGTGGATGACACCTAGTAGATTATAATTACATGTTAGATATGCCAAAGAGTCCGTATGCAGGGGATATGTATAATGTATGAATATGGATGAATGTGTATAGCGGTTCACCCTTTTCACTCGGTTTTGATGATGACTGTGGTTAGTCTGTCCCACTTCAGTTTAAGTTAAGTACAAGTATGAGGTTAGATCCAAAATATATTTTTATCTGACATTTAGGAATGAGTTATTTGTTTAAATGGCTTTCATTTCTAATCCTGGAGAATATACTTAAAATAAGAAAAGATGACATAAAAATTTATTTTTGACTTGTGGTTAAAAGAGAAGTATAACTCTTCATAAATATCTTAAAAATGTGAAACTATCAAATGAGCCAGGATTAGAAATGAAGGATGGAAATTTGGCTAACCACAATATTTAGTACTAGCATGTTTCAATCATAATATTTTATATAATTGTTACGTTAATGAACCTGAGAACTTATTATTCTTAGTGACCTGAAGAGATCCTGTTGCATAGCAACTGTTCATAAAAGATTTACTGAAAATAATGACAAAAGGCAGTCATAGCTATGTAATAAAGAAAATATGAAACAGACATGAATAAAAGTATAAATTAATAATCAATACCTGATTTTTAAATTTATTTCCTTTTTGTTGTCACAGAGATTTGTAACTAACATTCACCTAGAAGTGAGAAAATGCTTAATTTCACCGATGTGAAAGAGTTTATTCTTTTGGGACTAACTAGTCATCGGGAATGGCAAGTTCTCTTCTTTATCATTTTTCTTGTGGTCTATATTATCACGTTAGTGGGCAATATTGGCATGATCATGCTAATCAAGGTCAGTCCACAGCTCAATAGCCCCATGTACTTTTTTCTCAGTCATTTGTCATTCGTTGACGTGTGGTTTTCTTCCAATGTCACCCCTAAAATGTTGGAAAACCTGTTATCAGAGACAAAAACTATTTCTTACACTGGCTGCCTGGTACAGTGTTTCTTCTTCATTGCCCTTGTCCATGTAGAAATTTTTATCCTTGCTGTGATGGCCTTTGATAGATACATGGCAATTGGGAAACCTCTGCTCTATGGCAGCAGAATGTCAAGGGTTGTCTGTATTCGACTGATCTCTTTCCCTTACATATATGGTTTTCTGACTAGTCTGGCAGCAACATTATGGACTTATGGCTTGTACTTCTGTGGAAAAATTGAGATCAACCACTTCTACTGTGCAGACCCTCCTCTTATCAAAATGGCTTGTGCTGGGACCTTTGTCAAAGAATATACCATGATCATTCTTGCAGGCATTAACTTCACCTATTCCCTGACTGTGGTTATCATTTCCTATTTGTTCATTCTCATTGCCATCCTACGGATGCACTCAGCAGAAGGGAGGAGGAAGGCATTTTCCACCTGTGGGTCCCACTTGACCGTGGTCACCATATTTTATGGGACTCTTATTTTCATGTATCTCAGACGTCCCACAGAGGAGTCCGTGGAGCAGGGGAAAATGGTGGCTGTGTTTTACACCACAGTGATCCCCATGTTGAACCCTATGATCTACAGTTTGAGGAACAAGGATGTTAAAGAAGCCACGAGTAAAGTGATGAGCAGAATATCTTTAACTGAATAAAATAAAATTGAGTTAATCTTGTCTTCTATGTTTCATAATTATTTGTTTGTCAGCAGGTAATGGCTCAGGACATAGCTAAAGACCTTTTACAAAAGCTAAAGACTGTGCATTAAAAAGAAAAAAAACAGAGAAAGACTCAAATTCAGAGAAAAGTAGATTGACCCATTCCTGTTGATGTAAGTAGAGAAGATAACAAAATTTTGTTAATTATCTAATCAAAAGGTTATTTGAGCCAAAGTGCAGAAGTATACTAACTGAAATTGTTCTAATACTTAGCTAGAATAAACAGATTTCTTCTTATTTAAAATGCAGTAGATAAATTTTGGGAAATACCAATTTGCTTAGTTGGAGACTAAATTGGGGCAGAAAAATATTTAATTTAATTTTCTAGAACCAAGTCATAAAATGGTCTTGCTAGAAGTTGTGATATTTTGTGATATTTCATGCCTTTTTAAAAAAGTGTGAGGCAGGTTTGTTCAGTGACAACTACTTTGAAAATAGCAATTCTATTGCATTTAATCCTTTTCAATTTTTGTTTTTTGTTTTTAAGAGACACAGCAAGATTCCAATAATTGCTATAATTTAAGCAAAAGTTGCCAGACACCAGACTGCACTTTCATGTGCCCCTGCCAACAGTCTTCAGTCTGAATAAAGTAGGTAGAATTAGTGGATGGATGTGCCATTTTGAAAGCACAATACTCCAGATTCTTCTTAACAAATTAAAATGATATTCATGTGTAATATTTTGCACATCTGTGATGCTTTAGTACTTAAATATTTAAAAATAATTTTTGTATCTGTAAGAAATAAAATATTTAGGGTGGTTTCTTTTTTGTTAACAATACCGTGTCCTGCCATGATAATCTATACTAATAAAAGGGTAATATGCTAATTAGACCGGATAGACTGGACATCTTCTGGATGTCATTCCAGACATCCTTTTTGACAAAGCCAGGGCCTGAGCGAAGCCACTGGGGGACCCAGGTGCCTGCAGCCACCCAGAGGGAGGAAAGCCTGGGTCCCGGGTGCCTGCAGCTGGCCAGAGGGAGGGAAGCCTGGGTTTTGGTTGCCTGCCAGTGGCCGCAGGAGGGAAGCCTGGGTCCTGGGTGCCGGAGGAAAGCCAGTGCTGGCAGCTGGGAGAAGGAAGGCCTACTCTTGCTTGAATTTTTGCATTGGGCCTCTAGTCTAATCTAATAATAGACAAACATGGTAATTGACTGTACCTTCGCTATGCCTCCCATTGGCTAATCAGTGTGATATGCAAATTAGCTGCCAACAAAGATGGCAGCTAATTTGCATACTGCAGGCAGGGCGGGCCAGTACGAGATGCCATCTGGGCCCCCATGTGCCACCTAAGCCCCACCCCCAGCTGGGACCCCTGTGTGAAGCTCTGGGTGGAGGGGTTTGGAGGAGTGAATGGGCCACCTAAGCCCCGCCCCCAGCCAGGACCCCCGTGTGCAGCCCTGGGCGGGCGGGACCCCCATCTGCGGCCTTGGGCAGAGGGGCTTGGTGGCGCAATAGGCCCGAGGAAGCCCTATTCTTGCAGGAATCCTCCTGCAACAGGCTTCTAGTATTAACATAATTTGGCATCTCTCTTATACCTCAAGTCACAAAGTACAAGCATGAGGCAAAGAATTTACAAATTGACTTCCTTAAAGGTTCTTTATCTTTAGATAAATAAGTAAGTAAATAAATAAATAAATAACTGGATGTTTTGATGTGGACAATATATAACTATAGAAATGTAAGTCACAGATTTAAGCTACACATTTAAGTAGCTATAAATTTATCTGCAAATATCCTATATAATAAAAGAGAAACATGGTAATTAGCCGTAACTTCGCTACCCTTCCCATTGGCTAATCATCAAGATATGCAAATTAACAGCCAACTAAGATGGCGGCTGGCAGCCAGGCTACGGACGCGAACAGGAGGCTTGCTTGCTCCAGTGATGGAGGAAGCCAAGTTCCCTGCCTGCCACTGCTGGGCTCTGAGCTGCAACTCTAAGAAACATTGTTACAAATATAGAAGCTAAACAAAACCCCAGAAACCTGCTTTCAGTCAGCCGGGATCTCAGAGCTGGAGTCGCAACAAAGTTTCAAATACAGAAGGTAAACAAAACCAGAAACCTGCTTTCAGCAGCTGAGGTCTGAGCAAAAGCCAGCTCTCAGCTCCAGTGACAGCCATAGAAGGTAAATAAATCCAAGAATAAAAAAAAAAAGGAAAAAAGGAGAGGTTGGGAGCTTCAGTCACCCGCCAGCCTGAAAATGGCCCTCAGCCCCTCACCCAGACTGGCCAGGCACCCCAGTGGGAACCCCCACCCTGATCCAGGACACCCTTCAGGGCAAACCAGCCAGCGCCCACCCATGCACCAGGCCTCTATCCTACATAATAAAAGGGTAATATGCCTCCCAGCACTGGGATTAGCGGAGCAGCGAGGCCTCCCAGCACTGGGATCAGCAGAGCAGCGAGGCCTCTTGGCCCCTGGAGCAGTGTGACAGGGGGCAGCGCCCAAACCCCCTGATTGCCCTGCAGTTCTGTGTGTGACAGGGGGCGGGGCCACAACCTCCCTATCCGCCCTGCTTTGTTCATGACAGGGGAAGGCTCTGCCCAATCCCCTAATCGGCCCTGCTCTGTGCCTGATAGAGGGGAGCTCCCCAAACCCCTGATGGGCCCTGCCCTGTGTGTGACAGGGTGCGGGGCCCCAACCCCCAATGGGCCCTGCTCTGTGTGTGACGGGGTGGAGCCCCAACCTCCCCATCGACCCTGCCTTGAGTGTGACAGGAGGCGGCGCCCCAACTCCCTAATTGGCCCTACCCTGAGCATGACTGAGGGTGGCATCACAACCTCCTGATTGGCCCTGCTCTGTGCATGACAGGGGGGAGCTCCCCAACCCTCCAATCGGCCCTGCTCTGAGCCTGACCAGGGGCTGCACCTAGGGATTGGGCCTGCCCTCTGCCACCTGGAGCGGGCCTAACCCAGCAGGTCGTTATCTCCCGAGGGGTCCCAGACTGTGAAAGGGCACAAGTGGGGCTGAGGGACACCCCACCCCCCCACCAGTGCACAAATGTTTGTGCACCGGGACTCTAGTGTAAATATAAAATGAGATCCATGCAATATGAGAACAAATGTTTTTCCTTGTCTGTTTTTGAGTTTTCTTACCCCTAAGTGAAACCAAAAATGCATATGAATTCATTTTCAGATAAACACACACATATTATGGGCAACATGTTAAAACTATTCACATATAAACAAATTGTTATTTTAGATTAAATTGTAGTATTACTGAGTCTCTAATAACAAAACTTAAACTCCCTAAAGAATTTAAGATGTAACTTACCCTACTTAATGTTACTTTGGTGTGATATTAAAACCATTTATTGGAGAACTCTTGATAGAGCATGTTATATATTTCATAATATGATTTTGAAGCATTTTAATACTTTGTAATCTGTTAGCATGTGGTTATGTATGAGCTTTGTAACCTCTTTTTTTTCAAAGGTGAAATGCTTCGTTAACTGATTTTTGGAGAGTTACTTTAGTTTTACATGAAGAATGATGAAGCCAAGGTCAATGGTTAAATCATGTTCCTGGTCTGAGTTTCTGAATTTTAAATAAATTTGTGGGTGACCTTGGAAAATTCAACTTTTATTATTCCTCTAGTTAATTTTTAGGATGTAGTCTTTGATTTCCAAGGCCTATTCTGGTTCATAATTTCCATGAGTTGGCAGAACTTAAATTTGCCATTAGCTGAAAATTCAGGATTTTTCTGTAAAATACTTTTTGAAATAGATTTGTATTGTTACATGTATTTCTACATCTATTTACTTCATTATATCTAATCATCTCCTACACAAAGTGTATTTGTCTCTGCCACTCTTTTTCTTTCTATAACACACCCACACCCACACACACATACACACACACACGCACACACACACACACACACACACACACTTCCTTCTTTTCAAAACTACATTTTCATGAAAGAGTATATATTGCATTATAATAGCCTGGTGCCCCAAAGCGCATCTGATGTATTTTATCCATAATAAATTAGAAAGAATTCAGGAGTTCTGGGCACTTGGGCACTGAAGAATTCAGAATAAAACTTTGCCTGAGCACAATTATGTCGGTAACTGTACAGAGGGAAAACTGCATAAATCATTTCAAAATTTTTTTTAGTGTGTCATATGAGGCAGGCATTATGCTGAGAACTATCCCTATGTCATCTGAGATCATCAAGTCACTGTAATCTAGTAGTTACCCCATCCTACAGGTGAGTACTGAGGCTTTTGTTACTTTTCTCAGGTCACATAGTTACAGTGGCTAGAGCCAAGGTATGCTTCCTGACCTGTCTGACTTCAAAGTTGATGCTCTGACTCCCAGAATAGTTTAAACTCCATGAGTCAAATTGCTCTACTAAAATTGACGCTTCACCAAGGCCTTTACTTGTACCCAGTCTCCCTAAATGTTTCCAAGTGACCTATAGTTTTGATGAATCTGACATCTATAAAAAACAAACAAACAAACAAAGAAAAACAAGGTGCTGTGATCATATATCCTGACAGATGGAATTTATTAGACTTGTAACACAACAGAAAAGAAAGTGACTGACCGAAATTTTACATGATGCAAACCAAGAATGTTTTTCTGACAAGCATAATTGCTAAGTGTGGATAAAAGAGGGCAGAACACATGGGAAGGTGAGACAGATTATATCATGATATCAAAATGTTTGATTTCTTAACTAAAAGAATTATTCTTCCAATTAACAGCTCTTAGCTTCTCCTACTCTTGAGATGTTTCTAGAATTGGAATCATTATTCCTTTCATAATTACCTGGGTAGTTCCTTGGGGAGATGCTCTCAATGTTCCAAATTCTATTATAAATAATGAAAAAGTATCATCTGCTGTTCTCCTCTGCTGAAGGTAGGTCTGCAAATTGTATTTTATACAATACAGATGAATGCAGTAAAATATATTATCTTTATCCCTATTTTTAAGAGAAGACTGAAACCTTATTTGTAGACTTATTTGTTATTACTGTGTTTAATTTTGTAAAATTATACTACTGGCAAATATTTTTATTTCTATTCAGATTTTATTCATAACTTCATAAGAATGATCTTGTTACAATGGGGATTTACAATTTTTTATTGCTCATTTAAAAAAATAGGTTTTTAGAGAGAGAAAGGGTGAGGAAGTGTGAAATAGAAACATCAATGATGAGATAGAATCATTGATCAGCTGCCTCCCTGCACGCCCCCACTAGGGATCTAGCCCACAACCCAGGCAGGTGCCCTGACAAGGAGTTGAGCTGTGATCTCCTGGTTCATAGGTCGAACCTCAACCACTGAGCTACACCAGCTAGGCTATTCCTCACTTTTTCACCCATTCATTCTTCTCTACAAATTTCATTGATTTGCACATTGTTGTCTTAAAATATATGTAAGTGATGTTTGAGGATATTGTGTCCTTGAGGATGATTGCACCAGTAATTTTTCTTCATGAAAAATTCCTAAAAAGTTAATAAAAGATCATTTGTTTTTTTTATTTGTAAATTGCACATCCTATACTCACAATTGTTTTTATAGATGAAGCACACTGTGTAATAAGTTGACTCTATCTCAGAAGTGACTGCTCATCTGCTCCTAGGTTATGGGATCCCCTAACGATGGAAAGGTAGAGAGAAGCAGTGGTCTATCTTTGTAGCTCAGCCTGCTCTAGGGTCATACAAAGCTCTGTCCATCAAGGATAAGTTATTATAAGGATAAATTTGTTCATGCTTAGAGGGTAATCAAACTAAATTTTAAATATGTAGAAATAGAATAATAAGTTATCAAAGAGGTGGCAATATAAGGTTATTAAGGGTACCATGCTGCAGTTAAATTAATTGGTTTGTACCCCAAGTCTGGTCAATGAGCAGACGTCTGACTCATGAAGACTTTCCTCTCCTGTCAGTGCACTAGTTTTCTCATTTGTAAAGCGACAATTCTAATGTTTCATGACCTTTGCATGCAAAGGGTTTCATAAGCATTCAATAAAAGTTGATTATTCTTATTAATATTCTAAAGTTGAGATGATTGTCACTAGAAAAATCTATCTTAGGGAGTTTTAATAATGTTAGAGTATAGTAATATATGAAGCTTATTTAGAGATTGGATGCTTTCTAAATAAATTATATATGTGAATATTTCTGAATATCTGATCTATGTAACATCCAGCCTAGGCATTTTAAAGAGTTCCAAGATGAATGAGGCAAATGCTACTATCACAGCTAGTGATTACATGTAGAGGAAGAGAAATATACACATCACACAGGGACTGAAACAAAATTAGAGAAGTAGCATTAGTTTATGATTTTAGATACTTTGATGCTTTTCATATATTTTATACTTAAAACAATATAGCAGTACTGTTAACTCAAGTGAAAATCTGTTCATTAGAGAATTTGGGTTCATTGAGTGGGGTCAGGAGTCTTTACATAAGAAAATCCCTGACCTTAGCTCTATTTCCCAAACACGGTCTGCAGCTCTCATCTGGGTAAGTATTTCCGTACTTAAAAGGAGCCAAAACAGATGAGCTGCACTATGGAGTTCTCTAGGAAAAGGAAACTTAGATCAGAACTAAAACTGCAGTGCCCATTAGGTTATGTGCCTAATTCATTTTAAAGATGATGTATTTAACTTATGTATTAAACATTTTAGGGGTAAGAAAATAGTTCATAGAAATTAATTAACTTCTCAAATGTGCCCTGCTACTAATTGGAGGTACTATGATCTATATACATAAAAGCCAAGTGATCAGAATGCTGGAATGACTGGAAAGACCAGTTACTTTGACACACACTGTGGCCCTGATAGCCCCTGCCACCCCAATCAGGGGCGGGGCCAGCCGGCCAACCTCTCGCATCCCCTGTCCCCCAGCTGGCCCGGCCCTGATTGGCCCCAATTGGGGCAGGTCAGCCAGACCACACCTATGCACAGATTTGTGCACTAGGCCTCTAGTATAATCATAAAGTTCATGCACTTTTTCATATATAAAGGAATGCTTCTAGTAACACTCTTTTTCAATATGCCAAGCTAATCTTGCCTTTTCAGGGCTTTTGAATTGGCACTCACTTCTTCCTTCATATTTCTACACAGCTGGCTATTTCTCACTGACTCAGAAGTGACTTCCTCAGAGAGGTCATTTTGATCATGCTATCTGCACTCTGCCTCCTCTTATTTCTTATTTCTTAGTGTGCTGTACTTTTGTCACAGCAATTCCACTCCTTAATTGATCTCATTTGCATATTTATCTATTGCTAATTCATTTATTACTAATTCCTTTTCAACAACAATAAAGGATAATGCAAGCCAGAATCTTGAATATTTTGCTCACCCTCAGATTTTCAGAATTTAGATTATCTCTAGATGTAACAAACACATCTGACATGTAATTGGCTTTGGTGTTTATAAAATTAATTAATGTAAGCAATTACAAAGACCCATTTATAATTCAGTAATATACCCTTTAAACATTATTATTATTGAGACTTTAAATTCCCAAGTTTGTGCTAATCCTACAATTAGGTTCTTGAAAACTCACGGTAAGTTTTTAGTCCTTGGAAGAAGTCAACTGGAGAAGTGCAGTAAAACAGGAAAATATTGTTTGGGAACCTTTCCCTTGCAGTGATGCCAAGTTTGAATATGAATCATAAGCATGGAATTGATAAGTTCTGAAAACCAGAATCTGAAATGAGACATACTCGTTATTAAACGATGTTACCTGATCTTTACGTCTTGTTATTTATCTATTGACATAATTTTGATAGTGGGTGCTGGGTGATTAAACCACTTGCAGTTTACTCTTCTGAAATAATTGTTCAACTGACAGAGTTTATGCTGTTAAGTTTCTCTCACCTCGCCCCTGCAAGTAGTAGCAACCAGACAAGCATAATGTTGGCTAAACAAAATAACATACAACCAGAAATGTCATATGATGAAAGCATATATCATATGCTGGCATAACATAGGAAATATATGTCAATAACTAGATTGTAATACCAATATATTGAGAAATTGGTTGAAGTTTCTGAATACAATTTTATTTTCAAAAATCAATGTACATATGAAGAATATAGAACATTTTTTGGTAAATCAGTCCATGGGGGATTGGATTTAACCATTCTTTGACAGCTCTCAGTCTAACTTTAGTCACATTTATTCCCTATGATTTTAACATTAGTGTCATAATCTACAAATGTCTAATCTCCATAGTGTCATAAAATACAAATGTCTAATTTTAATAATATGTATTAACAATGAATGTAATTTTCTCTCTTACAGATAAGAAACTGATAAATATTGATGGTAACTACTTATAAGACCTATTAAAGAAAACAATTATGCCCATATATTCTTGGACATTGTGCAAAATCCTCATTGATTTTTAAAATTATTTTAATTGACTCAAAAGTTTAAGAATAAAACAAATCCATTCATTTAAAAAAATTTCTCCATAGGCCATACAGACTGGGTCTATGTAAAGATAATGCCAAATTTCACAGATGTGACAGAATTTATCCTTCTAGGGTTGACCAGTCACCAGGATCTTCAAGTTCTCTTTTTTGGGGTGTTCCTAGTAGTTTACATAATAACTCTATTAGGGAATATTGGTATGATCATATTGATCAGTGTCACCCCCCAGCTTCAGAGCCCTATGTACTTTTTCTTGAGTCATCTGTCTTTTGTGGATGTGTGGTTTTCATCCAATGTCACCCCCAAAATGCTGGAAAACTTATTATCAGAGACAAAAACCATTTCTTATGTGGGGTGTTTGGTGCAGTGTTACTTTTTCATTGCTCTTGTCCATGTGGAAGTCTATATCTTGGCAGTGATGGCCTTTGATCGCTACATGGCCATCTGCAACCCTTTGCTTTATGGCAGTAAAATGTCCAGGACTGTCTGTGTTCGGCTCATTTCTGTGCCTTATGTCTATGGATTCTCTGTTAGTCTAATATGCACACTATGGACATATGGCTTGTACTTCTGTGGAAACTTTAAAATCAACCACTTCTACTGTGCAGACCCTCCTCTCATCAAGATTGCCTGTGGCGGGGTCTACATCAAAGAATACACAATGATTGTGATTGCTGGAATTAACTTTACCTACTCCCTCTCAGTGGTCCTCATCTCCTATACCCTCATTGTAGTAGCTGTGCTACGCATGCGTTCTGCTGATGGGAGGAAGAAGGCCTTCTCCACATGTGGGTCCCACTTGACAGCTGTTACCATGTTTTATGGGACTCTCATATTCATGTATCTCAGGCGGCCCACTGAAGAGTCTGTGGAGCAGGGGAAAATGGTGGCTGTGTTTTATACCACTGTGATCCCCATGTTGAACCCCATGATCTACAGTTTGAGGAACAAGGATGTGAAAGAGGCAGTCAATAAAGCAATCATCAAGGCCAACTTGGGCCAGTGAAACTACCACAGATATTTTTGTGGTGTATTGCTATCTATACATATAAAACCCTAATATGCAAATTGACTGAATGCTGGAAAAACCGAACTGAACAACCAGTCTCTATGACATGTGCTGACCACCAGGGGGTGCGCATGGTACATGGTGGGAGTCGGCAGCAGTCAGCAGAGCTCGGAACATGGCGAGTTTCGGCCATGGTGGGATGGTGAAGCAGGTGACCCGGGTGCCAGACCAAGACAGGGCGCCAGTCACTGTCACTGGGGCAAGCCCCTGGTAGTTATTAAAAATTCTTTGCTCCCATGTGTGGCAGTCCTGCCCGGCACTTGCACCTGCTGCTGGCGCTGGCCCCGCTCACAACTGCTGCCAGCACCAGAGCTACCACCCATACCTACTGTCAGCACCTGGCACCGGCCCCTATCTCTTGACACCATCAGCGGGTGTGGGCGGTGGCTGCTGGCCCTGATCACCCCTGAGGGCTTCTCCACCCCTCCCTCGTTCCTGGGGGGTGATTGGGGCAGCAGCCTCTGCTCACACCCATTGACTGTGCCAGCCCCACTCGCACCTGCTGCTGGTGTTGCCCCAATTGCTCTGTGCCATCAGCGGGTGCGAGCGGGGCCAGCTACATCAGCAGGTAGGAACAGTGGCTGTGGAAGTGAGGCTGCTGGCAGACAGGGGACCGGGGGCCACAGCAGGAGGGGTGGGCAGGGGAGCAGAGGATGGACTGAGACCCGCCCCTGTGTCCACTGCAGCCTCGCAGCCCACAATTCCTTTCAAGGTGCACAAATTCATGCACTAGACCCCTAGTCTATTATAAATGTACAGGCATAAAAGTCCTAGCTCAAAAGAGATGTTCTGATGACAACTCTTACATACAATAAGAGGTCCAATCTAATATGGTGATGCTTTATCCCATGAATGGACTCTAATGATAAAGCCTGCTTTATCCTGTATATGCAACCAAATTATTGAATCTGAAATATTAGTGTCATTCACTGTGTATATAAAATTGTGCTAAGTGTAGTCACTGGAAGAATTCATGGATAAGTTTAGATAGATGCATGTTAATTTGGAGGTACCCTTGTTGAAATCAAACATGACTTCCTAGGATATATTTTATATACACATACTCCTCTGCCTAGTTTCAAATGAATATATAATTTTATAAGAAAAAATAAGTAAGAATTCATCTTTTTTGTATGACTACAAGATGTTGATGGAGCCTGGTTTACCAAAAAAAGTATTCTGTTGTGTTTATGTACATATGGATTCTAAAAATGAAATTTTATTTGGAATCTTCAACTAGTATCTCAATCCTATATAATAAAAGGGTTATATGCAAACTGACCCTAACAGCAGAATCACTGGGAATGACTGGTCACTTTGACACACACTGACCACGAGGGGGCAGACGCTCAATGCAGGAGCTGCCCCCTGGTGGTCAGTGTGCTCCCACAGGGGTAGCTCTGCTTAGCCACAAGCCAGGCTGATGGCTGCCAGCACAGCGGTGGTGGTGGGAGCCTCTCCCGTCTCCTGAGCAGAGCTAAGGATGTCCGACTGCAGCTTGGGCCTGCTCCCCGCTGGCAAGTGGACATCCCCCGAGGGCTGCTGGGCTGCCAGGGGGATGTCTGACTGCCAGCAGGTGGACATCCTCCGAGGGGTCCCAGACTGCAAGAGGGCATAAGCCAGGCTGAGGGATCCCTCCAAGTGCACAAATTTTTGTGCACCAGGCCTCTAGTATAATCATAAGATTTGTCCTCAGTATGCATTGTTTTATAGTCAACATTATTTGTGTTTCAATAATCCGTTTAATTACTCTTACTCCTTGCTTTGGATTGTAGTATAAATTTATTGGTTTTTAAAAGGGTTAATTATTTATGACCCTTTAAATAATTATTTAAAAAGGTTATTATTTATAAAGATTTTCCTACCCTCATCATAATAAAAAAATAAACCAGTATGAATTTTCTGGTACTTAAATCTGACCTTTGTCCTATTAAATCTTTGATTGATATGATTTCAAAATATCACTTGATTCCAGTTCTTCCTACTAATATTAAATGTTTTGGTTCTGTATCAAGCTTTTAGTGCCTAGAGTGAATCGACCAAAGAAGAAGCACTGTTCAACTAAATTATATTGCTCTTGGCATGAATTCAAATTTAAGTAATACAGGTCAAAATGGTATCCCATTGGGGCTGTTTAAAAGTCTTCAAAAGCTCACTGCTTTATTTATCTAGGTTGGTGCATATACAGTCCACTTTATCTACATTCCATTCTTGCTAAATGTAGAATACAAATTTGTCTACCTTTGATGACTATTGCTAGCTTACCAGTATAGAGGTAAATGGAAGTAAAGTAGAAGTGATTTCTGATTTGTGAGTTTATCCTGTTGTAAGTGGTAATCTAATTAAAAGGGGTACACAATTGAGTATGTGCAGGAGGACTCTGAGAAGCAGCACAAAATTGTAGTAATACTGCAAGTAAGATGGATTAATTCAGAAACAATATTGGTACTTAGACTAATATACTCATTAAACATGGGCCACTTCCCCTTAGAATGGATCTGAGGAAAGGCAGATGGTGAAGGGAGGGGAATTTTTCATTCATAACTTTAGAGTCTGAGTAGGGGGAAAGAGTACTGTTTACTGGAAGCTATGTTAACACAGATTTTTTAAAAATGTTTTTAAACCACTCATATTTGCTTCTAAAGAGTTAGTATCAAGTCTGAAAAGTAAGGCTGCTCAAGGAACAACTACTTTCACAGAGACTGACCTTATAACTTGTCATTCCAAGACCATAATCCAAGGTCTAGTGGTTTTGACCTTGGCCACTCAAACAGGTTGCCACTGAAATGACTGGCCTAGACCCAAACATGAAAGCTACATACTGAAGATTTAATTGCCTTACCCTAGCCTCCAACTCATACTGTTGCACGAGAAAGAAATACAATCCTGCTTTATTGAGGGACTCACTGTATTTTTAGGGGATCACTAGTTATAGCACTTAGCCAGTATCCTAATTTTCCTTTCAAATGTTCTTAAAATATGTTCCAACAATATTATCCTTGTCATCTCACCTCTACTTCCTAGGGAAAATTTTGCTTTGAGGATGGTTAAATCTCCTCAGATACTTGCCTGTTTTCCTGGTATTGAATAAAGTAAATCCGGTCCTCTCTCTTAACCAGAAGGGGTTACAAACCCAACCCTCAGGTCTTAGATTTGGGTTATAAATCTTTTGTCTCCCTGCTTTGATGAGTGCTGAACTTGTCATGGCCTCCGATTGTCCCAACTTCTAGGCCACTTCTCTCCACTGGCATGTTCAGATTCTTACAAGCTTCTTTCTTGGCCTCAGGGATTCTCAGCCATCCCGCCCCTCACCCCATCCCCACCCCCGCCCGCCACACACACACACACACACACACACACACACACACACACACACACACTGTTTGTAGGTATGGACTAAGCGAGCTTCTGTGTTAGCCAACACACATTTTTAGCTATTGTTACTATGAGTTGAATTGTGTCCTCCAAAAAGATGTGTTGAAGTCCTAAGCCCAATGAACTCAGAATGACATGATTTGGAAACAGAGTCATTGCAGATACAATTAGTTAAGATGAGGTCATATTGGACAAGCAGCCCTTCCCCAGTCCTACTTCTCACTGGTCCTCATGATGTGGTGAACAGAACACCTGGAAAGGTGACCTTATCTTTGAGCATACCACTAGCATTTGTCTCCATTGTCCAAGCCTCCATATCCCTCTGAGCCTCCAGGTCCTGATCTGTTAAGTAGTAATAGTTTTGAAGTGTCAAAAAAGGCATGCAGTGCAGGATTAAGAATTATTACAAACATTTTGATCAGGAACTATGAGAAGCATTGTTATGTTATGCCTAACCTTGTAAGCCCTCCCCAAAGGAGATAGACAGCAGGACTAGCCATCAAAGCTCCACAGAGATTCATGCTTCTGGAAGCTCTTGGTTGGTCTCATCATCAAACGTGTCCCACATTCTCTGTTGCCTTGCAAACACAAAGCCTTACAAGTTCCCATGGGTAATAAAAACAAGTTGGAGAAAACAAAATCTGTTTATTTACATCCAACAGAAAGAAAATAAAATGGGAAAATTGTAACATGATGGAGAACAAGTGTTGATTTCCACCCCACAGCCAGGCCTGATGAGTTCTAGCTCCCTGAGACCTGGCTATTAATTGTGTAGCCTTCAGTTCATTATTAAAGAAAATGGATTTATAACGCATTTCCTAACTAAACTACTTTTAAGTCCAAGTGTTTCATACTCTTAATGATGATTTCCATTTTAAGAAGTTTTCAACTTCTGACTTAATTTCTTTTCTCAAAGAGGGAGTAATGCTCATTTGCCACAGTTCCTAGATGAAAGGGTGACTATGAGTGTGGATGAGACAACCTGTGAGAAAAGGCTTTTGAATATCTGGACCTGCTATAACTGAGATACCTTGGACCCTGGACCCTGGGTCGTGACAGGTGCTGAATATGTCAGTATAATAAGTGTACTTTTAGTAGCTTTGTGACTTCACAGCAACCATTTGAATCCAGTATGGTACGCAGAGGAAGGCCACAAATTCCTTTATGACACACCAATCTATAAATCCTACTCACATTGTCAATCTCAGGTTGAGCCCTTACTGCTTGTGGTCAGAAACATGGCTCGTCATTATGAGTTCTTGCCCACTCTCCACTTTACTGCATTAGCTTTGCACAATTCTCTTAGATTTTTAATGTTATGCTTTGGGATTACAAAACAGCAAAAAGCAAAACAAAACAAAACAAAAAACCCCACAAAGAAACACAGCAAACATATTCTCCTTTCTTGAGTGCTCGTTCTTGACAACTGATGGTGCACACTCCCCAAAGGAAATTAATTTAAGAGGGGAACATCAAAGGGAGAAAAAAAAAGGAGACATATGTAATGCTATTTGTAACACTTTAAGCAATAAAACAAAACTTAAAAAAGAGCTTAAAATCATAATTGTAATTCAATATTTTCTCTCCAAAATTTATAACATTTGCATTCACTTAGAACACCTTATTACTGCTTTAATAATACTATTGCAGTTGAGTGAGACAGATGTAAAAATAATTTTAAAAAACATAGTTTAACATGATAGTATTTATATCTTCCCATAAATCTAACATCTAAACTTAACCATTAAATCTAATATAACAGAATGATTTAATTTATTATGAACTTCTGAGTAGCTCTTATACTATAATTTCTTTTGCCAGTATTTCCCAAAATATAATATTATGAGATAATTTTATATACACACAGACATTTGGTTATTTTAAATGTTTGAATATTTGTAATTTTTGTTACTTTTTCTTTATGGTGATTGGCACAAATCTTTCTCATTTGTAGTGATTATATACAGTTTGGTTTCCAGATTTATTTAAATAAAGTATGAGTTAACTTAAAAAATACATTAAGCAAAAAATAAATGTAATATTCCACTGTAGGAGAAATCATAATAAAGGCATGACAGTAACCAAAAATCAGAAAACAGCATAACTTTATGACAAGTCACAACAATCACACACACACACACACACACACACACACACACACACACACACACATCTGCCTATCATATATATGCATAAATAGCTTATGTGATTACAGTATATATTACACAGTGTTATATCGGTACAGTGACTCTGAATATCAGGCACTACTTCCAATGGGTTTTAAATACACCTCACTACTTTAATTTTTAAAGTTCAATAATTTCTGCAATGTTTAAGACTATGAAGTGATTCTAGCAAGACAAAATCCAGTAAGTCTGTTGTGAAAGTCTCTGTTGTTATAGCATTGGTTACTTTTAGTCATATAATACTGAAAACAGAATTGGAGGGAACTTGGGTATCCAAGTGCTTCCCACATTGTTTAATGAAATGTACCTCTAGGACAGAGCCAGCTTTGCATTCCTGCGCTTTATAAGCACCACTTACTCAGAACTCAATAATGTTAAAGCAACTTTTCATATTTTCCTATCACTAAGACTTGGTTTTGAGGAGCCTGATTGATAGAAGCCAGAGATGTCACCCAGTGTCACTGAGCTAGAAGTGGTAAAACTTAGGTTTGACCCCAAGACCATGAGATTCCAAGAGCAAACTTCCTATTTTACTGAGATGCCATAGCTCGAATGCAGAAAGATTTTGATTCCTGTTCATGCCTGGATTTGAATAATGAGCCTTTGGAGAGATGAAAGCAGGAATGGCAGAATAAAAAGGGGAATACTGTTTTTTAGGTATCTCACTCCCGCAGCCCTCGACACTTTCACAGAGGTGACCTGTGAGAACACAGGGGCTAGATTATCTGGGCCCAAATTCTGTCTCTGCCATCATGTGCCATCACAGTACTTGGTCACATAACATCCAGTGTCTTGTTTCCACCATCCACAGTAACTGCCTCAAGTGCTTCTTTGAAAAGTAAATGAATTGAAGTGTGCAAAGATCTGGAATCATGACTGGACTATCATAAGTGCTATCAAGCATTAAATACTGTCATTACTGCCTCCTTTTCTTGATTTCCTTTTTTACACTCAGTATCATTTACATTTATATTTTACTTGCTTAGTTTGTTTGTTGCCTCTGTTATTATGTGGGTAGAGGTTTTAGTCTTTTTATAGCAGCTTTATCTGTTGACAATCCAGACACAAACTGGGGACTCAGCAAATCATTGTTGAGCAATAAATGAATCTTTCCAGCAGCTTTTGGCAATTTAACTCCAAACAGTACTACATGAGCTTGCATTTTTCTGCAGTAACTTTAATAAATATATATGTTTTACTTGGCCTAGCTCATTCTTTAAAATTGGTGTTTTCTTTTATATGCATATTTTAATAGTCATTAGTAAAATGTGTATTATTAGTAAAATGTATATTTACCAATGATTAAAATACACATAAATTTTTGTATATATACATACATATAAAATATATATGTGTGTATATATATATATATATATATATATATATATATATATACATATAATTTACATGCATAAAAGAGAAAACCATTCTAAAATACAGAACTTGGCACTGTTGGGAGTCCAATTGACAAGATTCATTTATTGTTCAATAATGATTTGCTGAGTCCCCAGTTTGTGTCAGGAACCACAGATAAAGTGGCTAAAGAGAAACTTCTATTTAGTTATTTTTCCTTTTATTTTGCAGTTCTGACTCAATTTACATAAGTCTTTTTTTCTTTATTTAATTTTTGGTGTTTAAGTCCTATGTCTACGAATGAAAAATGCTCTGCATATGCCTTCATTCGTATTCCTTTAAATACACACATATACACAATTATTTTCTTGATACTTTTAAGTTATAAATTTGATTTATTCCTTCAAGCATTTATTTTATTTGTTTTTCATGGAATGAATTGCTTTGATATCTTTTAATATAATTTTGTATTGTGATGAGGTTTTTGTGTCCTATCCTATTTCTAGAAAATGAGCAAACCACAGTCAGAGGCATTTTATCATAGTTCAGTTCATAATCTGTATTCTGAAGGTTTTCAGAAACCAATACTTTGCCTAATTAATGCAAATCACAAACCTTCACCTCCATGCAAACTGCACACATGCCACCTTTTATTGTTAGGATGCGTAACTGGCATTTGATATTTCTATCCTATTTGCATTTGAGTAGGACTTATACCTAGTTTATTCCTTAAAACTTCAGTGTTCAGGGAAGAATTAAACATGCATTAGAATTCTAGAAAGGCCTTAGGGTCATAGCATATGTAAAAACTAGCAGTTTGACACTGTATTTGAAAAAAAAAAATTAATCAGTGTCTTTATTCCCAAATTATTTTGTACTAGGTAAAATGCAGTATCTTGTCACAGAATTTAGAAGTTCCTGAATGCCAACTGCTTTCCTATACTATATAATATGAAAGCTATAAGGTCATTATTTCTTTCCTAGTGAGGCTGCAAAAGTTGGCTATCTGGGAAAATTAAGAAAAGTGTCATTTCCAGTAGCCACCATTCTTCATCTGTTGATTTTAATTAAATCAAATGCTGATCATTAAGTAGAGAGAAACTGAAGTCAGAGTTTGCTAAGTATTGATGATGAAACTGTCTCTCTGGGTCTTATTACAAAACTCGGTGTTGCAAACAAAATTCCCTACTGTAATCGCTAAAAGTGGGTTTACTTGTTAATCAGTTTCAAGGGGCCTTATTAAAATGATGTCTCTCAGTTTCTTCATTGGGACATATTAACTGAAACCAATTTCAACAGACGTAAAGTTTCAACTTAAGACTAATGAATTTAGTTTAGTTTGAGTATATTGAGATAATTAACTGATTCCTCAGGGATGGCTGTTTCCTCTGCTTCAAAGCACCTTCCTTTGGGAGACAAGATAGTGTAGTGTGA
Organism: Myotis myotis; assembly: GCF_014108235.1. Classification (NCBI taxonomy): domain Eukaryota; kingdom Metazoa; phylum Chordata; class Mammalia; order Chiroptera; family Vespertilionidae; genus Myotis; species Myotis myotis. The sequence continues at coordinate 65,384,214 of NW_023416314.1, forward strand.
AGAGAAGAAGTTTTGAAGCCAGATATAGGTATGTACTCTGGCTTTTCTACCATCTACCCATATCCTCCTTGGAAAGTTATAAACTCTGAGCCTCAACTAGTAAATAAAAAATACTACTTATAGCCCAGGACAACTTTGAGTAAATCTATAACGGATGTTACAACATTTTGCAAACTGCAAATTGATGATACTATAATGATTATGAGTAGAATGATAATGAAAACAATAATAATAACAGTTACTCAAACTTATTGGGTGATTGTTGTATGCCAAGCTAGGTACTAAAAAGGTCTATGTACATTAGATCATTATTCTATACAAAACACTATGGTGTAAAATAATTGTTCTCACCTTTTATATAAGAGAGGCTCAGAGAATTTAAATAATTTGCCTCAAGTCACACCTGATAAATGTGCTAGCTAGAATGGAGATTCAAGGAGAATATATATGTAAGAAATGATGTATAGGTATTTGAATACAAGAAGTGATATTGAGATTGGAGGGTGGAGCAGAGATTCAAAGAAAAGCAAGGAAAATGACAATATCTAAAATGTAAAATACATACAAAACCTGGAAAGGAATATAAAAAGTTTAAGGATGAATATTATTATTTGATCTACATAGTAGAAGCGATAGTAGTAATATTCACTAAGATAAAGCACACAGGATGAAAATCAGATTTGAGAATCTGGTCTTTGGCATACAGAAATTGAGGTGCTTTAAGACATCCAACTTAAATCAATTATAGACATGTGGATATAAAACTCAAGCTTTAAGGAGATGTCTAAGATAGAAAAATAAATTTGAGGTTCATTGATAACTGATGTTGTGAGCACAAAAAAGGGTTTAATAGAGGAGGAACTAGAAGAAATAACAGTAGAAAAGTAGAGGCAAAAAGTGAAATCAGTGTGGTAGGAGAAAAACAAAGAAAATGTGATTGCTACCAAAATCCCAATGGCATTTTTTACAACCTTAGAATTCACATGGAATCATGAAAGACCCCAAATGGCTAAAGAAATCTTGAGAAAGAATAAAGCTCAAGGCATCAAAATTCTTCATTTCAAAATATATGACAAAGACTTAGAAATTAAAATAGTATAGTATTGGCATAAAAACTGACATAAAGATCAATAAAACAGAATAGAGCACCCAAAAGTCAACCCATAAATATATAGTCAAGCAATTTTAGATAAGGTCATCTAGATAAATAATGAGAAAGGGATAGTATCTTTAACAAATGGTGCTGGGAAAACTGGATATCCACATGCAAAAGAATGAAATTGAATCCTTATCTAACACCCTACACAGAAATTAACTCAAAGTGAATTAAAGACTTAAATGTAAATCTTGGAACTGCACCCTGGAAAAGTATACAGAGGGAAATCATGTTATTAGGTTTGGCAGTTATTTCTTGGATATAGTACAAGAAACAAAAGCAAGTTAGACATGTGTAACTACATTAAACTATAAAGCTTCTGCATGCAAATGAAACTATCAACAGAGTGAAAGAGATAACCTACAGAATGGAAGAATATATGTGTAAACTATATATCTGATACATGGTTAACATCCAAAATATATGAGACTCCTATAACTGAGCAATAAAAGAACCCCAGTAAACTGATTAAAGACATTTCTCCAAAGACTGAAAAGGGCAATTAGTTATATGAAAACATGGTCAATAGCACTAATTATAAGGGAAATGCAAGTCAAAACCACAGTGAGATATCTCCTTACACCAGTTAGTGTGGCTGTTGTTAAAACATGCTAAATGATGGTGAGGATGTGGAGAAATTTAAATTCTTGTACAATGTCAGTGGGACTATAAATTGGCACAGCCATTATAGAAAACAGTATGTAAGTTTCTCAAAACATTAAAATTAGAACTATCATATTATTCATTGTTCTACTATCCATTTTTGAATATATATATATCCAAAGACTTGAAATCAGGATCTAAAAGAGATAGCTGCACTCCCATGTTCATTTCATCATTATTCATAACAGCCACGATGTAGAAACAACTTAAATGTCCATGGATAGGTGACACAGAGTAGAATGGTGGTTGCCAGGGATGGGGGGAGGGGAAAGTGAGACTTGTTCAATGGACAAAAAGGGTCAGGTATATAAGATGAATTAGTTCTAGAGAGCTGCTATACAACATGTTGTCAATAGTTAACAATACTTTATTGTGTACTTAAAATTTTGTTAAGAGGGTATATCTCACATTAAAGGTTCTTACCAGCTTAAAAAACAACAAAGAAAATGTAATATCACAACAGAGGAGACAAGGTGCATTTCCAAATTTCAGAGATCTAAAACTTTTTAAAAATATATTTGTATTGATATTAGAGAGGAAGGGAGAGGAAGAGAGAGGTAGAAACATCAATGATGAGATAGAATCATTGATCAGCTGCTTCCTGCAGGGATTGAGCCTGCAACCAGGGCATGTGCCCTGACCAGAAATCAAACCGTGACTTCCTAGTTCATAGGTCTATGCTCAACCACTGAACCTCACCAGCCAGGCTAAAATTTTTTAAATGTTCATTGTATTAATCAATAGCGTAATAGTCAGACAAACTATACAGAACTGGAGGGAAAAGCAGGATTGGAAAGAGAAAAAGGCTGTGAAATATTGGAAGCAATAGACAATTTTTAAAAGATGTTGGTTACTGCTATGAATTTTATTCACTACACATATACCTACTATATGTGCTATATGTTATATTTTAAAAATGGTTTTCTAGTCTGAAATTTAATGAGAAACTGAATTTTACCATTGATAAAAACACAGTTCATTTTTTATATACACTCACCCAAACAGAGTCTAAAACTATGGTAGAAGCAGGTTTATTTTTCAGGTAGGTTTTTGGAGTACCTTGGCTTTATTTATGTTTCTGATTCATCTTACTTTTTAAAGCAAATGTATATCTTTTGAACATTTACTATTTACTGTGGAGTTTACAGAGTTCTTCACATCTAATAATTCATTCAATATTCACAAAAAACATAAAAGGTGCATCATTTTTACTTGATTTTACAGTTGAGGAAATTGAGGCTTTAACAGAGTGTGGGTGTTGCCCAAGGCCTCATAAGCAAGCTGCTCAGGATTTAAGTGCTAATCTTACTCTTTCACAAAACCTGAGTTCTTATTTAAATGAATGTGGCCTTTTTTATGTTGTTTTCACTAATATAGTTTACCTTTGCCTTCATGAAAATAGTCTTATTGATATCCTTGAAGTATGGTTCCTTCAGAAATAGAGATAATTAAAAGATGTTTTTTAATCCTCAATATAATTTGTCTAGCTCATCAAACTTTGAGAAAAACAGGAAAGGAAACATTACAGCTTTCAGATATCTCTAGAGGTTCAATTTTAGACCCAAAGGAAGCCAGGAACTAATATATCACCCCAACAACTACAGAATGAGCTCACAGGGAGCCAGAATTATGGCGAAGCAGGTGAGTCATAAGCAGTTTGCATGCAGAGTTTGTACACGGAGAGAACTGCCAACCTCCCACCCTAACCTAGCTGAGCTGTGGTATTAAATGGAATCAGTCTGCTTTAGCGATAATACCATTAATATCTTAACTGCATTTTTCACTCTCATACTCTCTGCTTTTTAGTACTTTATAAAGGATATCTATTTGTACTTTTACTACTTCTTCAATCTTCAATTTTCTCAGTTTCTGATGAACTGTTTTAGCTTATAGACCATAAAGTACTTAACCTAGATAAGTGGGAATGGGACATAGGAAAATGAATAAGTCATACTAGATTATTTTGATATATTTTAGAGCTGTGAAACATGCACAAAATTGAAACACAAGGAAATAATCTAGTTTCATTTATGAATTACACATTTTTGTGCTGCCATACTTATATGTGCATAAAACAGATACTGGCAACAAAACCACTGAGTATTAGTGTTAGTTGCCTCAAGATATTTTTTTCAGATAATATTTAACTTTTAATCAACATTCTCCCTTACTTCCTAAAATTACAAAGCAAAAGAGCTGTTAAGAAGACTATTTTGAGAGTAAAAGATTCCTCTACCGGGGCAAGTATTGCGTAGCATTAGAGAGCTAAGGTGTACCTTTTTGCCCACAAGATGACATGATTCAAAGTGAGAAAACATCAGTGATCACTTTTCCCCAACACTGGCAGGGCCATGAAAAGTGTCATTTTCATTCTTCAACTTGCAACAAAATCTGCCAGAATAAATGGCTGAAGTTAACATCACTCATGTTACTGAATTTATTCTCAAGGGAATTACGGACCGGCCAGAGCTGCAGGCCCCGTGCTTTGTGGTGTTTTTAGTCATCTATCTGGTCACAGTGCTAGGTAACCTTGGACTGATAACCTTAATCAGGATTGATGCTCGACTCCACACCCCTATGTATTATTTCCTCAGTCACTTGGCCTTTGTTGACCTTTGTTACTCGTCTGCTATCACGCCGAAGATGATGGTGAACTTCGTTGTGGAATATAACACTATTCCTTTCCACGCGTGTGCAATACAACTGGGTTGTTTTCTCACCTTCATGATCACTGAGTGTTTCCTTTTAGCTTCCATGGCCTATGATCGCTACGTAGCGATCTGTAGTCCCCTGCATTATTCAACCGTGATGTCAAAAAGAGTGTGTGTTCAACTGGTGGCAGTTCCATACATATACAGCTTTCTGGTTGCTCTGTTCCACACCATTATCACCTTCCGGCTAACTTACTGTGGCCCCAATGTCATTAACCATTTCTACTGTGATGACATCCCCCTCTTGGCTCTGTCCTGCTCAGACACACACGTGAAGGAGATTCTGATCTTCGCCTTTGCTGGCTTTGACATGATCTGTTCTTCTTCCATTGTCCTCACCTCCTACATCTTTATCGTCATCGCCATCCTAAGGATCCGCTCTACCCAGGGGCGACGCAAGGCCATTTCTACCTGCGGCTCCCACATGGTGGCTGTTACTATTTTCTATGGCACCCTCATCTTTATGTACCTGCAGCCCAAATCAAACCACTCCCTGGACACAGACAAAATGGCTTCTGTATTTTACACAGTGGTGATCCCCATGTTGAACCCCCTCATCTATAGTCTAAGGAACAAAGAGGTGAAAGATGCCTCCAAAAAAGCCTTGGATAAAGGGTGTGAAACCTTAAAGATATTAAAATCAAGAAAATAATACTACTAAATGCTTTACTAAGTACAAAAAGGGAAATAAATCAAGCTTTCTCTTGCTGATATTTCATGGAATTCTTTCCCAATCAACTGAAAATGTGACTATTACTTCGACAGACCTTGACATTGTATGTAAGGACCCGGGCCAGTCCTGGACAGTCAGTATGAGTCAGAGTCCCACTCAGCCTTTAGAGACCACTGAAATTATCTTCAAACACACACACGCTGGCAAACACACACATGTGGATCCCAAGCAAAGACAGTGGCCTCCTTTTGTTAGAACAGCTCTGGAACCAAGACTCCCTGAGTTTGAATTCTATCTCCTTCCTTTATTATCTGTGCAACCTTGGACAATTGGCCTGAACTCTGTGACTCTCTTCCCAATTTTAGAAAATAATAGGGCCCTACTCATTCGTTTCTTTTGAAGACTAAACAAGTTAATATTTATGAGATGCTTAGAAAAATATCCTGTGCTAATAAGTGCTAAATAAATGTTTGTTATATAAATGTGTGTTATATATAATTAAAGATTAATTCATTGAGCGCTCAAAAGTTTATTGGTCTTTAAGTAAAGACAAATCTGGTTAGTTTTCTACTACCTGCCAGGCACTTAATCAAGCAGTCTTGCTTAATAAAATTAAACAAACATAGAAGTGTGTGAGGTTTTACCTCTGGGCTTTGATTATGTATAAATTACCTAAGGTCACATAACTAGTTATATGAAAATTCTAAGTGCAAATTCAAGACTATCTGAATTTTGTTTTCCTAATACTATGGGTGTTAAGAATAAGGTGTATTATAATATAGATTATCTAGATTTAAGTCTGATAATCAATATCAGATTTTAAAATATAATTTGAAGGACATGGTTTATAATAAATTGTACTTTTAAATGAATAAATTCAATGTATTTGCATTTTTGTTCAAGTAGAAATAATTTTAGGAGCCTGCTATTTATTCAATTACCCTTATAGGACAATGACATGAAATTTAAAAATCAATGATTTGATGTACTTTTATTTTGACATTTCATAAAAATAATTATATTAGTGATTTATTTATTTTTATTATTTTACCATTGTAGAAGGAGGCTGTGATAGTTGCAGTCATTGTACAGAGGGCAGTTTGAGGTTTGCGACACTAGCTAATTATTTCCTCTTCTGAGCTTATTTTGTAAATAACTCAAATATGCTGCTAGAAGGTACTTTTAGAACCTTGGGAGTTGAATAAATTCTCTGGTTTTTAAAGCAATTTTGACAGAAACATGATGTTTCTATTCACCACAGTTTGCCTTCTGACTATATAGTTATATAGACTAATAAACATGTCTATTCTCACCTATCACATATGAGACAAATAGAAGCATCATAGATAGTCTCTCTCTTTTTACAGGTAAAGAAATTCACACCTGCAGGATCTTGGTGCCTTGCCTGAAAAACACAGGCCTTCTGGAGTTTTCTGCACCTTTCTGCTTCATAAAATGATTAATAACAGCAATGCTCAGACACTAATTAAATTGAAGTTTTCACATTTTTACCCAATTTTAATTCCTTACTATCAGCAATCACTTCTAAGGTAAACCTGGCTTTTCTCAGGGACCAAGAAATCCAGGTGTACTTGATAGACATGTTATTCATTCTTCCTGGACAGGGACACACAGTTTTGAGCAGCCTCCAGGACTGGACTCCAGCCATTGTTTCAGGTGGTAGGGCTCATCTCTTGAGACACCAGTCCCTCAGTCAAAATATCAAAAGCAACATTCTTCCTTTTGTCTCTAGGTGTATTGAAATAAAATGTTTGTATTTTTATCCTTCTTTTTGTGATCTCCAAAATGTTTTTTGTGTCTGGATATGGAATCAAGAGACTGATAAAAAAAAATAGTGGGAAATGGATTCATCCTTGGCAGTGTCCAAGATTAGTGAAGAACATGACAGATTTCAGAAAGTTTGCCCCAAAATTGAGGTTTGTTCCTCCTGGTTTTGTGGCATATAAAGCTCCAATTATTTGTAAAATAAGGAAAATTCTCACCTCACAAACTGGTGTATAAACATTTAGGTAGAAATATATGTAAGGACCAAGACACAATCAACCTAATATAGGATTGTTGAATATCAGCTTTCTTATCATTATTGTCAGTGACATGGGTCATCTTGAAGACATTTTTCTGTAAATAGGATTGGATTTTTTGTACCTACAACTAATCTGTGGTCTACTTTGAATAGAAATCCAAGCAATTATTCTTTTTTTTGTTGCTGTTATATATATATTGCTTAAAGTATTACAAAGAGTATTACATATGTCTCCTTTTATTTTCCCCGCCCTTGACAATCCCCTGGCCTCCCCTACCCCCCAGTGTCTTATGTCCATCGGTTATGGTTATATGTATGCATACAAGTCCTTCGGTTGATCTCTTACCACCCCCCTCCTGCCCCCCGCACCCTCCCCGGCCTTCCTCAAGCAATTATTCTTGCATATTGATACTAATAGCTTCAGACTTTATTATATTTTCTTTGATTTAGTTTCTCTTCAATTCTTGTCCGCTTGTTAAGTGAAGACTGAATTGTTATTAAAAGAACAGGACACTTTCTGTATAACTTGTTTTTAAAATTTTATTTGAATAAAAGACCAGAACCCAAGCAGGCTGGAAGAGGTTAATGGGGGAAAAGGAAGACCTATGTAATACTTTCAAAAATAAAGATTTAAAAAAAAAGACCATCAGCCAATATTTCTGCACTACTATTAACAATAAGGGAAGAAGAAAAGTAGGTGAGATTTGTTGAGTATTTGCTATTGTTTAGCCTAATTGTAAATTTTTAGCATTTATTAACTCATTTAGTCCTCATCACTACTAACAAGTCACACACATCAAGTTTAATATGTAAAAATCAGGACTTACAAGATGGATAAATTAAATGGTCTTTACCCTATTTGCCTTTGAAAAAGGATAATTTAAAGATGCATATAATTAAAATTCCTTGAAAACATGCTTTAATTTAATATAAAAATTGTTTTAGAAGTATAAGATTTAAAAAATATCTAGAATGTAAGTATTCTAATAAATTTAATTTATACTTTTTGTATGCCTACTTATAATTCCCTCATGTTCTCTCAGTTATATTTCCCATTTATGTATTAGTTCAGAGAAGCCCATATTTTTCCTACATATTTTGACCTTACCAAGTAAATTAGAGTGTAATCTGTGAAGAACCACTAGTGATCATATGTAGAGACCTCTTTTTTCTCTCTCAGACTTTCTTGGTACTTAATTTAGTCGTAAGTAAAACATAACTCAAAGTCCTCTGATTCCTCCTTGTCCAATAATATTTCAGTTATTTAATAGCCAAGCACAACTTTTCTTTAATTCTTTTCAGTGAGTTTTTTTTACCTCCTGGTTTCTCAAGCTATAGATGAATGGGTTGTGGGAATCACTACCACATGAAACACCAAAACAAATGTATGTGTTCACAGAATGGCTTGACTTGGGAAGTAGGTACATAAAAATGATTGTCTCATAAAATATTGTGATGGAGGTCCGATGGGAAGCACAGGTAGGAAAAGCTTTCTGTCTTCCTTCAGCAGAATGGATCCTTAGTATGGCAAAGTTGATGAAGGAATAAGAAATGATCACAATCAGTCGCGAGCAAAGGGCATTGAACCTAGAAATGATTCCCAACAGCAGTTCTTTGACTTGAGTATCACACAGGCCAGAGCAATCAAGGGAACATCATCACAGTAGAAGTGGTTGACCATATTGAAGTCACAAAAGGCAAGTGGAATGTCACCACTGTCTGTATTCATAAATGTATGTGCTAGCAATGATTCAATTACAGTTTTCTAGGCATAAGAATTACATAAAGGGTTGCAGATGGCAATATACTGATCATATGCCATGATTGAGGGCAGATACTGTTCACACATTATAAATGTGGTTAAGCAGCACACCTGAATGGCACATGCATAAAATGTTATACCTTTCACTTCACACAGGAAATTCACCAAGGTGTTTGGGGTGAGAGACGAAGTAAAAGAAAAATCAACAAAAGCCAGGTGGCTGAGGGAAAAAAATGCATGGGTGTGTGAAGCTGAGGACTGGTTTGAATTAGCACAATCAAGCCAAGATTACTCAGGAAAATAGCTATATAGATTACTAGAAATATGCCAAAAAAAATGGCTTGAAGGTATGGATTATCTGTGAGTCCTGAGGAGATAAACTCTGACACTGCTGAATAATTGCCTTTGGTCATGGAATAGAATTAAAAATTATTATTATTATGTTTTTGACATCTTAAAACCCTCCAGAGCACACATTCTGAGCATTCTTGTCTCCATTGGCAATAATCAAGCAGATGTTAGGAACTGATACTGACCTTCTATAATTGCACTCTATGAAGAATCTTCATATTAGTTCATGGTTGCAGAATGAAGTGATTTGTTCTAGGCAGAAATTCCAAAACATAAAACTGTGGAGGTTTATAAAGACATAAAGAGGGCCTTGCCATCCTTTCTGTGCCCATCACACTATTAAACATGCAAATATTAGCTCGTTGTTTCTCATTGACCTTAGAATAGAGGCCACACTTCTTAACGTGGTTAACCCAGCCTTTGATAAGCAAATCCTACTTTGCAGACTACTATCACCTCTTGTGGCATTCTTCATGTGAACTCCATGCTTCAGTCCTGTTGCATGTTACAAATTTCTCAGATGTTACCCAGATTCTGTACATAGTTTGGCCAGCATACACTTCCCTGTATCTTTACCTCTCTACTTGGCTACTAAAATTGTATTATTTCTCAGATTACAGGTGAAATTTTACTTCATTCTAGAGGTGTTTCAGTATCTCTTAGCATGTTAGATCCAACTATTCATTCACCTATTAATTTGTCTGTAACCTACTCAAAATTTCAAAAACTTGGTAAGCAGAGATAGCTCTACTTTTCCCATTTTTCTAACAATATCTAATAGGACTCAGTAATTAGTAGTGGCTCCAAATGCATTACTAGAATAATGGAACAAATGAATCCGAAGTTTGTGTTACTCTAACCCAGTGATGGCAAACCTCAGAGGTGACACGCGGACTCATTTTTTTGGTTGATTTTTCTTTGTTAAATGGCATTTAAATACATAAAATAAATATCAAAAACATAAGTCTTTGTTTTACTATGGTTGCAAATATCAAAAAATTTCTCTATGTGACACGGCACCAGAGTTAAGTTAGGGTTTTTCAAAATGCTGACACGCAGAGCTCAAAAGGTTTGCCATCACTGCTCTAAACCATTCTTACTACCTTGTGACAGTGATAACTCACCTGATTATAGAGTGATATATTGTATGAATTTAAGATGTGAATTGTAATAGAATGTAAACCTGAAAATTGCAAAGCGCTTTAAGATTGAGTAAAGTCTGACAGGCCACGATTAGCATGCTGGCCACACACTTCACAGGGCATAGTCCCTGTAAGCGCACTCACAGTCTGTTCCCCTTAGACAAGACCTGGACTGCCATGGGCAATGTAAACAGACTGCCTATAAAAAGAGGACCTGAAACCCATACAAGTTATCCTGGGGAATCCTGAACTCCCCGTGCTCAATCCTTGGATGGAAGACACCACGCTGCCATATCGTGACGCTTGCAGAAGGCTAATCGTCCATGGAGTTCGCTCATCACTGAGGTGTCTCGAGTCTGACGACTGCTGCTGCCCCATTGAGCTGCTACTCGCAGAGGACTCCCGGAGGCACCACTGAGCTCCTGTCACGCCTGTTCCAGAATCAGAGCTGTTCCAGCCGCATCCAGAGAAGCACGCCAGACAACATCAGCATCCGGGTCCCCTAAGTCAGTGCCCACAACACCAGGAGATTTGTAAGTTCTCTGTGAGTATAATAAACCGTGTGATGCACAACTGCATTAATGTCTCTGTAGTATATTTCCTCCAGTAGTTCTTGTAATGCTAAGTGGAAAGTAATAAATAAACCTTTACCTTAGTGAACCATAGAGTAGTCTCAACGATGCAAGACTACTTGAAGTTCCACAATTGACTCACTCCTGTACATGTTAATAATAACATTTATATTGATGATTTAGCTGACCTACACTAATTGGGACAGGCCCAGACTCTGGATGGTAGCAAAATGGTCCCTGTCCTCAAGGAAGGGCGTTGCCTGTGAGTGAGGCAGAAAGCTGGCCCTCAGGGCACGGCGACCAGTAAGTGACTCTGGTGGGGCAGGTCGGTGCTCCCTGAATGGAACGTTGTTTCAGGGGCTTAACACAGCATTTTCCCTGATGTCAGAGCCCACGGGTAGGGCTTGTAGGGTCGCAAAACAGTCCATTGTGAGATGCCCCCATGGTGAGGACAATGTGGGGTTCCTAGGTTCTTAGACACCCACGGCTGTCTAAAAAGGGGGCTGGCATCCCCCATCTTGCCAATCTCCCCACTGAGTGGAAGGCACCTTGTGACCAGGAGTTGATCTGGGGCTGTGGTATTAGGCACTGAACCCAACTTCAAGAGATTTGGAAGTCACCCGTCTGCATGAGGAGCAAAGCAGCCTGGCTAGTGTGGCTCAGTGGTCAGGTGAACAAAGGGCCGGGGTCTAGGGAACAAGTGGGAAGGGCCCAGGTGGCCAGCAGGAAGTGGTCAACTGAACAAGGGCCAGGTGAACAGCCAGAAGCCATCAAGTGGATGAGGTGGTGGGGCCAGTGCAATGCGAAGGAGGGTCCCAAGAGGACGCAAATGCCCCATTTTCCTGTGGTCCAGACTCTGGATGGCAGCAAGAAGGTCCCTGTCCTTAAGGAAGCGTGTTCCCTGTGAATGAGGCAGAAAACTGGCCCTCAGGACCCGGTGAACAGTAAGTGACACTGGTGGGGGCAGAACAGTGCTCCCTGAATGGAACGGGGTTTCAGGGGCTTAACACAGCTCTTTCCCTTTTATCAGATCCCACTGGCAGTGCTGTGAGGGTTGCAGGACAGTCCAGTGTGAGATGCCCCCATGGTGGGGACATTGTGGGGTCCCTCGGCTCATGGACACCCATTGCTATCTTAAAGGGGAGCTGGAATCCTTCTTCTTGCTGCCCTTCCCTCTGATTGGAAGGAAGCCTGTGACCAGAATTTGATCTGGAGCTGTGGGTGTTAGGCACTTAACCCAACTTAGGATTAGGATGTCCACTCCTCTGTGTGAGAGCAAAGCAGCCCAGCCAGTGTGGCTCAGCGGTCAGGTGAACAGTGGGCCAGGGTCTCAGGATCAAGGGTGAGGGCCAGGTGACCAGCTGGAAGTGGTCACATGAACAAGGGGTGGAGCCTGGTCACCAGCTGGAAGTGGTCAAGTCAACAGCGGGGAGGACCCTGGTGACCATCCGGAAGTGGTCACGTGAACAAGGGCCAGGTGAACAGCCGGGAAGTGGTCAAGTGGATGAGGAGGTGGGGCCAGGGGAATGTGGAGGAGGGTTCCAAGGGGACGCAAATGCCCCACTTTCTTGTGGTCCTGTTCCAGTCAATGTAGGTCAGCTAAATCATCAATATTAATATTTTTATTATCATGTGCATGAGTGAGTCCATTGTGGGACTTCAAGTAGTCTTGCACCATTAAGACTAAGGTGCACTAAGGCTCGAGCGTTTATTAATTATTTTCCACTTAACATTATAAGAATCATTGGAGGAAATATACACTACAGTGACATTTATGCAGTTGCAAATCACTCGGTTTATTGTACTCACACAGGGAACTTACAAATCTATTGGTGTTGTGGGTGCTGGTTTAGAGGATCCGAATGCTGATGTTGTTGGGCGTGTGTCTCTGGATGCGGCTGGAACAGCTCTGGTTCTGGAATGGGCTGTGACAGCAGCTCAGTGGTGCCTCTAGGAGGCCTCTGCGAGGAGTGGCTCAACCGAGGAGTGGCTCAACCGGGCAGCAGCAGGCGTCAGACTCGAGAGACCTCCACGAGGAGTGAACTCCATCGAGCATTAACCTTCCATGAGCAGTACGGTATGACAGCACAGTGTCTTTGATCCAAGAGTTGCTTAGGAGTCCCAAGGATAATTTGTATGGGTTTCAGGTCCTCTTTTTATAGCCAGTTGGTTTACATTGCCCATGGCAGTCCAGGTCTTGTCTAAGGGGAACAGACTGTGACTATGCCTGTGAAGTGTGTGGCCAGCATACTGATTTCGGCCTGTCAGACTTTAATCAAGCTTAAAGTGCTTCTCAATTTTCAGGTTTACATTCTGTTACAATTCACTCTTTAAATTCATACAATATATCACTCTATAATCAGATGAATTATCACTGTCACATACCTCAACTATTTTGATTCTCCCCCCACCATGATGGGGAAAATAAGACATTTGGGGGGGGGGCTAGCAATCTGAATCTGTGCCAGTACCCTAATGTACATTTTTGATAGCCTATAATTAAGTTACTGCCCCTTTCTCCATAATCTAATCTTGCAAGACTGGTTTACCTAAATACTCACATTTTACAGAGGCCATAAACCGTGAACAATACACAACCCTCAGAGGGGGTTACCAGCTCTGGCACCAGGCCAGGACTTTAGATGTGGTCTCACTGCCCCCATCCCAACACACAGGGCTTTTTGCAAAACCTGCGAAAGGTCCAGGAGTCCCATCCATATTTGGGGGACAAAGAAACCAAAAGGTATAAAGGGAGAGCTTCCTCAATATTGACTCACTTAGGATTTGGAGGACTGACCCCTGAGTCACTGTACTAGTACATGTAAAACATCTGAAAGTAAATGTGTTTTTCCTGTATCTACAGGTACACCTGCATATTTTTCGGCCACCTGGTAAATTCTGTAATACCCCATTACATACTCTCTTTGAATAATCCACAACACAACCAGAGTCCTATAGATATGGAGGCAAAAACTGTGAATTCCAACAATACTTAACATTATTTAAGTACTAGAGGCTCAGCACGCAAAATCGCGCGGGACCCCAGACCCGCGGCACCCGCAGGACCCATCAATGCACCTCCTGTTGAACAGTCGTTTGGTTGTTACGGTGACACAGCCACTGGCTTTTTATAATATAGATTGTGTGTTTTGTACTATTTGTTGTTTCCTCTAGAACATTTTCCTTGTATTACATCACTTTGAACATGTCTGAAGAAAAAAAATGCAATGAGGTCTTACAAACATGAGAAATTATATTATGGTTAATCTTTTGGAATCCAATTTGCTTAACAGGTAAGGAACATTCACTTGAAATTTTACATCTGTATACTGAATATAAGCATAATAAAGAATTAATAACTAAAAACAAAGAGTTTTTTAAACTCATATGAAACAACTTACAAAATGTTTAACTACATTTTATGCTTTAGTCTAAAGTTCATTAAATTTTAGATTTAGTAAGAGGTCATGGTATGTATGCATTATATTGAAGTGAGTTAACTTGCTGTTGTATTTTGCAGCCTACAAGTAATGATTTAGATTGCACCAAAAACCTCAGATGTGGCTTAGGAGTTGAGCATAGACCTATGAACCAAGAGGTCGCTGGCTTGATTCCTGTTCTGGGCACATGCCTGGGTTGTAGGCTCAATTCCTAGTAGGGGGCATGTAGGAAGCAGCTGATTGATATTTCTCATCAATGTTTTTATCTCTTTATCGCTGTCTCTTCCTCTCTCTCTCAAATCAATAAAAATCATATTTAAAAAAAATCATCCTTAGCTGGTTTGTCTCAGTGGATAGAGTGTCGACCTGTAGACTGAAGGGTCCTAGGTTTGATTCTGGCCAAGGGAACATACCTTGATTTCAGGCTCCTCCTTGGCCAGGGCCAAGTCAGGGCTTGTGAAGGAGTCAACCAATCGAAGTGTTCCTCTCACATTGATATTTCTCTGTTTTTCCCTCTTTCTCCCACTCTCTCTAAAAATCAATTGAAAAATATCCTCAGGTGAGGATGAAAAGATAAATGGTTACCAGGGCTGGGGGTAGTAAGGGAAAGATGAATAAACATAACACAGAGGATTTTTAGGGCAGTAAAAATACTCTGTATAATATTACAGTGATGGATATAAGTAATTATACATTTTTTTCAAACCCATAGAATGTATGACATGAGTGAACCTTTAGGTAAACTGGGTGATTATGATGTGTAAATATAGGGTTATCAATTGCAACAAATATACCATATCTGGCTAACAATGTTGATAATAGGGAGACTATGCATGTGTGGCAACAGGGGTATATGACACATCTCTGTACCTCCCCTTCAATTTTGCTGTAAATCAAAGCAACTCTAAAAAGTAAAGTCTTTAAAAAATGTTCAACCATACCAATAGGGACATTGTAAAGTGAAAAGTAAGGTCACTTTCCTGGCATTTTAAAATCAAAATCCTCACCCAAACACCTTGTTATGTTTCCCCTGTTCAACTATGGAAGAAAATCTTACCTGCATAGTTCATGTCTTTCAAGACAACCTAAAATTCTCAATACCACAGTGAAATAAGAGAAAGTTATGATTTTAAGGTGCTTAAATCTTCCTCTCCATTGTTGAAACATCTCATGGTCAAAAAGAGCAGACAATTTTTATCTCTTTTTTACAATTCAACAACTGAACATACAAACATTGATGAAATATCTACCATGTGCAAGCAAAACCAACAAAATACTATTTTTCATGAAAATAGAGATCAGGAAACTAAGTCTCAGAAGACAAGGGCTCCTGTGCTTCATGGCACTGTACCACTGTATAAGCCTTGATTTAAAATGGCCTTACTCCATATCCAGCACTTCTTTAGTAACAACGTAATTCATTATTAATTACTAGAATATACCTTTTCAATAATTTTTTTCAAAGCATTTTTTACCTCTTGATTCCTTAAGCTGTAGATCAATGGATTTAGCATGGGAATCACTACTGCATAGAATACTGAAGCAACTTTGTCTTTATCTAGTGAGTGGCTTGACTTGGGCTGAAGGTACATAAAACTGAGGGTCCCATAATACATAGTAATAGAAAATAGGTGAGAAGCACAGGTAGAAAGGGCTTTCTGTCTTCCTGCAGCAGAACGAATCCTTAAGATGGCAAAGACAATGAATACATAGGATACCAGAACAATGATAAGAGAACAAAAAACATTGAATCCAGCAATGATTAACAACATCAGCTCTTTGACTTGGGTATCGGAACAGGCCAGAGCAATCAAGGGAACGTCATCACAGTAAAATTGGTTGACCACATTAGAGTCACAGAAAGTCATGTGGAATGTTGCCATTGCCTGTATGAGTCCCACGGTGAATCCGTAAATATAAGAGCTAGTGACCATTTGAATGCAGAGTTTTCTAGGCATGAGAACTACATAGAGTAGAGGGTTGCAGATGGCCACATACCGATCATACGCCATGACAGAGAGCATTAATAATTCCCAAACGGAAAATGTGATAAAGCAACACACTTGAGTGGCACATGCATAAAATGACATACTTTTAATTTCACGAAATGAGTTCACGAGGGTGTTTGGTGTGATGGCGGAGGTACCATAGAAATCAACAAAAGCCAGATGACAGAGGAAAAAATACATGGGTATGTGAAGCTGAGGACTGACCTGAATTAGCACAATCAAACCCAGATTACCCAAGGCAGTAACTAAGTAAATCAGAAGGAATACACAAAAGAGAACGGCTTGAAGCTGTGGATTATCTGTTAGGCCCAAGAGGATGAACTCAGTGACTGCTGAATGATTGCTCTTTGCCATGAAATAAACAATTCTGCAATGAACTCTCCCAGAGCACACACTGAATAATCTTGACTCAGTGAGATAAAATCAATTAAATGTGAGAAGATCCCCGGATCACCAGGAGGTTATGTTAAGTTCAGTCTAAGTAGACCTCTGACAAAACCTGTGAATTATGAGTGGGTTTTACTTATGCTTTCACTGTGAAAGGATTTGGTCCAGGCAGAAATTCCAACATAGAAAATCCACTGTAAAAAAAAAAAGAATAAAAGTACTTTGATTAAAGTTTTACAATCAATACAATTGCAATGTCTGTGTTGCACTTTCCTTGAAATATAAAGGAAAAAAGAAACATTAAAAATGTAAGTGATTATGACAGCCTATATAAAAATGATTTCTTAAATTGTACATTTATCTCACAAAATAATCATTTCATCATTTCATAAGAACATTAAAAATTACCGAAAATAGGTGTGAAAGATATAAAATGGAAGTAATGACAAACAGCTCCAACAAGGGGTAAATATCCAAAATATATAAAGAATTCTTACAACTCAACACTAAACAAGCAAACAATTCAGTTAAAAAATGAGCAGAGGACCTGAACAGACACTTCTCCCAAGAAGACATACAAATGGGCAACAGATATATGAAAAGATGCTCAACTTTACTAGCTACTAGGGAAATGCAAATAAAAACTACAATGAGATATCACCTCACACCTACAAGAGAGGCACTAAGGAGTGTTGGAGGGGATGTGGAGAAAAAGGAACCCTCATTCACTGCTGGTGGGAATGCAAACTGATACAGCCACTATGGAAACATTGTGGAGGTTCCTCAGAAAGTTAAAAATCAAATTACCATATGAACTAGTAACCCCTCTTCCAAAAACTTTGAAAATTTTTATTTGCCAAGATATATGCACCCTTTTGTTAATAGTAGAATTATTCACAGTGGCCAAGACATGGGAACAGCTGAAGTGTCCTTTGATAGATGATTGGATAAAGAAGATATGGTACATATACAATGGAGTACTACTCAGCCATAAGAAAGGATGAAATACTACAATTTATGACACCATGGTTGGATCTTGAAAATGTCATGCTAAAAGAAACAAGTCAGACAGAAAAAGTAAAAAAAACCATATGATTTCACTTATATGTGGGATATAAAACTGAAAGAAATGAACAAACAAGAAAGATAAATACACAAAAACTTATAGACAAGGACAAGAGTATGGTGGTTGCCAGGGAAAAATAAGATTGTGAATTTTCTGGGTGTCTTTTGGCAGAATACACAGCAGTGAACAATTTTTCATATTATAAAACAGCTTTTAATTATAAAGAGACATTGTTTTAGTATCTATCTCCAAGTCAGTAAATGATCAAAAGTGAGTAACATTTGGGCAACATGGTTCTCAACCTTCCTAATGCTAGGACCCTTTAATACA
The DNA here is from genome assembly GCF_014108235.1 of Myotis myotis. Lineage (NCBI taxonomy): Eukaryota > Metazoa > Chordata > Mammalia > Chiroptera > Vespertilionidae > Myotis > Myotis myotis. The sequence continues at coordinate 65,402,520 of NW_023416314.1, forward strand.
GTTCCTCATGTTGTGGTGACCCCCAACCATAAAATTATTTTCGTTGCTACTTCATAATTGTAATTTAGCTACTGTTATGAATTGTAATGTAAATATCTGATATGCAGGATGTATTTTCATTGTTACAAATTCAACATAATTAAAGCATAGTGATTAATCACAAAAACAATATGTAATTATATATGTGTTTTCTGATGGCCTTAGGCGACCCCTGTGAAAGGATCGTTCGATACCTAAAGGGTCGCGACCCACAGGTTGAGAACCACTGATTTGGAAGAACTAAATTTCACAGGGCATTTTTATGAACTCAAGCTTGATTATGAATGCTTAAAAGCTTGTGGAATTGAAATTATGCTTTCCTTTCATAAACAGAAAAGAAGATGTTAATTTGATTTTCCTTTATCGCAACATTGTCTCAGGTAGCCTAATATGCACCTTCTACATGGTCAGATAAAACATAACAAAATATAAAAAGCATCACCCTTACATTTATTTTCTCCTTGGAAACTTTATCTTGATTACTACTTTATCTTTTTTTCCCTTTCACCACTTTTGAACCAAACACCTCAGAACAGACATCTACCCTCAGTGTCTCAATCATATTTATATCTTAACCAAGTATAACCCACTTTCTTTTCCCATTTAACCAAGAAATGCCCTCACCAAGTTTACTATCACTTGTTTATTCCAAAATCCAATAAAGTCTTTTTCTTTGGCAGCTCTTCAACACTGAACTCTATTGAATATAACTTTAATTTCCAGAACAAAGCAATCTCTGAGTTTATTACTTATCCATTTAATTTTAAAGGCTCTGCTTTTATTATCCATGCATTAGACATGTTCTTCAAAGTCTTTCCAAAGCCCCCACTGTTTCTTCCTTACACCTTCAGGTTCGATCTTTCTAATCCTATGTCCTCTGGAGGCATCTGTGTGCCATATATATATATGTGTGTATATATATATATATATATATATATATATATATGGTGTCAGCAATAAAAATAGAAAACACAAAGTTGTTTTATAATCACAAAAAATAAGAGAAAGAAATACTTGTCTGATTGAAAACAAATATCCTCAAAAAGGTCAAAACTATTTTATAAAATCATCATCAAATTTAAGTAAAAATCATGACAATTTTTTTCTGTTACATTAATAGTTCCATAGCAAGTCTCTTCAGTTTTAACCTGAAATTTTTAAACATTATTTTGGATAGTTTTCCAAATGTTCAATATTTTAAGATTAGGCTTAATAAATATAAAAACTATCAATTTAAAAATTCTTTTACTCTTAAATATTTTCGACAGGAGGTTGTAAATTCTCTTGATTTAATGATAAAATTTTGTTACATAAAATACAGAGTCAAAATCTGCTACAGGAGCTTTGTGAGCAAACAGGGAACCACGGAAATCTTCAAGTGGGAGGTAAATGTACCTAAATAGAAGATGAGGAAAGAAACATTGAGAACTGTGAATTAGACTAACCCTGTGTCTCTATGATCCATCAAAATGTATAATAAAATCAAAGTGGACTCTGACCTAAGAATTTTTTAAGAAATATTTTTATTTTAATGCAATCTCTCTCTAGGCATTAATAGCATATTTCTAGTATTTTGTCATTAGCATTCAAATGACCCTAAGATAAAAAATTATTAAGTGGTATGAGTGATTCACAAACTCAAAGCCATTTTCTGTATACTTGAAAATTGTAAAATTATCATTGCATTAATTTGAAAAATATACTCCAATATTTATGTCTATGACTTTATCTATATTACAGTGTATAGTAATTCTCATTTATCAATTGCTCCCTCAAATTCATTAGGAGAGTTGGAATGATAATTTAGGTCTTTAGGCTCATAGAAAGAAAAAAATGATATGCAAGTGCTTACAATTTACTATTAGCCTTTTCCATATTATTTAATCTTTAAAAAAGACTCCAAATTTAGTAACAACATTACTTAATTGATAAACTTGGAGAGCTTGCACATACTACAGAGCCATTCTTTAACAATAGCATGTGTTCTTATACATTGCCTGCTGTGTTCATTGTGTTATAAGCTATAACATAATCAATAGTAACCAACTTACCCAAGGTTTGCTTAGTATAACTGCAAATGATCCTTGTTATCGCCAAAATGGCATATATGTTTCAATTATTTTGAATATATTTGTTTAGAATGTATGATGCCCCTCTGGGATTCTATCCTTGAGTTAGATTATTATTTTTTAAAGATAGCTGGAAAAAATATAATGAGGTCTCCTAGGCATAAAAAAAAAAAGCAGTTCTCTCAGAGTCTTTTGAGACCAAACCAGATTTCCAGGTAAGTGGAAAGCCATGTTAAAGTAATGATATAAATAAAGCTAGGGTGCAGTACTATTCTCTTTAATAAAGACAAATTGTTAAATATATAAAATGAAAATGTTTTATATTTTCTTAAATTTTCTCAAGATATTAGCAAATCAGGGAACAATTATTTAGACTATGCATCTTTGCCTTTCATGTGAGAGATTGTTAATGCAACCAGAGAATCTTGAACTGGGGATTTTGGAGGAGTGGAGAGTCTGAACTTTAGTCTCGGTTCTACTTATAACTAGCTATATATTCAGGTATTAGCTTTTTATGCATTCTTTTATTTAAGAAATGGGGAAATTGTTTACAATCTTATGAACCAAAGAATTAATCATTTTTAATATGTTTTCTATTTGAAAAATGAGATAAATGGTGGTTAATTCTTATGGTTATTTTTACTTTCAGAAATTTGATCCTAAATGAACATCTTTAGAAAAATTTATTATTCATTGAACACCTATCTAGAAATCTCATATTGAGACCAGACATGGACATGGAAACAACCCAAGACAGAAAAAGTTAAGAACCATATGATTTCACTCATATGTGGGATATAAAACTGAAAGCAACAAATGAACAAACAAAGAAAAACAAGTAAAAACTCACAGACACAGACAGCAGTATGTTGATTACCAGAGGGAAGGAGGTGGGGATTTGTAAAGTGTAAAGGGGGTCGAATATATGCTGACAGAAGAAGATTTGACTTTGGATGGTGGGCACACAATGCAATATATAGATCATGTATCATAGAATTGTACACTTGAAACTTACATAATCTTATTGACTAATGTTGCCCTCTTATTAAAAAAAAAGATTAGGCATTCTGATAGTTTTTTAAGAGAGAAAAAAAATCAGGCCATAAAGAAAATACTTTTTATTTGCTTAAGTCACTTTCTTAATTTAATGAACAGAAAAGTCTGGTTTCTATTGATGATGACTTTCTTCAGGGCGTCTTTCACCTCCTTGTTCCTAAGACTGTAGATCAAGGGGTTCAGCATGGGAATGATCACTGTGTAGAAAACAGAGGCCATCTTATCTGTGTCAAGGGAATGGTTAGAGCTTGGCTGCAAGTACATAAAGATCAGGGTCCCATAGAATATGGTGACTGCCAGCATGTGGGAGCCACATGTGGAGAAAGCCTTGCGTCTTCCCTCAGCTGAGCGCATCCTCAGGATTGTAGAAATAATGTATACGTAGGAGACAAAGACAACCAGAAGGGAAGATATGAACATGATACCAGCACAGGCAAAGATCCACAGCTGTTTGGAGTGTGTGTCTGAGCAAGTTAGCCTGAGGAGAGGCATGTCATCACAATAGAAATGATTGATGACATTGGAGTGGCAATAGGAGAGGCGAAAGGTGAGGATGGTATGAAACAGTGCAACCAGGAAGCTATAGCTGTAAGGGACAGCCACAAGCTGAATGCAGATTCCTGGGGACATCACAACCATATAGAGGAGAGGATTACAAATGGCCACATAACGGTCATAGGCCATGGAAGCCAGAAGCAAGCATTCGGCTGTCATGAAGGCCAGGAAACAGCCTAACTGAGCAGCACAGGCATTGAAGGAGATAACATTTTGTTTGTATAAGAAATTCCCAAGCATTTTGGGTGTAATGACAGAAGTATAACAGAAATCAACAAAAGCCAGGTTGCTAAGGAAGAAGTACATTGGCGTGTTGAGTCTTGCATCTGTCTTAATGACTAGGACCAAACCCAGGTTGCCTACTACTGTGAAGAGGTAGATGGTTAAGAAAACCACAAAGAGAGGCATCTTTAAGTCCTGACGATCTGTGAGGCCCATGAGAATAAACTCCTTTACCTGGGTACAATTGATGTGGGCCATGTACCTTCAGTGTGTCTGGATGGAGAGAGGAGAATTAAATCCATATTAATTAAATTAACCTTAAAACTCTAAAATGTGTTTTTATTACTTAACATCCTGAAAATCAGTTTTATTGATAATATGAAAGTGTTAATATTAAAATGTTTAGTGGTATACTTGGAATCTGGGATGGAATGAAGAGTAAAAGTAAATATTTTGGAGGAAATTCTTATTTCTTTCACCCAAATCAATTGTATTTTAAAAATAAGAGTGGTATGGTAGTAAGCAGTACATATTGACTCTCTGTTCGAAGCTGTTGTGTATTATATTATTTACAATTAAATATTAATTTTTCAAAACTCAAAAATATTATTGGTATTGAAAAAAGTTAACATGAATAACACAAAGGAAAGTGAATGTTCTGTAGTAACATCACTCTTCAAACCTGTTAGTAAATTTATAATGTCATGTGCCATATTTCTTTTTCTTTCACTTTATCCATACAAAAATTAAAAATAATTTTGAGGAAACTAATAAATTGCTTTGTTTCACAGTGGACATGACTTAGCATATTGGACAGATAAAGTTACTAATATTTCCTGTCTTTTCAGTGACTAATGGCTTTTATATACTACAACTTTTGCTCAGGTAATGTCAAAAAGTTTTCATCCAATCTACTGAATAAGAGAAAATATTTATAAATCATTTTATAATAAGGGGGTGGTATCCAAAATATATAAAGAATTCACACAACTCAATAGCAAGAAACCCCACACAAAACACAAAAAAACTCCTCACAAAACATAAACAATTAGATTTACAGGTGGGCAGAAGATCTAAATACTAAACATTTTCCCAAAGAAGACATACAAATGGCCAATAGGCACATGAATAGATGCTTAACCTCATTCTTCACCAGGGGAATGCAAATAAAAACCACAATTACGTATCAACTCATGCTTGTTATAAGAAAAAAAACACCAACACATGCTAGTAAGAGATAACAAGGATTGGCAAGAATGTGGAAAAAAGGGAACCCATGTACACTTGTGATGAGAATGTAAATTCGTACAGACACTGTGGAAATCAATATGGGGGTTTGTCAAAAATAAAAAATTGAACTACCATAGGATCTGACATTTCCACTTCTGGGTATTTATCTGAAGAAAATGAATACACTAAAGATTACTATAGCCAATAACCATCATGGTATGGGTAAGACAATTAAAGTTTTAAAAGCCTAGTCTGTGGCCCCACAAATATATAAAATCCATTTTGAAACAAATAAGCAACTTTTGATAGGATATTTGGTTTCCAAGTCCCAAGATACCAGCTAAGTCTTCACTGTTTTGTACCTGTAAGACCTTCAGTATGTCATCTCATCTTATTTTGATGCATATATAGGCAAACATATTTGAAAGCATATTTTATAAGACCTTTTACCATCTAACCCAAATATTTATAATGTTTTAAAAATTAGAAAATATTGAATATAATATATTATATTCAAATTATACTCACATCGCTTCTGCCACAACCAACACACAGTAATCTAATCAGAACATTTGTTTTGTGGTCTTTAATTACTACATGCCCTTACATGCTTCTCTACTTTTATATATGCTTTTTTTCTATGCTCATCTCTACCAGGTTTATGAGATAAAGAGTTGAAGGGAGAACTTCTAATTATCTTTCAAGGCCTACCAAAATCCTACCTCTTCTACAAAGACTCCTTGATTTCTAATGTCCATGATCTGATACCCAAGTTTCCCTCTTTGTGATGGAGAAACATTTTACACATAGTTCATTTATATGACATTTAACATTTATGGCAGCCATCTACTTCCACATTTTTCTCTTGATAAATTGTGGACTTCATGCGTAAAATTCATGATTTTTCATACATTTTCTACTCTAGTCTTTTCTAGATGCTTAGTGTGGAGAATTAAAGATTAATATTTGTTCCTGGCCAGCATGCTTCCGTGGTTGAGTATTGACCTATGAACCAGCAGATCACAGTTCGATTCCCAGTCAGGGCACATGCCCAGGTTGAGGGCTTGATCCCCAGTATGGGGTATGCAGGAGGCAGCCAATCAATTATTTTTTTCTCATCATTTATGTTTCTATCTCTCTCAATAAAAAATATGTTAAAAAGATTAATTTTTGTAATAATATTTTAATATTCATTCTCCTTGCTCATAAATAATGTCCTTTAGGCATTATGAGGCATATTGATGACTTGATTTCAACACTTTCACTTCTCATCATAGGTATAATTATTAGCTTTTGCAAAAATGAGAAGAGTTTTGACAGAGATTACAGTCTAGCCATTTAAGTGCCTGACTTATTCAAATGGTATAATAGATTCTATTTTGGAGACCTCAAATCTTATTTTCATTTCAAACTAATAAGAACTATATTATATGTAATATCAGAAATATATACAGAAATAAAATTAGAGAGAACACTCTACCCTATTTTCAGGAAATGCCACCTAAATTTTTTTAAGAACATTCTATTTTCTTCTACTTAATTTAAAAATGACTATCTTGATCCCAATTTTAAAATGCAGCCGTTGAATCTACCTGAGTAGAGGGCATTCCTATTTCTTCTGCAAGTGGGTTTGGGCAGCAACAAACTGCTGGGTTTTGTCAGTGACTCTAACCCAAGGGATCTTACGTAAGAGTATGATGCAAGTAAGACCATCAGAAAAATTACAGTCCAAACTCCATAGGGATCCCAAGGCAGGCTGGAGATCAATTAACATTACCTCTGGTTCTGAGGAAACACCCCTCTATGACTCTCCCTTTAGTCTGACATCATTGCCCTAATACTTGTCTAGATGACAATGGTTTAGGGCAGACTTTCTCAACTTTGGCACTATTACCAATTAAGGATGGATATTTTTTGTGTGAGAGACTCCTTTGTGCTTTGTAGATTATTCAGCTCATCCCCAGCCTCAACACTCTAGACCAGTGATGGCGAACCTATGACACGTGTGCCAGAGGTGACAGGCGAACTCATTTTTTGGTTGATTTTTCTTTGTTAAATGGCATTTAAATATATAAAATAAATATCAAAAATCTAATTCTTTGTTTTACTATGGTTGCAAATATCAAAAAAATTCTATATGTGACACGGCACCAGAGTTAAGTTAGGGTTTTTCAAAATGCTGACACGCCGAGCTCAAAAGGTTTGCGATCACTGCTCTAGACAACAATAGTATTCCTTTACACCCCCTTGTCATGATGAAAATCAATAATATTTGCAGACATTGAAAAATCTCCCCAGGGGAAAGAAAATCATGCCTGATTGACATCACTAGTTTGCAGTGGTCTCTTGGCACTTAATTTGAAAGATATTATTAAAGCATAAGTATGTTAAAACGGTCTTATAATCCTAATCTAGGTATTCAGAGTGCCTTCACTTTTGTTTATTTTTGGCCAATAACTAGTTATGTAACTAGCAAATGAGATAATTGAATTTCAAAAATTCACATTTTTTCATTTCAGAAATAACACAATGTAAATTCTTATGGTAGTTGCTACACATAAATTATAATTTTAAGCCTAACTTGCATACAAAGAATTGAGAGAATGATTTCATTAAACAGTGAACAAATCTTTATTCAGAACCAAGTAAGATCAAGACACTCAACTGCCTTTATTATTATAGGGGGGAAAAGCTCATTAAGGACAGGTCACTTTTGTACAGTCAAATCATTTTTTAAATTTCAGGAACCCAGAAGCCTGGTTTCTATTGATAGTGACTTTCTTCAAGGCATCTTTCACATCTTTATTCCTGAGACTGTAGATCAAGGGGTTCAGCATAGGAATGATCACTGTATAGAAGACAGAGGCCGTCTTATCTGTGTCAAGGGAATGGTTAGAGCTTGGCTGCAAGTACATAAAGATCAGGGTCCCATAGAATATGGTGACTGCCAACATGTGGGAGCCACATGTGGAGAAAGCCTTGCGTCTTCCCTCAGCTGAGCGCATCCTCAGGATAGCCAAAATAATAAACATGTAGGAGACAAAGACAATGAGAACAGAGGAAATGAACGTGATACCAGCACAGGCAAAGATCCACAGCTGTTTGGAGTGTGTGTCTGAGGAAGTTAGCCTGAGGAGAGGCATGTCATCACAATAGAAATGGTTGATGACATTAGAGTGGCAATAGGAGAGGCGAAAGGTGAGGATGGTATGAAACAGTGCCATCAGGAAGCTATAGCTGTAAGGGACAGCCACAAGCTGAATGCAGATTCCTGGGGACATCACAACCATGTAGAGGAGAGGGTTACAAATGGCCACATATCGGTCATAAGCCATGGAAGCGAGTAGCAAACACTCAGATACCATGAAAGTGAGGAAACAGCCTAACTGAGCAGCACAGGCATTGAAGGAGATAACATTTTGTTTGTATAAGAAATTCCCAAGCATTTTGGGGGTAATGACAGAAGCGTAACAGAAATCAACAAAAGCCAGGTTGCTAAGAAAGAAGTACATTGGTGTGTTGAGTTTTGCATCTGTTTTAATAACTAGGATCAAACCTAGATTGCCTACTACTGTGAAGAGATAGATGGTTAAGAAAATCACAAAAAGAGGCATCTTCCACTCCTTTTGATTCGCGAGGCCCATAAAAATAAACTCCTGTACTTGGGTGCAATTAATATGGGCCATATCTCTTCAAGGCATCTGCATGAGGAAGTAGAGAAAAGAGGAAAATTCAAGTTGCCATTCCCACAAGTGGTGATTTACTTTAGTGTCTTTTAAAGAGGTTTTGTTGCTAATAGAGGCTGCTAGCATACTGGGGTATTGGGAACAGGATGGATGGCAGACAGAGATATATGTGGGACAAGCATATGTCTCCTCTCCCAAACCCATTATATATACAAAGATGGGTGCTATGCAATAGTCCACCTTGCCTTGGTTTCTATTCAAAGGTCTTATCCATTAAGCTATTTAACACTTTAAGCTGCCTTGTTAAAATTGATTTTTTATTGAAAATATGTTGACATAAATAGCATAAAAGAAAACAAATCTGCAGTGACACCACTGTGACAGATGTCATTGTACTTGTGCTGACACAGCTCCACATTGTCCTAACACTTTCAGAAACATTATATATATAATTGTGTATATATACATACAAATATATGTATATATATACATACATATATATACATATATGTATACATATATACATATGTATATATATGTATGTATATATATATATACACAATTATATATATAGTTGTAATAATTTATCACTTTAAGGTTACTACAGCCTGAAAAATAATATTTATAGTCATGCTAATAATGCAAATACTAAAACGGGTAAGTACAGAAGGTGCAATAAGGCAATTATTTACATCATTTTATCCCACAGAACTTTAAGTGGAAACCACATTATTATGCCCATTGCACAGATGAGGAAGAGGAGATTGGAAAAGAAACACCCAAAATAAAATTGATGGCTGCTGTAAATACAGTTAGTTGGGTTTCAAATCCATACGTTTCTGACTCAACGTCCACACCTCATTACTATACTGTCAATATTGCATATCTTATTTATTCTGTTATTAGAAACTTAAATTATTTCTAGGTTTTGATTGCTATAGTATTGAACAAACATCTTTATCTCTAAAAGATAAACTTACATGATCAAAGAATAAATCCGCATATATTTTTATGATATATTGTAATTTAGAATAAAATTGATGTTTTCTTTCTAAGAAATTCAGAAATGTATGTCTCTTTAAAAGCTGATTTATAAACTTTTTGTGCTCTGTGGCAAAAACAGAGTCTGAAAGCACAGAGCTCATAATACATCCATAATAATACTCTCATTACCTGGCATGCACTTTTCTTGCATGTTCTTTTGTACTCTACTGCAATCTGCTCTATGTTATTTAAATAAAATAATTCTGATCAAGATTCTAAAAACCGAGTTCATGATCTACTAGTAGTGACAAACACAGTTTCAAAAGCTAAACTTTATCAACAGAAGGCCATCACCATTTTCACCAACATAAAAGTAGATTCACAATTTATCTATGAACAGCTCCAAGAGACACTTCCCACCCTGATCTGCATATTCTGTCTTTATCCTATGTCTTGATGATGTCTAATTGTCACTTCTTTTGGCATCTATTTCAATCCACTCATTCCCTCATTTAATAATATATGTTGGGAACTACTAATTTCCAGACACTTGAGTCTGAAGATAGAGCATTGAAAAAACAGACAATATATTAGACTACAAAGAATGAAAGCTTTATCCAAATTTTCTTTATTTTTCTGGTCTCTTTTCCTCTCATTTTTTTCCTACTTTCAGAGCAAAAAGACAAAATAAAACTCTGACATTTGTACTAACAAACCATTTTACTTCATAAAAAATAAAATATGAATTACATTTGAAAAGCATATGTGACCTTTTAGGGACAATCTTGTCCCTAAAAATTTTTATAATCCCAACTCCACTCAGGTGCTCTAACATCTGTGGACATCCATTGGCATCATTAATATAACTAGTCTTCATTTGTCGTAACAATATTCCCGCCATGCTTCTCTACCTTTTTTCCTTGTCATTCCAAGTCCCCTTCCCTACAAACAAAAAGGATAGTTGAAGGGAAAATTCTATTTATCCTTCAAAACCTGTGGAAACATCGCCTCTTCATTGAAGAGCCATTTCCCACATTGAGTTACCATATTTCATGTTTGTGTTCTAGAATCACTTTAGACATACTTCCCTTATATTTCTTCTCACATTTATAACAACCATCTGTTTGATACCTCTTCCCCTGATATACATAGACACTTTATGATTGAGAGCCATGCTGCCTCTTTGTTTTTTCCCATTTACTGTTACAGACTCTTCTAAATGGTAGTTAATATGGAATAAAATATTAATTATTTATTAATGAAAGATTACTACAATAATAATTATAATAATAATTATGTTTGAATATTTCTTCCCCTTATTCTTGTTATATTTTTTGTTTTGGAAAATATCTCTAGGAACTAGGAACATGTTGGTGACCTTTGTCTAATATCGTTATCTAATATATATATATATATATAACATCTATTAGGTGAAGAGGTATAGAAACTGATAGTTGTTATATTGGTGATATATATATATATATATATATATATATATATATATATATATACACACATATATATATATCAGTATATAATTTTGCAATTTTTTGTGAATTAAAAAATCTTAATTGATTGCCTATTATGTATTATATATCTTTCTGGGTTTTGAGGTCATAACAAATAATGGTCAGGGTTATCCATCAGGAAGCATAGAGTATAAAATCAGAAAGATGGAAATCAAGCAGATTGAGAATAGTGAGTTAAAATAATCTAATAGAATTAAGTGCTGGATACAAAATAACATATGAGAGGAGGCCCTGTTACTTGAAAACTTTAAGGGAGGGTAGTGGAGATAATGTTTCCCTGGGTAAATATAAAAAACAATAAGGAAATAATTAAGGAAAAGATGGTTTTTAGCAGAGAACATGCAAAAAAATGGAATGTAAGTACATGTAGGATTTCCACAAATCCTAAATGTATGAATGCATAATGCTTATTCAACCTTACCTTCCAGACCTGGTTCTGACTTTAATTACCTACATGAGTTTGGGAAAATCACTTGAACATATTGAAACTCAACTTACTCAGCTAAAAATGTAAAAAAAAGTGATTCAACTAGGTTGTCTGTTCACTTCCTTCTAGTCCTTCAGTTGTTCTTGTCCATTTCAAACCTAGATGATCTTGATACTTCCATCAAAATGAATACACTCAGAAAAAAACATTATTGATCTTTATTTTAGAAAATGTATTTCAAACTTTTTTATTCTAGTCCATTGTATTTAGCCTTTAATTTTTATCTTGAGCTACTATAGCAATGTTATTACACATCAAGGAGTCAAAGACACAATTTTAAAATATAATTGCTAACCTACCTGGATTAGATGGTGCTCTTATTTATCCTTGCAAATAGGGTCTGGGTAGCAGATGATTGCATGGTTTTGTCAGTTCCCCTGTCCCAAAGGATCTTACCTCAAAGCATGATGCAAGCAAATTATAAGAAAAATTACAGTCCATGCTCACCTGGGATGCCGAGGAGGGATGAAGCATTGTTGACGTGATTTCTCGTTTTTTAAGAACTGTGTATCTATGGCTCTGCCTTTAGTATAATATTATTGCTCTAAAGTTCTAGCTCTTAAAATGCTATACTTATTTTAAAAAATTATTTTTGCTGTAGATTATTAGTGTCAGTCTTCAAATTTCGCTTTTAACGGTTGGTAGGAATTATCTTTAAATTTTTTTGACAAATACCTTTCAGTAAACTGTGCATCCAGTTCCTCCAAGGACTGCCCTCTCAGTACTGTATGCACAAGACATTTGGTAAAAGTTTTGTGTCTTAGCTGGTATCCTAATTGCTCTGAACTAAATGATGAATAAGAAATATATCATCAAAGTAGTGTGTGTGTAGGGGAAAGGGGTGTATTTGTGTTTTTATATACTACTATGAATTTAAAATTTGCCCTTAGTTTTCAATTACACAAATATTTCATTATAATAATGAACTCTTTGTCTCAAAACAGTGGTCATAGTAGATGATATAAAACTTTTTCATTCTTAGCTTTTCTTACTATCTTTCTATTTTAGGAATTGTGATGACATTTGACTTCTGTTTAGAAATTGTTTCAACTTTGTTTTCTCGTGGATCATAATCTTATTTTTTTTTAGTTGAATTTACTGGGGTGACATTGGTTCACAAAACTATACAGGTCTCAAGTGTACAACTCAGCAAAATATCATCTGCACACTGCAACATGCATCAATCTCTCCAAGCAATGTTTCTTTCCTTCCACATTTCCCCCACCTTTTGTCCACCTTCATCAAGCCCCCTGACCCCTTTTCCCTCTGGCTATCACACACTGTTCCATATATATAATTTATATATGGTTTGTTTATTTGTTTAACCCCTTCACCTTCTTTCATCCAGCCATGCCCAAGCCCCTTCCCCTCTGACAAATGTCAGTCTGTTCCATGACTCATGCCTCTGTTTCTCTTTTGTTCATTGGTTTATTTTGTTCATCAGATTCCACATATAAGTGAGATCACATGGTTTTTCTCTTTCTCTGAATGGTTTCCTTCACTTAGCATAATAATCTCCAGGTCCATAAACTCACCAGTGGTTTATATTTTTTCATTCAAATGATATTAAGAAAGAGTTAAGAAGTTTTATTTTAGATATACTTGTTAGTTTAATTTTGTTAACTTAGTTATTAAAAGGATTTTAGCCATCTTTCATTACAATTCTTCAAGATGAAACAATCTGTTATACCCAAAGATATCCAGGAATTTAAAAAAAGCAAAAAAATAAGAAAGATTGAATGACTTACTTATCTAATCCACATTTCCTTGCTCAGTTTTAACTTATTTATTTTCTTATTTTTCTCCTGACTCCCAGAAATATTTATTTCTTCATACCTGCATAATCCTTAGCAAAGTTAGTGAATAACTAACTTTGTATTAACTAACAAAGTTAGTGAATAACTAACTTCTGTATTAACCACATAACAATAAGACCTTTAGTTTATTTTTTAACTCCTAAATCTTGGCCCCTTTTAACTCCAAGGATTACTTGGAAACCTGTGAGTCAGCCACCTGACCTTTACTTTCTCTGACACAGTGGCAGCCTATCTTACCCATCTCTTCACTCACCTACAGAGCTCTAAAATCACATGGATTTAAAAGAACAGAATACATTTGTCAGCAATCTCTTTAAGGCAGCCTTCATGTCCTTATTCCTCAGGCTATAGATCATGGGATTCAGCATGGGGATCACAAGTGTGTAAAACACAGAAGCCATTTTATCAGTGTTCAGTGAATGGCTAGTTCGAGGCTGCAAATACATGGATAGTAGTGTCCCATAGAAAACTGTGATGGCTGTCATATGGGAAGCACACGTGGAAAAGGCTTTTTTCCTTCCTTCTGATGAACGTATCCTTAAAATGGCTAGAACAATGTTGAAATATGATACTAGAACTATAGTCATGGAACAAACCAAATTTGTAGCTGCAGATACAAAAATGACTGTTTCTGGGAAGTAAGTATCAGTGCAGGACAAGGCTAACAGAGGGACAGTATCACAGTAAAAGTGATTGATCACATTGGAAGAGCAGTAAGACATAGAGAATACAGAAGATGACGTCACAATAGCTGTGGAAAAGCTATAGGCATAAGTGAGTGATACCAGCAGAAGGCAGATCTGGCGAGATAAAACCACCATGTAGAGCAGGGGATTACAAATGGCCACATAGCGGTCGTAGGCCATCACGGCTAACATAGAAACCTCAGCTACAATGAAAACCAAAAACCCTCCCAGTTGGGTGGCGCATTCATAGTAAGAGATGGTTTTCTTTCTTACTAAAAAGTTGATCAGCATTTTAGGGGCAATGACAGTAGAGTTGCCAAGATTGACGATAGCCAAGTGCCGGAGGAAAAAGTACATGGGGGTCTGAAGTCGAGAGTCAACACTGGTGAGAGTGATGATGCTCAGGTTCCCAGCCAAGGTCAGCCCATAGATGACCAGGAAAACAAAGAAGAGTGGAATCTGGAGGTCTGGACTGCCCGAGACACCTGTGAGGATAAACTCAGTGACCCAGGTGACGTTCTCAGGAGCCATGAATGAGTTCGGGAATTCATCTGTCTGAGGAAAAAAGAAGTGGTTTGAAAGGTTAAGGGACTGCCATTATGGCAAAGGCAATTTCTTAGGTGAGATTTCCTGTAATCATGTGTGATTCTAACACAGTTATTAAAGTTTCTAGATCTAATAAATAAACATTTCAATCATCTGAGAGAGAGAAAAAGCAAGTACAGCAATTTAAACAGATGATCCAGCATTATACATTTTTGAGGATTTACTCCCTACAAGTCTTATTAAATTATGAGGATGTTACTACTTTGCAAACAAACCTTTGAAGCCATGATTCATCTGATGTCTCTTGTATTGAATGGAAGAAAGGCTAGAGAAATAGTATGTCCCCAATTAATTGAAAATGTCTTCTTATGATTTCTTCACCCAAGACTTCTTGCTTTTTTCCCCTTCAGAATAGGTGATTCTAACCACTATTCTGCCCCATTTTTTATTCTATCTTCTATAACTTCTACTAGTTAGCACTTTGAACTTGCATATTCTACAATCCATACCTGTTAACTGCTTTTCTTACTTCTCATCTTAATAACTCAGTCAGAAATACATAAAGGTATGCCCACAGATCTATTTTTCAGGTTACTGATTATCTTTTTAGCTTAAAAAGATTATCTCTGTAAAAATGTTATGGCTTTTGTAATTCAATCCACTTTGCTTTACTAGACCCAACTTCCTTTTTTCTCTTTCATGACTCTTTTCCTTCTTGCCCCTCAAGTTTATGCAAATCCTCATATTCTTTCCACTGTTTTATTATAACCTGTAATTTTATTTATATAATTTTATAACATTATTTTAAAATTTTATAAAGCATATCCCACCTAAATTTTTAGTTAATCTTTTTCTTAATATTTATTTTTAACATTCTCTTTTAGGTCAGTGGATTTGAGGGCAACCCTGTAAATGAACATTTTCTTCCTTGGTTTCATTCTTTCCGTGAGAATATTATAAAGTTTCTGTCCTATCTGTGCTGAGCCAGCACAGCCAAGGGTTCGGTGAGCCTGATAGGGGGCCAGCAAAGGATGTAGAAAAGACAGACAGAGAGAATAAGCTGGGTCGGATCTTCCTGTGCCTGGCTGAGGCCACAGAGAGAGATCCAGAGGCAAGCTGAGCCTTTATTTTATATCCAGAGGTAAACAAGGTAGTGGTCACCATAGTTACAATGTTCTTGTGAGTTTCACTTGTTTTGGCAGCACTTGCTGCATCTCCCTCAGCCCATTAGCTACCCAGATAGCTACCCAGATGCTCTAGGGAGCATCATAAAGTCAAGCATAATTATATTAAGAGGGCTGTGCCCTCTAAACTGGGACTTGTTTGTGGCTTTGCCAACAGGTCAGTCCGAGGCTTAACCCTATACCCGCTCTCTACACTATCAAACCAGGAATCAAGCCTTGCTCCTGCTTATGCAGTGTCTCTCCTCAAATAGGAGCCCTTCCTTTTGAGGTCTCCTCAATTAAAACCTTTGCAGACTTTTTTTACTATCAGATAAATGGCTTATCACTTCATTGATGACATTTTATGTTTCTGTACATATATTTCCTGTATGTTAGCAGATTGCATAGAAAAATTTTTGGGAGAACTTGTGTTGGATGGTTACATTCTAAAAAAGGATTATCATTTGGAGTTTAGGTAGTTGTACGGTATATACAGTTTTCTCTCACATCCTATGAAACATGCAGTTTTCACTTTAGCTAATAATGCAGGAACAAAACTTTGATATAAATCACCTCAGTGAGCAAAATTCTATTGCTTCAATAGTGATATAATTTAAGTAAATAAGATGTAATAATGTTAGCTTTCATTTGGAAACATAAATAGCTGGATGATATTTAAAGCCTTGTATTCTAAACATGTTGTAAATATTAGAAACAAGCCTTACTTTTAATAGTGTATTATTTGATTGTATACAACGTCCAGTT
This sequence comes from Myotis myotis, assembly GCF_014108235.1. Lineage (NCBI taxonomy): Eukaryota > Metazoa > Chordata > Mammalia > Chiroptera > Vespertilionidae > Myotis > Myotis myotis. The sequence goes on from NW_023416314.1 coordinate 65,419,354, forward strand.
CTTTCAAAAATGAAAGTTGAGTGGATCAGTTTGAGGAATAGTTGGGATCTTTTAAAGGCCATTATAGAAAAATAGGATATATATTTTCTACCCACCTGTAATGGAGAGTCTGTGTCAGCTTCAAGTGAAAATCTCTGTGTGTCTGTGGCAGTAGGAGTTTATGGGCTGTATAAACCTTTGAGACCCCAACTCTGAGGCACTGATGACTCTAGGATCCCCAAGCTGCCTTTTACATCTTTGGGGAAGATGCCTCCTGGGATGGTTCCTTAACTAGATCTCCCTCTAGGAGTTCAATCAGATGCTCCTTGAATCTCCTCTGTGGCAGTCTGGACTTACCTTAATGAACTTACTCATGTATTATTGCCATTTTGAAGGTTTATCATGACATAATGAAAAAGATAAGTAAATGTTAGTATCCTTTCTTGGAAAACTGAAAAAAAAGAAAAAATACTACATGGAAAAAAGGTTTCAATGCTTAGCCTTTTCTCAGTATTTTTTTTTCAAATTACTATTCACATACATGAAACATTTATTAGGATGTGAAAAATCCCTATTGTTTATTTTAGAAATGAAAAGCAATAGTATATCCTGTTATATGTAGAAGGCTACTTATTACAGCATTTTTTAGAGTGGCAAAAGAAGTAAAAACATACAAACACAAAAATTTCCAACGAAGAATGCCCAGGTACAATGTGACTGACCTGCACTCCACAATAGTATGCTGATATTAAAAAAAACTAAAACAATAAAATAATGGTTATTGGCCAAGAAATACGCTAATGATGAATTCTCAAGTAAGAAAGTTTCAGGGAACATGATGTATTACAATTTTTTTTTTTTAATCACAGAATTTAATTTGCTTGCTTTTACCAATTTGTTCAAATCTGGTCCCCTTGCTTCCAAAGAGAGCATGAATGCAGGCCTTGAATTCCACAGTTACACTGTGGAGAATTGTCTAAATCCATGAATGTCTAAATCTTGAGTCAATCAGTCATAGAATATTTAGCATAAAATAATCCAAATGCCATTCAGTTTTGTGAATTTTGCCAAAATGAGAAATCTTGCAGTATCTCATTTTTTCCCAGGTTTAAAGGTGTATTTTTTTCAAGTGAAATCACAAAGTAGTTGCCCTTTTGTGCCTGGCTTATTACACTTAGCCTAATATCCTACAGGTTAATTCATTTTGTAGTGTGTGTCAGAATTTCTTTCCTTTTCAAGGCTGAATAATATTCTATAGTATGTATGCACCATATTTTATCCATCAATAGACATAAGATGCTTCCACCTTTTGGCTACTGTGAATAATGCTGCCATGAATATGAATGTACAAATATCTTTGGAATTCTTGCTTTCAAGTCTTTTAGGTAAAATACCCAGAAATTGAATTTGGGGTCATATGATAAATCTATTTTTAATTTTTTGAGTAATAGCCATTCTGTTTCACAGCAGCGACACCATTTTACACTCCCACCAACAGTGTACAAGGGTTCCAATTCTTTCTCATTCTGGCCAATACTAGTTCTTTAATATCTTATCTAATAAAGAGGGAATACGCAAAATTGACTGTCATGCCGTAACTGTCAAGAATGCTACACCCACAGTGGAGGCAGGAATTACATAACACAAGATGGCTGCACCCATAGCGGAGGCCAAGTTCCTATAATGAGCCTTAACAAGCAATCAGCAGGGACCTGTGGCTGTATGGTGCTGGGCCGGGGCAGGGGACCTGAGGCTGTGCCCCCTGCCCGGCGGGGCTTGACAAAGGTGGGGCCGTCCAGGTCTGGATCTCGCCCAATGGGGGTGGGGCCAGCTGGGTCTGTGTCTTGTGTGATTTTGAGGAGCCACGGGTGTGCGGGGACTTGACTCTGGGTCCTGCAGCACACTCCAGACTCTGACAGGAGGAAGATTTTCATATACGTTTTACTAATTTTTCTTTTATCTCTGACACTTCTATTATAGAGAAAGGGCAAATAGCAATATTAAAATATTTCCTCTAATTAATCCCCTTTAATGTGCATGAATTTCATGCACTGGGCCCCTAATTTTTATGAAAATAGACATCTTAATGGGTGTGAAGTGGTATCTCATTGTGATTTTGATTTATATTTTTGTATTAATTAGTGATATTGAGCTTCTTTCATGTGCTAATTGATATATGTCCATCTTCTTCAGAGAAATATCTATTCAAGTCCTTTGCCCATATTTTTTAATTGGAGTGTTCTCTGTTACTGAGTTGTTGGGTTTATTTAAATATTCTGTATGTTATAATTCCTCATCAAATACATAATTTAAAAATATTATTTTTTTCCTATTCTGTGGGTTGCCTTTTCACTCTGTTGGTAGTGTTCTTTGATGTACAAGAGTTTTAAATTTTGATTAAGTCAAATTTATCCATTTCTTATTTGTTGCTTCTGCATATGGTTTCATATCCAGAATTCACTGCCAAATCCATTGTCATGAAAGGTTTTCCTATATTATCTTCTAAGCGTTTTATAATTTTAGCTCTTATATTTAAGCTTTGACTCCCTTTGAATTAATTTTTGTAAATGGTTTAAGGTAGTAGTCCAACTTCATTCTTTTGCAGGTGGACATCTGGTTTCCCCAGCATCCTTGCTGAAAATACTGTCCTTTCCTGTACTGTCTTGGCATCCTTGTTGAAAATCATTTGACCGTACATGTGAGGATTTACTTCTGAGTTCTGGGTTCTATTTTTTTTTATTGTTTAAAGTATTACAAATAGTAGTATGTACTAGTATGTCTCCTTTTTCCCCCATTGACCTCCCCCCTGCCTTCTCTGCCCCCCTGGCACATGCCCTCACCCCTCTAGTGTCTGTGTCCTTTGGTTATGCTTATATGCATGCATACAAGTCCTGTGGTTGATCTCTTACCCTCCCCTACCCTCCCCTGCCTTCCCCCTGAAGTTTCACAGTCTGTTCGATGCTTCTTTGTCTCTGTATCTATTTTTGTTCATCAATTTATGAAATTCATTATATTCCACAAATGAGTGAGGTCATGTGATATTTATCTTTCTCAGACTAGCTTATTTCACTTAGCATAATGCTCTCCAGTTCCATCCATGCTGTTGCAAATGGTAAGAATTCCTTCTTTTTTACAGCAGCATAGTTTTCCATTGTGTAGATGTACCATAGGTTTTTAATCTACTCATCTGCTGATGGGCACTTAGGCTGTTTCCAAATTTCAGCTATGGTGAATTGTGCTGCTATGAACATAGGGGTGCATATATCCTTTCTGATTGGTGTTTCTGTTTTCTTGGGATATACTAGTAGTCCTAGAAGTGGGATTATTGGGTCAAATGGAAGTTCCATTTTTAATTTTTTGAGGAAATGCCTTACTGTTTTCCTCAGTGACTACAACAGTCTTCATTCCCACCAGCAATGCAAGAGCGTTCCTTTTTCTCTGCATCCTCTCCAGCACTTGTCGTTTGTTGATTTGTTGATGATAGCCATTCTGACAGGTGTGAGATAGTTCCTCATTGTTGTTTTGATCTGGGTTCTATTTCATTGGTCTATATGTTTTTCTTTATGCCAGAACCACACCATTTTGATTACTGTACTTTTTAGCAAGTTTTGAAATCAGGCATGGTGATAACCTCAAACTTTATTCTTTTTCATCTTTGTTTTTAGTATTCAGGGTTTCTTGAATTTCTATATAAATGTTAAAGTGGATTTTTCTACTGAAAAAAAATCACTGGGATCTTAATCGAGATTACATTCAATGTGTAGATTGGTTTGGGTGGTATGCACATTTTAAGAATAAATCTTCCAGGTAATGAAAAAGGATGTCTTTCCACTTATTTGTGTCTCCTTTAATTTCCTTTAGCAATATTTTATGGTTTTAAATGTACAAGTCTTCCACATTCTTGGCTAATTTTACTCTCAAGTATTTTATTGTTTTTGATGCTATTATAGAGGGAATTGTTTTTGTAATTTTCTTTTCATATTGTTCATTGTTAGTATATAGAAATGCACTGATTTCTGAATGTTGACTTTGTATCCTTCAACTTTACAGAATTTGTTTATTAATTCTAACAGATTTTTTTGTACAACACAGTTAACCTGCTATTTAAAAACACGTTTTAAATACCATTTAAAAACATTTTTTAAATACCAATTAAAAATTATACAATAAATATATTCTCATTGATACAAATTCAAGCAAGCCTGAATAATATAGATTAAAAAGTGAATGTGTACCCTTCACGTCCACTATTCCTCCCTCCCAACCAATTGCACTCTGCTCCCCAAAGGTAACTGCCATTAACAGTTTGGTATTTGCTCTTCCATGTTTAGTTCTTTAGTATTACATTTTTAAAATTCCGTCCTATATGGATGATACTGGAGAAAGCTATTAATATTATTTAACTTTACTCATAGATTGTGTAAAGTAATGGAAGTAATAGAATTTGACAAAAAATATATATGACCAAGTTTTTGAAGTATAGTATAAAAATGTTGGTCAAGAAAATAAAATTCCTTCATAACAATAAATGTGCTTAGGGACAGGATCTGAAGCTAACATGGTAAATACAATTGATATGATTAGATAGTGCAATTTTGTATTTCTTTTAGTTTGTTCAGTTTTTTTATTACATTTTTTTAAAAAGTTGAAAAATTCAAGTTTTATTGAGATTACAATTGATAACAATTATATTTATTTTGGGTGTACAATTTAATATTTTGATATACAAATATATACCATGAAATTATTACAACAATCAAGCTCATTACCATATTCATCATCCAAACTTGTTTATCATTTATTTTGTGGCAAGAACACTTAAGATCAACTCTTAATAAAATAAATTCCAGTCCATTCCAAAAAGGGGGAAATAAATAAAATGCATGGATTTGAAATAAAGAGGCCTTGGTTCATGTACTGGTTAATGTCCTCACAACTATTACTTGGAATATGACAATAGATTGAAAAAAGCATGATTGAGGTAATGTATATATTTTTAAAAATCTAAATAATGCCATTTGAACAACAAGGAGAATACTAAGATGTGAGGAATCTGTACATTAGCTGAGTGGGACACAATGTGAATGAAGCATAGTGTTTCCTGAGTCCATGCAAAATATTGTCTCTGTGCACACGAGCTCATGAAGGAGACAAAATAGACATGACTGAAAATGCATTTCACCTTGGGTTCTACCAGTTATCTTTCATCTTTGTTGCTACTGCTATAGATTGTTCAAAATATTGATGTCGTTCCAGCAGGTGGCCAGTTAATTCATTTATCTTGAGTGTTCTAATCCAAAGTGAGCTTGTGTACCAGGAAGCTGCAATAAGCCAAAGCTAGCCACAGTGTGAGGACCTGTCAAAGGTGACTTTTTTCTTTGTTGTGGTTCCTAGTGAAAAAAATCTTCCCATATACCCAGTGTATCCTTGAGATAAAAGTTATTAACTCAATCTGATTTGAAAATGTTATTCTGAGGTGGCGTGCTTTATATCCTATCTAGCCTAGGTTCTTTTAAAAATTAAAGTTATTGGGGTGATAATGGTTAATAAGCCTAGATTCCTGAAACAGTTTGTTCATGCTGTGTTATCATCATTCACACATTTGCTTACTTTCTTGCCTCCTGTCTTCACTGCACATTCTTCTTGGTTTAATCTTATTTATCTTTAATATACAGTGACTACTATAAAATATATATTACTATTTTTTCTGGTTAATTTTACACCATTTTAAATATTTAAGACTTTTGTATGTTTACCTCTGTAAGTCTAAATTCAAACAAAAATTTTATGTGATTTTCCTTATTTCTAAGTAATTTCAACTCTGACCTTGAAAAATAACTCAGAACTTCAATTATCTGGCTACAATATTTATCTTATTGAAGTGAAGAAGACTACAGGGAGATATCAGAGAAAAATGTTTCATCCAGAAGAGGAAGAAAACATAGCCTGGTAAAACATTTTTAACTTTTGATGCTGTAATTGGACTGACAGAACATTAAACAAAGTCCCACCTTTGCCACTGAATATTAAGATTTTAAGTAGGGATTTTGCACAAAGTTCTTTTCAGTGCATCTTTTACTTCTTTGTTCCTTAGGCTGTAGATCAATGGATTCAGCATTGGAATCACCAGGGTGTAAAACACAGAGGCCATTTTGTCAATATCAAAGGTATGGCTGGATTTGGGTTGCAGGTAAATAAACAATAAGGTCCCATAGAACACAACCACCACTGTCAGATGGGAGCTGCAGGTGGAGAAGGCTTTGTACCTCCCCTCAGTTGACCTCATTCGGAGAATAGCCACAAGAATAAACATGTAGGATACAAGAACAATCAAGAGGGAGGAGAGCAAATTACAGCCTGAAAAGATCAAAATGATCAGTTCTAGTTCATGTGTGTCAGAACATAGCAGGGATATTAGAGGGAGACAGTCACAGTAAAAATAACTGATGATGTTAGAGCCACAGAAGGACAGTCTAAATAACTTAATTGTGAGAAATAGCGACACAAATGTACTGTAGAGATAGGGAATGAGTACCAGCACCCATCGCACTTTCTCTGCCATGATGACCACATAGAGAAGAGGTTTGCAGATGGCAACATAACGATCATAGGCCATTGCTGATAGAATAAACAGTTCAGTGATAATGAAAATCTCAAACAGTGCCAGCTGGGTGGCACACCAATTGTAGGAAATTGTATTTTTGTGCACCACAAAGTTTGCCATCATTTTGGGGCCAATGACAGTGGAGTAACCAAGATCAGTAATGGACAAATGTCTAAGAAAAAAGTACATGGGAGTATGTAGCTTGGAGTCCAAATGGGTCAAGATAACCATGCCCAGATTGCCCAACACTGTGATCAAGTATATGACCAGGAAGATTCCGAAGAGAGGTGCCTGCAGCTCAGGGCTGTCTGTGATCCCCATGAGAATAAATTCAGTCACCTTGCTCACTGCAGTATGATTGTGTTTCTCCATATGGTTCTTCTAGTTAACCTGTGTAAGGTATAAAATCAATACAACTATTATTTGAGATGCTATCTTCTATGAGAATTGAATACATAATGTATGAGGTACGAAGACATATTCTTGGTCTTAAATTATAAATAGAGACTCCTCTTCCCATCTGGCCAAAGCTTTGCATATCTACATTCCCATTGATTATTAGCTTTTTTGATTGTACCATAAGTTTCTGACAATAATTTTTTGATTGATAACATATCCATTTCAATGGCATCCATCTTGAATAAATGTATTGCAGCTGCACAATTAGAGAAAGAGACAGGCTGCCTCACCTCTAAAGTTCCCATTTACAAAGCCCTGGGTGACCTAGGTAACTTACTGCTTGAATAATCCTGCTTTTGCCTTCTTGCACTTTGTCTCAGTGTTGGCTCTGGTAGGAAATACCTGAGGCTTGTCCAAATAGTAAGGCCCAGGTGTGTGCCCGCAAGCATCCCTAGCTGATAACATCACTCCTGATAGTCTGAGACTGATACAATGCACACAGTCATTGAAACTTTGGTAAAGTATGCTTTAAAGGGGCAAGATATTTTGAAGTGGTTGTTTTGATATACTAGTAGCTATTATGACCTCCTTTTTTGATCCAAAGTCATCTGAAGTACAGTATGTCAAAAGACCTACCTACTCTATTTCAGCTTTTTCAATATTTGAAGTAATTGTAAACAAACATAAGCACCTGAATCATAATCTTTGCATTATTGACAATCACCATGTCTCTTTAAAGTAACAAGACAAAAGGCTTACTAAACAGTTGGTGGAGTGATTGAGAAAAATCTGAAAAAAAAAAAATATATATATATATTAATACTTTTCATTATAAATTCAGCTTATTTACCAAATACAAAATCTAAGGCCATGATATGTAAATTTTAGGATTTTGTTATTGCTATCTTAGTCTTTATTTGGCACATCTGTTGTTTTTGCTTATGGAAACACTTCTAATGATTTTCCAATCATATATCCCTCTTTGCATACAAATGACTTGGTCATTCTGATTATTCATGAACTCTTAGTGAAGAGGCATGGAAAGAAGAATACAAATGACTATCAACCACCAATAAAGGACGCATTGTGTGCTAAGCACTGTTCTGAGCACTTTACATATATTAACTCTAATGGCCCACACAATAACTGTAGGGAGTGTACAGTATAACCATATCAATTTGAAAGTCAAGGAAAATGAGGCACAGGGAGGGAAATAAATTAACTTCGGTCACTCAGATAATAGATGGTGAAGTCAGGATTCAAATAAAGCCATGACGTCTTTGGAATATATTTTTATAAGCACAATGCTTCCTTTACGTTAAGGTCACCCTGAAGAGATAGGAAATGAAAAGCGGGACAGAAAGGACATTTCATAAATGAAAATAGACAAAAACCCTTGTTACTATCGATGACTGAAGCAGTACATTCATTGGAAAACTAAGGTGGTGTAAATGCATAGGGCAGAGTGTCAGGTCTGTCCTGCCCATTGCTCCTATTGATGGCAGCTATGTATCGTGCCAAGAAAAAAGACAGTTTTGCAGAGCATAATGCTTTTCAAGATCTTCGGTGATAATTCAGGTTAAGCTGTTTGCTCAAATTTTCAAACCAGAGTTTTCTACTCACCTGAGGGGAGAATCTGCTTTGACTTCCTACTGTTTTAATCATCAGTTGTTGGAGAACGTATTTAAATGTTTTCTACTCTCCTGACACTCATTTTGTTCAAGGTTTAATCTGGTAAAAGGGTTGCAAGTAATTACCCGAGGGAGAGAGCACCTGGATTTCTGTTAATTATTCTCAGAATATCCCATTAGGAAAAGTAAAAAATATTTCTTACCTGGGTCTAACTAAAAAATAATAAATGTGCAATATCACTAAACACCATAATTATACATATGCCTTTGTCAGTATCTGGTACATTATACACACATACACAATATGTGAGTAAATGAAATTGACTTCTTAAGAAAATGATTCAACATTTGGTTGTCATGAAACAATGTCTTTTGACTTGTATCTGCCAATAAATCAGTAATAAATCTTTTCTTCAGCTGATTACAAAGTATCTTTCATCTTTATCTGTTTTTAAGGATTTTTCTTTATCACTGCTTTTCAAGTTTAATTGTGATGTGCTTGGGTTTAATTTCCTTTTTGTTTATATTGCTTAGAATTGTCTTAGCTCCTTATATCTTTAGGAGTATAGTTTTTTTTCATGAAAATAAATTGGGAAGAAATTTTTTTCAAATATATTTTTATTATTTCAGAGAGGAATGGAGAGGGAGAGAGAGACAGAAACATCAATGATGAAAGAGAATCATTGATCAGCTGCCCCTGCTCTCTACCTTTGGAGATTGAGCCCACAACCAGGGCATGTGACCCCCTGGTTCATACGCCCACGTTCAACCACTGAGCAACACCAACTGGCTGGAAGAAATTTGGCCACTTCTATTCCAATGGTTTCTCTGCCCCATGTGGTTCATTTTTTTCAACTTGGACCCACATTTAAATTTACAGTATGTAGCTTGTCATTGTTCTACAGATCACTGAGACTATTTTCATGGTGTTTATTTAGTATTTTGCTTTCTCTCTGGCTTCATTTTGGGTAGTGTATATTGTAATATGTTTAAATGTAGTTATCATTTCTTTTTCAGTGTATAATCTGCTATTATTCTCATTCAAAAATATTTGTTCATATTTGATATTACATTTTAACCACTAGAAATCCTGTTTGATTACTTTTTAATATTTTATTTGTCTCCTCAAAAGGTTAGTGTTGTTATTAAATCATTCAATTATATTGAACCTTGTTTTGTACTGATCTCAGCCTACCAATATTCAATGTTGTGGATGGACCAGCCCTTGTAGTTTCCATGGTCGCGAGATGCCCTTTGTCAATAACCAACAGGAAACTTTAAAGAGATACAGGTTTATTAATTACAAGACCTGAAATTACACAGCACATCTGGGCCAAACATCAAGAAGCCTCAATGAGGGGATGCAGCCTGGCTATTTATCTAATTGTGTGGCTGGCAATGTGTTTATTCAAGAGAGCAGTCTTTTTACCCAGCCCTCCAAACCTTCTCCCTACTGGCAACCATCAGTCTGATCTCTCTATGAGCCTGTTTTTATTTTGTTTGTTCATTTATTTTGCTCTTTAAATTCTACATACAAGTGCAATAATATGGTGTTTGTCTTTGTCTGACTTATTTTACTTAGCATGACACCCTCTAGGTCCATCCATGCTGTTGTAAATGGTAAGATTTTATTTTTTGTAGGGCTGAATGGTATCCCATCTATATATATAAAAGGCTAATATGCTAAGTGTCCCTCCTACCGTCCAAACAGCCACTATGATGTGCACTGACCACCAGGGGGAAGATGCTTAATGCAGGAACTGCAGTACTGCAGTAACTTGGCAGTGGCGGTTCTAGGGTGATGCACCCCAAAACCAGAGAGGAGGGATCCCAATTCCTTACAGGGCTACATGATTCCACCTTTGGCCATGGGTTATATTGTTGCTGGGGCACTGTTAGCCCTGAATCTGGTTTACTGCGTGCTTGCATTTGCGTTCCACACCCTGTACGACAGCAACTTTGCAGAGTGCCCTCTCGCTCTACGGGACCCCTCTGGGGGAAGTCAGAAAGTGGGTTTTGGCCTGATTTCTGCAGGCCAGGCCGATAGACCCCACCTGCCAGAGGACCCTGCTCACTCTGCAGATGCCCTTTGAGCCATGGAGCCACCCAGGTGTGGCCGGCCAGGGAGGAACCATGGGAGGTTGGCACCAGGTCTTGTCCAGCCCATCTCGCCCAGTCCTGCCCCACTGGCCATCTTCTAATTAATTTCCTTTCAATATGCATGAATCTGTCCACCAGGTCACTAGTTGTATATACCAAGTAGCCAGATTATTATGACCTCCCCATCAGTACTTCATTGACACTTCCAAAAATACTGAATATTGAAAACTTCCTAAGCAAATACTCTCAAGGTTTTATTATTATTATTACTTGCATAACTAATTCACTTCATTGTACTGATGGGGTGGTCATAATAATCTGGCCACTCAGTGTATATGCACCACCCCTTTTTTTATCCCCTTATCTATTGATGGGCACTTGAGTGGCTTCCATAGCTTGGTTATTGTAAGTAACCCTGCAATGAACATAGAGGTGCATTTTTTTTAACTTGTTTTTGGATTACTTCAGATATATACCCAGAGGTGGAATTGCTGGGTCATAAAGCAGTTCCAGTTTTACATTTTTGAGGAATCTCAATACTGTTTTCCGTAGTGATAGGCTTTGAAGTGGATGCCTCTTTGAAATTGATATCTGGGCATCCAAAACCTAAGTCAGTAACTTGCATAACAAAAATAAGATTGAAAACAAACGCAAATATCAGGGCTTACACTACAAACATATACATGTTTTAAAGTCTTTGCCTGATAATTCCACCATCACTGTTATTTCAAGATCTATGTTAATCATCTCCTGAGTAAGATGATGTGTTCCTGCTTGCACATATATCTCGTATTTGTGATTGGATTGTGACTTTTGTGAATTTTATGTTAATGACTGCTGTAATGTTTTTGTGTCTTCCTAGAAAACTTCAATTTTTTAAACAAGGATCAGAAAGCCCTTTTTGAAGCTTATTTTCAAACTATATGAGTAGCAGTCTTAAGTAACTTTTATTTCTGAGATCTTTACATATATTATTAATTCTGTATTATAACAAATAACATATTATTTCACTTATATGTAGAATCTAAAGAGCAAAATAGATGATAGAGAGATTAGACTGATGGTGGCCAGAGGGAAGGAGGTTTGGGGGGCTGGGTAAGAAGACTGCTGTCTTTAATAAACACATTTCCAGACACACAATTAGATAAACAGCCAGGTCGTGTCCTCTTATTGAGGCTTCCTACCTGTGTGACCTCTGGAGTTTTCCAGCTTACAGTTCTCTGAACATTCTTTTAACAGCCTTATGGACTTTCACTGTAGGCATGCCCAATATAGGGTTCATCCACAAACTCAAGATCTTGTTATAGAAGAAAGGATGATCAATAAGAGAAGGAGACAATGTATGGGAAACAAAGAGCAACATGCCAGAAGTATGCCATCATTATCTGTAGTTACTTTGAATGTAAATGAGTTAAATTCTCCAAAGGAGAAGTTTAAACAAAATCATTATCCATCTATATGTTGTCTGCAAGAAACTTACTTTATTTACACTGTTGTAGTAGATTAAGAAAACAGAATAAAAACAAAATTGAAAAGGTCCCTAACTGAAAAATAATGACAATAAAAACACAGAAAGAAACACATAGTTTACTGAGGTAGAATTTAGTAGGTGTTTCAACTGAGAGAAATATCAACTCCTATGGTATTACTAAAAGAAACCTTAAATCAAAAGCAAGAGCCGGGCTGGTCTGGCTCAGTGGTTGAGCCTCAACCTATGAATCAGGAGGTCTCAGATCACTTCCCAGTCAGGGCACATGCCCTCAGTAGAGGGTATGTAGGAGGCAGCTGATCAATGATTCTTTCTCACCATTGATGTTTCTATCTCTCTCTCCCTCTGCTCTTCTCTCTCTGGAATCAATAAAAACATATATATATATATATATATATATATATATATATATATATATATACAATTTTTTTTAAAGCAAGAAATGCTAAGGAGGAAGTATCATTTGAGATCTAAAATATGAGGGTTAACTTGGCTGAATATTAGGGAAACAATCTATTTGTACATTATAATTAGTTTTGCTCTGAATTAAAAAAAGAATGCAATTATATATATTAGAAATAGTGACATTTGCCTTTATCAAAGTTATTAGAACAATATTCTGTATCGAATATTAAATACAAAGTTTACATGGATTCCTAAAGACCCTATGGAAGGCATTTTTTACCTCTTTGTTCCTTAAACTGTATATCAAGGGATTAAGCATAGGGATCACTAAAGTGTAAAACACAGAGGCCATTTTATCAGTATCAAAGGAGTCAGTGGATTTGGGCTGTGTGTACATAAATAGTAGCGACCCATAGAATACAACCACCATTGTCAGATGAGAACCACATGTGGAGAAAGCTTTTTTCCTGCCCTCTGCAGAATGCATTCGAAATATGGCAATCAGAATGAGAATGTAAGATACCAAAACTACCAGCAGGGAAGAGAGCAAATTAAGTGCTGAAAATAATATGATCAACAATTCTATTTCCTGTGCATTTGAACAGAGCAAAAGTACCAAGGGCACATCATCACAGTAGAAATGATTGATGACATTAGAGCCACAAAAGTCCAATGTAAAAATCTTAATAGTGAACAGTAGAGCCTGAAAGATACTGTACAGGTATGGAATACCCACCAGCACATGACAGCGTCTCTGGGACATAATAACATTGTAGAGCAAAGGGTTACAGATGGCCGAATAGCGGTCATAGGCCATGGCTGATAAGATGAAAAATTCACTGATAATAAACATAAGGAAGAAAGCCAATTGGGTGGCACATGCATAATATGAAATGACATTTTGATCCATAACAAAATTCACCAGCATCTTGGGACAAATGACAGTGGAATTGCCAAGATCAATGAAAGCCAGCTGTTTGATAAAAAAATACATAGGTGTGTGTAGGCGGGAGTCCACCTGGGTCAAGATGATCATGCCCAGGTTGCCTACCACTGTGATTGTGTAGATGATGAGGAAGGCCATGAAAAGTGGAACCTGTAGCTCAGGCTGCTTTGTGACTCCCATGAGAATGAATTCAGTCAGTGATGTTAGATTCTGTTGGCTCATTGTGTCCAGATAGCTCTGCAAAGAAAAAAGAGGTTATTAGCTTTCATGCAGTGTCACCTAAACATAATTATAATCTTTGCAGGCAGATTGAAAAAAATCCTATATAATAAAAGCCTAATATGCTAAGTGTCCGACCATTTGTATGACTGTTTGACCAGTTGCTATGACACACACTGACCACCAGGGGGCAGACACTCCAACTGGTAGGTTAGTTTGCTGTTGGGGTCCTGCCAGTCTGGACTGGGTGAGCCAGACTGGACACACCCTGGGGCCCTCCTTCGGTCCCTCCCTGGCCACAATCATGCACAGTGGGGTTCCTCAGCTTGGCCTGCACCCTCTCGCAATCCAGAACCCCTCAGGGGATGCCAGAAAGCTGGTTTTGGCCCAATCCTGCAGGCTAGGCCAAGGGACCCCACCGGTGCATGATTCTGTGCACCGGGCCTCTAGTTTTTCATAATGAGGGATAGAAATAATTTTCACATCTAGTTTTAAAATTAAGTGATAGAATCTTTTACTTTCTTAGAGAAGTGATGCACATGAAACACACACTGTTATGACAGATTAAACTCTAACTAGAGTCAACAATGTTTGGAACATATCCATTGACTTTTTAAAAAGCCATATACATATTAGAAATATTTATTTCACCTATACAATGACATCACAATTTTTCCTTTGTACACTTAAATTTCTGTCTGAGAAGTCTTGTAGAATTTTGATTTTCTAAAAGAGAGACAGAGATAATGTGAAGTTAATGACGTTTAAGATTTTAGGCCCCTCATTTGCACTTTTAAAGATCTAGGTGGAGCCCTAACAATACAGTCACAAAGTGATGTATTTAAAAGTTGCAAATGTATGATATTTTAAGCTGAATCAAGCACCCTTTTTCTTTCCATTCCAACTTTGACTCCATCATAGTCAACTAATATCATAGTGCATTGGCGAGTGCACAAACATTTGTGGGGTCCAACTAAGGAAAGACTGAGTTAATAATACCTTATTTGATATTTAGTGGGTGTATTTATGAAAGCCAAATTTATCATTAGTAATGCTATCTATTCTGGTGTTGGAATGACTTCTAAGAACTCTCTTACTACACAATATGCTGAGATATATCTAAAATCTCACTAATAAAACTACTACATTTATACTTTTATAATATTTGTGAGTACTTGCTCATTGACAACTGAAATTTAAAATTTTTTTCCATTCTAAATAAATATTCACATTAATGCCATCATTTACATGTGTAACCTTTTTTCTTTTTTAAAAAGAAAATCTTTAAACTTGTATAAGCTTCAAAAGACATAAGATCTGGATCCATTTCTGCTAAAATAGTTAATATCAATATTTAGGCATTTTAAATATTTAATTTTATATGCTTTCTTTCCTCTAATATGATATTTATATGCATTAATTTATTCCTCCCTTGTAAATATGATAAAGCACATAAAGCACATTAATATTTATATGAATCTCATATTACTGTCACTTTATTTCTTGAATTGTACAATGGAGTACATATAGAGTATAACGCTGTGATTTTCAAATGTTTCAATGGTAAGTCCTGTCCTCTTCATTTCATAAAATTTACATGGGAAGTCAGGAAAACAAAGTGGAACTGCTCTGATTGAAGACAGTGAAGCTGCTTTAGCTCAACCCACTCGTGTTTACTTCCTCTCACACTGAGTTTCTCTTCAATGAAAATCTGGAACTCTGCAAGCATGATTTTCAATTGGAGTTCAAAATATTCAGCCAGTTAAAACACAAAATAGAGTGATGTAATGTAATGCTCAGCTTTAGACTGGCCAGCTATCAGATAGAAACTCCTGGTAGCTTGGCACAAGGTCCAAACAGACAGTTAAGAGCAGCTGAGACAGGAGTCAACCTATGGCTGTTGGCAGAATTCTAGGAATCTATCATTTTTTTGGTATCCATTTAGCCTGCCTGATCCAAGGATTAGTGAATGGGATGGTCAGCGGGAGGCAAATGTGGAAATTCGTGAGCCACTTCTGTTCCGCTTTCCTAGATCAGGTTGTCTGCTGTTCCCGCCTTGATCTCACTCTGTTTTGGGGATCTTTCCTCTTTCACAAATAAGAACATTTGTTGCAGGGCCTGCTATTGTGGGCTTTCCTATAGAATAGGAGATGCACTGGATTCAGCAAAGGAATTCCGAATTCCAGCACCAATCCCCTCATGTTGAAGTCTTCAGTGCTTTGCTAAGAATTATTCTGGTGTTATTTGAGTTTTGCTCCATTGTTAGTGCCAGTTATTCCTCTCTCAGAAGATATCTAGATTCTTTCGCCCTGCTCATTTTTTTTTTTATATTTATGCTTTAATTTTATTGTGATAAGAATACTTAATATGAAATATACCCTGTTAAAGATAAATACAGTCAGTGTGCAAAGCCTATTCTGAAAAAACAAACTGAGTAGTAGGCAGCCAGTAGAGGAAAAAAGCAAACAACTAAATAAACATACAAGTTTATCATTAGAGTTTCTCCTTACATATAAAAAATGTATATCTTATAGTAAAAGTATTTGTAGTATATAAAGCATTGCATGAGTAATACATATATAAAATACATTTCCCCCACAATTACATTGAATATTTTTATATAAAATAATATTTATCAAATATTACATAACATTAACATTTTTTGTTGTTTATCTGTAATGCAAATGTAATTGGGAATCCTATATTTTATCTGGAAAGCTTAACTTCTTCTTTACTTGCAATATCTAAATGCCACTATCGACTTTCATAAGTCAAATGAATCTATGATATTTAGTTAAGTCATAGGATTTAAGGCCCTAAAAATACCATTCTGTGCCAGGGAACCCCAGCTCACAAAGGATATAATGAGTTTTTGTGGCATTTTAGAATCAGCTGTGAGTAACCATAAGCGTGTCCATACTCAGAAGCCAAGAATAATGGGAAATTACCAACACCATGGTGATAATCAAAGCACAATTCCAATCTACTCGCCTCTAATGAAGAATTGGATTTCCGTCTCCTAACTTACTCTTACCTTTTCTTTAAGTGGGGAGAATTTAGGCTTGTCCTTTTTTGAGATGCTCCCTGAAGAAGTCACATGTAATTGATGCTCAAATAATCTGAGAGACTTTTAAAATTCTACCTCGTGGTGCCTGCTAATGACCCAGAGCACCCTGTGCATTCCCTAGTGAGAAAATGTGAGGGGCAATGCCAGGGAGGAAACTGAAAACAGCAGAGATTACCTAAACAGTCCCTGGAGGCCTGCATGATGTAAAGGTACTCACTCACAGAGTCAATGATTAAAGTAACTACGGAAAATACTTTGGCATAACTTTATCCCAATAAAACCAGCACTGTTCCAAAAAATTGTGATAAACTTATAAATGACATTGCATAGGATTTTTCTTTGAATTAATTAATGAAATAAAAATATGGGGTAACCACTAGATTAAAAATATATCACTGATATATTCAGGGGACATCAAGTTCAGATAAACCATGTAATTTGCCCTAAGTCACATGATTCATAACTAGGAGATTGAAATGAACGCCTTATCTTTAAATGAGTGATATATATGCCTTTTGCTTTTATGTGACAAACCTGTAACAATAATTGTAATGCAATGTATTACTATAATGATTGCCTTGACTGTAGTATTCCCTGACTTGAGATCTCAACACTCTTGGATAATGTTCAGTACAACCTCATTGAGAGCAAAATCTAATATAAGATAGTATAATTCATCTCTCATAAATGTCACTCATGCCCTCCTTCTCTATGACTTCCATATGTGTGAGAATTGAGAATTTGCATACAGTTAAACATATATCCTAGTCGTGGAAGTGTCTAGCTCCTTAACTATATCTTCAGCATTCTATGGTTTCTTAGCTGGGACCCTTACTGCCTTTACAGACTTCCTAGTGATCAATGGTCAGTTGCATCTCCTATGAACCCAATAGCATCTATTCAGGTGACCATGGAAATATGGGAAAGCTTTTTAAAACTTTCTTTTTGCATATATTTTCTTTACTTCCCTTCTTTATAGGTTTCATTTTTTAAAAAAATTGCTAATAACAGCAATTTTTCCTGTACGAGGCAGAAACTGAGTTGGCCATACTTGATGTCAAAATCAGGGGTGATAAAATAGATAATAATGCTGCCAGGAGAACTGGGGGAGAGAGGAGAAAAATAAACAAGTAAACATTGTTATCGAACCCAAGTTTGTATGCCAAACGCTATGTGAAGCTAGCTAACAAAGCATTGAATATGCAGCAAGGCAAGAGTTTATTTAATGAGGCAGACAAACAGAAGCTGGGAAGGAAACCCAAATAAGCCTCCCTGAACAAGACTTGAAGCAAATTTAAAGAGGAAGATGAGGAGGGGCTATACATATTCTTTAATTCTAATTCAGAGATCTGGTTGGATGGTCTTGGGACTAAGCTATCTAGAAGTAAGAGATTCAAAAGAGGGCCGGAGAGAACAAAGTGATTTCAGTCTAACAGAGTTTGATTGGTCAGTCCTACACGTTTCCACATTTGGTCTGGGTATCTGATCTTCCATACTGGTGGACCTCTCACTTTCTGGTGGGCTCAGATGGCAAAGAGTAGCACCTCTTGTTACTTGAGTTCCATGGTTCCACTCTGCTTACTAGGAGGTTCATTTGGCTGCTATCTGCACAGACTCAGGTTCCATAGGTGTTTGCTGGTGTTGGGTACTTGAGGAGGGGTGGAGAGCTGCTTCCTGTTTTCTGTAGGATAATGGAGGCTTCAACATGGCTTCCTCCAAATAGTTACTTATTGTGACTGAATCCTCCTGCAACTATAGGCTACATTTGTTTCCCGTAGGAAGGCACAGCTTCTTTTTAACTAGCTAGGTTTTTACACAGGTATTCATATTCACTCATTCATTCATTCACTCATTCATTCATTTATTCTTCCGGATCCCTTGATTAGACCATTGTCAATAAATTAGCCTAGAGCCTTTGTCTTTTTGGTAAAGGATTCATCTATTCTTTTCCCCCTTTTGACTTTTATTTTAAAAAGCATTTTAAATGTATTTATTGCTTTCTATAGTTTTGATTATGGAGATGTTCTTTCTGATTATGTTTTACAATTGGATAGTAAATTCATCTTTAGCAGGACCTTTTCTGTGACAGTCCTGAAAGGTCACTCTGGTAGCCACATTGTGATGAACTCAGACTACTGTATGTAAATATATATATACTAGAGGCCTGTGGCATGAAAATATTCGTGCAATAGGCCTTCCCTTCCCCTGGCTGCTGGCACTGGTTTTCCTCTGGCACCTGGGACCCAGGCATTCACTCCAGCCGGAGCCGTCTTCAGTCTTCTCTCCGCCGCTTCACATCTATGTATGCAAATTAACTGCCATCTTTGTTGGCGGTTAATTGCATATCTCACTGATTAGCCAATGGGAGGCATAGTGAAGGTATGGTCAATTACCATGTTTGTCTATTATTAGATAGGATTAGAGGCCTGGTGCATGAAATTTGTGCACTGAGGGTGTCCCTCAGCCCAGCCTGTACCCTCTCCAATCTGGGACCCCTTGGAGGATGTCTGACTGCCGGTTTAGACTCAATCCCTGCCTGATCAGGCCTAAACCGGCAGCTAGACATCCCTCTCACAATCGGGGACTGCTGGCTCCTAACCACTCGCTTGCCTGCCTGCCTGATTGCCCCTAACTGCTTCTGTCTGCCAGCCTGATCACCTCCTAACCACTCTCCTGCTGTCCTGATTGACGCCTAACTGCTCCCTTGCTGGCCTGGTCACCCCCAACTGCCCTCCCCTGTTGGCCTGGTCACCCCCAACTGCCCTCCCCTGCTGGCCTGTTCACCCCAAACTGCCCTCCCCTGCTGGCCTGTTCACCCCAAACTGCCCTCCCCTACCGGCCTGATTGCCCACAACTGCCATCCCCTGCCGGCCATCTTGTGACAACATGGGGTGGTCATCTTGTGGTGGCCATCTTATGACAACATGGG
Organism: Myotis myotis; assembly: GCF_014108235.1. Lineage (NCBI taxonomy): Eukaryota > Metazoa > Chordata > Mammalia > Chiroptera > Vespertilionidae > Myotis > Myotis myotis. The sequence goes on from NW_023416314.1 coordinate 65,439,122, forward strand.
GGCAGCCATCTTGTGATGATATGAGGGCAGGAGGGTCACCTAGGCTTTTATTAGTATATCTGTATATTTGTTTATTTAATTTTTTAAAAATTGACTTTAGCCTTAGCCAGTTTGGCTTGGTGGATAGAGTGTCGTTCTGCAGACTAAAGGGTCCCAGGTTCGATTCTGGTCAAGGGCACATGCCCAGGTTGCAGACTAGATCATAAGTGGGGGCTGTACAGGAGGCAGCCAATCAATGATTCTCTCTCATCATTGATGTTTCTATCTCTCCATCTTCCTTCCTCTCTGAAATCAATAAAAATATATTTTTTTTTAAAAATTGGCTTCAGAGAGGGAGAGAGAGAGAGAGAGAAAGATAGAAACATCAATGATTGGCCGCCTCCTGAACACCCCACACTGGGCATTGAGCCCACAACCCAGCATGTGCCTTGACCAGGAATTGAACCTCAACCACTGAGCCACGCTAGCCGGGCGATGTATATAAATGTTTCAGTTCAAAGCTTCCTCACTTGTGCAGACAGCAAAATCCAAAGGTCACCCACATGAGGAAAGATTGTGGCTACTGATTCCCAGATAAGACTTCTTTTTTTTCTTTCTTTTTTTTCCCCCCTAACAAGTTGCCAGATCATGTTGAGCAAGTTAACTTAAGATGTTTTCTAATAAGCAGATTTATTTAGTTAGGTTTTAGTTTTTATTTTTTTTAATATATATTTTATTGATTTTTTACAGAGAGGAAGGGAAAGGGAGAATTAGAAACATCGATAAGAGAGAAACATCGATCAGCTGCCTCCTGCACACCCCCTACTAGGGATGTGCCCGCAACCAAGGTACATGCCCTTGACCGGAATCGAGCCTGGGACCCTGCAGTCCGCAGGCCGACATTTTATCCACTGAGCCAAACCAGTTAGTGCTAGGTTTTATTTTTTTTAAGGCTTTACCCATGGATATGTTTTATTGATTCTTTAGAGCGAGAGGAAGGGAAAGAGGGGGAGGGAGGGAAAGAGAGAGAGAAAAACGTGGTTCAGTGACCTGGGATAGAACCCCCAACCTAGGTAGGTGCCCTGACTGGGAACAGTCTTTTGGTGTACTAGATTTATATGTGAGGAATTCTGTGTTGCTCCTGGACCTAAAAACTTAGCAGTTTTTTGAATAATTTGAAACTCAGTAATAAAATTTTGCAAATGCCCCTAGGAGAGTCATGGTGTCAGTGTCCATATTTTTTCTATTTTTTCTTTTGAGAACAATAACAATTTTATTTATTTATTTTTTACTTATATGTTACTACAATTGCTATAATATGTGCCTGGACTGGGCCAGAGATCCACCCTGCAATCGAGGTATGTGCCCTTGATGGGGAATGGAACTGGAGACCCTCATTCCATAGGCCACAGCTCTATCCACTGAGCCAAACGGTCAGGGCTTGTTTGTTTGTTTTTGAAATCCTTCTCTTTCCAGTGCAGAACACAATGTCTAGCTTGTCCTTATTCTCTAAGAAGTATTCATTAAATAAGTGAGAATATTAGAGCTAAACATAATAGCTCATAGGAGTAACGCATGGCCATTCTACCAGTTAGATAGAATGCAGAATTGCAATCTAAATAGAAGTGTGTAGAAGTGGTGGTAGGGTTGTTACTCTCCAACATTTTAGAAATAATGGCCATTATCAAGTTGGATTCCACTTAACCTGTTTTTTGCCTTACAAGCTCAGGCCCAGTTCACATTACATCTTAATAAGATACTTTCCAATTTATATAAATTTTTTACAATCAATATTTCTACTGTTTTCTCACCCTTATCTGTATGTTGCCTTCTATTTTTTGAAACATTTTTTTATGTAACAGATCTTAGGGAAACCAGTTCCACTGAGATACTTTAAGGGAGTCTCTTGAGAAACCAGAATGCAATCCAGAGTGTAATTTTTGCCGTTGTTGTTGTTTTAATGTAATTAATGTCTGAACAACGGGAATTCTGGTCTCATTAGAATAAAATAAACCATATATATAAATATATACTTGTTTCTTCTTTCAGTTTTGTCCTCATTGAAGAAAGAATTATAGATGTAACACCATTGTTACGTTGTTTATTTTTTAAAATTATGTTTGTTTTGTGTTGTTTTACTTGAGATATATATATATATATATATATATATATATATATAACCTGAGTGGTTCAGTTATCTGCCATTAAAATATTAATTACCTTTAATATCATAAAGTATATTAACTAATTTTATTTCTAAGAAGAGAGTAAGAAAACTTGGAGATGGATATGAGCATTCTAAATAAACTAATATCCTAAATTTTAAAGTATCTTTGGTAAGTTAAATTCATTATTTTTAATGCCTTACTACTTATTTTGATTTTATATTTATCATTCATTCAACAAATAATTGAAAATTTTAAGTTTGATAGAATCTTATCAGTGTTTTGATTCTTAAAGTTCATGGAATTTAAGTTTATATCTTTTTATATAATTCAATTTACAGTGTTGCCATCAAATTTTGTTGCTAAAGTTACTAGTTTTATAGTTTGGTGTTAATTTAATTTATAATACCTTTTAAAAATACTATTTCCTTAATTATAGTTTACAATAAAATTCATATCTATAAGTGATGTTTTATTAACTGAAAATTTTCAGTTAAGTCTTTAAGAGTAGTTGAAGGAGCACGTGTTAGATCTATGAATAAAAGATGCAGTTTTGAATATTGTGGGATGTGTTCTTCCATATTGTCAAATATGTTGGTAATCTATAAATAGCATGTAAGATATCATGAAAAAATATAAATTTTTAGAAATATGACATTTAACAAGGCTAGTTTGTAATTGATAACTTGAGATATACATTTGATTACAAAAATAAATAAAAAAATAAAAATAAATAGTGCTTATGTATTGCAGAAATGCTCCAGAAAAAAGAAATAGTTCAATTACAATGGTTTAAAAGTTTGAAGCTGATCACCTTTACCAAAAGATATCACACACTAAATATATATCAATATTCTATCTATCTATTTTTAATATAGTTATGCAACTTTCTATCTAGTTTGCTAAGTAATGACTTTATGCTCAAAGAACAGTAAATCCTAACTGGAGTTGTTATCGTCAATCCTCTCAGCAATTTTGGAGAAGTAAATATAATTATAACCTGAATCTGGGAAGTTAAATAACTTGTTCAATATAGTCAAACCAATTGTTGTCAACAATGGGATTTGATCCAGGATCAATGAATTCCTAACTTCTTGTCATTGTGGCAATTGAAATGTTTTAATTAAAATAGATAAATGGTATAAATTATAGATATACCAATATCATCACCATTTGTTTATTGTAATTTCTAAAGTGACACTCTAACTTAATAGAGAAACATATTCTGAAACTACAAATAGCTTTGAATATAAAATATAAGTATCCAACCATCCAATGGAAATTGCAATTTTAGAAAGACTTAAATTGTTTAAAATATGTATTATAGGATGAAAAATAGGAAGAAGTATCACAAAAATTTTGTGAATATATATACCTATATATATTCATATTCTAAATTAGTGTGCTTTTAAATTTTTCTAAAATTATTTGAGATCTCAGGAAACGCCTCCATAATGCTCCAGATATTCAAGATGTAGGATTCTGTGTCCTAGGTCTCAGACAGTGACCACCCAGGGCTGGTCTTTTACCAGGAACATGAGGAAAATTGTCCTGAGCTAGAATCCTGGATACTTTCAGTAGGTATCATGCAAGATACAGGCTTTTGTTTCATGAGTTTCAGAATGAGGTGTTGGCACCCAATATCTCCTATGGTCACAAAAGCCAGAATCCTTGGCATTTTAAATGTCATCGCTCTAGGTACTGAGCCTCTTACTTCGTGATGTGGCTGTCCAAGATAATGACCCTGTACATCAATGCCATATATAACTTCAAAATAAATATAATTTTATGGGCCCTTCTCGTTAAATAATTTTCTACTTAAAAACAAACAATTCAGAAGAAAATATCATAGAATAACTATCTATTTAATCTACTTATATAAAAACCCTGGGTGGTGTTCATTATGACCAGAACTGCGACCAAGCAGAAGGAAGTCAGTCCTGCAGGGGTTGTCTTGGCAATGGCTGCGCCCTCCCCAGAGCAATTTCCCAGAGCTGTTTCCTGTAAGGGCGGGGTTTAGGGCAGGAACCCGCCCTGGAAGTGTGGAGGCATATCTTTATAAAGTGTGCTGCGCCAGCACAGCCAAGGGTGAACCTGAGTGGGGGCAGCTGAAAGGTTTAGAAAAGACAGACAAGAGAATGAAAGCCAGGTCTCGGTTGGATGCTGCTTCTCTGAGAGACAGCAACCACGCCAACAGCCATGTCTTTATTTTATAGCAGATGCCAGGAGGCAAGGGCATGACCAAGATGTTTACAACATTCTCCTGGGTTTCAATCCTCAACTACATGCACCTGAACTCTATCAAGCCTACATCACTCAGGCAGGTGGGGCCACATGCTCAGACCATAGGTTCAAGCTTACAACTACAGCTGTTGGCTATAATTGTGCTGGGAAGGCCCTGTCCTCCAAGCTGGGACTTGCACTTGGCAATGAGAGGACTGTGCCCTCTCATCAGTCCAAGGCTTGAACCTGTCCAAAACACTGTAGCGGCTCCCCACAATAAAGTTTTAATTCTGTTTCTTTGTTACTAATGTTGTGGCCCCACCCCATAACAAAGAAACAATTTCCAGATGATGAGGCCCAGGAATCAGGATTTTAAAAAGATTCCCAGGTGATTCTAATGTGCAGCCAAGGTTGAGAACCATTGCTATAGATAATATTAAAAATATATCTAAACATGCAATTCTTTGTCCAAAAAATGAGCATGTTCAAAAATTAAATGAAGAAAATTTGGATATACTCAATGGAAATTTTCACACATATTTGAGTGATGATTCCATTGATTCCACAGATGGTGCTGAAAAGAAAAATTTTCCCATCTAATTTCTTAATAGTATTACTCCTTCGGGAATGCCGTGTCATAAATTAAAATTGAAAGTGGGTGCAATCATCATGCTATTGAGAAATCTCAATAGTAAATGGGGTCTTTGTAATGGTACCAGATTTATTATCAAAAGATTACAACCTAACATTATCGAAGCTAAAGTATTAACAGGATCTGCAGAGGGAGAGGCTGTTCTGATTCCAACAATTAATTTGTCCCCATCTGACACTGGCCTCCCATTTAAATTGATTCGACGATGGTTGCCCGTGTTGCCAGCATCTGTGATGACTATTAATAAATCACAAGGACAAACTCTAGACAAAGTAGGCATATTTCTACCTGAACCCATTTTTGCACATGGCCAGTTATATGTTGCTTTTTCTCAAGTTTGAAGAGCATGTGATGTTACAGTTAAAGTTCTAAGTACTTCATCACAAAGGAAATTAGGCAAGCACTCTGAAAGTGTTTTCACTCTTAATGTGGTGTACAGGGAGATATTAGAATAAGTTTAATCACTTTATCAGTCATTGTTTGCATCCCTGTTGTTTTCATATCATGTTTTTGTTGTTTTCATATCATGTTTTTGTTATATCATGCCTCTGTTGTTGCTACAGTGGGGCCTTGACTTACGAGTTTAATTCTTTCTGAGACCTAGCTCATTAAGGAGCTCGTTAAGGAGCTCGTTAACTCAAATTACTCTGTCAACTCTAAGCAAAAAATCAGCCGAGAGACAGCTGGTATCTCAAAAAACTTGTTAGTCGGGACACTTGTAAGTCAAGGCCCCACTGTATATCCTTTTGTTATTGTTTATTTATTAATAAATTTATATATTATTTTCATATACATTTTACTAATTTCCTTTCATCTCTCACACTTCTATTATAGAGAAAGGGCAAATAGCAATATTAAAATATCTCTGCTAATTAATTCCCTTTTTTAAAAAAATATATTCTATTGATTTTTCACAGAGAGGAAGGGAGACAGATAGAGAGTTAGAAACATCAATGAGAGAGAAACATCAATCAGCTGCCTCCTGCACACTCCCCACTGGGGATGTGCCCGCAACCAAGGTACATGCCTTTGATCGGAATCGAACCTGGGACCCTTGAATCCGCAGGCCAATGCTCTATCCACTGAGCCAAACTGGTTAGGGTGATTAATTCCCATTTAATGTGCACAAATTTTGTGCACCGGGCTACTAGTGATATATATTATACATGCTATTAATTTCAATTGTCATTAGTGTCTGCTGAGTGGACATTTTAGAGATAGACTGAAGCTGTTAGAGACAAACTGTTTTTCACATTTTGGTTTCTATGGAATATAATCAATGTCATTGGAATGAAATGAGAGATCATTTAGTCCTCTTACTACTTTTATTGATGGAAAAATCTCAGATTCAAAGAAGGGATATTTTTTATCCAAAGCCTGACATCAGCAATTGTGCTTGTTTTTATACACACACACACACACACACACACACACAAACACATACACAAAATTTCCCTAATAAGTTATAATCGCTGTATCTCTTTCCACAACAGATCTTGTGAAAAGAAACAAATGACTGAAAAGAATTTTACGGTTGTGACAGAGTTTATTCTTTTGGGATTGACGGACCACGCTCAACTGAAAATTGCACTTTTTGTGTTGTTCCTGGTGATTTATGTCATCACCTTGGTGGGGAATCTAGGCATGATCTTCTTAATCCGAGTCACTCCCAAGCTCCACACACCTATGTACTTTTTCCTCAGCTGCCTTTCTTTTGTAGATGCCTGCTATGCATCCACCATTGCACCCAAAATGCTGATAAGCCTCCTGCTTGCGAGGGCAACCATCTCTTTTTTTGCTTGCATGGTACAGCATTTGTGTTTTGGGGTGTTTGTTACCACAGAAGGTTGCTTGCTGTCAGTAATGGCCTATGATCGTTATGTGGCTATTGCAAATCCTTTGCTTTACGGTGTGGCCATGTCTAAGAGGAAGTGTGTAGGGCTGGTCATCGGGTCATGTATGTGTGGAATAATTAACTCATTGATACACACAGTAAGCTTGGGCAGACTGTCCTTCTGTAGGTTGAATGTTGTCAGCCACTTCTTCTGTGATATTCCCTCACTCCTAAAGCTGTCCTGTTCTGAAACCTCCATGAATGAGTTGTTACTCTTAACCTTCTCTGGCATCATTGCCATGGGCACCTTCCTGATTGTGATAATTTCCTACATGTTCATTGTTCTTGCTATCTTGAGGGTCCACTCAGCAGCAGGCAGACAGAAAGCCTTCTCCACCTGTGCCTCTCACCTGACTGCTGTCACCATATTCTATGGAACCTTAAGCTTTAGTTATATTCAGCCAAGCTCCCAGTATTCTGTAGAACAGGAGAAGGTAGTTTCTGTGTTCTACACCCTAGTGATTCCCATGTTAAACCCACTGATTTACAGCCTGAGGAACAAAGAGGTAAAGGATGCTGTGAAAAGGGCCTTAGAAAGGAAACATTTCCCCTGTTAGGGTTAAGTCATTGTAAATCCTACCAGTCAGTTCTCACTTTCAATATTTCAGTAAATGTAAAGCTTCTAAAGATGTACAGATTTTTTTTCTTTTTCTTTTCTTTTTAAAATTTTTTTCAACCGCAGTTTACATTCAATATCATTCCACACCAGTTTCAAATGTACAGCAAAGTACCTGGAAAACCATACAATCTACAGACTGGTCCCCCCGCTGCCCCAAGCAGCCACCTTAAGAATTTTTCATTCTATACACTTATTTGTTAAGTAAGGAGGTGGCCAGAAAGGAAAAGTTGTTTAATTCATGTAGCTGCATCACAAAAACAATAGCCTATCACATATGTCTTCTGATATTCTAGGTTGTTATTTTCTAAATCAATAACAAAATCCACTATTACATTTATATTTTTCCTTTATTTGGAGAAAACAATTGCATAATAAAACTTGCATTTAAGGACATAAAAACAGGGCACTTACAAAGAAAGAAGTAATTGGTTCTCAGGTTTCAAAGAATACAGATATTCTATTGAACATGCTTTCACTGACTTATGTTTTAACTAGTCTAAAGACTGGTTATGATATTGCAATTTATAATAAGAAACATATATTTGGTCTTAATTCTGATTTGTGGCATAGCTCCGAAAACCCTTTTATCACCCAAAATGCTTAGAAAGCTCCTGGTGTGAAGGGAAACATCTCTTTTGTCTTTCTGTCTGTCTTTCTTTTTTTGTTTTGTTTTGTTTGCATGGTACAGCATTTGTGTTTTGGGGTGTTTATTTCCACATAAGGCTTCTTGCTGTCAGTAATGGCCTATGACTGTTATGTTGCTACTGCCACTCCTTTGATTCACAGTGTAACCATGTCTAAGAGGAAGTGTGTAGAAATGGTCACTGGGTCATGTATCTGTGGAATAATTAATACACACAATAAACTTGAGCAGACTTTCCTGATTGTTGATTCATTTTCTTTGATATCCTTTATGATATACTGGTAACCCAATGAATAAACTTCTTTAAAATTTATATTTATTTCATGTTTTTTTTGTTTTAGAATAATAAATTATATCCTATATAATAAAAGCATAATATGCTAATTAGACTGGAATTCCTTCTGTGCATCCTTCAGATGACTTTCTAGGTGAAGCCAGGGCTGCAAGGGAGGCCTGGGTCCTAGGTGCCAGAGGGAAGCCAGTCCGGCAGCCGGGGGAAGGAAGGCCTATTCTTGCACAAATTTTGTGCATCGGGCCTCTACTATTTATATAAACTTTCAATTGTATATTGCTTATATACTGAAATGCAATGGAATTCTGTGTGTTGGCTGTGCATACTGTGATATTGTTATATTTAATTATTAGTTACAGTAACTTTTGCAGATTCGTGTTCTACATAAACAATCACGTCATCTTCAAATATAGACTATTTTATTTATTTTAAAATTTTACATCTTTTATTTATTCCTCTGATCTTATTGCACAGGCTGGGGACGCCATCATGATATATGATAGTTGTGGTCATAAAAAATAGCCTTCTCCTTGTCCAGTGTTGGTGAGAAGAAAATCATCCTTTCATGATTATATATGGAGTTCTCTGTAAGTTTTATTGTAGGTGTTTTTTAATCAATTTTTAGGATGTTTCTTTCCATTTTGAGATTGCTGAGAGTTTAATTTTATGCTATAAATGGATACAGAATTTTATTAAATGCTCTTTCTATATCAATTGAGAAATTCATAGTTTTCTTTTTTAATTCTGTTGATACGATAAATTACATTAATATATTTCAATGCTGAACTGGGCTTGTATCCTAAAATAAACCTCATAGATGGTTTGTGAATTATCTATAAGTTGTTATAAAATAAAAATTAGCCACAAGAGAAAATCAATTTATGTGACTGTCACTGGATCTGAAATCAAGAGGTTAATCTAAGTATAATCATCTCTGCAAGAGATAGAGACTACATTTATTCAATAGGTATGAAATTCCTTATGACTGCACAAAATTTAATGACTGTAAAAAAAAAACAAAGCCTTGAAAAAAATCTGTGTTATACTACTTCTAAATCATTGAAAAAAATAGGTCCATAATTTCTATAGAATTAAATTTAACTGTAATCAAATATGACACAGGAAGGATGGGAGAAACACCAGATGGCTTTGTGAAGGGCATGGCCCTCACTGTTCCAGGGTGTGCTGCTCACATACTAGACATTAGAGCTCTTCTTGACTTCTGAGACCTCTCTACCTCATAACATCTGTTTTCAGCTCTCCAGTGGTTATAATTTCTCCAGGGAACCCATAGGTAGCCATAGATGATATTGATATTGATAGATATAGCTACAGGTAGATAGATAGATATAGATATAGATATAGATATAGATATAGATATAGATATAGATATAGATATAGATAGATATAGATATAGATATATAGATGATATAGATACAGATAGATATAGTCTCCAGGGAATGCAATGCTTTCTTTCTTCAATAAGAAATCCTACACAGATGAAATTTGACACTTGGGAATATTATGATTATTGTGAATCATTAAAAATTTAATGAATCACAGATCTTTTCTTGTTTTAAACATAATAATATTTAACTTCATATTCTTACTTTTCAATTAGCATTCTCACTCTCTTTCATATTTCAGGAGCTCTTTCAATGATAAACTATATATGTTGATTAATGATGTTTCCCCTCATAGGTTTGATACATATTCCTAAGAGGTATGTTCTTCCCTTTATCAGTCTAATCACCATGATGGGCAGTTGTTGCATGTGTACATGAATCAGGACAATCCTATATAATAAAAGCCTAATATGCAAATTGTCCCTTTGACTGGGAGTTTAACCAGGAGTTTGATCACTCGCTATGACGTGCGCTGACCACCAGGGGAAAGCGCAGAACATGGCGGGCCTTGGTGATGAGGCACTGGCAGTAGGTGGCAGTGGAGGTGCTGCAGGCCCCAGTGGGCTTCCAGGTGAGCTGCCGGGACCACAGGGGCCAATAGGGCTCCCTGTGGGTTCACACAAGAGCCAGTCTGCAAGGCTGGCTGGAAGAGAGTGTGCTGCCCACCGGGCTTCTAGGCAGCACTGCTGGGCGGTCCAGAGGCCCATGCTGTGCCCCAGCTCACGGCATCTAGCCACGCTAACCGCATCTCTTCATGGGGACTCGGGTGCCGTGACTCAGGCAGAGGGTGTTGTGCTGGGGCCTGGAGGCCCAGGGCCCAGAAGTCAGCTGGGACCTGCCCTTCCACACCAGATGCTCACACTTTGATTGCCTACCAAGCCTAGGGACCACACTCATGCATGAATTTAATGCAACAGGCCTCTAGTATTCTATAAATTGTATATCTTTGGGGAGAGTTTTTTCCATATGAACGGCACACCCTAAAGTAACATGGTGCCCAACCTTCACAACTGCGTGAGGTACTCCACCATTTTCACTGTATCATTTAGGAATGTTTTTCCCATGCATGCAATAGGTTATGAAACAAACACTGGCTCAAGGAAGAGGGCTTAATTTAAAATAAAAATGATCACATGTTGGGCCTCATGGCATTTATTCGTTCAATAGCTTAACAATATGTGAGTCAATATATTCTATTACTCATAAATTAAACTTCCCAAATGGATGAAATGCTCATAGAAATGTTCTTCAAAATATGAGAAGCAGAAGGTAATGGAGAATAAGTATTCCCCTCACAGACCTCCCTTGTTTTGGGAAAGAACATTTATCTCTTATATTATTCCTGGAAGAATTCTTTCTATAAATAATTAGCAATAGGCTTTTGGCTTTTTTGGAATTCTGCTTCTCCTTATCTTCATTTCTCAGACTATGTCCTGCCTTCACTTTGTTTTGGCTTTCTATTTGAACAAAACCACTCATTTAAAAATAATTACATGATTAATTTATATGTATGTGAGTTAACTTATTTACTTATAATTGAATAATTATATCTCTCTTGAATTAATTTCCTGTGCCAGCCATGGCTTTCACTGTTTCGTTTTGGTCCTCGGGGGGCAGGGACTGCTTGTGACCCTCGGGTCTTTATGACTTGGGGGCTCTGACCACAGGGAGCGCCTGTGTGACCCTTGTTTTGCTTTTAAGTCTTTCTGTTATCTCTCCTGTTCTAATTCTACGTCTGCCAAAGTGAAGTTTTACCCCCTGTTATCTCTGGGATGATATCAATGAAGCATAAAAATTATATTAAGAGACAACGTAGGACCTTTTTAAGAGAATAAAGTTGAGCATGAACTTGATTACCTGGTTTGAAGTCTGGTTCTAACACCTAATATCTTGGTGGACTTGGACAATACTTGGCTTCTCTGAGTCACCTTTTTCTAATCTAAAAAATTAAAATTTTAGTAAGACCTATCTCACAGAGTTGTTTGTGATAATCAGATTCATCAAGACATGTAGAATGCTTGGAAGTTTCAGATATTATTACTTGGTAGCAATAATGATTATCTTCAAGATTCCTTTTGACTGCAGTAACAATTTTATATTTATCTTCACATGACGCCGTACCATGTACTTTTTTGTATTGTGAGACTTTCTTTTATTTTTTAGAGAAGTTTTACGTTCACAGAAAAACTGAGAAGGCGCGGAGAATTCTCATATATTCCACTCCCTGACCCACAAATGCTAGCTTCACCCATCCCATTAGCAACAGTCCTTAACAAAGTAGTACATTTGTTAAAATCCACGAACCTACATTGGCACATCATTTCCATCTAAACGCCATAGTTTACAGTGGGTTCACTGTTGGTGTTTGTTGAACATGCCATTGGTCTGAACAAATACTTAATGACTTGTGTACACAATTATAGTTTCACATGAAGTATTTTCACGACCCTAAGTATCCTCCAAACTGCTCTTGCTCATCTTTCCCTGTACCCTAAGCCCTGGCAACTTTTCTAATGTCTTCTTTTCCTGAATGTCACATAATTGGAACCATGCAGTACATTGTCTTTTCAGATTAGCTTTTTTCCACATAGTTACATGCATTTAAGGTTTCACCACATCTTTTCATGGCTTGGTAGCTCACTTCTTTCTAGTGCCAAATAAAATACCATTACCTGGATGTGCTATAGTTTATTTGCCCTTCCACCTACTGAAAGACATTTTGGTTGTTTTTTATATATACTTTTTAAATGTTATTCCAATGAAATATTTTTATTAAATGTTCATTAGCTAAAACACCTAATTTTAATAGCATGATAGTGAACACAGTAAACATTGTAGACAAGTAGTTTTAATAAAATCGCAGAGATATTAAGAAGAATAAAAGTAAACAAAAGGGAAATAAAATTGAGCACATGGGAAAATGTGGAGACTGACATGTAACAACTATGTACAAAAGGCAAGATAATTATGTTCTGGTCACGTATCAGGCTTCACTTACATTAGAAATAGGACATCGTGCAAACAACAGGAACCTTTTCCTTTGCTTCCCACAATTAAGATAATCGATGCAGTTAAAGAATAAAGTCAGTTAAAACACAGTGCATAGTCAATATGAATAAAACTGGGAGAGAGCCTGAGAAAAGAAAGGCAGCACAATGAATTTATCATAGGAGAGTCTTCTTACCCAAGGATATAAAAGTAACTTTTAAAATTGGAAAATTACGTTTTTTCAAAGAGATAAGGAACGATAATCTCAAAAACCAAACAGCCAGTTATTAAGCAAGAACAACTAGTTGGAAAAAAATAAAAAAGAACAACTGGTTGGGGGGAAACAGTTCAAAACTAGGAGCTTCTCTGTGTGGCCTCAGAAATTTACCTCAATTTGAGTATCATCTGACATCAACAAAAGGAACTAATAAAGACAAAAGTAGGTGCCAGTCAGAACCTCTGGACTGCCAAATTACAATATATGTTCAGTTAATAGACTCAGGTATGGAAGAGAGGCAATGAGGAGGAAACAGTGGGATCCCAATGTTTGGAAGGGGTATTTAAGGAAAGCAATGTGACTGATACTTCAAATCATCAGATATCACATTCACAGTCATTAGTAAGTACCACTCTAAAACATATCACGGAAAGGCATTAAGGTTAAATCGAAAGGAAAGGAAAGGAAAGGAAAGGAAAGGAAAGGAGAGGAGAGGAGAGGAGAGGAGAGGAGAGGAGAGGAAAGGAAAGGAAAGGAAAGGAAAGGAAAGGAAAGGAAAGGAAAGGAAAGGAAAGGAAAGGAAGGAAAGGAAAGGAAAGGAAAGGAAAGGAAAGGAAAGGAAAGGACACACCCACATACACACAGTCACACATACAGATGCTATGATTTTATTCTCATAAAGATGAAACATCAGAATCCTTGACAGCTTTTTTTCTATATTCACCTAACACATTCTACTACACCTATAGTTTAAGTATATAATCCATCTTTCCCCTCAAGAAAGGCAAATATTTTTACTATCTTGTTCATTAATCTATTTATAAGAATTAGAAGTGTCTAGCATTAGTAAGACAGTAATTCATGTTAAACTCGTCTCTGCTTCTTATTTCTTTAGGAGGAATATACAGCAAAATTTCAAGTTCAGAACCTAGTTTATAGGAATTATACTGTATGTAAAGCCTTAAGAAAAAATATTGCATAGTTTTTTCCACACCCTTTGTAGTGCACATTTTACATCTTTGTTCCTCAAGCTATAGATCAAGGGATTCAACATGGGGATAACGAGGGTGTAAAATATGGAAGCCACTTTATCACTGTCAAAGGAATGACTGGACTCCGGTTGCACATACATAAATAGCAAAGTCCCATAGAACACTGTGACCACCGTCAGGTGGGAGCCACAGGTAGAAAAAGCCTTGTACCGACCCTCCGCAGAATTCATCCCGAGGATGGATTCAAGAATGAGGAGGTAAGACACAAGAACTACCAGAAGGGATGAAATCAAATCAAAAGCAGCTAAACTCAGAATAATCATTTCAATTTCATGTGTATTTGAGCAGAGCAATGATAACAAGGGGAGACTGTCACAGTAGAAGTGATGGACAACATTGTAGCCACAGAAAGGTAAATTGAAAATCTTTATGGTGACTAGGAGAGAAACAAATGTACTATAGAGATAGGGAATCGCCACCAGCAGCTGACATAGCCTTTGTGACATGACGACTTGGTAAAGCAGAGGGTTACAGATGGCCACATAACGGTCGTAGGACATTGCGGATAGAATAAAAATTTCACTAACAATAAACACAAGAAAAAAGGCTAGTTGTATAGCACAAAAATAATAGGAGATTGTGTTTTGACCCACAACAAAATTTACTAACATTTTGGGTCCCACAGTTGTTGAATAACCAAGATCAGTGAAAGCCAGGTGTCTGAGAAAGAAGTACATGGGTGTTTGGAGCCTGGAGTCCACCTTGGTGAGGATGATCATGCCCAAGTTGCCCACCATGGAGATCACATAGATAATCAAGAAGAGTCCAAATAATGGAGCCTGCAGCTCAGGGCGGTCTGTGATCCCCGTGAGAATGAATTCATTTAACACTGTTAGATTTTGTGTTTCCATGCAGGTTTTTTGGGAAACCTATTCTGAAAAGACACATCAGCATAGTCAAAAGATTTCACGTATTATACCTGGAAGGTTTTTAGTATTCAAAGCTAGTATAAAGAAGATGCATCCAGTTTATTATAAACTTTCCAGTTTATAATATATAAAAATAAACCTGTCTCACAAAAAATAATATTTGCAAATAGAGCTAGAGACAAATGGAGGTGAGTGATATTGGCCAAAACAGTCAATACAATTGACAGAAATTAGGTGTATAAATAAGAAAACTATAATAGATTAAAATGAGAATTATTTGTCTTTACATGGTAAAACATTACATATATATATATACATATATATATATATATATTCTCAGTTATATCCTCATTTAAGGTATGTACAAAACTTTAGTCAAAATTGTAACATCCAAAACTCTTCATTATCATATACAAAACCAATATTTTGGATCATTTAATCTCCATTTATCTCTACCAACAACTCTATGAGGAAGCATTGGCATTGGTTTCATATAACAAGATTTACAAAAATTTTCTTTGGATAAAGAGATACTGTACTCTTTAATGTAAGTTTAAAAGTGTGCACATTGAATATAATAAAGTCACTATGTTACACAGTACTAGAAAGGTAAAATAAAACACACTGAAGATGAGGTATCCATGAATTCTTAGATATTACTTTAAATTCTTCTACACCTTAAGCCCAAGGAATGCCTTCAAACTATGAGAAAATACAAAACACAGATAAACAGCCCTAACCGGTTTGGCTCAGTGGATAGAGCATCGGCCTGCGGACTCAAGGGTCCTGGTTTCGATTCTGGTCTAGGGCATGTACCTTGGTTGCAGGCATATCCCCAGTAAAGAGTGTGCAAGAGGCAGCTGATGGATGTTTCTCTCTCATCGATGTTTCTATCTCTCTATTCTTCTCCCTTCCTCTCTGTAAAAAAAACAATAAAATATATTTAAAAAAACACACCGATAAACATTTAATATAATGAAACAAAAATGTATACAAATGCCCCTAATAATGCACAGATTAAGGATATACCAGAGTAAATGGTGAATGGCAGATTAGGTAAAATATTTATTAAATTTAAAATATTGTGTGTGAGTGCTGCCTTTAAAAAGTAGCAATAATACTGGTTACAATAAAAGTTACAGTGATAGCAGTCTCTGAGTGGTCTAAAGAAAAATAAAATCATAATTTCATAACATTAACTATAAAGTAATTACATTGAATGTGAATTTAAATCACTTTCCGAATATTAAAATATTGCTTATAAGTTTGTGACCTCTAATTGTCTACCCTGCTTTGATGAACATACTTTTCTCATATCAAAAATGTAGAAATGTGCATCAAAAGATAGTAATTTTAGAAACATATCTTCAGTAAATTTAATAAGAAGTGCATGAATCTTGTTTTTGTGTGTTTTGTTTTGCAAATATGAAAGACTGAGAAAAATCATACTTGGTAAGTTTCAATTTTCTAGGTGGTAAGGAAAGATAAAAGCGTTTGTGTGCTTTTTCTCACAAGCCTTAGGGTGAATGGTAAGAATCAAATTGCTTTTTCATAGATTAACATTTTTGTTAAATACTGACTTGGGCTTTTTTTAAAAAGCTAAACTCTTTGAAATAATTATATCTTCTTTCTGTTAGATTCCACTTGACATTAAAAAGCATGCTGAATATTTTGCTCTTATAAAACTGAGTACATAAAGTCTGCTAATATCCACATAATGCCTTTCACATCTCAATGTGAGGTGGAAAGAATCCTACTTATACATTTATTCAAGTAATTATTACATATTAAATTATACTGTGAGTGTCACAAAAAGAGCCTAGAACCACTAAATAACTAAAAGTTTGAAATGACATCAAAATTATAGATTAAAAAAATGATAGATTGAATACCTGTAGCTTCATAATTTTGCCCATTTTTGAAAAATTCGTGTTTCTTTAGTTCCTCTTCATTTGTACTCAGTTTTGGCTGCATCACAGATATAATCATTTCAAAGAGGCTTCTGGACATTTAGTCTACCAACTCAAGTGAAAATTCTCAAAAACATTAATATGATGAGATAAGGAGAGGGGCCTACTCCTTCTAGACATTATGGAGTAGTAGGAGCAAAAAGAACTAAATCAGAAGTAGAAGCATTTTGCTAGAGCTTTGCCATTTAATTACACTGAAACTTTGCATATGTCACTGAAACGTTGTCAGTATTGGTAACGGGAGACACCACATGAAATGCTCTCTTTTTACCTGTACTGAAGCCTCGCTCTTGACTCCCTCATGTGTTTCTTACATGGCTCAGTGAGAACAATTTATGGATTTTTTTTTACCTTTTGAGACTGTCCCTGCGGAGATACCAAGCAATTTGTTGATTGTCCCTATAGTATTTTATAGCACAATTAAATGCCTAGAGGATGTCATTTAATTGCCATGGACAACTTTTATCCTTCCTTCCTTCCTTCCTTCCTTCCTTCCTTCCTTCCTTCCTTCCTTCCTTCCTTCTTTTTATTTTTTACTCTTTCCTTTTGTAGAGTATAGGACTCTTGACTATATGCCCACCAAGAGTCTGCATTTACACAGTGATCTCCTCGAATGAGTGCCGATGTACAAATGTTTAAATACGTTCTACTATTTTAAAACTTTTAGGAAATTAAAATGATACATTGCTTTCTTGATTTGTTGCTCATGTTGTTACTGCTCCAAAGTCCATGTGTCAGACACTTCAAAAGGCCAAAACTCAAACATCAGAGTTTGGAGTAAAGAAAGTTTTCTTGATTGAGTAGGTGCCAACTGAGAAGATGGTAGCCCTAATCCTCAGGTCCATTTTAAGAAGTACAGGGTTCAGGCTTCTTTTATGACAAGGGAAGGGAAAATGGGAGGGCCTGTTTTTGGAAAACTTAAGCTTCAAACAGGATTCCTCTAATGATGATTAAATTTATATTCAAGACAAAGCAGAAGCTATTAGCCTGAAGGCCATGGGAACAAAGCAGACTTGAATAACATTAAGTCAGAGAGACTGACCATTTCACTCTGGTATAATGTAGTTTTTTTCTCCTCAGGGACAGAAATTAGTTACTGCTACTTCTCATTTCATTGTGAGTTTTCATCATCTGTTCAACACTTCTCTTTTGCCTTATTTTTCTTTTACAACCCATTGCACCATTTTAGTTACAGTGGGGCCTTGACTTACGAGTTTAATTTGGAGGTCATAACTCAAATTACTCATATGTCAAATCACTGTGAGTCCGCTGCGCCAACTAGCGGTGGAGTATCTGAAGTTGGCTCGTAACCCGAATTTTTTTGAGCTTGCAACTCAAAGCAAAAAATCGGCCGAGAGACGGCTGTATCTCAAAAAAACTCATTAGTTGGGACACTCGTAAGTCAAGGCCCCACTGTATTCTACTCTGTACAAACATACTCCATACAGATCTATTCTATTACCACGAAGTTCCCTTTGGCTACCCCTTTACAGTCACACTAGAGCCCAGTGCATGAATTTGTGCATGGGGTGGGGGGGGCTGCAGGAGGTTGGCCACCAGCTCCAAGGAAGGAGCTGGCCCTCTGCCCTTCCTAGGAAAGGGGTCATGTCCATCGCCACCCACCCCCGGCTCTCCGTCCCAACCCGGGGCCTGAAGGCCACAGTGGGGTTGGGGGAGGAGGTGATGGTCACCAGGCCGGGTGTGGGAGAAACAGATAGTGGATGCTGATGCCAACCCACCACCGCACGGTCCCCCACCTCCCCCACTGCATGACCCCTGTAAAATACTGGGGGGAAGGGACTGGACAATGGGAAGATAGACTATAGTTGGGGTGGCATAGGAAAGGTACTTTTCTGTCAGTCACACCAGGTAACAAACTCATTGGTCAGAATGCACTGTAAGCATGGGAAGATTTGGGATGTCTAATCACATGAACAAAGGAATTCACTCTCCAGTGCTTTCAGGACTCTTGGGACTCTTGTTGCCTGGGGTGTGCTCTTCTGCATTCTCCTGTGTGGCTCAGGACTGTGTGGACTCCCACACACAATGGACCACAGCTAGCCTGATGCTATATTGGACCTGGCTGCAACATGCAATGGAAACTCTGTATGCTGAGTCTGCTTACAGCTGTATTAAAACCCCAGCTACACTTCTTCTATAACTGGACTAAGGGAAACGGGACTTTAGAAACTCAGGGATTTAATTCCATGCAAATAAAAATCACTATTCTCCCATGCATGTCTCAGAAAATTCTTTTTCTCATTATTCTACCTTCTGACAGTATAGATTATTTATATCTGAAAGGGTTAAAGAAATTAAAATGGGGCAGAGAAAGACTTGTTGTGTTTAGCAGATATCTTGCAGAAAGCTTGCAGCCTTGAGCACAGCATAGCTTAGATAACCAGAAGACACCTGGCATGGGAGGAACCAAAGACGGACCAGACCTTTATGTCAGCAGAGCAACTTGCAGCCAGCAAGGATTAATAAAAACCTATCTCTCCCTGCTCTCTTCACTGATGCCTTTCACAGTCTCAGCCCACCTGCACCCAGGGGCCTGGGAAAAAAATCTCTTTTGATACATTATGGCCTCATGTCATAAGTATGCCAGCCCATCCCACTCCAAACCTTTCAGTATCTATTTTTGTTACTTTACATACATAAAATCCTAACCTGCCATATTTTTGTGTCTGGATTAATTTCACTTAAAATATTTCTATAAGTAGTTCTAGATTGTATTTTTCTTATTCTGTGTAGAATTCAATTTTATAAATATACCACAGATTAGTTATCCATTGTTCTATGTATTGTTGAATGTTTTCATTGGTTCCAATTTAGAGGTTTTATGAATAGTGACATTGTCAACATCCTATTCCATTTTATGTTTAGAAACTAAAGCAATTTTTTATTATAAAATAATAAAAATTAGAATTTGTCATGTATTTATTAAATAATCAATTATTATTTAGAGAAAAATATGCACAAAAATTCCTGATACTGCCAATTAAAACAGCTATTCTCATTCTCCCTTGGGTCCACACCAATACTCAATCTATATGAGCTTAATCTTGAATATATTTCTACTTAGATATATTCTTAACACTGACATTGCTGAGTCATAGAATATGCATATTCAGTAAACGCTGACAAATGAATTTCCAGAGTGATTATGCAGTGGCAGAGGGGTTCTCCTCCCTCACCCAGGATAGAAATCAAGAGAAGAGGCCAAATTGATTCAAAAGAGAAGTTTACTAAAAACTGGGTGAGAGGAAAATAGAAGAAGTGAGCTTGACCCATCAAGGGAGCACACACTGACAGAGTATGGCTCCCAGAACTGCTGCTGGGGTCTGGCTTTTATAGATCTGGGTTTTCTCCTGCAGATGCAGTGTGGATATTTTTGTTCTTCAGATTCCCAACCTGGGCTGGCATTGACTGGCACAGGTGCAGACACATTGGTTTGGGGAGTGAGTATCTGAAGGGAAACTTTAATCTTATCTAGGAGAGGGTCAATAAGAGTGATTCAGCCTATCTCAGTTACATCAATGCATGTTCCCACCAGCAGTGCAAATGTAACCCACCCACCATTCCATTAAGGTTGTTTTTGTAAATGATGACCCATTAACTAATATGTAACTGTTTGCTTAAAAATTCTAGGAACTAACTTCAAAAGAAGCAGACTTCAGTTTCCAGACATTTCGGCTCCAGGTGGTTTGCTGACCTTCAATCATTTAAAAAAAACACACACACAAAAAAACAGGATGTTGCAAACCAGACCATGGCTTGACCTGTTATCAGAACAGACTGCGCTGATTTGTACATAAGACAACTCTCAAACGACAACTCTCAAACCTCTCCTTTGTAATGTTTATTTTCTTCTCCCTCCCTTTTTATAAAAACCCCTGCCTGAGTCCAGTTGTTAAGATGGCCTTTGAAACGTTAGTCTGCCACCTTCTCAAACTGCCTACGCTTGAGCAAACCTCTTTCCTTTCACCAAACCTTGTCCCTCTGTTGTTGGTTTTCGAGCTGCAGGCAGTTGAACCTGGGTTGGGTATCACAAATAGTTATGATCAATCCATATCCTTGTCAAGATTTAATACTTTCCACTGTTTTCTTCATAACCATTCTGGATGATGTGGCTGGATATCATAGTGATTTTAATCTGCATTTTCCTGATGCTGAATGAAATTGAAAATCTTTTCATATGTTTAATGCCTGGATTTATATTTTATTTGAAAAGTGTCCATATCTTTTGTCACCTTTATATTGTATTTCATGTCAACTAATTTTTTCAGTTGTAAGAATTATTTTTATAGTTTTCATATGAGGTCAGATATATACATCTGATATATAATTCTGATAAAATATTTTCTTTCATTATGAGAGTTTCCCTTTTCACACTATAAATTTTGATGAACAGATTTTTCTAAAGAAGCTCAATCCATCTTTTTAAATCTTATATTGTTATCACTTTGTGTGCAGTGAAAGTTCGGAGTGGTACAGGGTCGCACACCTATGACATGAGGCCATAATGTATCAAAAAAGATTTTATTCTGACCACCGGGGTGCAGATGGACTGAGACTGGGAAAGGCATCAGTGAAGAGAGCAGGGAGAGATAGGTTTTTATTAATCCTTGCTGGCTGCAAGCCGCTTTGCTGACATAAAGGTCTGGTCCGTCCTTGGTTCCTCTCATGCCAGGTGTCTTCTGGTTATCTGAGCTATGCTGTGCTCAAGGCTGCAAGCTTTCTGCAAGATATCTGCTAAGCACATATGTCTTTCTCTGCCCTGTTTTATTCTCTTTAACCCTTTCATGCAGTATGCATTATTTGAACATGCCATTATATGATCAACCAAAATTGATATTAGACTGTAATAAAGAATAAAAGCATGTATTTGTGCATCCTAGGAGACACAGATTCAGGGAGAAACCTATATTGTCCAGAGAAGTCACATTTTATAGAGAATTTTCTCACCCATAGTTCTTACTTTGGTCTCCTGTAAATGAGGTTTTCAAATTATATAGTTTTAATTGGTCCACATGAATGCAAATGAGGATATAATTTATGTAGTTCTGATTAAACCAGGCATGTCTCAGGCTATTGGTCAAAAAGCAAAACCAGGGCTTCCCTTCAGTGATGGACCCAGATGGCATAAAAAAGCAGGACATAGTGTGGGAAGCCAAGAGTTTATTCTGAGGTTGTTCTTGGTATACTGAGTACT
Source organism: Myotis myotis (assembly GCF_014108235.1). Lineage (NCBI taxonomy): Eukaryota > Metazoa > Chordata > Mammalia > Chiroptera > Vespertilionidae > Myotis > Myotis myotis. Next base: position 65,461,306 of record NW_023416314.1, read on the forward strand.
TGGGCATCTCCTATTGGAAATGGCTGCTAGACTCTTATTATTCATAAAATGTAAGCCCTCAGTTGACCATGGGGAGTCCAACTCAGCAGATAAACTCTGTTATTAGGGTTCATATCAAAGGAATCTTTCTTTTCAAGGCCCATGATATATTTACCCCAAGCATCTGGATTTTTAAAATTTAACATCTATAATAATAACCTCTGCCAAAACATGCTATTACTTATCCTCTAGTAGGCATGATTACTCAGTAATAAAATTATTGAGAATATACATATTAAACTTTAGTTTTCACTGCTTTATTTTTCCACAGTGTTTATAGCAATTTAGTCTCTCAAAGTAAAATCATCCTAGTTTCTTCACATTCTAATCAACATTTGGTACTATTGTTCAAACTTTTGAATTTTAGCCATCCTGAAGGGTAGGTAGTGATATCACAGTATAGTCATACTTGCATTTGTCTAATGATTAATGATCTTGTCTGTTGTTGATTTGTTGATGATAGTCATTCTGACAGGTCTGAGATAGTACCTCGTTGTTTTGATTTGCATCTCTCGGATGATTAGTGACTTTGAGCATGTTTTCATATGTCTCTTGGCCTTCTGCATATCTTCTTGCGAAAAGTGTCTATTTAGGTCCTTTGCCAATTTTTTGATTGTTTATCTTCCTTTTGTTAAATTGTATGAGTTTCCTATAAATTTTGGAGAAGCCATAGGCAGCAAAATAGCAGACATTTGTCGTAGCAATATCTTTACTGATACAGCTCCTAAGGCAATGGAAACTAAGGAGAAAATAAACAAATGGGATTACATAAAAAAAAAAAAAAAAAAGCTTCTGCACAGCAAAAAAAAAAAAAAAAAATCAACAAAACAACAAGAAAGCCCACTGCATGGGAGAACATATTTGCCAATGTTATCTCCGATAACAGTTTAATCTCCCAAATTACAAGTTTTAATTTTATTTAGAATGCTATTTATCTATTTTAGCATTATTATATTTTGTACCCTCTTTATGAAATCTTTGCAAGGTATTATTTCACTTTTTTTAAAGAAATGTCATGATTTTAGTTTTCACATGCATACTCATAATATATCTCAATTAATTTTTACACATGATACAAGCAAATGACTAAGGTTCGTGTGTTACATAGGGAACCTATTTACTAAGAAGCTCTTCTTTATTTTTTCTACATTGCAGTGCAGCTTTTGTTTAAATCAAGTGAAGTTACAAATGTGAGTCTATTTTTACACTTTATTTTTATTCATTTTATTGGTCTTTCTATTCATACGTGCAATTTTTTAAAATCTACTTTTTCCTTTATTGATTAAGGTATTAAAATGGGTTAAATCTGAAAAATAATCGGGTTTTATTTAAAGTATTGGTATCTTTTATTGGAAATTCCTTACATTCTTTTTTCTAACATATTGCCTGGTTATTCTAGAACACTTGCATTCCCACATACATTTGATATCAACTCAAGTATTAAAAAATACTGAAATTTTGATTGTTACTGCATTAACCTATGGGAAAATTTAGGGAGCACTGTATTAACCTCATCACATTTATTTCTGAGACCCAATGGGCATGACATATTGCCACACTTACGTTTTCTTTAATAACTCGGTGATGTTTTTGTAGTTTCTAGCAATAAAGCCATGCAAAGCATTCATTAGATTTTTTTCTTTTAAGATTTTACAGATATTTCTATGTAATTGACAGTTTAAAACAATTTTACTTGTGTTTGTTAGTAGATAAAAAATTAATTTGTTTTTATGCTAATATCATGCTATTTTGATAACTATGGCCTTGTTATAATTTGATATTATGTAGCCTAATTCTTCCAACTTTGTTCTTTCGCAAAAATCACTGTGTTATTCAGGGTCTTTAGTGGTTCCATATAAATTTTTGGAATACTTGTTCTAGTTCTGTGAAATACACCATTCATGTCTTGATAGGAATTGTGTTGAATCTGTAGATTGGGTATTATGGATATTTTAATTATGTTAACTCCTCCTAACTATGAACACAGTCTATGCTTCCACTTATTTGCATGTTCTTAAATTACTTTCATCAGTGCTTTATAATTTTTAGAATACAGGTCTCTTTGCATCACTGGTTAAATTTATTCCTAGGAATTTTGTTCTATTTGAAGCAATTGTAAATGGAATTGTTTTTTAGTTTCCCTTTCTGATAGTTCATAATTGGTATATAAAAATGCAATTGATTTCTGGATATTTATTTTGTATCCTGCTACTTTACTAAATTCACTTATCAGTTCTAGTAGGTTTTTGGTGGAATCTTTAGGGTTCTGTATATATGGTATCATGTCATATGCAGATAATGACAATTTTACTTCTTTCCAATTTAAATGCCTTTTATTTCTTCTTGTCTGATTGCTGTGGCTAGGACTTCCAGTAATGAGTTGAATAAGATTGGTAAAAGTGGACATCCCTGTCTTGTTCCTGATCTGAAAGGAAATGCTTGTACCTTTTGCCCATTGAATATGATGTTGGCTATGGTTTCTCATATATGCCCTTTATTTAGTTGAGATATCTTCGCTCTACCCTGAGTTTGCTGAGAGTGTTTATCATAAATGGGTGCTGGATTTTATCAAATACTTTTTTTCTACATCTATTGATATGATCATGTGATTTTTATCCTTCATTTTATTTACATAGTGTGTCATATTTATTGATTTGCAGATACTGTACCAACCAGCAGCTGATATGAGAACAATTATTATTAGGTGAACATTCACAAGTTGATAACAAGAAAACATTTCTAGTTTCCAAGGCCTATTAAATATCACTGCGTTCTAAGGCTTATCATATATCATAAACAGCTTCTATAACCTAATTCATGGTATATACATTTGATATT